>NC_072010.1:69651151-70251151 GCF_027791375.1 Indicator indicator | reverse complement strand
AACTGTCTTTTTAATTTTTCCTTGCAAAGTTCAGAACAGAGAAAGTGAAAGAATGTAAATAAGTCACTATTGGGTGTAAGAAAGCAAAATAACGATTGTTCTAAACACTTCCATTGGATAGATAGAAATGTTTAAGAACTATTACCCAAAACAAAGTAGGCATTCTGCACATTCTGCGTTCGGCAGTGGGGGCAGTTGCTGGGCTGTCTGGCTGCTGTTTCTTCTTCTCTTCTGGCTGAAGATAACACACACTGACCTTGGCAGCTAAGTTAACAACTTTCTGTTTAACTAACTCTGCTTCTCTGTCCAGGGGGGTCTGGGGGGAAGCTCCTGGGAGAGAGAGAGGCCCCTTTGGGAGGGTCCCCCTGGGGGGAAGCAAAGGGAGATCGGTTGTGCTTTTCTGTTGATTGTATATATTTGTGAGTGTTGTGAATTTTGTATATTTGTACATATTCATTGCATTTCATCGTAGATTGTAGACTCTGCTTGTAAATACAGCTTTTCATTTGCTTCCAGACTGAGCTAGCCTGGTTATTGTTGGTGGGGGGGGAATATCACTGAATGCAAAATTTACCTACAAAAATGACCTAAAGTAAGTAGACCTTCCTCAGGATATGATCCAAGACATACACTCTCTACTTAGAATAGCAAGTTAATGGCAATCGGAGTGGTGCATTTTATTAAGGCGATATTAAAATCTGATTTTCAACGTGATATCCTGCAATGACTGAAACTTGTTAAGGCTTTAAGTTAATGTGAATTATATACAAGCTTTATCTAGACCAGAGATTTGCAATACCCATTTACAAATATTTCTCAATTCCATATTCCTTAGAAATTAACAAATGAGGTAGCAATGCATTCGTCTTGAGGAGATTTCGTGAATGGACTGAAATTGTGCCAGGGAAGGTTTAGATTGGATATTAGGAAAATTTTCTTTTTGGAAAGAGTGGTCAGGCATTGTAATAGATCACCCAGGGAGGTGGTAGAGTCACTGTCCCTGGAGGCATTCAAGATATGTGTGGGCATGGCACTTTGGGATGTGGTTTAACAGCCAGGGTGATGTTAAACGATCAGACTCAATGGTCTTAGAGGTCTTTCCCAACCAAAACAGTTCTATAATTCTATGATTTCATTTCTTTGATCTCATGTGAGAACTAAAATAAATGGAGAACGAGACTCTAGTCATCCCTCATCGTCTTGTTTCACAGCAACCAACAACTCATGTACTAGAAATGTCTGACCAATCAAAGGATGTCACTGGAGGAAAATTCAGTGTTAGATCTCTTAAAGGTAACTTTAGAGACATTCGTTAGGAATGTCTTTCTACAGTGAGCTCTTGCTCAGGTTCCTGGAGCGGACTGTCACATAAACTAATGTCTCTTCAATCACTTACAGCTGTTATAAACAACATGTGTTCTGGCAGAGACAGACTATAATAGACACCTATAACATCTGAAAAGTGGTGTAGAAGGTGAGTGGGTAATGACAGATCACTGTTTCACCAGATGCTGGAACAAGGGGGCATCCCTGAGAGAGTCATCTGAAGAAAATCGGAACCTGAACATTTCACATAGACCATATTTAAATTGTGGAGCTTACTGCCACAGCAAAAGGTCCTGATTTTCTCATCCTGAAGAAATGCATTTCAAGGGGGTCCAAGACACGAACAAATTTCAAAAGGATTTGAATAGCTTTGTGGAGACACCCTATAGGGCCATCCAATTGCCTGGATGAATTCTCCAGATTACAAAGTATGCAAACAGTTGTTGCTTGCAGAAGTTGTGACAGCACAGAAAGGGAAGGATCACTCATTTTTGGTCTATCTCCTGACTGCCTTTCATTGAAAATCAGCTGTGAGGTTGGATGGACCCTGACTGCTCTAATTCAGACTCTATGGTAAGCGTTGGTGGCAATCAGTCCTGCTATTTAAAGACAACTGTTTCAGGATCAAATTCTTCGGGTGGTGCATTCAGGTATTCTTTCAGATGTTTAATTTTTTTTTTTTTCTGAGGAATTAGAAAGTTCAAATACGTTTTGTCTATATAAAGCATATTCTGAAGCCATTTATTATGTTTCAAAATCTGTCACTTCAGTGACAATATGAGTTCTGCCCACAGAACAGAAGGCCACACAGCTGCCCAGATGAGTCAGACCTTATAATCCTTACAGAGGGGACACAGATGTGCTGACACAGATGCTCAAATTTACCAAATGAAATATAGATATCTGTACATGAGCTAGGTGTCTAAGTTTTTATTAGTGGAAATGGAAATTTAGTCAATAGGAAATGGAGTTAAGAGAGATAATTCATAGTATTATAAGGTAAACTTCATCACTTGCTTAGCTGAACTGCCTCTGGCTCCACTGATGGCAGTCTTTGGGTCTCTAGTGACTATTGGAGGAACTGACATGTAGACATGTAGACATGTAGACATGTAGACATGTAGACATGTAGACACCTAAATTTGGATGAATTGAAAGGAGAGCTGGACTTATGCAAAATTTCAGTTAAATCCTAGAGAGTTATAAATAATTAATCTACAATGGATGGAATTGGTATGTTCAGGAGTCTCAGATTTCCCCCACACCAGTTATGGCTCTTCCTTCTATGAAAGGAATGATTACTTCAGGAGAGCTCAGTGCTTTTACATGTATAAAGTTCATTGCATTTACTTCATAACATTAACTGGGAACTCAGGTTAAACTACCCCTTCTTGGTACAGACAGGGACTGTACCTTGGCATCAGGAAGTATGATTAGTAGCTGACAACCAAGTAACTTCCTGAGGTTCCATGAAAGTATTTTTTTTCCTGACTTTTAAGCAGATTTTTTTAAATGGTGGAATCTGTCCTCTGGAAGTAGATACCCTATGGCTATGTCAACATAAACAGCTTGCAATTTCTAGATGTATTATAGTCCTATTCTGAACGTCTTGAAAACTCATTCAAACTCAAGTCCAGGCATTGACATCTGGCTCTGAGGGGACATGAGTACAGCACACAGGACTGGAACGTTAATTTGTGGAGCTATTTGAATGGAGAACGTGGTCAGGACCTCACTGTGCTGTGATCAGACAATGCTCAGTCTTCAAAGCCAAGCTCATGTAAACAAACTAATCCATCAATGCATCATAAGGTGCACCAGCAGATACATGAGAACTGAAAACAAGCTGGGGTACATCCGCAAGGACATAGCATAGCTGTTTTTTATTTATAAAACAAAAGCACAAAGAAGCACTGGCATGTGTTGCTGCCAAAGTACTATTAAAGGAGCAGTTTAGCTAATTCTGCTCTGCCCCATCACACAGAAAGGGTTTCTGAACACCCCATCCTTCTTAAGCAGCCAAAGACCAAGAGAGATAGGCTTGATGTAATTTGGCTGTACTACATTTATCTCTGCCTGGCAGCGACTTTGTCATGCTGGTGGTGTGCTGCACGTTCTGTACCTCATCCCAACATCGCTCTCTCTGCATTTAGAGCTGAGAACATAACCATGTCAGATCTTCTGCTCAAGATCTAGCTGAAGAAAGCTAATGTCATCTCATCCCTTTCCCCTAAATCACACAAAATCATCTTGCTTTTTAATTCAGGCTCTGTGTCCCGTCGTTACGTCCCAGCAAAATTTATGTTTCTTTTCCCATCTCTTGACAATTTGTTGTTGATGCCAATTTGAGGAGCAGGAAGGGGTGGGGAGAAAATATGAGACATGAGGAGGTGAAGTGACTTGCCAGAGGCAATAAGGAAGCTCACCGAACTTCAGACTTACGCTAAAATCTCTAGGGTGCAGCAAAGTACTTACATCAGTAAGTCACACCAAATCCCTGCAAGTCTTATCCTACACATCCCAACAGTCCTCTGTGCATCTCATTCAAGCTTCTTGTCCTCTCCTTCCCTCAGTGCCCCATGTCTACTAATGCCCTCTTCAGCCTTGCTTCATGCCTTGCCAAAATACTGTCAATACCCTTCTCTCTACCTGCTTTTCCAAAAGCTTCTTTCCCTACTAGGCAGAAAGGAATGGCTCCATGCCATCTTTCCATGTCCATCTTGTATTGTTGCAATTGTACAACACACTCTGATTTCTTTTTGAATAGCAAACTGTTACTCAGCTTCCACTGTGAATAGTGGCTGCCTGGGGCAAGCTTGCTCAAAGAAAAGATCTTTGCTTTCTATCTTTCTAAAAATAAATAATCAAAGGCAAAAGTCAAAAACTCCTCATGCCCCAAAGAAATATCTGCATCTCCTTGAAAGACTTCCAAGACAGAGCGGTAGGGGTAGGAAATTCGTAGATCAAAGGTTTCAAAAATACGATGTTCTGTTTGTGTGATGCAGACCAGAGCTGTTTGCTTTTCTCAGAAGTAGTGAACAGGCCAGCACACTCCTGCCAATGCAGCATTACCGTCAGCTTTTGAAAGCTGAATGCCACTGCTGATTGTTGCAAGTAGAGCTAGAGCAGAGATTATTTTAATTGAAACGAAGCTTTCAGACTATTTCACTCACTCTCATAAAGCAGCTGGAGATACTTAGGCACAACTTTGGAGAGACACTTTAAGGCACAGGTTCAATATTTTTACCTCGTGGCACTCGGCTTGAGGTTGTTAGACTAATCCCAGAGTGACAGCAGGGAGTACTGGCTGCTGCTGCAAGAAACTAGTGGAAAACCTGAGGGCAAGAAACAGAGAAGGATTTTGGTGCTTTGCTTGGTTGAGACAAGTGGGAAATAGGTATCAGTTACCTTGGAAGGAGGAAACAGACTTAAGTTTAGGTCATCACTGATGGTTTTCTGATAGCGCTGTATCAGTCTTACTCAATCATACCAATACTCAATCATTAGATTACATTTGTAGGAAATAAAACCACACACCTAGCAAGGATTGTGACACAAAAAAGGAAGTGGGTAATGATGATATTTACAAGAGTTTTCAAGTAATACAAACATCTGACTACATCTTTAAGGGCAAGGAGAATATTTTTAAATAAACATGCTTCCTTCCTCCAAGTAATAGATTGCAATAGCAACTGGCAGAAAGATTCATCTGTTATTTTAGTTGTTTTCATGGTTTCATGGGATTTAGCTCTAACAAAAATATTTAAAGGAAGGGTGCACATTGTACTGCAGAGAAATTGTCAAAGAAGTTTTTGGGTTTTTTCATATTATTCTATTCCATCTTATCATATTACAGGGAAAGTGTCAAACAGGTTTTTATACTATTCTATCCTATCATGCATCCATTTTCACAAATTCAGAACATTTTGAAACATTTCTCTTCGCTGTTTATATTTTCTGTGGTTGATCCCTCTTCCCCCTTCAGGATGGCTATTTTTTGTGTACATAATTTAAATACAGCCCCTCTAGAAATCTTGGAAGCTACAATACAATATTCTAGCCATTATTTCCTTTCAATAGAGCTAAAGCTGTAGATAACATAAATTTCTATTATTTTGGGTTGGATTCAGCAGAGCTATTAAAAAACCAAACCAAAACAAACCAAAACAAACAACCCCCCCAAAAAAACAGGTAAGTGGAAAAAATTGGTTTTGAGTTCATGCAACTGAAATACACTGTGCATCTCAGAAGATCTTGAAGACACAAGAGTCATTGTGCCATTTTAACAGTTATTAGGGAAGCAAAAGCAAGAATACCATCGTGTACCTATGCAGATTTCGTGTGTGCCCACTTGGATTTCCTGCTGAATACTATGTGCAGTCCTAAAATAAATATGTGCAGTCTTAAAACAAATAAAGTGGAAAATATTCAGAGAAGAGCTACAGAGATCAAAAACCATGTCAGTTTCCATACTTTGGTTCTTCATCTTGGAAAAAGTGATGACTGAGAGAAGATACGGCACATCTCTATAAAACCACGAGTAGCATAAACAGCATGGAAAGTGATCGATTGTTTCCCTTCTCTTCCAACACAAGAATGAAAGGGTTCCAAATAAATCTAGCAGGTTCAAAATGAGCAAAACCAGATGGCTCTTTATAAAGTGTATAGTTAAGCAGTGGGGTTCCATGCAAGAAGATGTTGCCCTTGGTAGTTACATGGGCGTATGGGGAGCTCCTGAGCATAAACTATTGACGGCTGAGAGAGCACTTCAGGGAAGTGCGCGCTTGTGCTGTTCTTATTCAATCCCTCAGACTTCTTGTTCTGGCCACAGTTAGAGGCAGCACACTTCAGTCTGGCCCTGCACTGCTGCTCTTATTTTCGTAATTGATTCCTGTTAAAACTATCTGAGTCCCTTTCTTTGCTCCAGCTACATCCTCAAGCTCAGGCATGAACAGGGCTGTTATTGTAGATGAGTTTGTTTATAAGGAGGTGCTGATGTCAATGATTTACTGAAACATACATGGCAAATCTAATCAGTAAACTGCTTTGGCATTAAGAACAGGAAAAGATGATAAGAGTGTCAAGAATGAGGGAGTAATTCGGCTATTTTAGGGTCTTGCAACAACTGGCACTACAACGACACAGCCTGTGAAACTTTTAAAAGAAAAAGCATTTTTCCATGTGAAGTTACAGCCATTGCAATAGAGACGATGCAGCTTTGTTGTCTTTAGGGCAGAAATATGTGCTTGACCAATGTTAGCATTAAGAAGGCTGAGACTCGCTCCTTGTCCAAATCACAAAGGTGCACACTTCCCCTCAGAGACATACTTCCTACACAGAGCCTATAAATAGCCCTTCGGAAAAATATTTTGCTGTATTTAGCATTTTATTCAAAGCATTGTGTAAAATGAATTCTCCATTACTCTGGGCTGTTCATCTGCATGGAATACCAATGGTAATTGATTTTCTGATGGTGCATGAACTGCTAATGTAAAACCTCTACAAAAGACTTAAAGGTGAAATCCATTTTCCCTGCAGAAAGCCTATATAATTTAGTTTTATACAGGAGAAGTACATCTTAAAAGCCACTTTTCCAACCTGTGGCAAGGATATAGGTACCAGCTCAGCCTCTCCAGGACCTCTGGAAAGGTAGTGGCATCAGACAGGCATTGGTGGTAGTTTAAACACCTTCTGTTCAGTACTAAATTGCTAGCATAATTTTGTACCAGCAGGTTCATTAAATACATATTCTTCCACGTAGGCTGTGTGTCTGCATCTACACAGGCTGCTGTGTCTCTGTGCCCAGTGCTTCCACTCCACTCCCTGCAAACCTCACGGCTGGATGCTGCTTCTGCTTCCAGTGGTGTGGAAGGGGAAGGCATCAGCTGCTGCACTGGGCTCAGGTCTGTGTGCAGCCGGTGCAGCCACATCAGGATCAGGCCCTGTGGGCTGAAACAACTCACTGCCTTCTCCGCAAATGCCACTGAGGACAAACATTGCCTACAGTATCTGCTGATGCTGGAAGACTGCAATTACTTGTGAAATCTAACCTAATTACAGTTGCTGAAGAATTTTCCTCCATCCTCTCTGTCTCATTTACAGTTCTCCCACATTCTCCTTTATGTCTCCTTTCTTTGAGTCAATATTTACCTCTTTAACACTTTCTCTTCCTCTGCTTCCTTCCTACATGCAACACTGTGCAAGTGGAATAGCACAGCCTCTGCTAGCAGCCACATCTGTGCAGCCTGCCCTGATACAATTATAGAATTGTTTCAGTTGGAAAAGACCTCTAAGACCATCAAGTCCAACCATCAACCTAACACTACCATGGCCATTCACAGAATTATGGAATCACAGAATAACTGAATTGCCTAGATGGAAAAGACCTTTAAGATCATTGAGTCCAATCATGAGCCTAACACTGACAAGTCCTCAAGTAAACAACACCCCTAAGCACCACATCTACACAACCTTTAAATACCTCCAGGGACAGGAACCCCATCACATTCCCCGGTAACTATTGCAATGCCTGACCACTCTCTCAGTAAAGAAATTTGTCCTAATGTCCAGTTTAAACCTCCCCTGGAGCAACTTGAGGCTATTTCCTCTCAATCTGTCACCTGATACTAGGGAGAAAAGACTGACCCCTACCTCAATACAACCTCCTTTTAGGTAGTTGTAGAGAGCAATGAGATCTCCCTTCAGCCTCCTCTTCTCCAGATTAAACAATCCCAGTTCCCACAGCTGTTCCTCATAAGACTTCTTGTCCAGGCCCTTCACCAGCTTCGTTGCCCTAATGGTGGAGTCCAAATATAACTTCCAAGTTTTCACAGCCAAAACCCTGACTTTGTAAATGCAACAGATCACCTTGCCTCATTTTGCATTCGTGAAACTGTTTTTGAGAGGTTTGTTGCTGCTTTGACACTCTCCTGGGGTGTTCCAAATGAAATCAGAACCATATTTGCAAGAATATTAGGGAGAGAAACTGACAGCCACAAAAAAAAAAAAAAAAAAAGGTCCATGAAGCAGTCTGGTTTTTTGACATCGAAAGGAAATAATCTAGCTCAAAGGAAAAGAAAAATCTGAATTTTTTTTAACTAACTGACTATACTCAAACTTTTTCAAACAGAAGATTGTTTTTAAATGTACAATTCAGTAGGAGTTTTCTTATTGTTACCAGGAATTTAACATCTGTTCAGACAGAGGTGAGCACTCCTGGTGCCTCATTGACATCTCATGCCTACTAACTGCTGCAGTCCAGGCAACTGAAATACTGAAAGAGACAATGAAGAGATTAACCTGATTTGGTTTTTTTTTTAAGTCAAGATCAATGTCTTTTTAAAACACGACAAATAATGTACATAGCCAGGTGTAGTAAGAGGAAATTGTGTGCTAGATTTGTTCAGGAGGTCAGAATCAGCAGTCCTAACAGTCTTTTCTCAGATAGAGGGGCTATACAAAAGAAGATAATGAGAAAGATCTAAGCATGTATGCTACAAACGTCCTGGCAAAATCTTCTGAACTGATTTTCTAAAGTCAAGCAGATAAATGCAGACTTACACATTGTCCTGATATTGATAGTTGCTTACTGCTTTGAAAATCATAGCTGGAGGAGCTGTGTATGTGGAGCCAAATCCATATAACCATGAGTTTGAAGATATGCTATATTTTTTCTATTATTTACTTAACTTTCACATTTAAATTTTCCATATTTCTACTAATGTGTCATTAGTAATAACATAACAAGCTTACGGTACAGTGGAGTGAAGCACAGAACCAAAGGAAGCTGAGGACAATAAGAAAGAGCGAGTGTGTCGTGGTAAGTAGCATAACTCCAAGGTTGTTCGCAAGAACAGTACTCAGGAAAAGAGAGAGGAGGGAGCAATCAGCAAATTTGGAACACTGCAGAATCCTGAAAGTGAGGATGAACTCCAGGCTCAACCCAGTTCCTGCTGAAGTTAGCAGAGCGGGGGGATCCAGCCGCCTGTTGTATGGAGAGAGGCATTGGTTCACTACACCTTCCTGCTGCTCATCAAGAGCTTCTGGAAGAGGTAGGAGGTCTCTGTGAAACCTGCCAAGAATTTAAGTATTTGCAGAGATTGATAGGTATGGTGTCTTGCCAAAAAATACTACCTCAGTCCAACACTAACACTATTGTTTTTCTTAGTCAAGGTAAAGCTGAAGACACTGTGTTTGCATTCAGACCTCTCCCAGACATTCTTAATTCAGTTGTGGCACTATAACCCTTTACTATCTTCTGTTTCACAAGGATTTCCAGAGAAAAATAGCAGATCCTTTACTTCTGGGCATGAATTTTAACTTCATTTTCTTCAAGAGCCCCCAAAGCTGAACAAGTTCCATCAGCCTGATTTCAGATCAGAGCCTTTCTCCCAGGTACAACCATGCCATAATTCCTTATTTGTATCAACCAGGACAGTCCCACTGAAACTGGACTTTGCCATGACGTGCATTCTGGTCCTGCTGCGAGTGGATGAAAGGCCTTGTATGGGCTAAGAGGTGCACTGACACTAAGGCCACTGCCAACCAAGTGGACAAGTAGACAAGTGGACTGTCTCTTTCCCACATGAGAAGGAATTTCTTCCACAGCCTTGAGATTTGGCTCACCACACTGACACACAGACACATACGGTATGCTCCATGACAATAGAGTGCATATGAGCTGTAGCTCATGCTGCAGAGCTGTTTTGCTTGATAGGAAGGCTATAAATGCTCAGCCACACAATTTCCAGGCAGAAGGATTAGGCCTTTCTGGCCACCCAGCAGCAATTTGAGCCCTTCCAGATGTTAAGTCTATTCAATATTTAGTCACTAATTTTTCAATCCATGTCTTATTCCTCCCCACTCTGTGCATTAATCACTTAAAGAAAATCTGCATCCCTTTGTTTTTTTAATGAGCTGGGAAAGTAAAATCCTCAGGTAGGTTGTCTACATGAATAAGTTCTTCCATGAAAACTCTGGCAATGGGTATATTTTTGGTGCAAAATAGATCAGACTAAGGTAAATTCAAATCAGTAAATTGACTCATCTCTTGTAATAACCATGCAGAAAAACAGGGAGTTCAGTTTTCTAGCTGAAGAGATCCTGAAGACCCACCAGAAATCTTACTCAAATGCTTGAGGCACCACCAATAGAAGGTATCTAAAGTTAATTTCACTGTGGCATCTCCCTGCCTTTCCCTGATTCAGAGGCTGTGCTGCTGGGTCATAAGTATGCACTACCTCTCCCTCCCTGAGGAAGCTGTAAGCTGCAGAATGAAAAACAACGCTGATCCTCGGAAGACCATTCGTCTCTGCAGAAATTTCTGCCAAAATTCGTTACAGAAGTGTGTTACCCAAAGAAGGAATTCCATATATCTGTCCTCATGCTCCCATGCTCACCGCCCCCAGACAGCCTGGCTGGAAAGCAACAAAGAGCTCCCAGCAGCCACGGCAGGTATGACTCCTTTGACAGCAGGAGCCACTAGATTTACCTGCCATGTATTTTTCCCTGCTGAGCTCTTTCAGGGAAACAAGTGGCCCAAAGTCTATCAAATTAATCCCTGTCCATCTCCTTTTTCCTTGAAAACATAATAGTTTCATATTTGGTGCAATTTGATTGGATCTTTGAGAGTCCTTTATTTGTTTCCATCATGCCCCTCTCTTCTGCAGTGCTATCCCTGATTTGCACAACTGTTGCTATTTATGTTGGTTAGAAGACGATTATTTGGGAGATCCCTTTTTAGTTCTACACAAACACTAATCCAAATGTAGGCTTCCCATTTAAATTAAGAGCTGCAAATTACACTTTATTTCCCTGCAACATGTACTTGTGTCTGTTAAATTACAGAATCCCCGAATGGTTTGGGTTGGAAGGGACCTTAGAGATATCTAGTTCCAACCCCCTGCCATGGGCAGGGACACCTTCCACTAGACCAGATAGCTCAAAGCCCCATCCAGTCTGGCTTTGAACACTTCCAGGGAAGGGGCATCCACAACTTTTCTGGGCAACCTGTTCCAGTGTCTCACCACTCTCATAGTGAAGACATCTTCCCTAATATCTAATCTGTATCTACCCTCTTTCAGTTCTAAACCATTACCTCTCATCTTATCATTGACCTCCTGGATAAAAAGTCTTCTCTAGGTTAAACAGCCCTCTAAATGTTAAAAGCATCAATATTGTACAGGTAATGCCTATGCTTCCAGGTTGTGGTGGACAGGCTCTATTTCTGGAGCCAAGCAATGTCTGAGGTAGCTCCTTTGTTGAGGGTTACATCATGTTGTGGTGGCAGCACTGCATAATCCAAATCCCTGCTGGAAAGAGAAAGCAAGCCAGCATAGTTAAACACAGTATGTCTGGGACAAACTTGCACCCAACCACACATGCCTCCCATGGGTTTGCCACAATGGAGCAGTGAGGTCCTGGGAGAACTGCTCTCCTCTCCCGCTCTTCCCCTTGGCCCTCCACCCTGGGAGGCACCTAGTTTGTGGTTCACAGCCCACTGACAACCCTGCTGCATTGTTTCTGGGCTGTGAAGGTTGGTCCACCTATAATAGTCGGAACAAAAGAGGCTGCAGCTTTGGATCACAGGCTCCTGGTGTCTGAAAAGTTTGCTTAATGATATTTCATGATTATAAATTTTTTTTTTTTTAACTGAATTCCTGCCTCCTGCCTTAAAGTTCTTACATGTGGCATCAGTGTAACCTTTTGATTAATTTCCAAACCAAATGCAGTATTGACAGTACTGGGTTATTTTCCATGTGTCACTGGATGGGGAAAATGTGCCTGTTTTGAATGGCTGGTGTTTCACAACGTGGGACTCAGGTATGCACTGGGAAAAGCTTGCCTCACCCTCAGCCAATCTGCTGCTTGTTGCTGTAATTACAGTTTACACTGGTAACCTAGGGAAAGAATTAAAAAACAAGCCTTAAGTAGTCTCACTTCTTCACTTGTGCAATGGGGTCCTTAGAAATTCACACGGAAAATGTTAAACACGGTAGAGATGTGATTTTGTGCATAAGCCCCTGTGTCTCTGATTGCCTTTCTCAACGTGGCATTTTCCTCAAGGTACTTGATTTCACAGCTTTTGAAAGCATAGGGTTGTTTTGGGGGCAGGGTTTTGGTAAGTTTTCAAAAGGACTGGAATATCAAATCATGTGGTGTATATAATCATGGGAAGTTCTTTTTCTCTAACCTTACAAGGCTTGAAGATTTTATGTTATACTTCATTGTGCAACACAAGAAAAATACCTCAGGAACAGAAATGTCTTTTATTCCACTCCCCATGTATCTGATGCTTTATTCCCTCAGGCACTACTTGTTTGCCAAAGGATTGTTTAACCACTGTTTGACAGTTTCCAAATGGGAAAAAATGCTGGGTTTCATCCAAAGGAAGGGAGGAGCTTTTCAAAGTTTTGTATTTAATCTTGGTTAAAAGTAAACAACTTTACCCTTTCAACATTAGTCATGCCTGTTGTATAAACAATGGTGAAAAAGTGCTCAGCAAGAGTGTAATATTTTTCCATACTTTGTAATTATTAACATTTGCATTTGGGATTGAATTGGATTGAATAAGTGGCTGGATGTGGCATACGGGGGGAGCTGGGCATCACTGGACAACTGAGAGTAACTGGGAGTAACCGAGGGTAACCGGGCTGGGTAGTGCGGCTAGTGAAAGAAGCAGCGTGGGTCCTCGCTGGAGCCAGGTAGCTGCAGCAACGTTCAGCACACGCGCTGTGCCCACCCCCCCCCCTACACACCCTCTCCCGTGCAGGCAGAGAGGTCTCTCCTGGCTGGTATTTTGCAAGGATTAACCTGCCTTTAGAAATAAGGCAGAATGGCAGGGGAAGGGGGTGGCATGGGGGAAAGCAGCCCCCAGCCCACCACACAAACTCTGCTGGCACAGGTATGGCCACAGGGCGGGTACTACTGGTGGGGATAGAGCTTTCACCAGCTAAAAAAGGCTTTTCCCTCCCCAGCAAATCCCTTGTCTGAACAAAAAATTGCAGCTGTCATAAAAAGCAAATCCTGTATCCCAGGGGGAGTCTCCTTCTGTAGGTCGAAGACGTGCCTGCTCTAGGTGTTTCTCTGGCACAGCAATGGTGAGTGAGGGGGTGTTGGCCGGCTGGACCCAGTACTGCCGGCAAGCCTCGACTGCAGAGTTGGTACGAGGTTAACAGCGGCCAGGGGGCAATAACCGGCAGGGCTCGCGAGAGAGCGGGACGTGCAGAGCGGCGGGGATACCAACGGGCTGCGCCATGCCGTTCCCCTGCTCCCCAACCACTTCTGCCCTCCTGGGAGAAGAGCAGCCCCAACTCCGCTTCCTACCGCCGTCAGAAGTCGGCAGGAACACCCGACGAAGTGAAAGGAACACTCCGAATCAATAGCTCCTCCCAGGCTCCAGCACACTTCCTTATCTCTCACTGGCCACTTTGAAGGAGTATTGGGGGGGTGGGGGGGGGGAGGAAGGAAAAAAAAAAGCAAAGTGTGGAATAAAAAGAATGACCTACTTTACAACAAGAAAAAGAAAGAATTAAAAAAGAAAAAAAGAGGCAAGCTCTCTGTCAAGGTTTTGCTCTAATTGCCGGCGCGGCGTTGCATAATCAAACCGGGAGCTCCTGCCTGTGCCCTGGGAGGCCGGGAATCTGCCCCGGGGCAGCGAGGTGCCGTGCCCCTCTCCGACTAGGCTCCTCCGGCGCCCGCCGCCGGCAGGAGGGTGGGTACGGGCAGGGCGCAGGGTCCCCACCGGGCGGTGCAGGGAAGGCGTCCCCAGCCCGCCGAGAGAAGCCGAGCCGGGCAGGGACCCTGCCGGGACGCCCCAGGAGCCGGCGCCAAGCAGCTAGGCGCAGCGCTGCCTGGTCGGGGACGGTGGCCGGCTTGGCGTAGCGGGGTCTCCCGGGGTCAAACTATGAGGGGGTGGTGGGGGAGGCGCCGGTGCAGCGAGGGATGTCGCTATAGACACAAGCAAAGGCGGGCATGACGGGGTTTGCTCGAAGCGTTGTAAAACCATCCTTTTTGCGGGGCTGACTTTTTGGTAGAGAGGTTTTACTTGTATGGTTTTGGGGGTTCCCCCCCTGCTTCCCCTTTCGTTGTCTTTCCAGCTTCTCCTTTTCTTGGATTCTCGCCTGTCTCCTCCCACAGAACGAGGGAAAAAAAAAAAAAGGTCACGTATGTTTGGAAAAATATGTAGGTCAGTGGAACATTCCCTGCACTTGTGCACGGGGAGCCGGGGCGGGAGAGCTCCTCTGCAGCCCTCTCGCTACCCACCGGGCCAGCCCGGCCTTCTCGGAGCCCACCGCGAGAAGGTGGGAGGCGAGAGCCGGGTTCCCTTTCTCCCTCCCTGACCCATTTGCTCACCGGTTTCGGGTTTGGGTGTCCGTCTTCCCCCTCACCCTCCCTCCTCCCGATCTCTGCTGAGGAAGGCGAGAGAGCGGCTGAGGAAGGCGGCGCGGGAAGAAACGCCGCGGCTGCTGCCAGCCGCCGGGGCCGCAGCTGCCCATGGGCGCGGGGCGCGGGGCGCTTTCCCCCAGAGCCGCCGGCTGAGGGCTCGGGTTGGCGGCCCGGCGGCGGGGGCAGGCGAGGGAAGGCGGCGGCGGCGATGAAAGGCCGTCAGAGAGGATGCCCGCGCCTCGCCCTCTGGGCTCCAACTTCACGGAGAACTATCGGCCCCGCAGCCCCCGCGCTCGCCCTGCCTCTCCCGGCCGCGCGTCCAACTTAATGCCCCAGCAGGAGCCCCAGCCATCAGACCCACCGGCCCCCGGCCTCCTCCTCCCCGCGCAACAGTCTGGGATCCCGGCGGCCTCCCGCTGCCGGCGGAGCCCCTGGCCCCGGCGCGCGTGGGTCCCGCGGCGCCCGGGGCGGCGGCAGCACGGTATGCGGCGGCCCCGCGCACCATGAGACACGGCACCGGCACCAGTGGCAGGCAGGAGGCGGGAAGCGTACCCGGCTCCTCATCAGCGAAGAAGAGTTTACCGGCTCCCGAGGCCGGCCTCCTGCGCGGCTGGAGCAGCGGCGGCCGCTGCCGCAGCGGCACCGGCAGGCACCGGAAAAGCGGCGGCATCCAGCCCGGCGGCACAGGCACCGGCACCGCCGGCACCGTCACTAGCGGAGGCTCCCGCGCCCAGGTGGCCACCGCGGACAGCAGCAGCAGCGGCGGCGGCAACGGCTGGGGCTTCCCCGCCGCGCTCCCGCAGCACCGGCACCCCAGGTAATGCGTGGCCCTACGGCCCCGGCCCTCCCTCCGCCCAGCGGGCGCCCACCCGCGACATCCGTGCTGAGGATGAGCAGCACCCACGCGGGATTCCCGCCCACAGGTGTCCCCCTGCGGCGCTGATCGGGGTCAGCTCCCCTCCGTCCCACGGTACCGCGGGGGCGGCGGACGTGCCCGGCAGAGCCGGGCGGCATCGCCTCGGCCGCGGGAAAGTTTCTGTGTGGGGAGCTCGGCGTGTCTGTCCCGACCGGGCTGGCATGTTGCGGGTAAGCTGGCCCCTCCCTTTGAGAACATAAGTTGCCCCCAAACCTGTCCCCCTCGTCATCTCGTTTTGGCATGGTTGGGAGTTTCCTGACGTTGGGGCTTGCATTTAAGCTGGACTGGAACAGGATCTGCGCAGTGTTTGGTCAAGGAAAACTTCCAGTCAAGACCAGTGGGGTTTTCGAATGGATAAAGGCTCCCTCTGAGAGCCAGAGGTTATGTGGGGTGCCGGGGCAGCCCCACTGCTGCTGCAGCCCTGCACCGGGCTTCCACTTGTTTCTCTTAAGCGTGCAGAACGGGGGGAAACGTGAAATCCATGGCTGAGCGATAGCACGGGGCTTCTTCCTGAAGGAGTTATGTGGTGGTGTTTTCCGAGGTGGACACAAGCCTGATTTGTCAATTAGTGAGCACGCTCACTCAGGAACTTTCCTCCATAGTCCTTAACTGTCTCCAGGATGGCAGTTTACTTTCACTCAAGTGACTCAGAAATAATTAGTGGTTATAAGTACTACAGCCAGCAGAGGAACGTGAATCTTTTCATGGTGCTAAATTCTCCAGAAAGGCTGTAGGGTTTGACTTCGGATGGGCACGACTGACCTGAGTGTTCGTCTCAACAAGTGGCCACTGTCTCTTGAAGTTGAAAATTATTGCTTTCTTACTTTGGCATGAAACATGAATTTGTATCTCACCATGGGTTTAGTTTGTTTGGTGATGCTAAATAATTAGTGTTCACAGTTTCCAGACCTAGCCAGCTCATCTACTGATCTGTGTCTGATTCTGAGACCTGTCAGTTGGTGGTGGGCCCAATCCTGTATTAAGTTTCTCTAGAGGAGTATGGACATGGAATTGCTTTTCAGGGATGGCTTGGAAGCAAGAGTATTTGGAGAACGTAAGTGCCAAGCTGTGCACTGTCTTAGTGAACATGTGAAGATGAAGGTATTTCAGAACCAGGAATCCAACACCACGGTAATTCCTCAAACTGGCAGCACTCCTGTTCCCTGCTCCAGAGCATGGAGATAGCAGGCTTGCCTAGAATTGCCTTCCTCCCAAATAAAGGTGCCACCCTGCATATATGCAGGATCAAACCCACAGGCTCTGCTTTGCAGAATCATGATTACTGCCCCATGTTCTAGCCTAGAACATGCAGGAGCACTTGAAGGAGTTGTTATTTTATCCTAAGAAGCAATATTGTCTACAGTTACAATTACCTACTGTTTTCCAGTACAGTGCTGTGCTTGCAGGTGCATTTGCTAAGCTGAAACCTAGGCTGACATTTTTCCCAGGTTGGGTGACTGCTGAGGACGGATTCTCTTTGGGAAGTTTCAGATCAAACAGTTCAGGTATTTCTGAGAATGTGGTTAGAGGGATTTGTATTCTTTGGCCACGTATCTGATTAAGATGGTTTGGGTATACATTGTGTTGCATTAGGAGACCTTGATCTTTCCTTTTCTGTGAATCTACGTTTCTTTAGCTGTTGAGAAACACTTTCACTGTTGAATTGTTGTGGCTTTGTGTTTTGGAGCAGGAAAAAGATACTTGGCTTGGGATCAATCTTGTGATGGGAGTGTGCCTCATGTTTAGCCTATGAAAAACTTCCAGAATTTGTCTCAGTTACCATTTTGTCACAATGCTCAGTTTGCACACTCTAAATGGAGGGATGTTGAGGGCTTGACCTTAATGGTATCACTCACTGAACATGCTGTCAGCACGGAGCATGCTGAACATCCCAGTGTAGTTAGGAGTTGCCCATCTTCCAGGAAAGAACAAGAGCTCTCCAGTTGGTGGGTGAAGGGCTGAGTGGACTTTCACCTGCAGTTATTCTTCCAAGATGTTACTGCTATGGTGAGCACCATAAAGAGGGAGCATTGAAGACTCTCCACTATGTCTTTGGTGGCAGGGTGTGCCTGCTGATGTAAAGGCAGTGTGGAGAAGAAGGAGGAAACTGTTTAATTCACATGTGTGGAGCCAAGAAAAAATGGTGAAACTAGAATGGAGAAGAAGTAATATTGGTGATGAAGGCATAGGGAAGAGCAGGGACCCTGAGTGAAGTCAAAAGACTTGACAGCATCATAGGCTTTCAAAAATGCTTGGGAACGAGCTGCAGGGAACTGTAGGTAGATGTGGAAAACCCAGGCTAAGAGAAGGAATGGTGGACAGAAAAAAGTGATCAGAAACCTCTGGTGGACAGAGACAGAAGATCTGAGCCTGGAAAACCAGTAGTTTCTGGTCTTTTAATGATTACATTATGGTACTGCTTTTTCATCCTTCACATCTTCCACCTAACGCTGCCTAATGTATTCTTCTGTCCCTACTTCCATTTCTGCTCCTCTCCTCTGGTCTTCTCACAGAAATTGTTGCTGTCTTGTTGCCATGAGGAGCAACTTACTTTTCTTTCAGTCATGGATCTTGGACTAGGAAGGGAGCTATTTCCATCATGCAGCCTAAGCTCCGGAGTCATGCTGGGCCCATGTGTTTGTTCTTCATATCCTGTATCCCACCCTCAGGCAGCACTCCAAAGAGCAGGACCTCGCAGTGGAGCCAGTCTCAGGCCTCCATTGTAGTGTCTGCCCACCTTCCTCTAGTGCTGGGTTTGCCACAGACAGGATAGTAATGCCCCAGTTAAAGTCCCACACTAGGTTTTTGTGCTGTGGACCTAAAGGGCTCAGCCCAGTTGGTGACTGCTGCTGTAGACTAGGGTGGGGGTTCCACTTACTAAACTGGAGGAAGAGCTTACAGGTCAGTATATGAACAGTACATCAAAACAGTGAAGCTCCATGGATAAAAATAGTGTGTAATCATGTAACTGATGTTGTATCATCATACATTTGTTGCAGGTAGGAACAATAAGATGAACAACTCCTGGTTTTGATTTATAGCTCTGGTATTCTTTAAGGATAGAATGTTTTACACAGCAAACAATGATTTAAATAATTTTTATAGTGTTTAAACATAAGTTTTGAGCAATCAGATTACTTACATCACTATACAACAGATGATTGGCAAGTACCATACCACTGAAAATGACAGTCAAATATGTATTTTGTGTGTATTCGGTTGCTTGCTTTCTTTCTAAGCTGAATTTAAGTAACTTCCATTTGTATTTATAGTTTTGCTGCCAGGCTCTTAGGGCAGATGCACTTGAGTTTCAGATTTTGTAGAGGGATCATTATCTGTATAAAAAAGTAATTTTCCTAGATTTGGCTTAGCCTTCTGTTGATCCTTGATCTTATTAAAACTTGCTCCTGAAAAACTAGGCTGAGGCCATGCAAATATTTGTATTTTAGCTAATTTATTTCATTCTAAAATAATCATCAGCTGATAGACTGACTTGTTCTTTATGAAACTTGATTACTGAGATTTGGAAAGGAAGCACCATATAATAGCAGAATGCATAGATGGAGGATTTGTTTGTGTAGTGGTGCTTTTGGTATTTCACAATGTTTTGGGAGGGACTCTTTGTTGAGATCTGCTATGGACAACTGGTGTGTGTGTGTGTGTATATATATATGTATATACACACACACCCACCCCAGTATATTGCCAACTGAGTTCAGAAATCCAAGAGCTGCAGGGCAGGAAAGGCAAGGGGGTGAGGAGGGCTATGGCCATGTAGGCTTGTATTCTGAGCAGGCATCTGAGTATCTGCAGACATGGTTCCACTCTCCACTCGTTACGTTTATCATGTAGTGGCTCAGGGCTGTTGGCAGATTAGATTGAGGGATTTTGGCATGTGGTTTTCTTGGCCTTTTATGCATAAACTTGATGTATATTTTGGGGATAGAGGGGCAAGTACTGTTTCTTACACTTCTCTTCCTGTATCTCATCCTCCTGAAAGGAAACTGTGAAGCACAACTCAGTCTAACCAAAATGCGTTTAATGACACTTTGGTAAAACATTTCTGTCCCTTTATCCAAGGACCATGGATTAGTGTTTCTTGCATGCTGCCTGCCACACTTGGGAGCACCCCTAACACCAGTTTTAATCTTGCTTCAGTCTAAAAATTTACCTATGGCTTCAGAAAAATAAAACTCTCTACAGAAGTTAGGTTGCTGATAAGCTTGGACCTTTGTGGCTCTGAAATAGTATTGTCACATGCTTTATCTGGTAGTCTGTCAGCACCTGCCTACTGTTCCTTGTCCTCTCCTTTGCCCCTAAGCTCTCTAAGGCAAGCCATCTATTTCTCCTGTGCCTAGTGCAGCAAGTAGCATGCCCAGACCTCAAAGATACTCCAAAAATGACCACATAAATGGTAGGAACTGGGAGATTGTCTCACCTTCTCCTGCTTGGGCAGAAGTCTGTGTAAAACAGCTGTTTTTTTGCTGGCCTGATTATGACAGTAGGTGTTTTTCAGCTCTTTCACCTCTCTTCTTAGGGACCTGTGCATAAAATAGATGAGTTCTAGCCAAGTGAAACAATGCTACAGAAAAAAAAATCTGAAGTACATTTATATGCATTTGAGATTAGAATTGTACTGGTTTTAGGGCCATGCCTTTAAAATTTTTCACAGATCTTGAGCAGAAAGTAGTATAATGTAAATAAATCACTATTGGGTGTAAAAAAGGAAAATAATGATTATTCTAGACAATTCCATTGGAGGGTAGCTCCCTTAAGATTAGCTCTCAAAACAGTGTTCAGTTCTGTTCTGCTGCAGCAGTCTAGCAGAGTTTTTCTTCATTTTTCTCTTCTTGCTTCCTTCGCTGGGGGGGATAAACAGCTGCATACTGACCTTGGCAAGTTCTAAGTTCTGAGTTCTAGTCTGGTGAAGTTAATGTTGGGAAGGGAATTTCAAACTACCACAAGAATGGAAATGTGGAAGTTCAGGTGTGAAACCTCTTTGCCATTTCAAAACATGCAAGAAGTGCTAGCATGGCAGAGCATCATCTACTGGGATATTTAATCTACCCTTTGAGTATCTTCATGTCAGATGAATGTAATATGTATGTCAGGTTGCAAGTCAATAGAAGAATGTGTGTATAATCATAGAAATTCATTACTACCGGTCAGGGAAGATGCAGAAGGCTAGATAAAATCTTCCATGGATAACTCATTAAAAAAAAAATCAATGCAGTGCTCAGATGTGAGTTTGATGAAAGAGGAAAAAAAAAGACAAATAGAACATTAGGGATTGTTTAATAAAGGATGAAAAATGATAAAAATGAATGTCACTATTTCACAGTATAAATTATGGTGTGTCCTCATTTTCACTATCATATGTTGTTGATCCCCCCATCTCAAAGGTGTATAGCAGCAAAGGAGGAGGAACGCAGAAGAGGTGTTCAGAGGAACAGAGCAACTCCTGCTTGAGGAGTGAAAATGCTGAGAAAGCGATGCAATGGAAATCTTTAAAGTTATCCAAAGCGTGGAGAAGGCACACTGGGAATGATTGTTCACAGCAACAGAAGCAGAGGGGCATTGGGTGAAGCAAGCAGTTATGGGGATGGAAATAAAAGGTGATGGCTCTTCACATAGTGTGGTCAGGCTGTTGAGCTCCTCACCACAGGATGTGGATGTTGAGAGCTTACATCAGCTAATGAGGTGACTGGATGAGTTCATGGAAGAGAAATCCATCAAGGGCTATTAAATACAAAACCACTGCCTCTGGCTTAGGAAGTTTTGAGCTGCAAATTCTTGGAAGCTTGCTGAGTATCCTGAGGAAATGCCACAGTTGGTTTGCCTTGTTCTTGTACTCATCGCTTACCACCCTTATCCAGCCATGGCTGAGAGGTGGTGCTGAACCAGGTGGTCTTCCGCTCTGTCTGCTCTGTGAAATGGACTAGTGTCTGACTACCCTAGGCTCCCAAGGCTAAGGGGCTCCTGATGGCTTGCACCTTCACTGCTCAGGGCTGGTTCCATAATGGCATGTCAGCTGTGGGAAGAGCTAGCTGGAAGTTAGTTGAAACGCTCCAAAGCAGAGCCAGGGTGTGAGCTAGAACTTCAGCAGTGCTGCAAAAAGCAGGACACAGTGCTCAGGCTCGCTCCCTGGTGTCCTATTGTTGAGCTGTGTAGGCATAGAGTGGATAGACAGCCTTATCTTCTGGGTTCAAGTAGGTTCAGCAAGCAATTATATTCATGGAAGCGATCCCACCAAGAGGCATTGAATAGCAAGATACAATGCCTGGCTGAAGAAGTCTCCGCTGGGAGACTGTAATATTGCTACATGGCTGCCCTGCTCATGCAGACTTCCAAAGCCTGTGATGCTGCCTGGTGTCAGGGAGAGGATTTGGGTCAAGGTGGTCATTTTCTCTGACCTGGTGTTGCTGTAGTTACAGTTTTAGCTGTCTGTACAAGACCAGGCTTTGAAATTCTGAACTGAGAATGTGAGGAAGTGTTGGAAGTTAATTTTCTTCAGATATCCACTGCACTTAAGCACTGGTTAAGACAATAGTGTCGTGTTGACTGCTGTTTACTAAACCAGACAATTTACTTAATCATCTGAAAGGCAGATTTTAAAGATTTGGATTGCACATACCAGGGCTGTGCTAAGCCAAAGACTATATTGCTGTTCACTTAAGCAATGGCCGAAGCACAACATAGTCAGATGCAGCCCATGCTGATGATACTTGCTAGCTTTTATTAAAACAACAGCAACAATCCCAGACTCAGCAATGCCTAAGTCCTGATAATTCTGTAAAATTTCTAGATGCTAACTGATACAGAAACTCCAGTGCCGCACTTAATGGAGCTCACAACTGCCTAGCTTCATATTTTTGGGCTACCTTATGTAATAAAATGGCAAGCCCTTACACTGACTGCGTGAGCAAGGTTGCATAAGCAGCCTGGGGAAACAACTGGAGCTCCAAAAGCCTTTCTGAATCCTGCATGTCTTGTTTGGTCTCATTTAACATTTATTTAATAAGTTATATTAGCCTATCCCTCCTCCCCCTAAGTTATCGTGGAGCAGTGATACAGATTTAATTTCATGTATAGACATCACGTTTTAGAGAAGTCGTCAAGCTTTTCAGTCCGTTGAGCAGTCTGATGTCTGGGTAGCCTCAAATTTTCTGTAATCAGCACTGAACCCAGTTAAAAATAAGAACATGTTAAAGACAAAACCTTGAACAAGGAAATCTTTGCTTTCCGTTCTCAGTTCTAATTTGGTATCCGTTCTTGAAGTTCATCACTATGGTTTGTTCTATCTTGGGATAAACAATTTATTATTTCAGCAGCTTTATGTTTTTTTCTTTTTTCCTTTAAAAATAGACAATACAGTTCAGTCATTGGGAAGAAAACAAGCATGAGAAAATCACAGGCTTACAGATGGCAATGAATTTCTTTAAGCAATAATAATTGAGTTTGATTAGTTATTATCATTTTGTCATTGATAAGCAGACCAGACTGTTCTTCTCTCAATTCCCTCTGTTAGGTGTGTCAAATTTTTAAGCTGGAGAGCATCTGTAATAAGGCAGCTCCCATTTGTAATCTCTAAATCAACAGGTGGATGTAACTGTGCAAAACCTGGGAATGACTGATTATCTGATTGAGTCAGTGACTGAATGAATCCATCATTGAGCATGTCCTAGACTTACTGGTTTTGGATGCCTCTCATTAATGTCATGAAGAACTGACATCATATTTCCCATGTTATGGGTAAGAATGGTATGCTTGCAAAAATCTTGTCAGTAATACATATTATTACTGTGTGCAATGTGACAAGCCAGAGAAGGGATATTTTTCTGCTATTCCTAGCTCTCATACAAAATATCTGCCTTGGTGTTTTTATTGGTAATTCTATAGACTTTACTTGTGATATTTGATCTTTTCCTGGTTTTGACATTTAAAACAGGCTTTGCATTAGACAATACCCACATTCTAGTTACACTTCCAGTGAGAGTTCCTTTAATTTATGATTTCTAAAGAGGAAAAATGCTGTTTGATTTCTGCATGAACCATTAAAGCCACTACATAGTTAGGCAGAGTCTTCATCCTGTTCATCAGATGAGCACTGATTTTTTTGTTTTTGCTTTATCTTTGGTTAGCATGTTGGGGGGAATATTTTATTCTCCAATCTACTTATACTTCCTTTTTTAGTATTTTAATACAATGTTTGGGAAAGGTACACTTTCCCAGAAACAGCCTAATCAAGCAATAGTTCTGTGAACCAGGTGGGTGCATTTCCAACAATTTCAACAAGAGCAATTCTGAGAAAAAAATAAATAGGTCACTCATATTCACTCTTGTATTTATATTTTTTCTGTAAGAAGAAGAATCTTCCTTGTTTTCTGAGATGTTACTGAACTCAATGAAAATTTTGCTGAAATAATTCTGAACCTTTGATTGTTTGCAAAGTGGCACAAGTCTGGTTTTTAATCTTTTTTTCTTTTCCAGCACAAAGGACCTTATTGTCAGCTGATTCACATTGATGTTGCTCAGCTGGTTGTAGCAATTACATTTATACTGCCTGGCCCCTAATATCCATATTATTCAAAAGTGTATCATCTTTTTCAACAACAGAATATCTTGCTACATCTTGCTGTTATTCAAGTATAAGAAATAAAGATGCATTTGGTGCCTCTCCCACTGTCCTCATTAAGGCAAAACTCCCACTGAAATCAAGTAGAATTTGGCTAACAAAGAATTACTGACTTGAGCTTCTGAAGGGTCTAAACTTTATTTGTCACTTTTTGGGTTTGATTATTTTTTCTTTAGTTGGTTGGTTTGGCTTGTTATGTTGATTTTTAAAAAAGTATTATTATTTTACTTTGTATCTTACCTTGTGTTTTAACTGTTCCCTCTCCTTCTTTTGGATTTGTATTTTTGAATCTTCAGCTTCCTTCACTAGGAGCTTTTTTATTATTACTTCAGCCAGGCCTTAGGACTTTCTACTTACCACCTTGCCCTCTCCTCCTTTAAACTCTCCACTTACAGTCTATCTCCCTCTTTCAGTTATCCTTCTGTTGTTCTCACCTTCACTGACTAAAGTACTGTAAGAAGTTGATATACATTATGCATGTTTCAAGGAATTTCATTTAGCTTGCTTAGACCTCGTCTACGTACAGGTGCCTATATTCAGGTTCTTGCCTTAGGGAGAAGCAGCAGTTTGTAAGATTGGTGATAGAGACAGAGATTTATTTGCACAATATTCGCCTCTATAACCTTTCCTTCTCTTCTGTGTAGGATCTTAGAAGTTCCTCTGAAGTATTCATGCAGGGTTTCAGCAGTAAATTGAGTTTTGGACTGATGAAATAAATATTTGGCATAGTATAGCAGACAGAAAAAATACTTAAGGATTTTGAAGTCCATGTAAAAGGGGTTTTGTTGAGGGTGACAAAATTGGAAATCTCCAAAGAAATGGGTTTTATTCATAATTCTTCTACTGTGCAATGTTATGAGCTTAGACCTCATATATAATGCTTTCTGTGCACCATTTTTCTGATCCGTAAACTGGGGCAGCTTTACAGAGTATTGTGGGCTACAATCAATTCTGAGTGCCATTCATAGCCAGGTATCTAAGGAGGATGCGAAGTGAGTGGCTCTGGGTTGCTAAATATACCATTGGCAGAAAGAGGAGCCACAGAGAAGGCTTTTTTGGGCATTGATCCATCTTGGTGGTTAGGATACATTAGGCAGTATCTTGTCACCACAGGCACTTTGCTTCCAGCTGTGCAATGTCTCATGGCATTGGAGCTTTCCCCTCGATGTCCTGGCTCTTTTGGTGACTTGCACCTCTTAATTATTTGCATTTTTCAGATGGAAAGCACTTTGAAAGTGCCAGGTACTGTTATTTTCTTGCAACTTTGACTGGAATTCAAGTTCTTTTCCAGGAGACTTTCTTTGTGCCTGTGAAATAAGTAGTAGGTATATAGATTCTTAATGTACAGCGTAGCATTTAAAACTAATGTCATCAGCTTACTGTTTCTTAGCATCTGGATCCCTGCAGATGTACTTCTTAAAGCACAAGGCAAAAAACTAAACTTGCTTATTCTCCCTTAAATAAGCAAACGCATTTTCTCTTACTGTAATAGTTACAAGTAATTTTTCATGGTGTCCAATTGCCTGTTACCCTGGCAAACCCTAAAATGTATAAAAAATTACAGGCTATATAGAGAGAGTAATTCCAGTTAAAAAGGCATTTCTTCTTCTTTAATGCAATTTCTATTTGATTTTCTTGAAACTCTCCTCTTCCAAATTTGAACTATATCTGTACAATAGATTTATTGTTGTCGCCTGAATGAGAAATCTGATGACAGCTTTTCATTTTCCATTAAAAATAGATTATTTTTCAGAGGACTGAAGGATAGAAGTTCAATTTTTAACTTTGAATTTCACATTTCCTTTGCCTGGTCTATAATTTTTTTTTCCCCAAAGCTCTAATTGGCATTAGACTTGGCATATTTCTCTGCATATTTTTTCCCAGTATGAAACTTATTAGAGGGTCATTGCACCGGTTAATGAAAGAGGGCTGATATTCTTTGTAAATTGTATTTAAATATTCTTCTATGCAAATGTTGCCTTTTCATGAAGTTTAAAGAGACATCTTGAAAAAATTCCCTAGAAGCTTTGAAAAATGCAGGTTGCATTCATTCAAAATCTGGATATCCAGTGGTGGGAGGTGATGACACATTTCAGATTTGCTGCTGTATAATTAGGAGGGGATTCCATTTAGGAGACGTGAGCATAAAAATTTGGTATGGCTCTTCACAGTACTGCTAGTTTTGCAGCTGAATTCCTCAGTACTTTTCTTAGAGTGTATAATCAGTTACACTTGTGCTAATTTAATCAATTATTCTCATGCACAAACAAACAAACACAAAACCCATCTAATTTCAGACTGTCTCTGAAACATCAGAACTAGAGATTCCACTTACAATGAAAGAAATATAATTTTCAAGCCTTTAGAATGATTTTTTAAATGACAAAGATATATTTGGGAGCTATTATACTTTTGGGTACCAGCAGCTGTGTATCCTTATGCAAAACTAGATTTGGCTGAAAGACCAATTCATAAATATTGTATCTGAAGGTTGCAGCAAGCTTCCATATTTGCAAGAGATAACGTAAAATGTGAAGCATTTTTTTCTTCACTCCGAGAGGTTTCAGCTTAAACAGCTTGGTCTCCCAAATCTGATGAATAATGGTGAACAAACAAAAGTATCCATGGCTTCATGAATCATGAGGGCTGAAGACCATTCTGTCTGTGGGTGAGAAAAGGTCAGCCTGCTGTGGTCAGTCTGGACACTACTGTGCACTGCCAAGCTGTGAAGTGGCTGGGAGGTGGAAGATGTCAATAAATAACTTGACTTCTGAACTCTGTGACTCCCCATCTTACACTCTAGGAGCTTCCAGGAAAGCAAAAGACTGCTCCTAGCTTCATTGCTTGGAGAAACTAAGTGGGAGATGGAGGAACCTCTCATTTCTCAGTTAGAAAAATAATATTTTTTTCTAGACCCCCTCTGCCTTGGTCTCCTCTCTTGGTTTGGGGAAGTGAGGGCTGTAGTGGGGGAGGTAAGACTTATCTTTGATCTGATGGCTCCTTTCTTTGTGGGCTGCACTCCAGGGGATGCAGCATTTTCATGGCAGAAGCACTGAGAGCAAGAAAACTGTGGAAGATCCTGAGCTTGCCTGACACGTGCTTGACGTTTTAGCACAGACACAGCAAAGCAGCTTTATTCAGGTAAACACTTAGGCACATGCTATTCATTACACATTTGCTCAGGATTTCATCTGAATTTCTCTGCTGAATATGGAAAGACTTAAGCACCTACTTAAGGGCTGAATAGGTCCCCCATCTGACTCATGTATAGCTCAGTGAAGATTGGTTGCATGGAAAGGGAGCAGTCATTGTGGCAGCAGGGCAGCTGAGAAGTGCGACATACTGTCTGAAAGTCAGAGCTCGACAAAGGGGCCTTGTTCTTCTAGGAGGCAGCTTTTTACCTGTGTATGGCCCCAAGAAGAGGAGGGGTCCTGGACTTCTTACTTTCACCTGTGCATTTGTTCTCCAGTTTCTCTTAATTTTGAATTAGTCTGCATAGGGCTTGGATGACCTGAGGTAGGTTTATAATTAAAGTTAGTTTGGTTGTTCTTCAACCACATGTTAGGCAGTTTTAAAATTTACCCATTTGGTACCCCAAAAGAGGAAAGTGTTCTTTTGCAGAACACTTTGGGCAATCTGTATGTAAAGGCAGTGCTGTATGCTGAGTCCTCTGAGGATTGCCCTGACTGCATCAGCTATGGAAGGTTTCTGAAAATTTTGATTTGTGAACAGTGAACACATACTCAAACCTTTGGCTCTTTCTAGCTACTTTATTAATGAAAAATGTTGGTTCACAGTTTTGCCTGCAAAACTTGAATTGATTCGGGCACTAGTGTAACCTTTTTTCACTTCTTTTGAGCACCTGAATTATGAATCTAGGTTAATGTTTTGCAACAGAAAGAACGTGAAAGGCACTGCAGAGTGAGCTCAGAAATGCTTCTGCAGGAAGGTCATTTTGACAAGCTGAGTCTTGTCTAAAAGGTCTTTACTGACAACAATACACATAAGGGCACAGTAGTAACTTTCTCTAGCAGATATGTATTGTATGCAGTTACTTTTCTGGCAAAACTAAACTGTTTTCTTGAACAGAATGAGCTATCCAAGCAAAGAGATGCTTAGGGCAACTACATAGAGTTGGCACAAAGTTGCGTCCAACACAGGTTTCATAGGAGGTTTTTCCACATTCTTCACTGACAATGCCACTCAAAATTTGAAGTACAGACTACACCTAAATAGGATATAGATAATGGGATCCAAAACCTCATCTGATGAACAGACTTAATTGTTGCCTTTCTTCTTACACTTTAACCAGGAGTGTGGCTACAGTGGAGACTGCTTATTTCTCAGGGATCATAAAGGAGGAAGTGGCTCACTTCAGGCCAGCCTATTTTTCTGCATCTGAATCTGGAGTTAATAACTTTTTGGATGCTTCTCCATAGTCTTGTTTCCAAGCTAGTCTACAGGTTTCTTGTGGAGGAGTTTGTTTGATATGAACTACTCACTCTGCCAGAGCACGACACCTTGTGCAAGAAAATTGTCTTAAAGAACAAAGCCAATGACTGGGGAGTCATGAGACATTTCTGGCATGAATTCAGGCAGCACTGCTTCCATAGCGTATTCTTCAATTTAAGACTGATTTTCCATTGCTTTATCAAATCTTACCCATTTTTGCTAAAGCCATATTTGCAAGGCTGCTTTAATATACTAAGTTTCTGTTGCTACTGCAAAGCCTTACTCACAATTCTGGACGTTCCTTTCTGTTATTTCCCTTGTCCTGGTCCAGTGGGCCAGAGCAGGAGGCTGATCTTGCTGAAATGTAGCCTTTTATGTGTGTGGGTGGGTTAATTTTCAGCTGTGTTTTTCTAAGCTGATTCACTGTGCAGCTGCACAAAGTGGCAGTGGGTGGGGTGTCAAAGGAGGAAAGATGGGTTTCCTTTGGAGCAGGTGTGGGTTTAAGCCACTTTTGCATAGTCCAAGGAATGTTTTCCAGGATATGCAGCATCCTGGAGAAGTGGGGCTGGGGTTTGTCCTGTGACAATCTGGCATTTGAAGAAATGGAGGCAAGGCTGAGGCTGATTGATGGAATTCGTACAGGTTAGACAATGAGATAGTGAGCTGGGGAGGAGAATAGATCAGCAGGAGAGGGAGCATGGAGAGTGGATGGAGTAGAACATGATGACCAGCAGAAGGAACATGGAAAGTGTATGAGGAGCAAGGAAGACAATGAAATTTAAGCTGAAATCAATGGCAGTTGAAAGAAAGGGGAGAGATGAAGAAAGGGCCCCTATAACGGGCTTGGTAAGAAGGGAGTGCTGTGGACAACTGGAAACCAGAGTGTCAGGAAGAGAAGAGAGCCTGGAGGTGAGCCTGGGAGAGGGAGATCAGGGTGGTAACAGGAGTGCAGCGCAGTATGGAAGAAGAGGCTGGAGGACAGATGAAGATCTTTGGACAGAGTCTGAAAGTGGGATTGTAAAGCAGGGTATGACACTCAGTGTTGCTTGGGAAGTACCTGGGACCTGGAAGACCAAAAAGAGAGAAGAACATGAGCTCATCCTAAAGTGGGCTGGAGTGAGTAGTCTGAGGTACAGAAGGAATTGTCAGGTTGAAGGCCAGGGGGACAGGCAGGGACTGCTTGCTCACCCAAGCATCTGAGAGGAGAGCCTGGTGCTGGCAAACTCAGTGCTTCTGTGCTGCCTTGAAGCATAGGGTGAGAGCACCTCCCACTGATCCCCTTTGTCCCAACCTACAGTGGGAACCTATGACCACTCCAGCTGCCACAGCTTGTTAGCTGAAGTAACGAGAAGGCTGCTGATATTTTGGCAATGTCACAATGCCAAGTCATGATGTTTTCCATTTTTGGAAGATCTAGCAAAGTCACACACTCACAGAAACTGCATTAAATGCTAACCACTATGGATGCAAAGTCAAATACTCAAAAATTAAGAGATAGTAGAATTAAGTCTTCCTGTGTAATTTTAATTTATTCACTTCCTGCATATTCATTATGATTCAGTACTAAATGATTTAATAGTCACACTATCATAAGTTTTTTTGTTTGTTCTTGCTGGTCATTTTAAGTTAAATTATTCACTGGCAGCTCCAAATCAATTTACTGAATCACTGCACAACTGCTGGTGTAAGCTGAGGGAACAGGGGAAGGATGTGGCTGCTTTAGTGCTGGCAATGCCATCATAGCATGACCCAAACCAGTTGTCCAGTGGTAGCTTTCATCTTCATGCAGTAAGATAATGACTTCAATTTTATTAAATGTTGGGAAATCCTGGCAGATTTTTAAATATCCTTGTTGCAAAGAGCCCACTCACCTGCAAAGCAAGGACTAACTTTTTCTGAGATGATATCATCTCTATTTCCTAAGTTTTTTGGCTGAAGTCAGGAATAATTTTAATTCCAAGGCAGACACCAGACTGCAAACTTTCAGTGATTTGATGATGGAAATGTTCTATGTAACCAAGAAAGGTTCTCAGAATTGGAAGAACCAGGCAAAGCTTCCTGGCAGGCACTGTCCCCAGACTGCTGTCTAGAAAAGTCAAGAGTTGAGGGAGGACTGATGAATCTATCCCTGAATAAAATTTATATTTCTGCAGCCAAATACATGAGTCTTAATAAAACAGTAAAGACTTCAGACTTTCTCATTGATGATTCTGTGAAGCTGTAGGTGTGTTTACTGAGCAAAGGTTTTCTTAGAGGAACTCTTAAAGTGGTTGTGTACAAAAACAGGGCTAAGAAGAGGTATTTTATTTATAACCCTGCTGAATCTTGCAGGGTGGTGCCGGATCAGTGGTGGCTGCTAACAGGCCCAAGAGATAATTTAGAAGAACAGGATGGGCACACCAGGCAAGGGAGGTGGCATGTGGTGGCTGGTGAGCTTCGCAAGCTGAGGCATTTCCAGTGGCTAGCAACTAGGTTCAAGTCTAGTTTGTACTAGGTAAATCTGTGCCACATACATTTAGAATGAAATTCTGATTCCTTTAATCTTCAGTTGACCAAAATTTTGGCTTTATGACCCAGGTATTTAGGGCTACACTGAGGCCATTAAATGCTGATTCCTGATGTGCCTTGTTCTGTTCACCACTTTCCATGACTCAACACACATTATTTTTTTGGCCTCTTTATCTACTTTAAAAAGGGGAGCTTTGTGGTTCAACATGCTTGAGGTGGGTCAGAGGGAAAAAAGCATTTTAATTGCGAAGTGGCTCCCTGGAAAGTTTGTTTCTATTAAGTTACACAGCTAAAAAGATGGTTTAAAAGACTGAATTTAACATAGAATTTGTATTCTGAAACATATATCATTGAGAAATAATAAATACTGAGTCCACAGTGCTGCTTTCTTGTTTATTTTCAGGTGTCTCTGCTGCTGTGGTATTTGTTTGGGCATGGTTAAATCAGCCTTTTGAGATTTTAAATTAAAAAATCTAGCTAGTTTAATAGACAAAGATTTTTTCTTTCTATAGCTAAAGTAATTTTTATGACTGCCTTAGTGATATACTTTTCATTTTAAAGAACTATATACTATTTTTGTATCTTATGAAATACCAGTTGTTTGTGTTCAGAACTATATAAAGCTTCAACAGTTTTTCTCTTACACAAATTGCTTCAAGATTGTCAGTGTGTAACCAAACTCTTGAGATCAAACAGGCTTTCTAATTAGTTTTCTGATCTTCTAATTACATCTTTTAGAAGCAGATTGACAGTAAATGTATAATTTACTCTCTACAAAACCTTGTGCAAAATCAATTTTATTGTCTAATTATTTACTTGTTAAGCTAAGGAAATAGAATCATAGAATCATGGAATTGTCAGGGTTGGAAGGGACCTCAAGGATCACCTAGTTCCAACCCCCCTGCCATGGGCAGGGATACAAGCTTTACAAATCTTTCTGGAACACGGATGCCTCTTGCTGAGCCAGAGTTGCATGTGCTGTTTTGTATCATATCTGTAATTCCACAAGGTGTTACAACTTGTGCTTAAGTTTGAAGTTATTTTTGCTGTTGCAGTGATTTGATTACTCTCATGCATCAATGTCTTCAGGAGAGTAATAGGTCTTGTTTCTATCATATATTTTTACACTCCAAGCCTCTATGTATGCAAAATATCATCCTTTAGTTGTGAGCTGTTTAAGAATAAAACTTTATGCATTTCTTTTCTGCTGTTGAATGCTGGAAAGCTCTGAAATTAGAAAAGTGTAAACAGCAAGTGTCCATATATCACATTCTGTCAGACTGATGCATTAACTTGCTGGGTTATGGGCTTCAGTCAGCAAAAAGCAAACTGTAAATAAAAGTTGGACCTGGTTTTCCATGTAATTAAAATAGTCAGATTTAAAACTGATGGAAGGCAGTGGACTCTGCTAAAAGAGCAGGCAGAAGTTGAAAGCAAATATAAGTTACCTGCTAGATAGCTCTTCAGCAGAGTCGTTCTTTCATTTATCCTGGTATATGAAGACCAAGAGCTCTCCTGTGGACTTTGGAGGAATACAGTTAACATCTGAAGTCCATCTATTACATCTACAGTAAATACATTGTTGTCATGGTAATGCAGTGATCAAAGTCGCAGGGAAAAACTCAGGCATTTCTATGGTTCATAGTGTGAAATGAAAAGAAGGCTTGACAAGAAATAAAATAGAATTTTTAAGCATATACTTTAAGCTCATGTTGCAGCCTTAGAGATGTTACACATTTTACTTTACAATAAAATTTTAGTTGAATTATATGGGGGTTTATAGTTATTCTGGTATTATTAGTACTCAGAATAAGGCTGTTGTTGCCTGGGAAAGGTGGTGGTTTTCGTCCCCAAATCAATTTATAATTTTTTTGGGCAAAATTGACTCAAATTGACCCAATTGCACCCCTTGAGACACCTTTCACTGTGAGCAACTGTGAGGATTCACATGCAGATATACTGGTGGATGAAGGGTGAGGTTTCGTAACAGACTGCATCTTATTTAAGTCCACTCTACCTTTGAGTGCATTTAGATGGTGGAGAAACAGTCCTGTTGCATCCCTAATCTAGAAAATGCCAGCTTGCCAGCCTCTGTTCCTCACTCCTAGCTGTGTGCTTCTGCCAGTTGCCATCTGGTGTCCAGCCTAGTAAGGCTTCTGCAGAAGTACCCTCAGCTGTCTGTGTCAGAAAATAAAAGGAAAAAATGAAGAGATGGCCATTTTTTCCGTATTACAGAACTGAACTATCTTACAGAAGGGGCAGGGACCAGCAGTAAGAATGAGCAGGGCAGGAAAGGTGAGAGGGGAGAAAGACCTTGGTTTCATGCCCATGAGTCACTTGGCTGGCCCCTTGTTTGTAGCCTTGAACAGTCAGGATGCCCAGCCTGAACTGCTCACCAGGCAGGTGAAATGCATGCACCAGAGGAAGTGCACAGTAGAATGGCAGCTTGAAACCCTACCTTCCTTTGCTACTTCAGTGTCTTAGTAAGGGCTGTGCTTAAGGCCATCTGTAAGATATGAATAAAAAGCCCCAGTCCCTTCTACATTTAGGCAACAGTTCTTTCCATCTGGGTTGTGACTCCTACCCTATGGTGGCCTGCTTCCTGTTATATTGCATGGAATACCTGGTTCAGGCTTCTGATTGCCACTCCTCTAAGAGCTACTTGAACATTAGACTGCACAGAGTATTACCCAGCTCAGATCTGTTTTCAGACAAATGGTCTCCTTTGCCAACATGCTCACAATGTGTGTCTAACCCCAGTCTAGTATTACTTGCTCACAGTGAATTTCTCATGATTCCAGAGCTTTGTCTTTTACTTCAATGGTGTAGCTTAATTGGGTATACTCATGCATGCCCATAAATCTTGATGGATCAAGCTGTGCAAGCTTTAGTCCCAGTGAAAGGGGATGACTCACCTGATGAAGTGCTCACTACTCAAAGCAGAAGCTCCACAAAGGAAGTTATAAGTGTTAAAATAATCTTTTGTTAACAGGGACAGATTCTGACCTCCTTAATCACAATGACTACATATTACAAGTAGTCCCAATGAATGAACTGGAAATACTTGCAGAGTAATAAAGTAGCTCTCCTGGGAGAAAGGGTACTGAATTCCAGCTATAGGTCATCAACCTTGAGTTAAAGTCTCAGTCAATTTGGTTGATGTCTCACAGTTAATGTTCCATGACAGCCCTTTAATACACAAGAAAACTGCTTAATCTGAGAGACCCCTCCTGGCATGTGATAAATTTCATCAGTATTGAAGAGACTATTGAAATTATGATTACAAAAAAAGATGTGAAATGTTGCACAACATGGTGATGATCAAATGCTAAGTGTTCTCCTATTTCCTGAATGCTGGTGTAGGGCCACAGCCTATTGCCCAACAGCCCAGGATCAAGCAGCAAGTATGGAAGAAAATGCAAACACAAGAGAAAATTCAAAGGAAAAAGTGGAAAACCAAACAAGAAAGTAATAAAGGAGAAATTTACTTCCAAAGTGTGTTATTGTCTGAACAGAATTGATGGGAGTGTGGAAATCACAAGAGTGGTCTCCGTGCAGGATTAAGACTGCTTTCATTGTATTTTTTTAAACACAAGCAGTACAAAAATTGAGTACCAAAATTGTGAGCCATCATGCCTAAGACCTTGTATAAACATTGTGACTGATAATCTGGAGCTTTCTCTGGATTTTTAAGAAAATCCATGCCAGAAATGGACTGGTGACCTTAATATAATTTTATTCAATATTAATGTGTAAAAAACCAGTTTAACTTTGCAGTTGTAAATGATAAGAAAGTACTTGTCTTGATATTACTGGCTCATGCAGTTTTCAGCCTAAACAAAGTAAATAGAAAAGTAGTTTTGTCTGAGTAAGGACTTTATGATATGCCCCAGAGGAATTAAAACTCCAGGAAAGGAAATGGAAAAATCTAGAAAATTAAGAAAAACAAGTACAATTTAAGAGCACGTTTAAAGCATATACTTATTTTAGAACATGTACTCAGCATCTTCCCTTGCAGGGTTTTTAGGATGTACAAGTAAGTACCAGATGATATATATTACTAAATCATAAAGCAAAGATTGATAAGTGTATCTGCAAAACTTGCTTTTTACCTAGACTGCAGCCTGAGTATTAAACAAACAAACAAAAAAAGATCAAGGAAATCAAAGTATTAGATGCACTTTTAAACCTCCAAATAGACTGTAAATTTGGTATACATAAGCTTCCATCAGTCTTAAGGCAACACTTAGCTGCAAAGGACATCAGGCATCCAAAGGAAAGACCATCACTCTTGAGATGCACTCACTGTTCTCATTTGTAGTGTACACTGTAAAAATACAGCAGCAGAATGTTAATGCACTTTGGTTAGGTTTTTAAAATTTGAGGAATGCAGAAGTCAAAGGGACATGCTCAATCTGACAGCCTGATAATTTTTTAAGAATAAAGTCAATTTCAGAGATTACTCTTATTCCTGAATCCCCATCCTGTGCTTTTGCAATTCTGCTCCTGAGTGTTTAATAGATTATTTTTCCCTCTATGTCTGATACTGCCATCCAAATAGAGTGCAAAATAAATGCCAGAACACATCAGAAGGGTCACCATATAAACTGAGTAAAGGTGTAGGGTTGTTTTTTTTTTTTCAAAAATACAAAGATTTCATTCTTTTCCTTTAGATGATTTTCCATATACGTTTTTGGAGGGGAAGAGAAGACTTACTAGCCTGGGTGAAGAGGTTGAGACCTGAATGAAGAAAAGATATGTGTAAGAAGGCGAAAAAGAGTGCATGTGAAAAGGTAGCAATGGGGTATCCTGAGATCCTGGGGAGCTAGAGGTGGGAAGAACGGGATTAGTCTGAGTCTGATCTTTTACTATTCACTGGCACATCTCTAGCATTTAATATTTTTTGATAACTGTCTTAAAATCTGATTACTTGTGCCCTGGGAGTTCCTGTTCCTCTCGTTTGGCTACAAAGGCGGTTTTTGACAGTTAGCTGAGCTGCCGGCACTTGGACTGTAAAGAAGTGCAGTTAAATGAGATGAGTCACAACCCAGATGTATAATAGTTAGACATTATTACTGCTCAGGTACTGGTTTGTTAAACCTTGCAACCTGCCTGGCCTGGGTGTTGAGGTAATAGCAATGATTTTTCTTGGGCAAATACAGATTACTGGATCATGCTTAGGGTGTGTGTGTGCCTGTCTGGATATCCTTTTGAACCTGTTGGCCAGTCTGCTAAGTTTAAGAAAAAGGTGAAGATCTCAAAACTATTGAGTTTCTTCAACTTTTGTGACAATAGACATATGTCCCTGCAGCACCAGAAAACCTATAAAAGCACTTTCTGATGGAAAGTAGCAAGGCATCTATTGATATTGGTATTATTGGTCCCAAACCTTTGTTATCAGCAAATGTTTACTTTTGGATTCAGCAGAGGGTCAAGTGGATCACATGTGCAATGAGTTGTTCCACACCTGTAACATTGCTCTTAGCACAAAATGTAGGAGTAAGGTGACATGGAGCTGTTTGCTGCTAGTTCTTATGACCAGCCTTTGCCTACAGCCACCCCTGACATGGGTCCTGTCACGCCTAGGAAAATCATGGGTTTGTGCGTTTGGTTTTAAAAGTTAAACATTTTTAAAAGAAAAGGTCAGCAACCAGGAACTGTGTGGCAATAAGAAAACCTGCATAGGCTTAGAGCTGGATTTCTTGAATTCATGATGGTAGCAGTTTTGGCAGAGGAAGCGTTACAGAAGTGTTGTTGGTGTTATAGAAGTGTTGTTGGTAGTACAGAAGTGTAGAAGGGTTGTCTGGAAAAGCTTTTGTGCAGTGACAACACACTGTCTCTTCTGGCCACAAAAGAAATCACAAGTGGAAGGGAATACTGATAGGAAATGCCTTATTATTTTCATAGGTCTAATAGATGATGTGGCAAAGTGAATACTCAGGGAAAGCCAAAATCGCTATGAACGCTGTAGCCTTTAGGTATGCTCTTGGCTAGTTTGCTACTCTGGAGATATATATATATATATATATATATAAAAAAAAGGTCAGAAGCATGGTGCTGTTGATTACAGAAGTAGGAGCCACTGCTCTGGGGACTCAGATGCAGCCATCTGGCTTCCCTTTGAACTTCCTCTGCCAGCCTTGTTGACGGCACATGAGCTGGGTGCAGCAGGAGAGAAAGGCAGTCACCATGGAAAGTGAGACGAGAAAGAAACCGTCCGCTGAGCACCGAGCTTGCTGCTCTCGGAGCTGCTGATAAATATCACAGGTTTTATCTGGAAGGTTTGAGGTCCTCCCTGTCATGGATTTGTAATTTTTCTCCTCCTCCAATGCTTAACATTTCATTTTCCCTCAGAACAAGCAGGAGCTGGCTACTCCGCTTGCCCTAGATGAGTCACTCCTCCAGAATAAGCCTGACTGACTTTAAAACTCAAGTTACTCTGCCTTGAGTGTAAAATGTTGAGACAGAAAGAGGCAGACTGCAAATGAGGAAATTCTCCTGCCAAATTCCAGTCCCCATCACATAAAGCCATGCTATTTCATGTGTGAGGTGGTGTGCTGTTTTGAACTGACTTCAGCTGATTGTGAAACAAAAATGATGTTGTAATTGCCACTTAAAGGCTTCTGACATAGCAGGAGAGAAGACTTCAATCTGTCACAACCTGTTCTCTTTCAGGAAGAAAAGGTGATTGAGAAAGTGTTATTTGGCACAGAACAGTGAATCAGAAGCAGAAATATAGTCCTCTTTAATTTTTGGAAACCTTTACACTTGCTAATATGCCACTCGGTGCTCTTGAAAACTCAACTCTTCGTTCCTACCTGGCAGCAAACTGAGAATCTACTTTTCTACAAACATTCCAGAAAAATACAGCTTCTTCAGAACCAAAAGTTTAGTCATATGTACAATATAGGAGTTAAAACAGCAAATGATTCACTGACCCACAAGCAGGCTGCTCTCTGGGTGACATGTCCTGGCCAGGGAATTCCTGCGCAGCTGTGATGCAGAAAGATTGCCTTTTCCTCATCTCTGCACTTCTAAAAGTACCCAGTGGCAGACAGGACTCAAGCAAGATATAAAGGTAGCTATTCAGGCCCGTGGACTTTGGTTGCAGCACCTACTTTATCGTTAGGGAGTCTGGGGCATGTTGGTGTAGACCTGGCAGTGAACCTTCATAGGAGTCTCCTGAAGCAGAGCAGTACTGCTTTATAGAAGTGCAGTCAGACACCACCAGGCAGCCACCTCACCATGAAGAGTACGAGCTGGGGCATTTTCAAAGGAATTCTCCAATGAGTGACATTTATTTGACATTTTTGTAAAGAGGTAAGAGAGAAAAGGGCTGTATAAAAAAGCTGAAAATCTCTTTTCTATTCCAAGTATAGCCATATCCAGGCAACAGTATATCATCCTGGAATAGAAGAACTTGCAGGACATAGTAGTAAATTCAGCTCTTCAGTCTCTGCTCTTCCTAATCCCAACCACAGGCCTACCCATAGCTATATGGTTCCCACTCAGCTGAGACTGCAATACCCTCACTGTGTATGTCTTCTAGAACCCATTAGTGAACATAACCCTTTGGACTCAACACTGATGCTAAGACGGGCCCAAGTCAAAAAGGCATATCCCACTTAAAGCCGCTTTCAGCTCCTTACTCCACCTAGACCAACTTCTTCTGCTTGGGGTAGAGAAAATTAAACTTAGAATTAACATTGAAGCTGGGATATAATTTAATACTAGTTGATGAGAGGAAAAACTGTGTTTATTGCTGGATGAAGCCCAGCTCTTGGAGCTGTAGGTAGAGGGTGACAGCCAGCTGTGTAGAAAAGGAGGAGATGTTGCGTGACTTTTACATAGTGTTTGTGATAAGAGATATGGTTAAATGGAAATACAGAGATATGGAAATACTGAATGAGGAGAAAAAATCTGGACTGCACTAGGCCAGAAGGCTGGTATTAAAGGGGAGCTGACAGGACCAAATGCTCTAAGCTGAATTTTGGCCCCATGAGACTTGCTTCAGTACTGGTAATGAAGTCTGGGGATACATGTGGAATAGGGCTGAGTGGCAAGAATTACAAGGGTGGGCAGTTCAGTTTGCTTCTGGAACCTCAAAAATCTGTAGAGGAAGAGGCAAGAAGGCAAGAGTCAAACACTTTACTTTTTTTTGTTTTTTACTATTAGGAGCCTTTGGGTGATATAGACACCATTTAGGCTTATGGTTATAATTAAAACACACAGGGCTGAGGTGTTCAGTCTGCAGGTACAGCCAGCTAGGCCTGTTGGGCTGCAGTGAGAGCTAGGGACCTCTGCTTGAGAAAGGTACTGTTTTTACTGAGTTTTACCGACATAATTTTGTTTGTGGTTAGGGGAAAGATGATCTGAAGAGTTTAATTAATTTTTGGCTTGTCTAAGACCCAGAGTGTTGGGATTGTACCAGGTTCCTCCAAGGTGGTTAGAGATCGGTTTTAATTTGGGGTTTAGGGGAAACTGCAGAAACTGAACCACGCCAGATTTACAGCCATAATTAATGCTCAGTCATTGGACCACTGACCTTGTCCCAGCCCTGCAGATCCAGAATACCAGATACAGATATGAAACTATTTCAGTCATATCTCTAAAAGAAGCTCACATGCCCTTCTTCACACGCATAACTACCTGCTCTTCAGCCCCAACATCAGTTGCCATCATCCATCCTGCTGAACTTGCATGGTATGTAAGTTAACACTCTTGATTCCACTGATGCCTGCTACTCCATCCTTTAACCCTGTCTCTAACACTAGCTGTCCTCCTTGCTATACTCCAGCAGCCCATATCTATTCCAGGTTTGTTCACAAGACATTTGCTTTGGTGACATGTTCTCAATCCAGCTCAGTTGGCCTACAAGGCTTTCTAACATTGTTCACAGTCATTTCCCCCTGTAATATGGACACTTGTACAGGACTCAAGACAAGAAGTGATTTTGTCCCAGCACCTCTGGTGTTTTGGCCAGAGCTGTTTTGTCGGATTTGAGACAACAGCAGAAGACAGGTAAGAACTCTAAAAATATCTGATAATGTGCATGTGTCACATGCAAACAGAACAAAACATAGGAAGCTGCAAGCTGCTTGACTTCTCAAATCAGTGATAGATGCTCAAGCTTGCTTGTTTGCTCAGAGGGAACAAGTCGTTGACCAGACACTGTTCTCTTCAGCAGCAGAGACATGGTCTCAAGAATTGCTTCCTCTTTGTGCTTTTCTAATGGGGATCTGCTGCCTTTAGTAGTGTTACTCTTAAGCTACCGGCATGTGAATCCTTAGCTTCTATGTGCTGATGCATGACAGGCCTTCACAGAACATGTGTATTTGTCAAGACCATGAAGTCGTACTTGTTTTAAGGTCACTTTGGCATGGTTTTGTATCAAAGCTTTTCATACCAACAGCAGTTTCATTTCAGAAAGCTAATAATAGCCCTTGAAAAAACGCTGTGTATCAGCAAAAAGACTCCCCACAGCTGAAAATCAAACTTAAGAGTTTATGCTGCACAAGGGTGAGTGCTGAGGGAGCCTACATGTTGGCCCACACTAAGGCATAGCCTTGTGGTTGGTAATGGAGGCCTGCATCGAGGTTTTGCTGTAGGCTGTAACATCAGTTAAAGCCTATGAGAGCCAATATTTAACTCAGGTCTTTGAGCCCAAACTCTAGTTCCACCCCAAGGTATTAAACCCAGACTGATGTAACCTAAAGCATGTTATTCTTGTCCAGCTTTACAGGTGGTTGTGCTTTATTGTGCTTCCATTCTTCTGAGCTATATAAGCCTTGTTCTTCCCAACAATGAGACTTGCTTTTCATCCCCATCACTCAACCCCAACCTTAGCTCCAGCTATACCATTGACAGACTTGAGCAACACAAGCTTTCAGAATTAATGAATATCAGAATTAATAAATATCTGAAGCCAGATACCAACAGACTCCATTCTTAAACTTGTATTAATGGTCATGCTAGACAGTGTGTGCTGTCTTTGAGCTGTAAGCCCCTAACACAGAATGGTGCTCTGGGAAGCAGCTCAGCAGCAGACATGAGGCTTGTCCTTTGAAAAATGCCAGCAGAGCATGGTCAAGATGAATTTCAATTTGCCTTTTAACTACAGTGCAAGAAGAGGGCCTGAACATCGTCTTCTGTTACTTTCTGGTTAAATTTATGCAGAAGTACAGCAGTAGCTGCACATACAACTCAAGTAATGTTTGTGGATACAGACTGTTTTTTCTCAATGCCCTACTGTAAAATGGGCACATCAGAAAACAGGCATATACGTCATGCTATTGTTGGTATTTTGGCATTTTGAGAAAGTAGGAGTGCAGTTAGTTTACTCAAGGTCATTAGAGCAGTTTCATTAGGATGATGCATATTTTCCTGGGTAAATAATTGTAGTACTGTTTAGCACTAAACTATATTTTCACAATAGAGGTGAATCAATGTATCTGGTTCCAGTTCACACACATTCATTTTACTTACCAGGGGAAACTGATATAGCCAAGCTTTGATAAGCACTTAAATTAATTCCTTCCAGACATTTCATTTAATGCCTTTCAGCCTGATGGAGTTAAATTAGCTGGACTAACTACTTAAGTGTACCGAAAAAGAAAGTAAAACATTTTTAGGATGAGATATTTGAGACAGGTTTACACATTAGCATATTAAATCCATGCAATACAGGTGTTACAAAAGACTTCAGCTATTCCGTAATTAGAAGTGAGAGCAGGGTGTGTGTATCTTGACATAAGCTCCCCTGTGGATGGAAGAACTGCATCGCTGTGCAACTGCAGATTGTGCTGCCACTGTGTATTTTAAATAGTACCATGACATAATTTTTTTGAAGAAAGGGATGTTTTCATAATGTAAGTGAAAATACTATTTTCCTTGGTTTATTTGAGCTGCCTTGCTACTCTCACTTGGCAGGACCATTTCCTTCCTTGACGCTTTGGGGATCAGGCACCAAAGACACAGAGTAGCAGGCCTCCATCACATCAGGGAGGTCAAGTGTGAGGCAACACCACTGTATGGCTTTACCATGAACCTCAGAGAGGAAATCATGGGTCTGGTTTGCACCTTGGCATCTCCTACCACTTTTGGGGAGAAAGCACACAAAAGCTTTCTGATTGAAAGGCATGAGCTACCTCATAGAGGACTGCCATCCCTAGCTGGCCTCCCAGAACTGGAAACTTGCAAGGGCAGTTCACATCATTCCCACATTGCCTCCTGAATTAGAGTCTCAAGGTGATGATTACACAGAGTAGAGGAAGAAGCATCAGGCCATTTAGGAGTTTTTATTGTAGGAAATACTATATCAGTGGACACTTTCTGCAGAAAGCTTGTGAGTTATGTACAAATGAGAAACTTCTGATAGGAAATTTTGGAATATTTATGTATCTTCCCAGTAGTTACATTTTACTGAAAAAGTCAGGAAATCTGAATAACTCCAGTGAATAGAGAATGTATTCCAGTTTTCCACAAAACCAGTATCCCAAAGATTTCTTTGAAAGATAAACAAAATATCTCTAGAATTGTTTGGGGATTTTTTTTAAATCAAATTGTACCATTTTCCAGTTAGAACTTGCTACCACCTGTTTGGAAATCCTCTCCTTAAATCATGTTTCATAAATAACATTTCACATACATAACCTTTGTTTGAATGCACAAGACCTATATACATGAGGATCTGGAAACAGGTACTGAAACCTTCAATTAAAAAAATAATCTTTAATCTCCATTCCCTTCTGTGTTTTTGGAGGTTGCTTTTTTCAATGCAAAATAGGAAATACAAAATTGGAGAACTGGGGAAAAGCTTGAATTAAATCTATTTGAGATATACCTTTTGTCAGACTAAGCAGGGAAAAAATGTGCCATTTTTAAAATAAACACTGAAATTTCACCCTTCGAAATATTTCCCATACAAAGAAGCATTTCCAGTTTGGTTACTATGAAGTCACTCTGCTGTGTTAGCTGTATCGTGCAGGACTATGTGTCTATACTGTATGGCATTTTTCATTATAGCTTTAAATCTCCTTACACCATATCCCTGAGCCTTACGGAACCCACCTGTTAATGAGTCAGTAATGGTGGCACTCTCAATTTACATGTTTCTAGTCTTGTCTAACCGTTTTACTGCTTGAGAGATACATGAACTAGCAAAGGAATATCAAGAAGTACTTTGTGTGCATTAAAGCTCTGTCTTTAACACTGGACATTTTTGGTGGTGTTCAAATACCAGGAGTTTTTTGCTCTTTCTCAGAGATATATCTGACAGAAGTCCATATGTGCTGGTGAAATAAGGTATAATAAAGTTCGTATTCATAAAGAAATAAGTAAAAAATGGTTCTAAAGTTAAAGCTGCAGATACAAAAAAGGGAAAATCTGTTACATTTTATACGTACAGACACTTCCAGAAAATTTAAATCGCTGGTTATGCTACATTTTTTTAACAGAAGTCAGTGAAATATCTTTGACTCAGGACTGCAGGTGTGAAGTAAGTGTGGGATTAGGGAGGAAGGTTTGTGAACGTAGCGTTGCTTCTGTCTTTCACTTGTTCACTCTTCCTTGTGCTAAGAACCAAAAAAAAAAATGAGGGCAGGGAAGGTCAGAGGGAGAAGATGGAGACACACAATTTCTGTAGTTTCTTCTGCTGCCCCAGAAAAATCTTTTGTCAATCCAAAGAGCACATGCAAAAGCAAAGAGCCAGACTGTTTTTCATTCAAGCTCATTTCTGAGCCCTAAAAGTGCTGTCACAGGTGTGTGGTCTGCCATGATGTAACTGTCCTGCTTTTAATAGTGTCAAAGTGAAAGTTTCCAAAGCAGAGCAAAGGGCAGCCTGTTCATTTGTGTGCAAAGAGATGGAAGAGTGCATGTAAGGCTGGACATGCAGGAGTGAGAGTGCTCATTTGAACTGGGCAGTGGCAGCAGCCATGGTGAGCAGAGCAGAGGGAGATAAAGCACTTTTGGAAACATTTGGTTTGGGAACTTTCTGCCCAATTGCTGAAGTTACCATGCTTTAAAAAAATAAAATAAAATAGTGGATTTGTGTGACTTGAGTTGTAATGCAATGCTGTGTAGTGTGCTGGAAGCATGCATCTCTGCAATTCTGTGGAAATAGAAGGTATGTATTTGAGCTCTTTGCTATGTTCCCTCTTTTGTGACTTCGCTGTTGAGAGTAATTCTCCCTAATCTTTTAAAGCACGATGAACACACACCAGCAAGGCTAAAGGAATTGTAGGGGTAAAGAGAAAAGAATTACTATGTCACCTTTGTCTTGCAGGAGCATTAAATTAACAAAAGTATAAAACTCCAGGAGAAAGTGGTACAATGTCAGAGCAGTTAGTTTCCTAGTCCTTCTTTTTTTTTTTCACTGTTCTGCTCTTTTTGTTAAGGAACAAGTCATGTCTCAGATTTGTTTCTTTCTGAGAAGAGTCATTATAGCTTTGTTTGTAGCGAAGGAGCATCAAGCTTGGCTTAGCCAGAGGATCTTGGAGTAATTTGGATGTTGATTAGTTTCTGGTGCATAGGACAGGTATATCAAACAGGCTTTGACTTACACCAGAGACTGACAGCCAGAAGGAGCCCAGGCCATGCTGCTTCTGCCCTGTTCTCTGTCCATGCCCTTGGTGGCAGGTATGAGAGCTGCAAGCTGTGATGAAATACAAGGGCATCCTTGCTTCTTCTGCTCTGGCACAGCCTTGCAGTGACAAGTAGGTCCAACACCTTGGTAAGGTGTCCATTCCTGAATCACAAGCCTCAGAAAGCAAAACAGATTGAGAGGTGTTGCTGACACTTTGCTCTGGTGAGACCTCCCCTTGGAGTACTGCATCCAGCTCTGGAGTCCTCAATACAAGAAGGACATGGACCTAATGGAGTGGGTCCAGTGGAGGAGAACACCTTGGCTACAAGGACGGGCTGAGGGAGCTGGGGTTGTTCAGCCCAGAGAAGAGAAGGCTCTGGGGAGACATAATAATGGCCTTCAAGTACCTGAAGGGGGCCTACAAGAAGGATGGAGAGAGATTTTTTACAAAGGCCTGTAGTGATAGGATGAGGGGCAATGGCTTCAAACTAGAGAAGAGCAGATTTAGATTGGATGTTAGGAGAAGGTTCTTTACCATGAGGGTAGTGGCACACCGGAACAGGTTGCCCAGGGAAGTGGTTGAGGCCCCACTCCTGGAGATACTCAAGGTGAGGATTGAGAGGTCTCTGGACAGTCTGATCTAGTCGAGGATGCCTCTGCTGACTGCAGAGGGGGTTGGACTAGATGACCTTTGAAGGTCCTTTCCAACCCAGACCATTCTATGATCAGTGATTCTACTTTTTTCCATGTGCTATCTTACTGTTTTCTTTAAAACTTCGCATTCTTCCCAAATGGGACAAAATACCTTATCATTTCCCAACTCTCCTGTGCTTGCATGTTCCAGTACTGGCATTTTCCACCAATCTGACAGGAGAAGATACAGACAGGGGAAACCGTGCTTGGATTAGCTATTGCAGCGACCAAGGTGTTAAAGTTGCTTGTGTATGCTCAAGTAATGACAATGCTGAGGATAGTGGAGAAGACTCCCCCAGGAACAGAACATGAACATTAATTATAAGGGGGAAAATTTATATTATTAACATCAGACCGCACACTTACAGGAGATCCCAGTGTGACTATTAAAGGAAATTAATTACCACCTCTTTACCTTTCGGACCAACTCTTCTTTATGCGAGAATAATTCCTTCATTGTTACCACTAGTTTTACCAGTTGTTAGAGAGTAATTTTTCCAAGTATTCCATTCATGGCTATTGTTCATCTGTATGTTCTGAAAAGAAACACTTCCAATGGAAACATGATATCCCTTTCAAGGGGAAGGCCCACAGAATAGGCCAGGCACCGTAAAACAGACAGTTATGCTAAAATCCTTCTTCCTCTGCCCTGATAAGTATGAAATAACATCAGTGTCACTCAGCATGGCAAACCCAACACCAGACTTTAGGAGGCAGCCTGTCAGCACAGTGTGGGAAACCTCTCTTTCCCATAACTACTTCCATCACATCAGCCACGTATGGCCATCATACTGGGTTGTAAGTTCTAGAAATACTAACCTTTCAGAAATAGTTAGACATTGAACCTTTGAGGCCAAGTAAAACAAACAAACAAAATTTTAAAGATTCTTAGTCTAAATTATTGTCCATTTACTCCACTGCCCTAAAACACAGCAGTTAAAATCAAGGAGATACTGATACTTTTTTAGAGTGCTTCTGCTTCACAACCCCCATTTCCAGAACCCAGTGTATTTTCCAAATACATCTTGCATAAACTCACATGAGAAATTTTTGCTGGTAAAGTCAGAATTGAGGTCAAAACTGGCCTAAAAGAAAGCTCATTACAACTTTAACATCCATAATCCGCCCTGAGGAGCGAGATGAATGCAGCAAGCAGCTATGAGTGCATTGTTTCCATTGTACTCTTGATTAACTTATAATTCACAAGTGAGAAAGTGTGAAGGAAACTACTGACTGATGGAAGGTCACCAATTCCAAGAGGAGATAAATGATATATAGGCATCCCATTCCTCACTTTATTTGTGTAACAGCATTTTGGATTCTGTCTCTCTAGGGTAAAGCCCATTTAAAAATCTTTAAATATTTTTGCAAAGACAAGGCTGGAAAACTTGTGTAATCTTAGTAGCAAAAGAACCATGTATAAAAATCCCCATCATCCCAGGGCAGCCAGTGACTTTTTCCTTGAAGAGAGTGCTACTTCCCCAAATTCTTCCTGATTGTCCTTGGATAGAGGCCAGTAATTATCATTGTTCTTTCAATCTCACATGAATATCTGCCATCACCATATTACTTCTAGTATAATAATCCTATAAAAATCCTAGGATTTTCTGTAAGGTTCTGCTTTGCATTACAAGAAGCGTCCACTTCTCAGAAAATCCTGATTACAGCCATGGCTCTAATTAGTATCAGGTTCCCAAATTCCGGTATCAAGGACTACCTAAATCTATCTAGTGTGAGGTGTCCCTACCCATGGCAGGGGGGTTGGAACTAGATGACCCTTGTGGTCCCTTGCAGCCCTGACTAATTCTATGATTCTCTGATTCTAAATGTGTGCATGATCCCTTTTACTCCATCCACCCTCAGGTTTTACAGGATAAATTTATCAATGAACAAAAGCTATACAGGAAAGAAGTTGCATCAGTTGCTCCCTTCCTTTGTAGAAAAGCAACTCCCCAACTATGCATCATGCTCCTGAACTGGTATCTTACTTTATCACCCTGAAATGGAAGCCGTGTATAAACCAGTATCTTTTTTTATTAGACTGAAATGGAAGCAGTATAACAGTAGCTAGTCTAAGCCTGGACAAAGTAGTGAGAAATCAACATACTCCACTTGTAAAGGCTGTAGAGAGTTTGACTAAAATAAGAATCAAATCCAGAAAGTGGTCAGTAATACAGACATCGTAGCCAGACAGAGAAAAGCCTTGTTCCACTATCTCTATATTTACTTCTCCTGTTAAGTAATACCATGGCAATATGGTAGCCAGACATGAATAAAATGCTCTCACACTTCATTTTTTTCTTAAGTTCATTGCAGAAATTACAACCACTTTGCTTAACTGAGTCAAATTAAACGCATGTGGCCTTCTGCATTTTTTGGTGGATAATACGATTGCTTTGGAGCAGGTCGGTGCACATTCTCACATTCAGTTACTTGGGACAAAAGCAAACTAAGTGTACCATGAAAAATTTCATCATATAACATGGCATCCAAAAGATGAAGTATGTCTCTACTGTGATATTTTTATTATGCCTCAGAGAAAACCTATTTTAATGCACAGCTGCAAAATGAACCACAGGTCTTAGAGCAAAAAAGACATGCAGTAACCAGTGTGGACTAGCATTTTCTGTCATGTAACCTGACAGAACTGTGAAAGCACATGAGGTGGGACATCACCCACATCTTTCTAAGTGTATTTTTTTTTTCCCAGTGGTAAATTTGCATTGTATTAAGTCCTTACGTTGGAGTTTATAGTAATGCCTGTTTGGAAGTACTGAGTGGCTAGATAAAGAAACAAGGGAAAGCTATGGCGTCTCTACAGAATCTTGAGGTGTGGAGGAAGCAAGACACAGTATTAAATTCTTAAAAACTGCAGAGAATGTCTTTGTTGAGCTGACTGCACAACAAATACGGCACACAGTATGCCAAAAAAAATATTCAGCCAAATTCTGACTCTGTCACACCTACAGCATGCAGTGCAGCTGGAGCTCTGTGGAATGGGCAAACTCCTCACCCAAACCATGACTCCACATTAGCAGGAAACCTCTTTAGAAAAGGGAAGCAGCTGCTGTGTTTTGTTGTTTCAGGTCCACTTTAGTGGCTCAGTGTATAGTGCTAGGTCTCTGCTCATGTTGAAAGACTTGTCATTTCTCACCAATGTGAGTGAGAACAGGGACTGGTTTTATTTCTCCATCCCAGATGAAGTGCTGAAGGATGCTGGCAGACGAATGGTATTTCACCAGTACCACATCTGGATGGGCCTATACTGTAGAGGAGGTGGTTCTCACCAGAGACATGAGCAGTCAAGAGGACAGGCTGAATAGCTTTATGCATTCCAGACAGATACAAAGTCCAGACTGAGCCCAAGATAATTGGATTGATAGTTTAAGAACAAGGAAACAGCAGATGGCTTTGAATGTATGATAAAAGCAACAGGTCAGAGACTTGGCTTGTGATGATTAGGTTTTGAGAGAGAAAGAGAAGTAGTCTGCCTTCTGAAACTTGGCACAAAGCATCAGTCTTTTTTTGAACATCTCTTTGGGATGGCAACCTATGATCCTTCTTTTGTGTGTGTGTGTGTGGTGTTTTTTTTTCTTTCGTATGGCTTCCACATGACTGACTCGTACGGTCTGCAGTTTAGTTCCTCAGGAGTAGACTAGAGAAGGAAAAGTGCCTGCATCTGTGAAAAGGATAATACAAGGGAAAGGGTCAGAGAGACTCTGCATCCCAGGGAGCCTTCTTAATGTACTTCACCATTGACTCAACGATAGATTGCAATCCATGGCATAATCAGTGTAATTCCTAGCAGCACCTGTATTTTCTTTCAAGATTTCATGTTCGAGCTTTGCCCAGATTGTTACTGCCTATCTGTACAATTGAGAATCATCTGAGAAGCCAAGGAATTGGAATGCAACACAAAATAGCTGAAAGACAGCTGTGAATTTAGGAGCTGTGCTAGCTGTTCAGAGATTTATTATCCTTTTTTTTTTCCCTGGGTAATGGACAAGTTAGAACCTTTCAATATTTCAAAAAGAGAGCAGAAAATATTCCTGAAGACAGGCTGCCTAAGTTCTGATTCTGTATTTGAAGTCCAGTACCAATGTTTTTCCTCATGAAAAAGGTAATTCATTCAGGTATAAGAGAGTGAGATTGACTCTGAAAATTAAAATCAATGCTTTAATTCAATGCACATATAATTACCAGCTGTCGAATGGCATGTAATACACTTTTACGGAAAACAAAAAAAACCAACTGCACAAAAGACCAGAAAGGAGGCTTTGACAAATGTTAGAATTCTAGAATTCTTATAATGACTTTTTTCTTTCCTTTCTTTTTTTTTTTTTTTTTTTTGGTGGTTCTGAAAGCAAGGCTGCAAAGTTAAGCACTGCAGATGATAGGGCATTATGCAAAGGGCGTAAAAGGACTGATGGTGTTTTTCAGAACATGTATCACTGCTCCCTGTAATTCTCTGTTGTCACAAATATATGGTGATTAGCTATTTATCAGTGTGAAAGCACATCGTAAAACATTCCACATATCACTGAGTTTCTCATAATGCATGTCACTGTGAAGATTAATACATAAGTCAGTCCATGTAACTTCATGAAATACCTTCCTTTGCCAAAATATGTGTTGAGTTTGGCAGAGAATGAAAAGCTGATGAAATAGGAACCTTTACTTTCATTGACTGGTCTGTGAAACAACACACTTATTTTTTCACTTTAAGGTAACACTGTTTTGAGGTGGTAGTAAGAATACCCTGGTAGCTTTGTAGGCATTTGAAATATCTCACTTGCTTGCTGTACTACTACAGTACTCCTCAGACTGTGTTTTAGGACGTGAGTTACCCTTACTGTAGCTCTGCAGATCTTTTTGCCATGTGAAGGCACATTAAAGATCAGCACTGCATATCAAGGTCAATATTTTCAGTTTTGGATGTTGAGAGTTCAACATTTAAATCCATATTTACCCATCTGACTTAACTACCCTTCCAAGCATCCACACATCCTTCAATTACAGTGATTTATCACTACCAGTGTTTCACTGATACTTCCCTAGAGCTCCACTGGAAATCATATTTTATCTAAAATATAAGCAGTATAATTACTGTTTCTGAAAAACACACAAACAAAAGCCCCCACCAAAACCAAGAAAGAAAGCAATTTTAACATTGCAAAAGGGAAATTGTTACACATCACAGAAGAGCTCTGAAAACCAATCCACATATTCAGGCAGCTAAGTATACTGCCACCACTAGCTTAAAAAACCCATGTTTGAAAATGTTGCCCTGAGCCCACTCAGAAATACATGATTTGAACTGAGGTTAATGATGAATCCAAGGGAAATACATCCTTCTCAGGTTAGAGAGTGACTGATGGCACCCAGTTCAGCAGGGAAGGTGGAAGTACATTTAGTTTGATTTATTAATGTTTTTCCCAGAGTCAGTAAAATAGTTGATAATTAATAGCACAGAAATATGAGTTCAGCTGAAATTCTCCATAAATTAAGAGTATTTAATTTAATAGTAATTTAGAGTATTTTGTAAAGTGCCAGAGCAAGATAACTGCATTTGCAGAGGAAACAAGATTGACAGAACTGTCTCCTGAACTGATGCAAGTTTATAGCGAGGGAGGTCAAAATTCAGCAGTATTGCTACTATGCTTCACATCAGTATTTCCATACAGAGAGAGAGAGAAAATATATCAGGAAAAACATTATCTTGCATTTCACTCTTTACTCTTTAGCTTCACAGGATAGTTTAAGACTCCTCATTATTTCTCAGGATAAATGTCAGTTTTCAAATAGCCTAGAACTAGAGAGGGGCCCAGCTGAAGCACAGCTGCACCTATGTGGCAGTTCATTCCAGTGAAGTGTTTCCAAGAGTGCTCAAAATATAAAAGCAAATCTAAGGAATGCCAGCCTTTTAATGGCCCGGCCTCCCTTTAATGGTTCCAGCTTCCCTTGACCAGCTTAAACCCTTTTGGCTGCCCAAGCAGGGGCAGCCAAACACCAGTTTCTCATGGCCAGTGTGAACATCAGGCTTTGGCTGGTATAGCTGCTTTCACATGCTCCCAGCTATCCAGCTCCAACACACAAGATGTCATTTAAGGCAACGCAGAGCCTCTGACCTGGACACTGGATCCAGCACAGCAGAGGGGAGTGGGGATGGGGTGTGTGTGTGCAGGAGGAAAGCCTCACCGTGCCAGGACTCCCAAGGGTGGTTTCTCTTCAGGGGAGAGGGTGCTCATCCAGAGCCACAGGCAGGGGGAAGAAGCAAAGGCAGGGAGAGGCTGTTGCTGTCTGAGGGACAGAAAGTCCCTAAGTGGGTTCACAAAACGTACATCTTAGCCCTTGTGACTTCCAAGGTTTTGACCAAGGCACTTGTTTTTCAAGAAAATAGATCAGTTAGACATTAATGGAGCAACATCAAAAAGGGTGGGTGACATGGACCCCAGTATGTGCTGCCAAAGTGCTTATTAAAATTTCTCTGCAATTTTCCCAGGAATTTTGGGAATATGGAGCATTTCACTTAGCAAAGTTAAGTTTTTTTCTTTCATGCCCCATGTCCTTGAGACTGTGGTTAGAAACAGCAAGGTGAGAGTTTTCGAAGGAGAGAGCCAAGGGGCTGGAACTGAGACTTGGATGAGGATCTCCCTCTTTTTCTCATGCCCATTTGAAAAAGCCCTACTCTGCTTTGGGGGATTTGAGAGACTCCTTGCCATAGATTTTAGGACTGGAACTTGTTCAATCATGGTCAGAGAGGATAAAGTGTACTTAATTCTGTGCACTTTAGGTGGTTTACATTGGCACAGGCTGAAAGGTTTAGAGTTCTGAAGTTCACGCATTCACAAAGTCTTGGTGTTTGAATTTAACATCGTGTACTTTTTTCACTTGAAGTAGGAAACAATAGGAACCAGCAGAAAAGTTTTCTCAGGAGCTTGCCTTTGGAAATATCTAAAGGAAGGAGGATGAGGAGGAAAATCACCCACAGGGAACCAAGTACTCTTCTGTTTAAAAGCAAAAAAACCCAGACCCGAACACCTTCAAAAATAGCATGGCATTAGGATGAAGTTAATTTGGTTAAAGTGCTGTGATACTGAAATTTATACTACTTTTGGTACAGTTTCTATAAAATAATGTGTTTTCTGTAATTGCTACAGATTCTATAGCCACCCTTGGGACTGCTTTAAAACCCACTGGACAAAGACTGGCGATAGCACCTTTGAGACAAAGCATCCCACTCCATTCTGTGACAACAGCTGTTTTCTGGGGTCCCCAAAACTTCCTTAAAGATTCCTCTCTTTGTGTGGATTTTAGAAACAGGACAGGGGCTTGTCCTTTTCTCCCCATCTCAACCCATAGCACTGCAATTCACCTTTGCCAGCCACTTCACACATGGCTATGAGCCGGAGGACTGGACCTCGGCTCCCTCACAACTGCTTCTTTTTCTTTCCTGCTCTTTCACTTTTTTCTAAACTGAGCTGCCCTACTCTGGGTAAATATGTAAACTAGTAGACCTACAGTGAACTGCACTGATGCTTCACTACTTGTTTAAAGCCAGATCGGATATGTCTACAAGAGCTGCACTCACAATACTGGCTACAGAACAGATGGGATATAAATTACTTTACTTTCTGCTGATATTTCATTCTGATTTTTGTAGATTACCTGCAAAATTCATGGTGAACTGAGGGTTGAAGTCCTACTTTTCCAAATGTGGTGCTCCAGTAATGACCATGGTACTCTGTCTGAAATAAAATGTCATTCAGCATCAGCAGAGATCTAAAATTATGTCAGTTTTTTTTTCCCTTCCTAGTTTTTACCCTGATAATTATGAGGGATAGGTAACAGTGTGCAACAACTCAGGCCTTTTGGGAGATAGACACATACTTAGTGTGTCTGTATGAATATTTGACACAGATGGCAAATAAAATAGCAAGTCAGCTTGATATTCTGACAGCTATTTTTTTTTTTAAAGTGAAAAGGGAGAATGCACATTCCAAATGGAAAACAGCACCCATCATGGCCAAAAGATGCTTTCCAACCAGTATGATTTGGCACAGAAGAGATACATTATTTTGCAGTTCTAACTAATGCAGTACATCGGTGTGAGGTGAATCAGCACATCAGTATTTCGTTGTGGTTTTCAGAGTGTCTCTATTCTTTCTTTTCAAAGTTAATATCTGTCAGAGGCATAATTTAGTATTTGGCTTTGGGGATTTTAATGACTTTCTCTGTTTCTGAAACACCACAGTTGAGTGGATATGCTAAAATTTAAGTGCACTTTATGCTCTGTGGACTGCATCCTGCATTTAGCCTGTATTAAGGAGGACATTAGCCTGAGACTTTTTTAAATCTGTTTCATTTTGATCAATAAGGGAGAGTTTAATGTACAATATGAAGTAAGAAGATGTTAGTGTATGAATAAAAAATACAAACAAATGCAGTTATACTTTTCATTCCCCCATTTCATCAGTTTAAAGCTAGTTTTAGGCTAATCAGCCCTGAATCACTGGAATACACTATGGATTAAAAGGTCAAGCCATTCAAGTGATTTCCTTGTGTGGGATCTCTAGGAAGACATCTGAGTTCTGGAACTAGATCAGATTTCATTGATCCGAAATAATCAGATACAGGACCAACCTTATGTTGAAATTAATTAATTCAGGCTCTGTGTTTAAACTGAATGCACTGCTTAAGCTGTAAAATTCGTTATCTTAAGTGTTCTTCAGGATCCCCCTTTTCAAGTCACACCCATCTAAAGGGATGCTTGGGATGGGGACTGTTCTTGAAGCACCAAGGGAGAGTAAATGTGGCTGTCTTGCAAGTTCCTCATGCAGTACTGCCATGCCACGTCACACAAGACAGCAGCATTGCACCACAAAAATAGAGCATCTATCAGTTATGGTTGAGGAGGCAAAAACCTCCCTATAAAATTCAGACAAAATTCTCTGTGAATGTTAAAGTCAATAACAGATAGAAGGACACAAGGTGCAGTAATTAGAGAGTTAGAGAATTTCCCATGTGGCAAGGTAATATTACCTGTTAAAGCTGGACTCCTACTGGAGAATGATTACACAGAGATTTTTCCAGCTTCTCTACAGGCTTTGGGTTTCTTTTGTCTTCTTCTTGTCTTCTTTTGTCACGCTGACCCATAAGAATTCTGATTACCTGAAATAAATAATTTAAAAGGACAGGAAATTCAATACCCTCAGTACAGTAAAGGCTTGAATTTTTCATCCCTTAACATTTTGTTTTTCAAATCACTGTGTTCCCAGTAGCACAGCAAAAATAATTTGCTTTAATGCAGTTGCTAATAGCGATATCAACACAAACCTCTGTTTGTTCATATGTTGAGCTCATTGAATAAAGAAGCTTATCATTTATCTGTGTAGAAGCTTTTAATTAGTTTTCTGAATTTACTCCAGAGATTAATGGGCAGATAATGTTCAATATATACTTTATTGTTTTAATTTCTTTATCGAGGTATTGACGTTTGTATGTTCTTCTCTCTTTGATCTTTTACTCTTTGTTAGTAACTATAAAATATTTGGCTGCAAACAGACTAATAAAAAAATTCCTCTAGTCCATTGCATCTGGGTGCTGGTGGGTGGTTTATAATGTAGGACGCAGCATCAAATTCTGCTCTATCAGGAATTATAAACTATATTCAGAAAAGATCATTTATACTAATGTCACTTGCAGGCACTTTTCAAGATTTCCAGTAGTAGCTATTTGGGGAGTTGCTTTTTCCAGCTCACATACAATATGAATCGTTTCTGAGCTTAGGCATTTCTTGAGATTTCTTTTTATTTTTCTTCCCAGCTGCCACCTTTTTCTCTGGTCCTGACCATCAATTATGGTTGGCCACCACAGCATAGTTTCTGCAACCCCTTCACCTCCCACTTGCCTGTTGGACTGATCTGGTGTGGGCAGAGAAACTACCTGATCTCCCTCAGCAAGTCTCTGTTTCATGCAGTGGGTTGCATCCTCTGCCTATTCCTATGGGTGAAGCTCAACCCTTCAGCTGTTCAGGAAAAGGGCTTTAAATCTTTGCTTCCGAGGAAGCGTCAGTGTCACGGGCTTCCCTGATGGCAGCCAGTACTGACAAGCAGCTGCCATTCTGGTGCAGAAAGAGAAATCAAGCCCAGGCTGCTGAAATCATCTTTGTTCTTCTTCATTTCTTGTGTCTTGAAAGAAGGTGCACCTTCGAAGTATGAATAAAAGGGAATGGAGATCCTAAGTAAACAGTGCATCATTTTTATTTAAAATAGTGCCCTGTGTAAATATTAAGTTCAATGTTATGGTTTGGTTGGCCCAGTAGGAGAAGGATTAAAAATGCTCATTAATGGGATTTAAAAGCAGGAGTTTGGTTATATTAGCTACAAAAATATAATTATCATAATTAAGATTGCAAAGCACTAATGAAGCTCTTTAATAATTATCCTTTTTCCTTTGAGATTAATTTTGTAAAACCTGATTTGATTTTTACATCACTCTGGAGAAACTTTATCATTGTAAAAATGGGAACCACTAGTTACATGAAGAAGCTGAGAAAAGCAGCACTTCATACATTGGTGGGGACATGCCGGCAACACAGCTGGAGTGTGGCACAGCTTGAGATAGGAGGGACTTAAGGGCATAAACGTTCAAGATGGTGCAAACTATAGGCACAACCTGGTCTGATGTTGTGTCTGAACTCTCAACAAGTTTATGGACTCAAGACATAAACTGAAGGATCACAACTGGAGAGTGTTTGTCCACAAAGTGCCATGCAGCCAGGCAGATTGTGTGTCTCTGCTTAGTGTCTTCATGCTTAGTGGTGCCCAGCCAAGCCCTGAGCTGCATACTCCTGCCTTGGTTTTACCAGAAATTACCTGAAATCCCCGTGGGTTGCATAGTTCACCTGCAAGAGAGACAGCAAGCTGTACAGAGCAATAGTCTGTATGGTCACAGGCTTGCAGGCGCTGTCCTGAGAAGAGAGAGACAGCAAGTTCTGAAAATTAAATGACAACAAATTGTCCATTTAAAAATATCTCCCCAAAACAGCCTTTCATGATTCCTCTCCCTAGATGTTTAAATATTTAGTTCTGCTGACGGAGATGTGATAGTTATTACAGAGCAGAAAATTTAAAGCAGCGTGTGAATTAGAAGCAGATATGTTATCAAGCTGTTAACACAGAAGCAATGGGATTATTTGTGTTGATATCTGTACTTATTTCTTTATATTGTTTAGGGATTATTTTTTTTCCCTGTACAGCAGCAGATTTAGGCCACAGCTTTGCCTCTTGCACGGGGCAGAGAAGTTGTTTATTCTTGTGGGCTCTCTGCAGGGGCGGTCAGGCTTCCCTTTACACATCCTCCCTCCAGCCCCCATCAGTGGCAGAAAAGCTGAGTCCCCATGGGTGTCACCATGCTGGGATGCCCATGAGGATAGTGAAGGCCAAGGAGAGCACTTGCTGCCTGGCTCAAGTCCCGGTCCATTCCTTAGAGCTGGGCCCACTGGTTCTTGCTGGTTGAAGAAGCAAGCAAGGTCCCACTGGGTGGGGAGAAGGCAAGGGCACTGAGAGTGAACAGTCCTTCCCACCAAGTCCTGCTCAATGAAGAGAGAGCTGCCACATCAGGTTATGTGCCTAAGACCAGAAGGGAATTTGGCTTCAAGTTTAGTTTCTACTTGCCTGCTGAAATCTCCGCAGAAATGTGTGAGGATTTATTTCAGCATCTTACATATGGAGGAGACACCATCACAACTGGGGTAAATGGTGACAGTTAATTAGATAGCACTGTCAAAAGTTCAGCATTTCTTCCAGCAGCAATATTTTCTGCTGTTAGCAAAATTGCACCCAGGCACAGAGCTTTTAGAAGAAGAGTAATATGGTTCTTGAAGAGTCATCCATAAATAGTTAACAAACAAATGAGTACGGGGAACAAACCCAACCTGTGTCAGCTCCTGGAAATATTGATTTATACTCCAGTGCCTCTGTAGCCTGTTTGTTAGATGGGAAGGGTTAAAATGATCTTGTCAAGAGCCTTTTTTTTTTTTTTTTTTTTTGCTACCAGAAAAAAAAAGAGAGGGACTTTGACAAGAGTCCCATCAAAAAAGACTGATTTTATGCTTGTGTTGGTGTTTCCTATGTAGTTCATGCCAAACAAAACAACAATCCTTGAGTTTTTGAGTCTTTATAGTGTTATACTCCCATATTCTGCCAGTTTGCCTGCACTGGCTGAACATTTGACCATCAGAAGATCAGAGATCAGATGTTATATTATTCTACTTATTTAAATATTTCCAGGACCAAATAGACTTGAACAGATTGACCATTTTCAAGGGAAGATTTCAGAGCTAATAGCTACAAAATAATCTGTGCAACTCTACCTCCAGATGTAGGCCTGGATTTTGCAAAGATGCACATGCATGAGGGACTTCTTTTAGCAGTATAGAGTTAAGCCTTGGTACATTCCAGACTTCTGATACTACCAGGATTAAAGTTTTATAAATACCTAAAACATATTAAAAACATGAGAAGTAGAGGGAAGAATAACAGGTTTTGCAGCTAAGAGCCATTCTCATGAAACATGTTTTTCTTCTTTTTTTGTTAATTCTATAGTAAAGTCAGTATTTTTTAAAATTAATGTCTAAAAGTGATATGGCAGACATGACATACAGACATACAATGTTAAGATGTGTATCCTACATTCTTTTCTCCTAGATGGCAGATTTATAAAGCAGGAGGGACATCAGTGTAGGGGAGAGTGCACAAACTATTTGTAGCACAGAAGAGCAAAGGCATAATAAAATAGGGTTTAGTAACATATATAATACAGGAACTAATTAAAGGAGGCTGATATGCTTAGGATGTTCCCAGTGGTAGCTGGATCCAGAATCATAGGACAACTCAGATTGGAAAGAACCTCAAGAGGTTTCCAGTCCAACCACCTGCTCAAAGAACGACCAGCTCTGAAGTCAGACCAGAGATCAGGCTGCTTATGGCTTTGCCCAGTCAGGTCTTGAAAGCCTCCAAGATTAAGCACGGTGCAGTCTCTCCAGGCAGCCTGCTCCATTGCTTGGCTGTCCTCATGGGGAAAAGTTTCTCCTCTCTTCTCTCAATTTACACCCATTGTTTCTCACTCTCTCATGTTGAACCACAATGAGGAGTCATTGACCCCTTCTAGACAATGGGGGGACTTTCAGGTGTCCCCAAAGCCATCTCTTGTACCCCAGCCCCTCCTCATGAAGCAAGTGCTTCAGCTCCCATCATATTTGGGATTCTCTGCTGGACTCTTTCCATTTAATCTGGGGGGCCCCAAAACATAACTCTAGATGTTGTCTAATGAATGCTGCGTAAACTTCCCTGAAGCTCCGTCAAGTTCACTGAGTTGACCCTCACCCTCTGCTGGTCTTTCTGCTTCTCCCTGACCCTGCCTTCAACACAAAGACCTTGCTGGTAAAGACAACAGCAAAGGCGGAATCATTACCTCAAACTTACCAGTGTTTGCTATTGCAAATTCACCTCCTCATCCATCTCCAATACTGCAGCAGACCCACACTTTTCTTGTTAAACTTTTGCTGCTGATGTACCAAGAGAACCTCTTCTTGTTTAGCAGCAGAAGCTTCTTGTTGCTCTTGAAGTGCCCTGCAAGTGTCAAATCCAAGTGAGTGTTGACTTTCCCTACACACCCAATAAAGTCAATACAGAAAGACAATACCTTCACCTGATGATTTACCATCCCTTGCCACTTTCATTCCAAAGCTTTGACAGACGTTTGGCTGGGCACAAACTACTGATAACTAAGCCTGTAGCTGCCGTGTACCTCAGTTCCCCTCTTGAAACGCACACATTAACTCCAGCACATCGTCCAGGCTTTGCAAAACTCTTGCTTCTGCAAATGGCAGGTGTTGGCATGCAGGGACACAGGGGTCTGAGCCACCTCATGTGACCTGGGACAACCCCAGGTGCTTCATCACCGCAGCTCACTCGGAAGGCGAGAGGGCTGTCAGCGGACCATTGCAGTCACATCCTCCTTTCATCACAGACAGCAATGTTACCAAACTGACCTACTTTCCCTGTCCGCCCACGGACGGCTAATCCTGTTTAGCATTGCTGGAAGGGGATGGGCACATGGAGAAGTGCTCCAAGTTATACAGATGGCAGTCTTTGCTGATTAATGTTAGTTTAATTTATTTGCCTTTCTGTTTCCAGCCGTGCGAGGGAAACAGAACAGTGGTTGAACCCAGGGATTCACTTAGCTTGTTCAGTGAAGTCTGAGTAACTTTAGTCATTCAGTAATAGTAATAATAATAATAATAATAATAATGAGTACATATATACTGATCTTCATCAGAGATCCCAAGCACTGCACAAACTTTATGCATTGCTCACAAGCTAGAGAGAAAGAACACCTCTCACTTACCCTGGCTTCTCTCCAGCACAATGCTGCTGACGTCAGCTGTCTCACTCCTGACTTGCACTGATGCAAATTATGCCACATCTGTAGGGGGTTTGCAGGCTGCACAACCAAAAATTCAGCCAGCACCAGGGTAGAGGGGGGAAAGCTGGCAAATAGCACACAGCAACAGAAGCAAGGTTTCTGACATAGAGAAAAGAATACAGCTTCCCTTTAAATGGTAATTCTGTAAAGAATAAAACCAGTATATGCTCTTGGCCTTTACTTCTCTTCATCATAGTCTCATAATACTCAGCTGCATTACCTGGAAGCATCTACCTGCCATCCCCACTTCAGAAGAGTGGAGCATTAGTTTATGTCACATTCCATCATTTTCATTGTCCACATTTGGATTATTTTTTAGTGTCTGTTTTGCTTTAAGCCTGTTACCATCTAAAGATTCGTTGTACACATATGTATGAAAAATGGAGAAGCCTGTGAGGTTCATGAAGCCCAGTATTTTCTCCAAAAGTTTTCTTCTGCTTTGTTTTTTGAAACCTCTAAACAATCTCTTCTCTAGTGTAAACAAAATGTAGTAATCTGGTGAAGGCAGGAAGACTGTGCTGCACACTGCAGGCAAAACTAGTTGTTAACTCTCAAGCTGGATGCTTACCATGCTACCAGATTTTTCCTTTACTTATAAAGCCAGTAATTCCCATAACAACCACAGCATTACATGACCCATGGTAACTGCAGACAGCCATTCTCCCACTCTTCTCAAATAACAGTGTGTATCATCAGGAAAGTGATTTTTTACTGTCTGATGTTTTCTTAAGGCTACTCTTTTTACATTTTGATAAATCAATGTTGACTGCGGTGGATGGGATTGCAGTGTGTTTAGTTTTGGACTCCAGCATGTTCTTGCCACAGTTTATAGGTTTACATCTGAAAAAATAAGGATGGAGTGGCACATTTCAGTTCGATGTGTCCATGAATCTGTTGGTTTGTTCTGATTTCTGTTTATACAAATTCTTCCTCTGTGTGATCATGCCACAGCTTTCATGATGGGATATTTGATGGTTCATCCATGTCAAAGATGGAACAAGACATTTTAAATGGTCAGGGGGTCACTTCTCACCTGTCACCATGTGACCTTTTTTAAGACTTGCCACTTGATAATCTTTCTCTTTGCCCCTCAGAAAGGCTTGGGAAAAAGGTACTTTGCTTGTTAGTGGGGTTTTGATTTCAGAACTCTGTCTTAGCTGAGAAGAAGCAGGTGCAGCTGCTAGTACTGAGCCATAGCAGTGCTCCCTAGTGTGGGCAAGTGCCCATCTAACCCATACTGTGGAACACCCGTGGGCCATCACTATCTGATCACAGTGCCCATCAGATCGTGTCCCTCATCAGAGATGTAAGGGGATGTGGCTGTGATGCCAGCACAGTGACTCAGCCACACTGTCCCCAGTGTTGCTGGATAGCCAGAAACTATACTCTTTGGCTTATGCCCAAAGCCACTACTGCTTTTCAGTGCCTTCTTTCTGTCTTGGATCCCACTCACTATGCACAGGACACCATGTGTGGGTGGATCTGGGCTTTAGATTCTGGACCACCAAACATACCTCCGTGCCTCCTTTATAATGCCAAGCTCTTTACTCCTTTGGCATTTGCTCCTCACCTTCAAAGAAGGAACTGGAGAGTAACTCCCTGATGAGGCAGTGCTGGGCAGAAGTAACACAGGCACTTGGGGCTAAGCAAAGTGTCCAAAAAACACAGAAGAATGTCTGCCCTCCACTCTGTTGCTAGTTTTCTTCACTCTTCACAAAGATAACAGTTGTTGGGGAGGGTCTGCCCAGAGGCCAGAAGGCAGTTCAAGATGTTTCTTCCCAGTGTCCCAATTTTCAATACAACCCTTGCCCATCTCTTGTCTGTGAGAGGATTGTTCTCCAAGTGCAGTATCATCATCTTTACTTAGGATGGTGGTATTGTACCAGCGTCCTGAGCAGTCTGAGTGTGAGGTCCAAGGGAGGGCTCAGGTACATCTGTGGTGTGTAGGAAGCAACACCAGGTGGGTAGCACCTGTCTTGCTAGGACTGAGCACGCCTGACGGTACAGGACAAGTGGCTGAATGTGCCAAGCAGGCCTGTGGGGTGGTGAAGGCAGAAACCCCACCATGCCAGAGAGGGAAGGGAAGGAAAATCCCTGTCTTGCACCCAGCTGCCTAACACAGGGACAGAGGAGCACCAAGCACTGTGATTTCTCACTAGGCTTCCACAGGTGCATTCCAGGACCTCTAAAAGAAATCTAAACCGCTGATGTAATTAAGCTGGGTTTAAAAAAATATTATTTAAAATTCTCCTTAAATGTCAGGTTGATTTGTAGGACTGAGATTAGCTAGCCATGTGGCAACCTAGCAGGAAATCAATAGCTGATTACATATTTGAGTGTCAGTCATTTTATACAATATTTTTATGAGCGATAGGGCAGGAAGAAGAGGAACTAACTTCACCTACATAGAGGAGTAGCAGTTTGACTTGCTAAAAACTGTGTTTCTAGTGCAGGATAAGTGCCAGTGCCAGATGAATTTTATAGTGCAAGCTCTATGTCCACTGGGAATAGACTGTATCAAAATAAACATGTGCAACCTTTCTTCTGGAGAGTCCCTGGAGTGAACTGGCTCTCTGCCTGGATTACTTCTTTCCTGAGCAACAATTCATTGTATGAATGAATGTGGGGGGGATGTTTGTGCTGTAATTCTCCATCTGATAACTAATCCAAAGGTACATGGTTAACAGTTTTAGCCATTCTTTTGTTTCCAAAATGCCATTCTTCCTTACCAGTTGCTTTATGTGTATATCTGGGTACCCTCCTGATGGGTGTATATGAGCTTTCTCCTCCTTACTCTGGGTGATTCCCATCTTTTTGAGTGCTGGTGTTTTCACCTCTTGTTGGTGATGATGATATTAATGAAGCTCCAAATGTAACTATAACTGTTAAATTCTCTATTGGCAGGAGTTACATCATGTAGTGTTGTTACCCACAGGTTTCCAAATTCTCTTTGTTAGCTTGAAACAATTGTTCAAATTTTGAAAAAACCTTGTGCCACTTTATTTTTTATGTCACCACTTTGCAGGGGAACTGTGGCACAGAGCCATGGTGTTTACTGCCTGCCTTTGTCATTGCAAGAAGTGAGAATTGCCTCCTAAACCAGGCACTGATGGGGATGAGGGAGTGAATTTTCAGTTTGCTATTTGGGACCCTTCCAACTGAGGGACTGGAAGGATAATGTAAAGCGAGCAGGTTGTACTAAGCACATTCCTAAACTCAGTGCCATGGGGTTTTCCTCCAGGTGTAAGCCATTCTCTCATGTGGCTCAGGAGAGGGATGGCAGTACTGGTTTGCAGCAGTTGTATATGGTATGTGGTACATATGTACTGGCAAATACTGCTAGCAGTGCTTACAATGCTCTGGAGGGTTTGCCATGTAAGCAAACAGAAGCAAAATGACAATTAGATTTTGTCTAACACTAACAAGAGCACAGCAGGTCCAGAATTTCATGTCAGTCAGCGAGAAATCTTGTTTACTGGAAGATGGCCATGAATTTCTTACAGATATAGCCAAATCCTGGGCAGAACAGACCAGTTAGATCTGTTGCTCTCTGGTAAGGGTAAAGGCTTCCCAGCAGCATAATTCCTCGATGGTTTGTATGGCACAGCTCTAGGAAGCCCCTTTCCATTAGGTACATTGTGCCTTTCTGAACTGTTTAGGGCCAAGCAGCACTGTTGCTGACTGCCCCATCCACCCCCATCCTTCCTCAGTGCCACCTAGAGCTCTTGCCCCTGTGTTTCTGCTTTATGCTGGGAATCTTTTGTAGTCAGAGACGATCTCATTGCACCAGAGAAAGACCTTCAGGGATTCAGATTCTGCTGATACTGCTCCATTTTGCTTGACATACGACAAGGGTACATGCAAAAGAGCCTTTTGAGCAAGGGTCTGGCAAAGAAAGACAGCCAAATCCTAAATGCCAACACTTGCCATGTTACTGATGGTTTCTGTATTCTTGAATAACACAAGTGAACATTTTGATTGCAATAGGTGAGCAAATAACAACAACATGTGCTGGATCTTGTCACTACAATTCAGCCTAAATTATTTGTAAACACATTTTTTGAGCTAGTAGTCTGATTCTGGGAATGGGCAAATAGCCACCTAAAGTATTTGTAAAATACAGCTAATTAAATTTAACTGGGTCTATACGTTTTCCTAGTCTAAAATATATGATATGGTTGACTTGGCTGTTTGCAAAGACAAATATCTGGAAAAAACATCAAAAAGCTACATGGCATTACTTGTTATTTTGTTCTGTATAACAGAATTTAGCAACTTAAATTTTCCACTTATGACTAAAAAAACCTAGTCTCTTGATCTTCGTATTTCCTATTCATGATCCTCCATCAACGAGGTGAATGCCATGAAGTAGCAGCTTTACCCACCAATTAGTTGCCTATGGCTTTAATTCCTCATTACTCATATTTGATAAAAAATTACAGGGTAGCTTCATGTTCTTAGCTAACCATTGAGTAATGAGCAGGTGGAATATTGCTGTAAGAGAAATAGAAGCAGAAAAAGGGAATTTATCCACTGTTATTTCTATCGATAAATTTTCGCTCCCATTTTTCCATAAAATGTTCTTTAAACAGGCAAAATTATGTTTGACCTGGATGTGGAAAATACCAAGGGCTTAAATAATGCCTAGCAATTAACATCCTCCCTCCAATTTTATTCATATCTTTAATGTTGAGGACTCATTAAATGAGAAACATTGATTTTTAAAAATGAATGTTATAGCTGCCTGTCATTAGACTGCCGCTTTGAAAATGATGCTGTGACAGTATCCAAGGTTTGTAGCTGCATTGTGCTACTGGTTTGGAAAATGTTTGTGTTGGATGCAGCAGCACACAGCTTTTGAGCCTGACACGGGTTTGAGGTGTTGCGAGAGGCTGCCTCATTGCAAGGCTTTCTCCTCAAGCTGAAGTGGTTAAGGCTTAAGCATCATTTTCTAATAGGGCCACAGAGCAAAAGAGGGTGGGCAGTGAGCTGGTGACAAGTGTTTCTGAGGATCTCAGCCTCCAGCTGGGTTGCTTTTGTGTTTTTCCCTTAGAATCATAAAATCATAGAATTAACCAGGTTGGAAGAGACCTCCAAGATCATCTAGTCCAACCTATCACCCGGCCCTAAGCAATCAACTAGACCATGGCACTAAGTGCCTCATCCAGTCTCCTCTCACCTGCCTACAACCTCCCCTCAGGTAGTTGTAGACAGCAATGAGGTCACCCCTGAGCCTCCTCTTCACCAGGCTAAACAACCCCAGCTCCTTCAGCCTCTCCTCATAGGGTTTGTGTTCCAGACCCCTCACCAGCTTTGTTGCCCTTCTCTGGACACGTTCTAGTACCTCAACATCTCTCTTGAATAGAGGAGCCCAGAACTGGACACAATACTCAAGGTGTGGTCTGACCAGGGCTGAGTATAGGGGAAGAATAACCTCCCTTGACCTGCTCCTACACTATTCCTGATGCAGGCCAGGATGCCATTGGCTCTCCTGGCCACCTGGGCACACTGCTGGCTCATGTTCAGCCTACTATCGACCAGCACCCCCAGGTCCCTTTCTGTCTGGCCGCTCTCCAGCCACTCTGTCCCCAGCCTGTAGGGCTGTTTGGGATTGTTGTGGCCAAAGTGCAGAACCTTGCACTTAGCCTTGTTAAATCTCATCCCATTGGCCTCTGCCCACCCATCCAGCCTGTCCAGGTCCCTCTGCAGGGCCCTTTTACCCTCCAATAGATCAACACCTGCTCCTAACTTAGTGTCATCTGCAAACTTACTGATGATAGACTCAATTCCTTCATCTACATCATCAATAAAGATATTGAATAGGATAGGGCCCAACACTGATCCCTGGAGGACACCACTAGTGACTGGCTGCCAACTGGATGTGGCACCGTTCACCACCAGTCTCTGGGCACAGCCCTCCAGCCAGTTCTTGACCCATTTCCTACACAAATGTACTTAATTTACCCAATTTATCACTTTTTACTCTGTGGCTTTATGAATACATCTTGTGCTTGGGGTACTTTCTTCATACAGCTCAAACTGCTGGAGCAACTGGACTGTAAACCTTGATGGTATGTCACCAAATGTTGGTAAAGATTAGCAAAAGTAGGGATGGGGATGGCGTAGTCTCCATACATGGTGCCAGCACCACCAGGCAAGCGATATGTCCTGGGCTGCGGGAGAGGTTTTTCATGGTGCATCTTAGGCAGTAGGGTTTATGAGGATTTTTTAAATTTGGGGTGTCATTCAGCAGAACTACTACCATTCTTCTGGCTTTGATTCAGGGGGTACAGAGGAGGATGAAGAGTATCCTAGTAGGAAGATTTACCTGAGAAGTTAGAGGCATCGGTGGTGCCTGCGCTTGCACTGGGGATGGGTTTTGGGGGAATGTGGGAACAGTGAAAATGCTTTTTCAACTTAGGCAGACCCCTGAATTCACATCCAGCCTGTTGGTTTGCAGAGAGTAACCTTCACATGGTAAAATCCCCCAAGAAGTAGCTGTTTTTGTACTGTGCTGACGCACCATGTTGTGCCTGGGAGCCTTGATCCTTGGCTGGAGCCCCTAGGGCTAGCATGACTCTCAGGAATAACATTAGACACAATGGATGTTTCCTAAAATCAAGGACTGTAGAATAAAACACTGCTGACACATTTATCTGACCTGGATATCATCACTCTGTTATTAAAATGAAATAGAGCGACTCAGATTAACCTGCAAGTAGAACTAAGAAAATGACAATTTGTAATGATTCTCACATTCCTTCAACAGAAAAAACTGCTTAGACAATCTAATGGATGAAGATGAGAAAGACAGGGCAAAGAGGTGAGCACTTTTTCTTTTATAACTCTCTGTTTAACTTGGTATGAGCTTGATACTGTTTATTGCTGCAGAAGCTGTTTTATCTATCATCAATTAATCAAAGAGAGAGAGAGTAAAACATAGCCAAGCTCAACTTGAAAAACTGCCATCTCACAGATTCCTATTCTTGGCTACCCTGTAAGAAGAAAATAACGTAGCAATGTTTCCTGTGGAAAATGTCAAACAAGCCAAGGCCTTGATCGTTTTCTTCACATTACTGCAGAACATGAGAACTGAAGAACCAGTAACATACTCTTGCCACTGCAATACATTATCTGAGCTTCCTGAGTATACAAAAATGTGGGTTTTTTGCAAAAAGAGAAAACTAAAGAAGTGGGATTTCCCCCTATTGTGATGGTCATTTATCCAGCAATGCCTATCACACACTAATGAAAGCACCCAAAAGTTACATTCAGAGCTGAGAAAGACCAGGAAAAGTGCTGTGTCAGCCATAAAATGGCACAAACCTTTGTTCACAAACATTCTGCACTCCATCATCAAGTCCCAGTTGGCGGGAAATTGTTGTGAACACTTTGTGGGGTGGGAAAGGGTGTGTTTCAAGGCAGAAGACTTGCGGCAATAATACTCTTAATAACTGTCAGATCTGACTGGCATTGGCAGAAAAGCTGTTTGGAAGCTTTTGAAGTTTTTTTTTTTCTGGATGTGTTATCAATACCACAGCCTGCAGTTTAATTGCTTTAGAGGGAGCTGTGGGTTGCCTGCATTTTTCCCCTTGGTTCCTTCTAATGAGAGTATTTCCAGTCCAGGCACAACTAGTTGATCCAGTTTCATCTCTTTTGATTCCTTTGCTGCTTCTTTCCTCCCTGCAGCTTTTTCTCACTAATATAGGTCAGCACAGGCTGCAGCCAAGCTCAACCATTCCCTTTGGCTCCCTCCTCTGAACACAGGCATGCTCAGGCTGCGGAAGGCCTGCCTTTACTACCAGGAGCAAAGTGCTGACCTAACCTCCTCTCCTTAGGCATGTGAGGAGTGACCTGATGAGGCCAGGAGACCACCAGTCCCCAGAGCCCTGCTGCTGCCACTTTCCACAGGGGGCTTCATGCCCAGGAGAGCGCTGATACAGGGTGCTCTGCCTAACCATCTGTCAACCTGCCAGACACCTGGGGCCAGAGTAAGAGGTGGATTCAGGGAAGGGATTCCTCCTGCTGCCAAGCCTCATCACAAAGCAATAGATCATAGAATTGTGGAATGGCTTGGGTTTGAAGGGACCTTTACACGTCATCTAGTCCAGCCCTCTGCAGTGAGCAAAGGACATCTCTATCTAAGTCAGGTTCTCAAAGCCCCATCCAACCTGAACTTGAATGTTTCCAGGGATGGGGCTTCTCTATGCAACTAGTTCCAGTGTTTCACCACCCTCGTTGCAAAAAAGATCTTCCTTATATCTTGTCTTGTCTAAATCTACCCTCTATTATTTTAAAACCATTACTCCTTGTTCTGTCGCAACAGGCCTTGCAAATAAGGCTGATCCCATCTTTCCCATAGGCCCCCTGTAAGTACTGAAAGACAGCAAGTAGGTCTCCCTGGAGCCTTCTTTCTCCAAGATGGCTCTTTGGAGAAGATATAGGACAGTGGGAGGTGTCATGCTTCCCCAGAACCCCAGGTTCAAGGGAAGGGGGGAGCCCACCTTGTATTGCCACTTCACATGCTTGCAGCTTGATTATCTTCAAGATATTTGTGTGCTAATTGTTCAAAATAATCTCTGCATTGAACAAATGCATATAGGACAAGACGAGGATAACATGTATCCTGGATATCAGTGATTGTCATCACCATCTGGTATAGTTTTCATGCTTTTTGTTCCTGGAGGGAATTTTTGTCATACCCTGGAGCAGGCCTCTGTCAAGGTAGATAAAAAAAGGATAACTTTGAAAATGAATAAAGGAGCTCACTTCATTAAACTGTAATTTAAGTACGTTTTTCTTTTTTAGAAATAAATCTAAATTTGAAATTAAGCTTGAAATCATGGGAGGCTTCATGAAAATCTAAACCTACTACAATGTACTAAAACCATTCAGATTAATTTAAAAGCTACAGATTTTCTTCCAGAGCTTTCTCAAAACTGGGAGAAGCCATTAGCTGAACATTTTGCTGTTATGTCTTCAAAACTGGGAACTCTCATATGTCCCATGCTGGAGAAGACATGCTTTCTTTGATTTTTTTTCTTATTTAGTATAAGGACTAGGTCCCTCAGTGATGAGAAATATGAGAGGGGATAAAAGAGCCTAGAAAAATTTTCTCTTCTTTCATTTTCTATGTTAAAAGTAGGTGAGACTGGATCAAACTCTTTGGGGATGGACCCAAGCCAGGAGCTGGGTTTCTCAGGTTAGAGACACACAAGCACACTATGTACTATTTGCTGCAATTTATTAGGTACATACAAGGTTGTATTATACAGATGTAAGAAAAGCATCCATCCTTTCCTCCAGAGAGGCACCTGCACTCCCACCCTTGTGCCTAGTGTTTAGTTTTTGGCCAAGATGTATAACTATTCCTTCAGGATACTGGTTATTTTGAACCCCATTCTGCATTCTGTGACTGCCTGAGGCACTACTTCACTCCAAAGACCTGAGGACTAAAATATGAATATGATGGCACCACACTAGGGAGCGTCGAAGACCTCTTTGAGCTCTTCTGATCTTCTGGAGATCAGAAACCATCATTTCATTTTCAGTTCTTTGATGTTAGACTTGGCTTACTTTGTTTTATAGATTTATTAATTTTAAACAAAAAGATTGCTTTGTGCACTTCTTTTCTCTATCTGCTTTTCTTCTAGCTTGCTTTACTAGTAAGTTATTTAACAATTACAATTCAATTGAATTCCAGATTGCAGACAAAACCATCTTGAAGTGAACTGTAAGTAAGTGTTTAATAAATGAAGACTCTCACCTGCCATTTTCCACTCAAACAGAAAGTAAATTTAAGAATTTTAATGAAAGTATCTGGTACAGTTATTTGCTTTCATGCATATTTAGTGTATCCCACTGGACAGCAAAAAGAGATACAAAATTTAGCGTAAAGCCACATTTCATTGTAAATCAGCAAGATGTAATGGCTACTAGTCAGCAGGTATCAGTGGCTCTGAGACAATAAGCAGCAAATATGTAAAAAAATTAAAATGGCTATTTAAACACATTTTGAATGGATTATTTTGATCATTCTGAATTCAAGATGTTCTGCATTGCCTTTAGCTGCATTCACTAAAATCCAGATTTTATTCACACTGTGTCTTCTTCCCCTTGGATATGCTGTATGGTTTTGGAGTAGCAAAGAGGGAGGGCTAGGATTAATATTACAGAATTAAGAGAGAGACTGTTTTGGCTTACTGCAAATGATATGCATATGCCCTAGCACTGAAGTAAGCAAAGCTAAGGAATAATCTTCCAAGGGATGTGATGAAAACTGCATTATTTAAGACATTTGCAACTGGACTGAACAAAGCATTTACAACTGTGCAGGGATAGTTCAGATGACCTAACTGTGGGGGGTTTCTTCTCATTTTTTTTTCCTTTTTAAGATTTTACTGTGATCATTGATGGAGATATTGGTAGAGTTATTCCCACTGGAGTAGTTTTTAAATTTCCTTTGTGACTAAAATGGCAAGTGTTAAAAAGAGATCCTTTATATTTCTGTCAAGCCTTACTTCTTTTTATTTTTTGGTTTGGTTTGGTTTCATTTGGTTTGGTTTCATTTGAAGAATCCCTATAGATTGTTGGTGGTTTATTTTATTTTCAGGGCAATCAAGACCCTTCGAGCTTAAAATGAAGCAAGGATTGAATTATGAGGAAGTAAAATGTCGATGTTCTTAGTGTCCCCTTGAACTGTACAGAAATAGGATAAGGCTGGAGCTTTTCACATCTTGTTCTGACAGCTTTTTGCACTGCAATAAGAACAGGCTGAAATCAGTCAAGCAGTATCCACCCAATCTCTTGTGTTCAAAGCTGTAAAATAATCAAGAGTTGGCTTCTGTCCGGCGTGTCTCCAAGTGTGTTCAGGGTTAAGAGCAAGACAAACAAAAATTATCCCTCTGTCAGTAGTAACATCCAGAAGCCTCTGCTGTGATTTCTCTGCTGAAAATGTTTATTGCCATCCTGGTCCTTGGGGAAATGTAGATGCTTGGCTAATTTTTGCTCTGATTCTCAGCATTGTGCATTCAGAGCTGATTATGAGGTACAGCAGAGTTAGCTGGGACTGAGAAATTCTGAGTAGGAACCGGCCTCTTGGCTTCTCTTTCCTGTCTATGTGCAACGAGATTTTTAGATCTTTACGTAATTATAACAACACAAATGTTGTCTGCTTGAAGACCTTTCAGCAGAACAAACAAACCTTCTGGTTATATTTCTATTTTCACATGGCTACAGAAGTCTGAGTGATACCATCCAAGTAGAATATTTGTCATATTCATTGAAACAAACCAGAAAATATTTGCTCTTATATAGGCTGTCATATAATTAAAAAAAAAGTGTACACATTAAAAAAATTATCAACAGCCTTAATAACAGTATTATGATGGTGCCAAAACAGATCAGATCCTCTCTTCCTATGAGGTGTTCAATCATAGCAGCAGAAGTAGGCTCTCTCTGAAGAATCTGCAAACTAAACAGACAGGACTGGCAAAGAAAACTGCAGAGTCCCCATTTTAAACCTAGGGTTGGGGCACTGTGACCTTAAGTGATTTGCCCACAGAGATTAGGGACTAGGAATTCTGATCCCCCAGGTCCAAGAGCGCTTCCCAGCTTCAGACCCAGTCCATGCTGGGATGAGGCACACTAATGCTCTCCCTTCTACTTGCCCTTGTTACCTTGGAAAGGAGGCTGAACTACATGGCATATGAACTTCTAGTCAGGTCCCTAATCTTAATGACTGGAAGACAACAGCCCTGTTCCTGTCTTCTGTAAGCTGGCTTCAAGGTAGCCCGGAGGACCAAAGTGGGCAGGTCCCTTGAGGTAAACCCAGCTCCAGTGCAACACCTGAGCTGCAGGACCAGGGTTCCTCTCTCCTATTAAGACTGCACAGATGAGTATGACCCATAGTTTTACCAGTCCTCACTCTTCTTCAGGGATGATTTTTCTGTTGTCAGTATTCCTCTAGCTCTGAGTGCCTTCCTGGTGTGGACAGAGCTCTTTCACCTACAGGTTTAGTGCTGACCTGATAGGCTCAGCTGGAGTGTCTAGAGGCAGCACAGAGGGGCAAGCAGAGTCTCCATCTCCACAAAGACAAGAGCAGGAGGTAGGAACAGTTGCCTTCTACTCGTCTCTGCAGCTTTGCTGGAGGCTAGCATTAATCTTCACATACTGAGGCACACAGCAAACCAATTTCCATGTGCATACACTGCAAAGAGGAGATGCATAATGATTTTTCCTCTCGATCTGCTCATCTTTTTTTCCTCGTCTACAGGGCTTCCCGTAACAAGTCTGAGAAGAAGAGGCGTGATCAGTTCAATGTTCTTATCAAAGAGCTCAGCTCCATGCTTCCAGGCAACACCCGCAAAATGGACAAAACTACTGTGCTAGAAAAAGTCATTGGCTTTCTGCAGAAACACAATGGTAAGATTTACTGCAGCTCTTCATGCACTTGCCAGACGGTTACTGCAATATCATGTTTCCTTCAGTGATTATCAGAATAGCTGAAGGGATCTAAAAGTGACAGCATAAGGTTTGGGGTTTTTTTCTCTCTCATAAAAAACATCATTTGCAGGCATTCCACTGCCCAGATCCATCTCCTTGGCTGCTCTTTAGAAGGACTCTCAACCTGCTAGAGAAGGGACTGAATGTCAGGAATGGAGAGAAGGTGGGGAGCAGTGCCCTGCAGCACGTGCGAAGAGGGATGCTTTGAACAAGCAAGATGTGGGGCCAGAGGGAAGATTCCCTTCCTTAAAATGTGCAATATTCTGAGCAAAAGAACAAAGCATTCTCCCAAGCTTCTCTGCAGAAAAATGCGGGGGAACAATTTGTTCAGCCTCCTGCTCCTCAGTGGACTGTGTGGGACTCAGTTTTCCACAGTGCACAGAAAATTCTGACCAGAAAAGGCCCCAGTTTATGAAGCTGGTTTCAGCAAATTGCATACACAGATAGCTGACATGCTTCACCCAAATTGCACACACAGAAACTACATCACATTTGCACAGCGTGCAGTTGCAACAGTAAAGTTCATTTTCAAAAAGCCAGGAGTTCATTTTTTATAATGCACATAACAGTGACAGTTAAGGCCCTTGGAAGTGTACCCGCACAGAGGGTAGAGGGCATTCCTGACCCTTGATCTAACCACTCATGGACATCCTGCAGCAGTAGATAATTGAACCACTTCTCCCTTATAAATCAAGGCACTGGTTTAAAATGGAGTTCTCCTGCTCTGCTCCTCTGGGGAAGAAACTACAGTTGATGACTGTGAGAAATGTCCTCAGTCCCACAAAGCAGAAAGGGGTGTCATAAGCTGATGCACCACATCACCAGGCTTGCCTTCACTCATCCAACACCTCCTGTCCTCACTCCCTGGAGAGCTCTGGGTGAAGTGGAAAAGATCGTAAAAATTCTTATGTCATGACTCCCAACATAATAGAGTTACAAATGTCAAACTTACTTAGGAAATAATTACAGTGGTCCTGTTGTTAGAGAGCAATTTCTCCTTAAATGAATTTTTGCTACACAAGATAATTTCATACAGGAAGGCAAGACTAGGACATCTCTAAGTTTAATAATTGTATATACCTATCAAAAAATGACAGTAATAACATATCTTTTCTCTTTTAGCTGCCCAAGGCAGAGTAAAGAAGGATGTGAATATGCTCAATTATAGAACCAAGCAAAAGAACAGTCACATGAGATTTGAATAAGTGTAGATAAGTGTAGCTGATAGCCCAAATAATTTACTCCAAAAGGCACTTCATTTCAGTAAGAACAACTGTGTAAAAGAAAGCTAACAGTCACAAATGCTTCCACAGCAGTCGGGTCAAAAAGCCACTGTTTTTTTTGTGCACTTGCTAAAAAAAAAGCAAATATTATCTATTTTTAACCTAGATTAGTAGTGACACAATATAATACAAAGCATCAGCATTTAAAAATGTTGGTTATCATCAGTGTACTTTGGATCTGGTTTATTCAACCATATTTCCCTTTCATTTAGTAGACTAACTCAAGATTTTAGTCAGAGGAGGAGGTCAATTTTCCAATTTTTTTCTTCATAAACAGCCTCCTTCTTTATAATCCACACAACCTCCCAAATTTCAAATAATTCGTCTAGCAGTTACTGTCTCATGTATACCAGCTTTTCTATATATCTGCTGGAAGTATCCTCTGTTCTGAAACCATTTAATAACAACCTGGTGGTCTGATCTCTTTTTTTCCCTTGATCTGACTTTGAAACCTCTGTGTAAAACCACGGGGGCTGGTGGAGAGCTGCTGTGCCATCAGTGACAGTCCTCAGCAGTGTACGAAGCCAGTCAAACAAGCTGGTGGAAGCAGACAGCTGTATCTCTACCAAAAAAGCCTGAATGGAGGTTTTGATTTCTTTATAGGTGACAATATGCACAGGCACTGGTATAAATTTACTGTCTTTAATATCATTTAGCCACTTGCACTTCTCTGGCCAGTTTGCCCCTCCACTATATAGGGAGCATTGGGTATAACACACTCTGGAAGCCTTAATCAATAGGATTAAGTAGCAGGCAGCACCAAAAGGAGAAGACAAGGCAGGCCTCAGCATCTCCTTGCTAGCAGAGCTTAATAAGGGAGAAGAAGATGACGACAAGAAGAGTGAGCAACAAACCAAACCAGCCCAAGTCTCTCTAAATTATGAGATCTGTCCTCCATAACCCTATCTGGATTATGGGAGATAACATAAGTACCTGTTTTTTGAAGGAAACAGCTCACTGTGGTGCAACCAGCTGCCCACAGTATGGTCCCCAGTTTCAGTGCAAAGTGGTGACTTGTGCCTGCATCCCTTCATGGGCCATCCTCAGCCTGCTGCGGGGCCAGGACTGGCCAACAGTGGGGCAAAAAACCTCTTATGGGCTGACAGCACAGAAGACCCTCCCATCTTGACAGGATTTGTGATGGGATCCTGGTGCTCCATTCCCTCTCCTGGGCTGCTCTGCACCATGGGGCTGGCAGTAGGCACAGGAGAGAGCGAGGAAACAGCATCAACATGTGGCTGCTTAGAATGCTCATCTTTAGCTCATATTCTGGAGAACAGAGCACTAGCTCTGTGGTTTGCAGTCACAGCCCTTTTGGGTCTCTTCTGAAGGAGTTTTCTTGCTACTCCGTATTTGTCACAGAAGCTGTAGACTGAACTCCAGCTCTCTAGCATCCTGATTTTGAAGCTGTAAATTGCAAATATCAATTTGACACATGCTAATCCTTGCCTTGATTTTAATTTCATGCAGAGTGGTTTCATCTTTTGATCAATACCCAAGTAATGCTGTGTGAGGCCAATGGCTATGTGAATACAAGCTCCCACTGAAGTCAGTTCAAACTGAGCTGAGAAAAAAAATGAGGAAACTATTACAGGATTGGGCCCAGTTTAGACAGTTATCATTTCTGTATGCAAAACCCATACTTGAAAATTGATGTTCTTGAATATAAAGGTGATTTCTGTCTTTTCATAACAACTCATATGTAGTCATGCATGATATAATTTATTTGAATTTAAGAAATTCTTTTTTGTCTAGAAGTCTCAGCACAGACGGAGATTTCTGAAATTCAACAGGACTGGAAGCCTTCATTTCTCAGCAATGAAGAATTCACTCAGCTGATGTTGGAGGTGACCATGCATATATACTTTTCCTAATTTTGTCTAGCAGTCATGGAAATGCCCATACATCTAGAGTAAAATGTCATCAGCCATTCCAAAAGAGGAAGTTTCAGGTGTTGCTGTATTTGACTGTCAAGCAGAGCTGTCACTGGGACAAGGGATTTGTGTCCCTCACATGTTGCTTTTCACTCTCGGAGGTGCAGTGGCACTATGCTGCCACAGCCTGCAAAGCTGCATAGAGACTCACAACTAATGCAATCCAGGGAAGAGGTTCAAATCACAGGTTACATTTTACTTTTACAAACAGAGGTGAAGAAGAGGGCACACAGCAGTTTTTCTCCTGTTCTTGGAAGGCGTTATTATTGCCTAATATTTATGCAAGACTAGTACCTAAAAAGCAGCGATGTCACATCCCTCTAGTCCTAGGTACTGTACAAGTATAAAACCTGATAAAACCTGACAGCTTCTCTTGGTTTAATGTAGTTAACACTTCCACTTTTATGATTTTCAAGGCCCATATCAAACACTTTTTATTCCAACAGGGAGCAGAGTTATTTTGCAGTGATAGTTTTAAAATTGCCTTTAAATTATACCATAGGTGCTTTTAATGCTAGGTGGGATTTGAACGGAGGTGACTCAATGGTGTTTATGTAGGTTTGAGATGAAATGCAAATCAGCTGCTAAAATGCGTTTTTCTCTCTCAGTAACAGCTAGAACATTCTTTAGCAAGGATCTTCTCCAGTACTAAACACGTGGAGGTTGCATGGCCCTACAGTGTCCTTTGAGAACAAGCTTCTCCTCCTACAAATGTTGTGAATGTGGGGCATGATCCTGGCTCTGGCAGCAGGCAGAGAGGGTTGCTGGGGAGCTGCTTGACCCCACAAGGGGTGGCATGAAGCCAGGGCACGTTGCTGGCCCTCAAGGGCTGGTGGTCCTTCAGTCATTGCAGTTTGTTGCGATGAGACTACCCTAGTCCAGTGTTATGTGGTGCTTTGCTTTCATTGCACTGACAACGCTGCCCGTTCCCATCTCAGTGTGCAAGAAGATAACACACATAACTCCTTCAGTCTGCACTTAAATATTTGCCTCAGATAGCAATAAATTGGCAGTTGTCTTGACTGGCTGAGCCTTTGTTGATTCTACTTGTATGCCACACACAATTTTAGATTAAAACAATTGCTTTTAGTTTCCCAGCGTATAAATCGCCTTGCTACTGTGATTTTCCATGCCCTTCAAGATAACATTGCATATTGGGAGGTCCTGTTGAGCCAGTTGTTTATCATTCTCAGCTTTTTTTACCTTTCTACTAATCTTACTTTACTAACATTTGGCAAGGGTGCTTGAAGTTTTTCCCATCCTATTTTTCAAAGATGCAAAGGTTTTTTTCAAGCACTGCTTTAAAAGAATCAAAGCATAATTGACTGCAGTAATACATCAGATTTCCTGAAAATGGCCTTTTCTTACCCCACTGGAAAGGTTGTCATCAAATTGCATAAGAGTAGGCATTAGGCTCTGTTTTTCCGTCTAGGATGGCTGCAGTAGTAAAATACTTGAAGAGGGATATGCCCTCTTAATGTTGGAAGGGCCAGTTGCAAGTAAATAAAAATAGAATTAGGCATGCATACATTAGCTTGGTTTTACCACAAATTCTTGATGTGAGTCACTTTGTATAATTTGCTTTGGATATGAAATAAAGACTTGATTTTATAAAAAAACCCAGCAACCTTCACCATAGTAACATGCACAATCCAGCTGCCTTGTAAAACCACTGCTCTCTTCTATGGGTTAACAGCCATCATGCCTTTTTAGAAAACAGCTTGAATGTACTACACTAAAGAAAAACATGTTCTCTGCACTTAGATTAACAAAATCAAACTAACTATAGCAGCTGGAGGGTTTTCAGAGATGCTAAACACAGCTCTTCGACTGGGTTATAAGTTATTGACCTGCTTTTCAAAGGATTGTAGCACCAGCAGATTCCCATTGACTTAAATAGTTGTGGGTGCTCAGCATTCTCTGGAAAAAGGAACATATGTTTGTGTCTTTATTCAAGCCTTTGTGTTTTCCTTTTTTTTTAAAAAAAAAACAATTAGCATTTTCCAGTGTTCTCAGAATTCTTTCCCTTATTGAAGTCAGCAGCGGGGGAGGATGTGCTGAGAGGTTCACAGGATCAATTGCTAGACTGGCTCAGAGGCATGCCTGGGTTTGCAGTCAGGTTTTGTAACACCATGACACCCTGATCAGGCTGTTTGTGGTACACCTGTCTCCTGAACAGGTATTGCCTCAGAAGTGTAGTTGAACTCTGCTCTGCTTCAGTCATGCTTGCAGTGCCTGTACTGCTCAAATCCTGCAGGCAACAGTGACTCCAGATCACCAGTGAGTTTATAGGAAGGATTGAGACCTGCTCCATTGAAGGCAATTGGAGCTTCACCAGTGGCTCCTTATTTACAACGGGAAGGTTTTAATATAGTCTCTGAGCACCTCCTATTGAGCCTTAATTTTTCTGGGGTTCTGCTCAGGGTAGGTTGCCTTAGATCTGGACATCTACCTAGATATAATTTTGAATAACATTTAGCTCAAAGCTTCAGAGCTCAGATGAAAGAAAAACTAATTCTGAAGGTGAAATTGCTCCTGTGCAGAGGATGGGGATAAAGCTGACATTCCCCTTCAGTCCTTGGAGTGAAGAGCCTTACCACAAGGTGGGACTGAGGTAGGGAAGAAACTGCAGAAGAGTGAATTTCTCTTGGAATGAGTAATCTAATACCATGACCTTTAAAATAAATCACTCAATTAAATCTCAAGCTACGGATTATTTGATCATTTGCATTGCTTTTACTTACATGAAAGCCCAGCAATACACAATGTTACATTAATACAAACTCAGATTTATGGGGTTTGCAGAGAAGTACAATTTTGAGATAGGACTGCATCCTTTCATCGTCCTTTGATATTTACACAGAGCTCAAAAGTTCATTTCAATAACTTCCAAGGGATCCAGTCTTAGTCATTTTGCATTATTAAAATGTGTGATTAATTTAAAAACTGAGACATGAAATGTTCCTGTGAGCCCTTTGTTACTTCAGTAGTAGGTTTTACTAGACTACAAAGAGTGTTCTAAAAGTTAAATCAGACTGTAGAATCAGAGAAATGCTGTTCTGCAACTTAAGATAACATTCCTACAACTCGATAACAATATGGCACTGAAGTAAAACATTTTTGGTCAACATGCAATGAGATGCCCTGTTTACACCACTTATTCCTATTAAAGCACTTTCCGCTTGTCTGTTTTTCTTAGGCATTAGATGGCTTCATTATAGCAGTAACCACAGGTGGAAGCATCATCTACGTGTCTGACAGCATCACACCTCTTCTAGGGCATTTACCGGTGAGTAATTCTGGCATTTGCCTTTCTAGAGCACATTGTAGGATCAGGCCCTGCATGTTTAGAAGCAGATGTGAAACAGTATGGGGCGGTGTGTTTTCCTGAAAATGCAGTGAGGGATTTTGTCCCTGCATTATGCTCGCCAGTGCTGCTGATCAGCTCTGTTCTCTCTCCATCTGATTCATACCCTACAGGGTTTTGTTGCTATGAGGCACTTTGACTTGAATGGAAAAAGCGCTGTGGGAGGGACAGGGTGACCTGGTTGATCTTTTCCATCTCTGATTTCCAAGGTAGCAGAGAATAGCACCAGTGCCCAGCAAGGAGCTTGTTAAGGGCCTTATTCAGCTCCCAGGGAGGCAAAGGACAAAACCCCCGTTGAATTCAGAGTTAGTTGGGGGGCCACTGCCAAGCTGTCTCCACAGCTCAGCTGTGCCTTTACAAGGTGGGGCACCCTTCCTCAGGGAGGTGCTGGTGGAGCCAGTACTCAGTGCTCAAGTCTGGCACACAGGGCTTGTTTTATCTACCAGCTGCTGGGTCTTGCTGTGGGAGACATTCCTGCATGTGCTGTCTTGAGCCGGAGAAGCAAGGAAGAGGGACTGCTCTGAGCCCTGCTCCTGTTGCTAAGGCTGCTCGAGGAGAAATGGCACAATAATTAAGGACTAATCCTCACACTCATTTTTAGTAGCTTGCTCTCAAATAAATACATGCCCAGGAGAAAAAAAAATCACTGCCAAATGATTATTGCACCACCCCCCACTACCACCACCATGTTCTTCAGAAAATTACAATTCTTCTCTCGTTTACTTTTTCACCGAGTACATGCTGTGCTTTCCATCCAGACAAGTGGATCTCACACTCACTACCTGGCTGTAACACGAACAAAAATTATTTTCTTCTCAGACGAGAGGAACTTAATGAAAGGCGGCAGCTCCTGGTAAATGCAAGGATATTGCTATGCAACAACAGATTGAACTGAATCTATTGCAGTATTCTTTAATCCTCAATAGTTGAGAAAACCAGTAGCTGATTGTTTTCTGACTTTTGCCTTCACTTCAACAGCAGAGAGCCCAATCCTGCATGCAGGCTGTGGGTCTCCATCCACTTACTGACTTCCCTGGAATTTCCTTGTCCTTCATGGTTTGGGGCTTTGATTGTCATCCCTTCCAAGTACTGACTCTTAGTGGAGATAACTGATCTGCTGCAGGAAAGTATTGATCTTCAGGAAGACTGACCCTGTGCATAAAACTTTAAGTCTTGGCTGAACGTGGATAGATTCAGATTCATAATTCCTGAGTTGGACCATCAGAGACTAAATCAGTTTCCCCTCCTGAATTCATGCCTTCTGTGGTAATCTTACGTGGTACCTAGCCCAAAATGAGGACCAAGATAGGTGTTATTTTTTATTTTGATTGATAGAAACAGCACATAGCAGCCCAAGCCAGGGAACAAACTACCAGGGCTGGAGGTGGAATAGGAGTTCCTACAGACCTTCTCAGACTACACTCCACTGTGATGCAGTGATGATGGCTAACAACTGCCCCACCACTCCATGCGTGCAGAGTGACTGGGTACATCCCAGAGACTTTAACTGAGCAAGCAATAGAGGCTTCTGCCTACCTGAGATTGGCTACAGCCGTGGGTAGGAGCCCAGATGACTGTGGACTTAGGTGCACACTGGGCATTTTAGTCCCATGATGCCTTTTCCATACCTATTTTGAAGCTTTAAAACTGATCAGAGTGCTATCCAGAAAATTTATATTCTCTTCTTTTGTTTACCTCCAAGATATAGTTGTAAGCTAAATTCCAGTCGCTGTTTGAAGGACAAAATACCAATTTGTTCTCCTCTGTGGATGCATAGACAAAAAAAATACTCTGCAAAGCTCCTGCTTTGAACACTGAAAGGAAAGCAAAACTGGGCAGAACATAGAGCAGGTCTCTCTGAGGGGCCCTATCAAGAAATGAGATGTCTTTTCTTTCATTAAAAACATGAAAGACTCTGGTGTTGAGAACAAATATATCCAATTCTCTTTAATACAGTTTCCCTAAGTTCCATGGAGCATTTTCAAACACAGACTTCCTCTGTTGTAATTCATAATCGTTTGCTATTACAAGATCTGGAGGCTACTCCTAGGGTTGGTTGATGTAAAGAGAGATATAGTTCACAGGGAAAGATTAAATGTAGTTGAAGTGAACTGCTGGAAATCTGGTCATGCAGCATTTGCCAGTCAGGCGGTACACTGCCACCCCCAATACTGTGCAATCTCTGGAAGAGGGTCCTCCCTGTCCCTCCTTGTTGTCTGTGCTGAGTGAAACAGTTAAACACAGGCAGCAGAATGACAATCTCCAGCCTACAGGAGGAGATGCAGCTTTCTCATGGATGTTGCCTCTGCCAGGACTCGTGCAGAAGGTGCTGTACCTGCTCATGGACTGGGAGAGTGGTGTCCATCTCATTCATCTTTAATCCCATAGCTGAGGGGTCCATGCTTGGTGCCTGCTCACATGAGTTTCCTTGAGGTTGGCATGGAGTTGGCTATCTCTCTGGTTGAGTTGGCTGTGGTTTGGTCCTGGTTGGGGGCCAAATGCCCACCTAAGCCACTCTATCACTCCCCTTCTTAGATGGACAGAGGAGAGGGGAAGATAAAACAACAGGCCACTAGTAAGGTAGAAGCAATTTAATAATGCTAAGCACAAGCAAAAGGCCGCATGTGGAAGCAAAAGCAAAGAGATGTTATTCTCTACTTCCCATCAGCACATGGGGGATGATTGCTCCTGGGAAGCAGAGCTCTAACATGTGTAGTGGTTTCTCTGGAGGACAGACGCCATGGACAGATATTGAGACTTCCTTCTTTCACTTAGTTCTTATATCTGGGATGATGTCATATGGCATGGAATACCCCTTTTGTCAGTTTGGGTCAGCTGCCCTGGCTGTGTCCCCTCCCAAGATCTTGCCCACCCCTCAGAGTACTCCTGGGGCAGGGAAATGTTGGAGGAGCACAGCCTGGGTGCTTGTTTCAGCAGCAGCCAAAACAGTGCTGTGTTATCAACACCCAGCTACAGCACTGCAAAAAGCAGCACTAGAAAGATGCTCTGAGGACAATTAACTCCAGCTCATCCAAACCAAATACACTGTCCAAAGCCAGGAATTCTTTGGCAGGGCTTATCCTAAGGGGGACGTTTTCATCCTAGGGGTTGCCTGGTCAAGCTCAGGCAGCTGCTCTGGTGTGTTGAACACTTAAGTGAAACATCAGGGTGGAAAAATTGAGGACACAGCACCTTATAGTGTGCAGAAGTGTTGCATGCTGTGTTGCTGTTGCAAGGTAGCAATGCGCATCAGTATAGAATATGCAGAGTGATATAGGGGCCAAATCCTAGCACATGAGAGCAGAGCTATCTTGATTTGATCTGTCTCATTTTCAGACCTCCATCTTCCCCTGCCTGTTAGTGACCATGCTGATCACTTCCCCTGCAGCAGGAATAACTCATCGTATGCCCTCCTCACCCCTTCAGAAAGCAAAGAAATGGTGAAGGAGCTCCATTTTGGAGTATAGCTGTTTTGTTGAAACTGCATAGGTATTTAAGCTATGTATCAAGTGACTGCAGAACATGGGATGAATTTACTGTGTTTTGTTTTTAAATCAGCACCCATGTAAACAAAGCTGTTGTTTCTTTGCATGACATAGCTATTAGGGGCAAATACTCTTAAGTTTCTGTTAGCAAGATGCATGGATTCCAAGATGCAGAGTAGATTCCAAGTTTAGCAGCATAACTATATGTTAACATAGTTCATCTAACCACTCTGCCCACAGTCACTGTAATTTATCTTTCCTCCACTTTGCTTGTCTCATTCAGCAGTGCCGTGTGGCTGTGTCTGCCAGCAGGGCAGAACTGCCTGCTGTAGAACAATTAGGATAATTAGATGAAGCTGCAAACCATCCCACTCCAACCAATACATTTTTGTCTGTGATGATCAAATTTTGTCCATCTCTTTGGTCACCTTTTTGTGCACCAGATGCCTGCTCTTTGGATCCTGTGCAGAATTAGCTCTGAAGCTCAGAGGGCTGGAACACCTCTCCTGTGAAGAAACGCTGAAAGACCTGGAGCTGTTCAGCCTGGAGAAGAAAAGGGTCCAGGGAAACCTAATAACTACATTTCAGTATCTGAAGGGGACCTACAGGAAGGCTGGGGAAGGGCTGTTTAGAAGGGCTTGTAGCAATAGGACGAGGGGCAGTGGTTTTAAACTGGAGCAGGGTAGATTTAGGTTGGACATAAGGAAGTTCTTTATGAGAGCAGTAAAATACTGGAACAGGTTTCCCAGGCCCCATCCCTGGAGACATTCAAGATCAGATTTGATGTGGCCCTGGGCAGCCTGATTTAGTTGGAGGTGTCCCTGCTCATTGCAGGGGCAGTGGACAAGATGACCTTTGAGGGTCCCTTCCAACTCAGTGCAATCTGTGAATCTGTGAATAGCTTGCCTGACATTTCCTACAGCTCCAGCAAGACCATGGAATATTTGCTTCCGTCTCTCTATTTGACTCATCAAGATATTCTTGATTGACATATTGACTCAGGAGCATTGTTGGAGTCTTGATATGTACAAGATCCAGAAATTCTGTACTGTGCACTGTTTAAGCAGTGTGCCTGCAATCTGCAGGAGGCAGGGGTTGTGAAACACAGGAAAAAGTAGATAGCTACTTTTTTTTTTCCTCCCTCAAACTAATTTTAAAAAGTTGGTATTTCCTAACAACAAACCAAACATTAACATCTGGATATGGTACACAATGGCAGTAAAAAATATAAATGCCAGGACATGGAAATCAATGAATAGCTCAGGGCAGGAGATTGCTTTGAGGGGTATGCAGAACAAAAGCCTCTTGCAACTCCAACTGTAAGTGTAGTCACAGGCCTCTGCAGCTATCACCTTAAACAGAAATGACACTGCAGAACTGATTTTGACTTGGAGCTTGGTCACAGAATGGAGATAAAAGGTGGTACATCCTCAGGTCACTGAAGAAGCAATAGTGGGTTTGAGGAGCAGTGACAGCTCACATCTAGTCCTCCTGCAATTACTGCTGTGTGAGTGGTAGATTAATTAACCTCTGTGAGACTTATGTGAAACTGGTGGATAAGTATCATTATCTACCATTTACAGGTAGAAGGGGAATGAGAAGGAAAAAATAACTTTTCTGAGATTGTACCATAAGCCTTGAGCAGGATTCACCACTGCAGTTTTCCTGTCAGGTGCTCGCTCTTCGTATGTCCCAAATTGCATGAACAGTGTACTATATTTGTGTAAATAGAAATAGAAATGGTGTTTATAGATATATCTGTGTGCATGTATATAATAAATATATGCATATATATGGATAGATAGATAGATATAAATATATAGATAAATAAACATTATATAAATATGTGTATTTCTATTTATAGATATGTATATAAAACCAATCACATAGTGTATCAGTAGGATGCATATTAACAAGGTACACACTAAAGTCATAAAAATAACTTTCAAGTATTCTTCACAATGTTCAAGTAACAAGCACACATAATGAATACTTATAACTGAATAATCTAAAGTAATGTATTATTGCATCATGATAAGTGTATAAGGAGTAGCACTCTTAATTTTCAAAGTATACTCAATATATTTCACTACTGTGAACAGGAATTCCACACAGAACAGCAGGCATGGGTAGGAAGCAGAGGGAAACCATAGCGCAGTCTTACATAACTACATAAATAAATTATGTTGATTAATAACTTGCCAATCTCATAAAGGGCTAACACATTTTCAGCATGACTATACAGTCTGATAGCAGCTGCACTGGTGACAAACGAAGCTACGTCAGTGTGCCAGCTCAGCCCGAGATAGTCTCAAGTGGGACAGATAGAAGTCAATGCCATTAGAGTGTCACTTTGTCTCAGAACTTCCATTCAGGTATACTCTTCTAGCGTTAGGTTATGTCAGCATAAGAGGTGAGACCTTCCTCTTGGCAGCTGCATGGCATACTCTTTGTCTTTTCTTCCCTGGACCAGTGATGGCCTTTTGCACAAATCCATCTCCTCTTTCCATTCCCGAATCTCACCACCTAGATTTTGGATGGACAGCTGACCATAGGGCTGGAGACACCTGGGCCAAGGATCCATGGCCAAGGGCTTGTGCCAGTGACACAATTAAATCCCTCTCCCTGGGGGCTAACTACTGCTGCTGCAAAGTGATATCCAGACTGGAAGGTCCCCTTATCCCTGCTTCCACCTGCTGAAATGCAGGAAGTGGGGAGCATCAGCTGCCACCCCAAGGGCACATCCCAAGAACTGAGGAGGTTCCCCAAGGGAGACACTGGATTTGGGGCTGGTGGCCCAGGGTGACTCCCAGTGCCACTGCTCCCACTAATGGGGGTTTGCCAGGGAGACAGCAAGCTCCAACAAACCACAACAGGTCTGTGCATGGAGCTGGCAAGTAGTATGGGGAACCAAGCACCCATTCTCCAGCTCATTCACAGATCTCAGCATTTTATTGTATGGACGGACCTGATGCATCTTATGGTCTCTGAGGAACATTAGAGGAATATCACCTAGTGCTGAGAATTATGCTAAGAACCAGCTCACAGAGAAGTGGCCACTTGGTTTGCCCAGCAGTTTCCCCCATGTTTTAGGCTTTGTCAGAAGTCACTGGAAATCAGTGGGAAAAATCCTGTCAAGTTCCACAGGATTCATATCCATGTTGCTGTGCATCTCTCCACGCATTGCTCATCATATATTTCTGTTTTTCTCAAAGGTTCTTTTTCTTTGCAGTGTGATGTCTTGGATCAGAATTTGTTAAATTTCCTCCCAGAACAAGAACATTCAGAAATTTATAAGATGTTATCTTCTTGTATGCTTATGACAGATTCTGCCTCATCAGATTACCTAAAAAGTAAGTTTTGTTTTATCTTCCCTAGTAAATAAGAAGCAGGACCAGAATAAAAATTTTCCCTCAGAAAGAGTTTTTTAATGTGATGTCTAATATAAAAGTTAGGTTTGTAGCCTTTTAAAAAGATCTTGACACCTGGAATGACCCTTTGGTTCTATTTTTAAGGAAGCTCATTGCTTTTATTTTACTAGGCTAAGACTACTTGCAGTTATGTTAATTATTAAATATCGTATCTTTTGAGACAGCCAAGGAAAATAGGTTAACTGATGGAAATGGAGAGTTCACCTGAGACAAATCACATCTTAATTGATATTTCAGCCTGTTCAAGATGCTGTTCAGAGATGGGCTAATGTCACATACCTTTGGTTGGCATTATAGTTGAAAAGTATCTGTAAAAAATCTGTAATTTTTTTTCAAAGTGAATTTTATTCTTCTTAAGAACTCTTTTACTTGCCTTTAGGAGGTTAAGGTTTTGGAAGCCAGAAAACACACAATCATGTAGGCATAGTACTGCTTCATCTACTGTATGTACAAAACCTGCAGCTGATGGCTAATACGCCAAAGTTAATTTAATAGATATTTTGAGGTAATTAGGCATAGTTTCTCAGCACAAGATGTAGAACAGCTGTGAGTCGTGAAAAGCCTAAATAGATTAAAAAAAAGCTATGAAGGAAGGATCCAATTCTCTCCATTATACTGATGCCATGGCAGTGTAACTCCTTGTGATGAAGATGGTGGAACAGCCAGTCTCCAAGTCTGTCTCTGAGCTGTGGATGCTGAACAACCTGCATCCCTGCAAGGTGCTTCCTTGCAGAGGCTCTGGCCCTGCAATGTATCATAGCACATTGGTAGTTAGGACTCCAAGTGCTAACAAGCTGCTCTGGTGCTGCCAGATGCGAGATTGGAGTTGGAAGACACTGTTGGTTGTGTTTAGCTTAAATAGTATGTTTATTTATTTTTCTTCTTCTTCTTTTAACAATCCAGCTGACAATGAACTAGAGTTTTATTGTCATCTTCTGAGAGGAAGTTTGAACCCAAAGGAATTTCCAACATACGAATACATAAAATTCGTAGGAAGTTTTCGGTCTTACAGCAATGGTAAGCTTTAATTGATGTATAAATGTTACTTTAGCTGTGTAAAGTAAAATACGAGTATTGCTCCATTGAACAGGACAGGCTTGTAACTGAAAAGACTACTTTTAACATCATGGGGTAAATGTTGCTTTACATGGATTTCGCAGCTGGTTTGCAATAGCTGGACGAATACCTCTGAAGAGTGAAAATGTGTTAGCTGTTTTTGTAACTGCCCTTCACATGTTAGCAATGATCCTGGACTTTGGGTAAGTCTACAAATAATGACAGTTTCAGAGGAGGATTTGTTTGTGCTCAGTCATACTGTGTGCTAAGGCTGCACCTATCAGCTAAATAATAAGCTTGCTACCTTATCTGCTATCTTCCATTAAACACAAGTGCTGTGTGAGAGCTGATGATCTGCCAAATCTGCCCTCTCACCTGTCTGCAAAATTCTGGGGAAAGGCAGCAGTGCTGCATAATTGAGTGCCTGCACTTGTCACCCCTCGCTGCAGTTAGGGGTCTCCTGCTGCTGGCATCAGAGTGGCCGAGGACACTTCCACTCGCCTCTCTCTCTAGCTGCCATTTTGCATTCATCTCCAGCACCACAGAACCCAGTACTCTCTCTCTAAAAAAAAAAAAAAAAAAAAGAAGAGAAAGAAATACAGTCAGCAGTGTTGCTAAAGCACCACAGTCAGCCTCAGGAAACTGTCTTTGAAGGAATGAAGAGCAGAATTCCACCTCGCCCATCCCCTAACAAACAGATTGCTGTACAGCCATTAGTGTCAGAAATGAAATACTCTTTTATTACTTTCCCTTCTCCTGCCTGCCCAAGTTTGCTTTAGTTACTTGCCTGATTGAACTCCAGAGTGGCATTTCCAAAGTTGCTGGTATTGTTCCAAATAGGTCATCCTCAGCAAAAAAATTCCCCACCGTGCTTTCCAAAAACCACATGCCACGCTGTGAAAAAAAATGTCCCTGTCCCCATTTAACTTTCTGCTCTTGCTCCACATGACTAGAATAGAAACCTATGTGCAGGATGGAGATATGTATTTCTTGTTTGGTGCCATCTGATTCGAGGCTTTATTTGTATAAAAAATGTAACTGCCTGTATGCTTTCTAGTTTGAATGATGTGAAATGCATCTTCCTGACAGACACACACATCAAGCTGTTCTGTTTTCTAGAGCAGAAACCGGATTTCAGGTGCTGACTCATAAGGATACATCTCTACCAGGGGAATTTCTGATCCATTTTCTTCAAGGATTTTTCAGCCTTTTATTTCAATGTGACCTTAATGTTGCCCTCTTACCCATTAGGATTTTATATCCCAGCATTTGCATCAGTGACTGTTTCTCAGAAGAAAGGCAAAACCTGCATTAGAGTTATCTTCCCTAGCTAAATGCATATAAACTAAATGGAAAAATACTGATTTCAGAAGACCCCATGTAATTTTCCAAAGACCCTAGCATACAGCTTTCAAAGAAGACATGTGCTTTCTACTTCCTTCCCCCCCCGACCCCCCGCAATGTGTCACCTATAACTAAATCTTCCGCTTTTGTCTCTTACACTTCCTATTTCTGCTGCAGTCTGACCTTCTGGTTGACCGCCCCTGCTCTGTGATATGGTGCCTGCTGGAGCCCTTCCCCTCTCACAGCAGCTTGCCCATCCTGACTTTAGTTTCCCTGGTTCAGTGCAGAACCTGGTCGAAATGACTTGCTTCACCAGTGTCCCCCCAGCACTGCTCTCACTTGGCTGGAGGTTGCCCCCTCCATCAGCCTGTGTTCTAATCCAGCCACAAAACCACCTCCCAGCAAATTTGGAATCAAATGCACCAGACTCATGATGTAGTTACAGCAAACTCTGCTTGGGAGCTGATAACCTTGGGCCAAGGACAGAGCAAGCAGCCGGAGGGGGGTACAAACTGTCGTTGGCTGTCGTTGGCTCTGCCGGGCTTCTTGCGTCAGCCGTCTGCACCCTGAGCCACGCACAGGGAACATCAGGTTGAGCAAGCACCCAACAAATGCAGCCGTCCTTTGGGCAGCTTTCTAGCCCCAGGGCTGGGGGCAAGCAGCTGAGCTTTGGCACGAGGACTTGAGACACGGATACTTTGAGCATCTGATGAGGACAGTGGTGGGCTGGATTCCTGCCTCTGCTAGACCATTCACACCCCAGGGCGCCGTCCCCCAGTCCATGCGAGGTCTGTCACTTCCCAAATCTACTGGGAATTGCTCATTTCCTCCCATTAAATAAATAGCCTCACGCTCCAGCTGTGAGGCCAGGAGGGCAAGAATGACAGTGGTGGGAAGGGTGGTGGGGAAGAGATGTATCATTCACGGGGCAGTACTTATCCTTTGTGCGTAGGATCGGCTAGTTCCAAACCCTGCATTTGGAGGTGTTTGTGGAGGAAGAAAGGCTAAGCTAAAGATAAGAAAAGAGTTAGCTGGGGGAGACAGACAGCAATTGCAAATTAAGCTAAATTAGCAGGAGACATTCCCTATGAATGTATTCAAGAATGCTTTTCCCTGTAGCTTTTTCACAGCAGTGGAAGTGTGATCATGTTTTTACATATGGGAGACTGATACAGGATGTTCTTCTCTAAATACAAATCTCTGCCATTCCTTTTATAGCCACCCCATGCCAAACCCTACATTCATTTCCAGTGGTTTTATTGAGCATGCTGTGAGTCTACTCTGCCTGCACATTCCTGCCACAGTGACACCAGAGCCCCTATGGCTAGAGAGACTCCTTATCCATGGGCAGGCTGTGTCCCATCAGGATAATTAATTATTCCATTCTTATAGATGTAGAGTCATGGCAGTGACAGTCCTAATGAATCTTTCCCCTTTCCTTCTCCCTTAAACTTGCTCATTGCTCATATAATGGTGGTGTGTGGGGAAAAGAAGCTCATGCATGCTCGGGTCCCAGTGACCTTGCCTGTTCCCTCCTCTTTTGTATCTTCTCTGTTAATGACACTGTGCCTTATGGCTGAGAACGTCATATAGAGATGTATTTCAACAAATTAATTTGAAGGACTGTGGCTTAGAAAACCAGACAGGGGCTTAGCTGCTCCTCCCTAACTTTACTGGGAGCTCTAGTGCTTTAAAGGGCATTGCACAGAGATGCAAAGAGAATTTTTTTCTGCTAAAGTAGAGCAAATACCTGGTATGTACCATGTACCATGGTGACATGTCACCAGGATTGCCATCAGGGAGCCAGATGAAGCACAATCTACATTGAACTCATGCCACTCCCCCAGAGGAGTGATCACTGGCGTCTTCCCCCATCCCAGAAGAGGTAGGGAGATATATGTGCAGTCCACAGAAGTTGCCTGGAAAGTTCACATAGTTCAGGGCATGTGTTCAGTCTTTCGGAAGATCACCGTCCCTGGAGCTCCCATGCTCAGCTATGGCTGGAGGCTAGAGGAGCTGCACAGTCAGGGTTAGCAGGAGGGTCTGCACTTGGGGTGGTCCCAGGGATGGTGTTTGGGAAGCCATACTCTGTAACCTCTGCTGCAAGGATGTTTCTGCAGCTGTATCTACAACAAGGATGTGACACGAGCCACCTGCAGATGAGCGAAGCCCCCTCACTAGCTGTGCCCAAGCAAGAGTGGCCGACTAGCAAAACAGCAATGCAAGCTGTGCAGAGGGACTGCATGAGTCACTGGCTGTGCTAAATCACATACAAGAGATTTGATTTTCCATTTGGGGCGATTATATAATCATCATTAATTAAGCTTCAGTGAGAAAAGCAGGACTGTAACCTGATGTAAAGACTTAATAGGCCCTTGGGAGGAGGAGGGGCAGCCCATGGGCCACTCAGAAGAGGAGGGTGGATTTCCCTCTTTGCTTCTGTGAGAAATGCCTACTTGGTATTAGAGCACGCGGTTTTAGAGGTTCTTTTTCTTTTGCAAATAGGAACTCTTTCCAATATTTTTGTATATTTCAGGTTGTGGTCCTGTAATCCAGATTTAACAAGAGAGATGAATATGTGCAAACATCAGAGGGAGCTGAGTGCCATCACTGTACCTGATGACCAGTAGTACCTGTTAAGGGACAGAGTTGTGTCAGCATCACCATTGCAGTGGCTCCCATCCAGTAATGCCTGAGGGCTGAGAGGGGAGGCAAGTAATAAAGCTAACCCTCAAAAAAGTCCAAGGAAATGCTTAGCTCACTGTATAAAATGTCATACTATGTGAGAATAAATTATTTTACAAAGCCGCTTAATAGCTCACTCTGATAAGAAAAGATAGAGTGAGCTGGATTTATTCCTCCTGTGAAGATTGTTTGTATGTTTGTAAGCAGAAATAGATCTTTCATAATTATATAACCAAATATTGGCTTTACTATCCTATTTCTGAAGTGATATACTAGCTTTAAAACTCCTGAAAGGGACAAAGCCAGAGTCATGCCTTTCAAAGTGTTCACCAATACAAAAAAAAGGCCACCAGCATCTTTAAAGCAGCAGATCCATTCTTTCATCCAAAATGCCTGAAGTTTTCCTCTTGAAGGAGGAGATAAGTGCTACGTGAAAAGAGTTCCTGATCAAGTAATATAATAAAATATTACAGTGGAATATAAAATCGTGCATATTTGTACCCAGTTACATGGAAACTCAGGAAGTATCCTGTTACTGGATGCTAATAATAGCAGATACTCTACTGTTAGCTGATATAGCCCTCAGAGATAAAAATAACTATCAAGAAAATTGTTACACTGAGGAGAAAAAAAAAAATCTTTTCACTCCCAGAAATACTAATTCAATGTGAGTTCCTTTTTAAAAGAAATAAACAGATTTATATGGAAGATACATAGATCTTGATCATCCATAAGCATATGCAGAAACAGCTGATAACAAGAATAACTCCAACTGCAACGAATGTTTTGATCAGAACCGACAGCCACATACTATTATTTGCTATTAACAGTAGCATCAAAGCTGCAGCTAGCAATCTGCAGTGCTCTACAGGCATTTAAGGAAAAAGGCACCGTTCCTATCCTAAAGAACTGACTTGGGGTTCCCATCAACACAGGATGGAGAGGGAAGAAATAGAAGGAGGAAAGAGGAGAGAGTAGATCAAAGCAAACAAGTGATGTATGCACACATCACTGTTACTTGTCCAAAGCTACAGTCTGGCTTGCCACTAGGACTTTAAATTTCTTCATTATATGTACTAATTGCTGAATATTCTGTTTATCCGTGGTCTGAATTTATTTACATGAAAGAATCTTGATTATTTTTTTTTCTGGTCTGTTTGGCTTGTATTTTTTGAAATCGCTGTTCAGTTTGTTTGGCAGATACTAAGACTGATTCTTTAAACATTAACATTTACTGGCAAAATAGGGAGGAAGGATTTTTTCTTTCAAATGTCATAAAGGAGAGGTTTGCAGTTATAGAAAGAATATGTCTTAAACTTCCTAAGTTAAAATAAGATGACCCAGCAACTGACTGCTGTACTATTATTAACTGAATAATGTGGCAGATGGGTTTTTTAAACATGTTTTCATTTATTTCATGTGGCATGATTTGTATCCCTAAGGATAGAAATCTTTTTGTCTATGGTAGTTACAGGCTTGGTTCCTTATATCTGTTATTTATTTTTAACAACTTCTTCTTAGTGTCTTGGTCTTTTTTTTAAAAAGACAAAACCAAATAAGAACAAATCCCCTGTATATAAGCAGACCAGTTTCTTTCTGTCTTCTTACATGGTATTTGCAGAAAATGTAATACTTCTACAAAAGAATTTTGTGGCAGCTGCAGGAGCATTAGGTCTGATAGGTAACCACAAAAACTATTAAATTCATGATGAGGAGCATCAGCTCACTGATATATGTGAGACAACTGTTTCACCTTTCTGATTATTAGGCTTTGTCCCATGACCTTCTAATTCCCTGCTTAGGATATTCTGTACAGCTCATTTAATTGTGAAACAGATATGCCCTCATTTAACCAAGCCCACCTGTTTATAGCCAGCTTAACATTTTCATCAGGTTCCTTCCAACAAAAGCACTCCAATACCTGTATTTGACTTTTAAATGTTAATATCATCATAGCCTCAGACTTCATCCTATATTCTCCATTCCACTATTTTTCTATGGTGCCTTTGGTCTGCTGCTGAACTTTGCTACTTCAAGGTATTGTGTGTTTCTTTTAAAGAGGCTTGGGGAGCTATAAAGTATGCTTTTTTTCCAGAAGGCACATTTAAAAGATTACAAAGATTTTTTAATTTTTTTTTGTTTTATTCATATAATGGTCTCTTGTTTAAACTACACTGTAAAATTTATCAACAAAAACACTGAAATTTGCTGACTGGCTGCAAAAGCAGAGCAAAACAGTTGGGGCAGTTAGAGCTGTGGAAAGAACAGATACCAACAAAATAAGTCAGGCAGCAAAGTAATTCAGAAACAAATATGGGATTTTTTTTCCTTTCAGTTATTGTTATTTTCGTATCAAGATAAACATTTCAGGGTAGTGGCTACCTGCTTGTATCATCAAGGCTTTTAATAGTCTGGACTTTGTCAAAGGCAGCTGAGAGTGGAGATGGCACAGTAGCTGTTCAAAGATGGTATATCTTTTAGCCAGGCCAGTTCTGTCTCATCTCCTTGGGCTGATTAATTCATTGCCACTGAAGTTCAACATTCCCAAATGTCATGAAATCCCAAATTTACTGCATAGCCATCTACACAACAATTATTACCCTTTCAGTACTGCATTTACCTCTCGGTGATAAAAACCTGCTTTGTAAATGCCACATTCAGGAATACAGTCTGCTCTTTTCTGGGAACACATCTCAGGCTCATGGCTGTTGACATCAAACAGCTGATGTAAAAAAGCTATCACTGTCTTTGGTCACCATAGTCTCTACTTGGTCTCCACTGTCTTCTGCAGCTGCTGTCGTTTGCAAGCCCGTGGGTTCACTAACAAGATTATCTTATCATACTTGTACTTCAGAGGCTGAATGTTCTTACCTTATTTTCAGATCTTAGAGTCTAGCCTAAAAACATTTGCTACTGAACTTGGCTATTAGAGAGAGAAATGGCCCCATTAACTTCAAATGTGACAATGTATTACATAGTTAACTTGGAAGTAACTTTTTACAAGGCTCTTGATGTGGGTTTATAGCAATCTTATTCATTTTTAAACAGCATTGACTAGAAAATTGACAGAGTTGCACAAAATAATCATATCAGAGATGGATCAATAGCTTTTTACTCCTGTTTCCTGTCGCTCCTAATTCTTTCTTCTTTTTTCTTTCCTCTTGTATTAATAATCTCATAGAAACCCTCATATATGCACATAACCCCAGGAGCAGAATAGGAATATATATTTGTAGGAAGTCCCCAGAGCAAGTGTGCTTTGCTGGTGAAATGAGGAAAAATTTGCCCATATTTTTTATCTCAATATCCAGTCAGCCATGCCCTCCAGACTCAACTGCAAGAGAGGGCTGTAATCTCTGTGGATGTTCACATCCCCAGATGAGGAATCTTTCTTCCTCTTTATTGGCACAATATATATATTGTGCACACAGTGGCCTAAAACAGTTAATCACAGGTGTGAATTTTCCTCAGAGTACTTTTCTGTCTCATACCCTGTTACTCTTGGTATCAGCTACGTATTGTTATTCAGAGGCTTTCAATAGCTTGAAGTGGGTTCCAAAAGCAGATGTGATAAACTGAGGCTTCTTCCATCACTACGATTCATGCTAGTGAACTAAAGCCCAGTGCAGAAGCACCATAGAATTAAAAATAAATAATCTGTCCCTCTTCATTTTCACAGGAATGGATATGCTTATCCTTGATTTCTCTTATGCAGAAGAGACAAACAGTAGGAAGCGTTCATAAAGTTGTATATAGGGGCCTAATAGAAAGAAAATACAATTTCATATTAACATTAATCCCTGTTAGCATTAGATTAACTCACTGGTGAGCTCTGCTAGATGGGACTGTCCTCATGCAAGACAGTCAGCAGGGTAGGGCCGAAGAAGCCAGCCCAGTTCCCACTGCAGCTAAGCACACAGTTTTCTTTCACTGTGAGAGTAGGAGTACCAACTCTAAAGAGCTCAAATTTGGATGAAGAATTTGCCTGATGATATTCTGACATCAGTGTAGGCTAGTTTAAGGTAACACATTCTTTTGGCAGCACATCGCTCTGGCCAGAGGTGCTTGTGGGCTCTCAAAGCAACACAAGAGATGTGGAATCATGAGAGACACATGTAAAAAGCCATACACAAAATCTGTAGTCACATTGCATACAGTTTTTCCTTCTGCCCAGTGTTTCAGAAGACATCAGGCCACCTGCAGACTCACCAGAAATGCCCATCTCTGGGATCCTCTTTGCTCTTCTTAAAAACACGGCAAAGCTGAGCACTCTGGGAACAGTTTTCCTCAGATGCAGAAATGGATGGTGCACTTCAGCAGCGAGAATCACGAGCAGCCTCTCGCTAGCTCTATGAAGCCTTCCTAGCTGTGGGCCCCAGTGTTTTGCCACTGATGACTTGATGAGCTCTCTTCAGCTCAATCTCTTGCCAATGTTTTTTTCACTGCCTCATGGATGTTAGCGTGCTAGGCGTGCTGCAGCATATTTTTTTTTATTTTATTGTGAGTGGTGAAAAAGAGCAATTGGATGGATGGGGTTTCTTTCCAGAAAACTGGTTCATGCTCTGTGATAATGGTCGGCCTTATTTTTATCAGGATTAACCTGCAAGATTCCTCCTTGAAGTTAAGCTCTCATGTCTTTCTGCCTAACATGACTGACTTGGGTTTAAATATATGCATATCAGCTTCTAAAGCTTTTAGAGCACTTCTCTGAACAGAATTAGAATTAGTACACTTCAAGTGTGCAAAATATTCAGGGAGAGCAAATCTTATATAGGGCTTGACTCCATGTCCTGTTTTTTTCCCTTACCTAGTGCCTAACTCCACTTGCAATGGCTTCGATGAGGCTGTCCCAAGGGCTTACAGAACATCCCCGGGAAAGCAGATCTGCTTTGTTGCGACTGTTCGTTTGGCAACGCCTCAGTTCTTAAAGGTAAGTGCATACCAGGGGTCTCGTTCATTGCAGAACTTCTCAAAACACTTTCAGACAGGGTGACACACAAAGTCCTTAGTTTTGCTAATTGAATGGATTTCAGATACCACATTTCATGCATAAAAGTCCAGTGAAGAGGATTATCAGTGCAAGCCAAGATCACTTGGTGTCACTTCTGCCTGCCTTGCACAGGAAATGGAAACCTTTTTGCATTGGGAATTGCAGCATCACTTTCAGATTGGGTTGTTCATTGCCGCTTTCTGTTCCTGCTGTTGGGACAGCATACAGATGGCCACCAATGCTTTCATTTGCACCCCTTTGTGTCTTTGAGTGACTGCTGCTAGTTTCTCCCCTCCCACATCCTGTCAGCAAGATGTGGTAGTAAGGTGCTTGTGGAAATAAAGATAGACCACCCAACCTTGTGCCCGGCACTGTGATTCCCTAATTAACAAATGTAAGCTATTGCATCAGGTGTCTCGTCCTCAGAGGTCAAGAGGTTTTTATACTAACTGAGACCTAGCTGGTATGAAATCACTGCTTTCTTGGCCTGGTGCCATTACCGCTCTGGGACTTGCAGGGCACCCTTGACTGATTCATTGCCCTGGAAGGAAAGTAGAGTGCTTTCTGAGTAAATGAGGACACTTTCCATAAATCTTAACCACAGTAATCATATTAGCACTAGAGGCTGGAATTAAGGTTCTCCAGGAACCTTGAAAGTTAATTCCCTTGTCTTTGGGTAGCTAACATCTCAAGATTAACGGGGAAGCAAAATAGGCTGCATGTGGCAATAAGCTGCCCAGTGTTAGGAAGGAAGCAGCTATTGAACAAACTGGAGAAGACATTAGCTGCCATGAAATCCAAGACTCCAATCACTTCAGTTTGTCTGGATAACTTACTTTACCCTGACTGGCCTAGGAGTGCAGAAGTAGCATTTCACTTGCACATAGCAATGTTTGCATGTTGCACCTTGAACTTTATGGTGTGTTCTTGGCATCGGCAAGGATTTTGACATAAACTGGAGTGGGGAGGAAAGGGGAATTTAAGGTATGAATCATAGAATGATAGAATCATAGAATCATAGAATCAGTCAGGGTTGGAAGGGACCACAAGGATCATCTAGTTCCAACCCCCCTGCCATGGGCAGGGACACCTCACACTAGATCAGGCTGGCCAGAGCCTCATCCAGCCTGGCCTTAAACACCTCCAGGGATGGGGCCCTGTATTGCAAGCAACTTCGATCAATTTTGTGAGCATTGATATGTATCAAAGAAACACTTGATGACAGCGCACCTCAGCTTGTCTTCTTGTCCCTTGAGGTTTTAAAGCACTGATGATCTGAAAGACTTCTCTTCCCAGGAGGGATAGCAGAGAGAGAGAGGTGACAGTGGAGACAACAGGAGGGTGTTACTGAGCTCACAGCACAAGGGGTCATGACACCAGGGAGCAGAGGGACGGTAGCACTGGGGCCAGTGACCAGGCTGTCCTTATCACCGATGACTGAGACCCTCCTGCAGGAGAGACATGGAGGACATTTGTAACACTGGATGCCACCAACTCCTGAGCATAGATGATGGCAAGTCTCAGGCCAGGAGTCTCCAGGCTGACTCTAGGCAGCTTGTGTATCTGAAACTGCCCCTGCAAACTGCCAGTGGGAGAGGAGATGTCAGCAGAGGGGAGCTGTGAGCAGGCTAGTAGCTGGCCGTGGGGTTCACAGATGGCCCCAGTGCGTGCACAAGTGTGCACCATGGTGCCATCCTTCCTTCTCTTCCCACCTCCCAGATAATCACCACCAACTGCCTCCTGATCCTCATTCCCTATGAAACAAGGATGTCCTGCCTTAACAAACAGCCCTAAGCCTTGCCTCCTGTAATTCATTTCCTAATGATCGTTCATTATCATGAGCACCAAAGGGCTGCTGTGAGCCTTAAGGGACAGTTTCTTCACTGCAGGAGTGAAGTGCAAGCCAAAACCCACTGCCTTTCACCTGCCTGACCAGCCTGTGCAAGCTGCCTCTGCAGCTATTGAGCGAGGAGACTGTCTTCCTTTCTCAAAGAGAGCTTGGAGGGCAGACATCCAAAAGAGCCAGGCAAGGGCAGTGGGTATCTTTAGTAACACAAAGAGAGTGAGCAAATTCAGGTGGGACCAAGCCCAGGCTGGATGCTGGGAAGGATTACCGCTCCTCAGGACTGTGGGTAGCACAACCACCACACCCTGGACACTGCTTCAAAGCCATAAAAACTTTGGCACCTCAAGTGTCTCCAGTTAGTCATCTGTTCTATCACCCGATGATCTCCACTGCCCAGAGAAGGGGAATCTAGAAAAGGGAAGGAGACACTGTAGGTTGAAATGGAAACAGATTTAACAAAATAACAATAAAAAATCTAATATAAGTACTAATACTCATATAAAGTACACAAAGTTATACTCAGTCCATGTAGTGATCACAAGCTGTTCACTCCCAGCAGTGAATGCTTGTCAGGCATTGTGAGCACCACAGCTCCAGCGAAAGCATGACAGTAACAGCAAACAGGAGCATAGGCCTCAGGAGCAGAATGACAGGTGAGACCCTCCAGGGATGGTGACCACTGAGGAGCAGAGACCATCTCCACAAACTTGACATTATAGGGAGAAAGCTATTTATGGTACAGAATATTTCTGTTGGCCATATTGGGCCAGCTGCCCTGGCTTTCCCACCTCCCTGCTTTAGTACACGGCTAACTCAAAACTGCTAAAGAGCTTGATCACTATGGAGACCTGCATACCATAGCTGGGCACAAACAAAACTGTCTTATCAACTTTGTGCTTGATGAATCAGGTTCTTCAGTTTTCTCAAAAGTGCGGCTTTCCTGAATGGAAATTTGATTCTGTGGTTCTATCCCAGAGAAAACAGGACACTGAGGAACAGTCTCAGCTCTTAAGTCCATGCACATCACAAGTTCTTCCCAGCTCCTGCAAAAGTATTGGCAGTGATAGATACAATAGCTTGCTCTCTGGAATTGCCTGTATTTCCTCCTCTTATGCACTGTGTATTTATAGTTAACAAAAGCTAGGTGAAGCTGCCAGTCTCAGCAAGTTGCTTTTCTTCACCATACAGGAGATGTGCATTGTAGAAGAACCTCTAGAAGAATTCACATCAAGACACAGTCTCGAGTGGAAATTTTTATTCCTGGATCACAGGTTGGTGACAAGAAAAGCACTCTTGGCTGTGTTTGGTGCTTGTCTACAGCTATTTTCGTAAGAGGAGTTCTCTCAAATAGCATTATGTTTCACATCTAAATTGCATGAACAGAAGAGCAACCACTGAAATTCCTACAAAAGATTATATTTACTATTTTACCCTGCATTTATTTTTATCAACCTTTTAAAAACAAAACAAAACAAAACTCCTTCTCAGGTCAAATTTGTAATTAGCTTGTTCTTGTTTCCTTTAAAATTATCAATGGACCAAAGCCTGTCACACAACAAAATCATCTAATTAATATACAGCTACAGAAATCATTCCTTCCAAATCCAGCCATTGATTGTGTGTGTGCGGTTCCCACTGAGTTACAGAGGGAACGTCTGTGCTGGCCTGAGGCAACCATACTGGCAAAGGTACAAAGCAACTGCCTCAGCACACCACTGATGAGCTCTGCAGGCACTCAGGGAAGCAGCACACTTGATTTCACCTCCTACCTCCCCAGTCCCAGGGAATGATGGCTTCCTATCACCTTGTAACACCTTTTCTCCTGTGTGAGGCACATGTGAGCTGCAGCAGAGGCCCTAACAGAGGAATAGTTGTGAATGGCTCTCTCACAGTGGATTCTTGTGTGAAGGGCCCTGAGAAGCTGAGTTACTTTCCACAAGCACATTTCCCTGGGAAGATGGTGTTGTCGTAGCCTCGTCCCTGGTGGGGTTGGTGCCTGCCAGCACTGTCGTGCCCAGCTGGGTATCATGGGCGCAAAGTGGGGGAAAGTGAGGATCTGGTCCCTTGTGGGAGACAATTGTACACTGATGAGTGAGAGCAGATGTGGGCTTTTTGCATATTCATGACAACACACAGAACTGCTGTTTCTTTTGTGGCTTATGAATTCACCTATATTGTGCCTAACTGCAGAGCACCGCCAATTATAGGATACTTGCCTTTTGAAGTGCTGGGTACTTCTGGCTATGACTATTACCATATAGATGACCTAGAGCTGCTAGCAAGGTGCCATGAACACTGTAAGTATTGCATAGCCCAGGTTCCTGTGAAGTCACAGGACACTTGTTCCAGTGAAATGTATTTTCAGTTAAAATTGATTTAAACTTGGAAGGAGAGCTTTGACCCTTGCCTCATATATGTATATTTTAGTGGTGTTATAGCAGATTGAGGGCACCACAGCTGATTGGTGTCTGGGCTAGACTTATCAAGCTCTGAAAAACACATTTTTATCTTCTCTATCCCCAGACACAGTCAGTGAGCCTCACTGCGTGGATAAAATACACCAGATTAGACACCTGCTTTACTAAGTAAAGAATATAGAGGAATAGCTCAGGCAATCTCAGAGGGGATCTTATTTTGTAAAATTCTTGCAGATTATTTACCCTAATGTTAATTTTGTATTTGGCATTACCTGTGATTATTTAAATATAGTCTATTAAGATTTAAATGAAAAATTCTTTCACTAAGTAAAGAAAACGAGGCAATGCTTTTCAAATATTTGCTTACAAAACTGGCTGGAACATCTCAGTTTGCCGTCTCTGGGTAACCTGAAAATATCTCATCAACATTAGTTTTTGTATGTTCACATTAACATATAGAAAGGCTAAATATGTGCGTGTTTGGGAACCCCCTGAAATTACTGGAGGGAAAGGCAGACGTTAATTTTGACAGCAGATCTTTAAAAACCTGTATTACACTCCAGCTTACTGCATTTTGAATTCTTGTCAGTCTGTGAATTTTCTTTCTGTTTCAAATTATTTTTGTCTTCACACCATGTTATCTCTTATATTCACTTCATTCTGAATCCATCTGCTCACAATACTCATCTTTTAAGGATTTTACCATGTACTTTTCTGCTATAGAACTTAAGATGATCACTCTTAGAAATTAATCCCAGATGGCTAATTAAATACTATGTGATCGGCACATAAACCAGGATAAGATATATGTTTAAGTTGTAGCAGATATTAATGCATTAGTGTCCATAGTTAAGGTTAATTGTACTGTACAGGAATGTACCATTTGAAGTGTCAGAAAAAGGTACTTATGGATGTAGATACTTGCTCTGTCATAAGACTGATAGGACTCAAAAGGTGCTTAGACTCTTATCTCCTTCGGAAATCAGTGGGTCCATAGATACCTCTGTCACACTTTTCACTTTTCCTGCCATTTTCCTGTCATAAATTGTGCTACAACCTGTGTGTGTTTTCTGCTGACAGTGATGCAGTTTGGCAAAGGGAAGTCGTGCTGCTATCGGTTTCTGACCAAAGGACAGCAGTGGATCTGGCTCCAGACCCATTACTATATCACCTACCACCAGTGGAACTCCAAGCCAGAGTTCATTGTGTGCACACACATGGTGGTAAGGTATGGAAAATCCTATCAGCCGGTGAGGGCAAAAAGGACAGTAAGATAAGGGCATTTTCATGACTGCCAAAATTTTGTCTTAGAAAAAAAATAGCTGAACTCTCTGAAGGGAGGTGTTTAAGAAAAGACTGGATGAGGCACTTGGTGCCATGGACTAGTTGATTAGTTAGGGTTGGGTGATCGGTTGGTCTTGATGATCTCGGAGGTCTCTTCCAAACTGTTTTCTGGATTCTATAATTCTGCGATATGTTCATTATAGAAAAATGATCAGACCAAACCTTACTTTATCTTGAGTGTTATTTTTCAATCAGGAGTTTAGGGGCAGATGACCTTAAATTTTCCATTTTATGGAAAAATGGGAAATAGATAGATGCCCTAACTATTCTAATAATTAGTTAAGCTCTAGTCCTTACACTGTTCTTCAAAGAGATGTGTGGAATTTTCCAGTGAAGTGATAAAGTGGTTGTAGGCTGTGAACTTGACCTTTATATATATTTCTTTAAGCTATTAACCTGTAATTTAACCTGTAAAATGTTACAATCATTTGCTTCTCTATTTGCTTAGAACACATTTTATGAACTATAACAGTACTGTGTTGACACATACAAATATATTTTGCATTCAGTTATGCAGATGTTCGGGTGGAGAGGAGACAGGAGATGGGCTTGGTAGAAGTGTCCTCAGAGGTCGTGTCCTCAGCACTAAAGGTACAAAGAGAAAAGTTTTTTCTCATGAATATGTGTAGCAATCACAACTTGTTCCTATGTTAACATCACTGAAGACTCCAGCATTGTCTTTCTGGGTGAATTCCCTCAACTAGAATTCAGTGCTCACTTGAATAATTTTAAAGTAAATTGGATAAGCTTATGCAAGGATAAACCTGGAGATTAGTAACAGCCACAAATTAAGTGGCACATGGGCAGGGGCAATGTGAGATATCTCCACCTTTCTTTGCAAGGTACTACAGTTTAAAGATTAATTTGGACATTTTCTGGCAAACAGCCTTCTTAATGATATCTTGGTGATCTGCTGAGGGAAGAAAGAAAAGCTTCTCCTTGGTACACAGCTGAGTATCTCACAGAGGTTGCAGCTTCTGTCACATCCAAGTTAATAAAAACCAATTACTATGGCAGTAGCTTGCTATTTATTTCCAGCTCTGAGACAGCTCTTTGTAAAATGCTTTATTTGCGTACTGTTTGGAAGGGACACTGACACCTGTGCCTAGGTCTTCTGCTGGCCTACCTAGAATTAGTTCTGTTCAAATTGTTTTAGGCCAGGCAAAGAACCTGACAGATGCAATAACTATTCACTTTTCCTGGTTTGTTTTAGGATAGCAGTGCCAGCTTGGATCCTGAACAGCACTTTAATGCACTTGATATTGGTGCCTCAATCCTCAGCGCTAGTCGGACACCCTCAGCGTCATCCAGGAGCTCCCCAAAATCTTCCCACACACCCAAGTCAGATCCAGCATGTGAGTAGCATTCCTGGGTTACTGCATTATTTTCAATTTAACAAAGTTACAGAGTATGTGCCTATATTCCATGGCTGCTAATATAACAGTTATGTATGAGGTATTGATATATGTGTTTGTCACTGACAACAAAGTACAAAATCTGAAATAACGACATCCAAGAGGGAAGGTTCAAGAGCAACCACTTACACACTGGAAAATGAGTAGCATGACTAGCTGTGAGACCTGCTGTTTTAATCTGTTATGAAAATCAGGACTTCTGTCTGCAGATTTGAGGGCATCAGTATGAGTGACAAGACTAGACTTAAATGAGTAATAACGGTCTGTGGGCAGTTCTCTTCTGCCCAAGATACAGGATACTCCAGCCTTTATTTGGGCACACATTATACACTCATTCTGCTTCCTGGTCTGGAAGAAAAGCCACTGAGCTAACCTAAATTTACAGTTATTCAGACCATATAAAGGGAGTTGCAGCTGTTTTAGAACAGCTCTTGGGTAGTTTTGCTCCATTCACTGGAGCACAGAATCATAATCTGTCTCTTACTTTTATCTTTGCCCATGCCCTCCTTATCAGTTTAATTTTACTGCCATTAAAGTCAACAAGAACAGCCTTGACTCCCACTGGAATTTAGCCAGGACACAACCATTTCTAGCTAGGTCTCGTTGTAGTTCTCATTTCAAAGGGGTATGATTCCAGCCTGTGAGAACTCACTGGTACTTTCCTTGCAGCTACACCAACAAAGCTGATTGCAGAGTCCAACACTCCCTTGCCAAGAACACCGAGCGCACAGCAGGATTTATCTGTGCATAGACTCAGTCAACCTGCTACTCTTCAGGTAACTTCACAAAGAGTCATCAAAACAGGCAGATGTAAAGTATGTGCCACATACGCAGCTTAGCAGATAAAAATGACTTGCATGAAAGCCATGGCATTAGAAGAAACCTAAACCTTAAAGGGGGCAGACTTACAAATACAGTTTTGTTTTGTTTCCAACCTAGGTTTCTTTGCCTTCTCAGGCTCCATGTGAGCTTCTCCCACAGCAGTTGCTGCCTCAGGCAACTCTGCAAAATCAGACCGCACCTCTGGCACAGGTTAGTTGGGGATTTGGAAGTGGAATAGGTCACTTGCCTTTCTTCTGACGTTTTCGCCTTTCATCTAGTAAATAAATTAATTGAGTCCAGGTTTTGGGGGGCTTTTAGGTTATCTCCTTAGCAGCCAAAATCTGCAGATCTACCAGCTCTCAAACCAGCTTAAAATATTGTGGGGAAGTAATCTTAATTAAAGACTTGTGTTTAAACACAGAACTGCGTACAGGCATTTAGAGCAAAACCCCAGGCTCAGGTACATATAGGTTCAGGTGTTCATGCACATTTATTTCATAGGAAGACTGTAATGGGCTAAATCAAAACAATGGGTTAACCTGTCTGTTCTCCCAACACAAAAGTGAGGAAAAAACAACACACAAAGAAACCCTGAGACAAAGAGAGTGAGATAAGAGTTTACTAAATAAATGAGAACACGATGCACCATTACCTTAGCCCAAGCCAGGGAGCCACTACCCCATCCCTCCCTGTCCCACTGCCATCTCAGCAGAAGAGAGCAAATACCCAAAACCCAGAACCCGAAAGCAGCAACCAGAACAGGAAATCTCCCATGTTACAATCTGAACTTCAAACCCCATAATACCTTGCTCCAGCCAGCACTATGATTTTGAAGCCAGCATAAGGCAGGATGGTATGAATAGCAGCAGACTGAAACTCAACCTATGACAAGGACAAACCCAAAAAGATAGAGAGTTTCAAGGTCACAATGAGAATTAGGAAGAAACCAAAAAACTAACAAAGATTCAGTCCTTCTGGAAAAGTCTGCTTGTCTGTTCTGATGCAGAACTAACCAGCAATAAGGGACATACAAAACCCATTTTGTGAGTGTGCAAGTAACAATGAGGATGCTGCTAGAGACAGATTTCTCCAGCTGAATTTATTAACCTCTATCTCAAAAGAAGGTGATGGCCCAAAAAGACACTTTAGTGTTTCATTTGCAGTGGCTTTTGAAGGAACAAATTTGAGTACCAGGTTCCCTTTACACTGTTTCTCTCTTGTGGTCATCCTGTGATGATACACCCCATTACCCCTTGATTTTAGAAATAATATAGTCCTGGATCTGGGGTGCTTCTACCATCGGTGCTCTGTGCTCCCGCACAAGATCCCAGAGTTTCTTCCTGTAGCATATAAAACACAGAAAGTCCTGAGATCCATGCTTTAAAATAACAAAATCTCATTTATCATCTATGTTTAATATTCTTTTCACAACTCCACATCTGCATGCAGTGAAGAAACAGCATATCAATTATCTGCTCTGAGCATTCCTTTTATTTTACAGATATTTCTCTCCGTTATTCATTAATGCATTTCTGAACATCGTTTATTTTATTTATTATAAACCCAGTTGTGTTTTGTTTGACTTTTTTTCTACCTCCCTTTCCTATCCATCAAAGCTCTTTGTGAAGAGATGCTTTAAAGTCATTTACCTCCCAGTAATACATTCTTACTGACATGCCAGCTCCATTTCTTTTCCGCCAAATCTGAGAGCCATCCAGTTGCACGTCCACTGCTTAAGCCTCTTTGGGCTGGCTAAATCTCTGTGAAAGGAAGAAGGGTGGCTCAAGTCTGTCTACACAAGCAACCCTCTTCTTGACTGACAGCAAAGTCACAGAAATGCTCCTGGCAAAGCTCAAGGTGGACCTTCACTTGATGTGGAGCCAGGAAATAGAACCAGGACGTTGCATCTCAGGTTGCTGAGGTTCACAGCCCATAGTGATACTCCTGGGAAAGGTGGCAGTTCTCCACAGCTTTGGATGATTTTCTTAAACTATTAATCACTTTCTTTAATTTCTTACCTCCCACCTTAAAGTAATAAACATGCCAGGCCACATCAAGGTAATCCATTATTTAAAAGACAAGGGGCCTGCAGCGCAAAGCAAATGAGTGAGGAAACACAGGTACATGTGCTTCCCACCATGAACATTGCCTTGGTTTCCTAGCTGAGCATTTCCCAGCAGTTTAGTGGCAGAACACAAGCTCATTGCTTTAATAAATAGCCTGACTGGGTGCCCTGCTGCCAGCCCATGAAAAGGAGCTGCATAGGTTGCTCCCCATTGCCTTTCTGCCACTCGCCCTCAGCTGAAGGTCACTGATGGTGGGAGCTGAAAGGCAGTGTGTGAGCCTGGCCACGCAGAGTCCCAGCGCTCTGACAGGCATCCTTGCAGCTAACATTTGGCTATGGGGCAGCAGCGGGGGGAAAGACATTTTAAGTGGACATGACTGCATCTGCAGCAAGCAGGCAGCTCCTGCCTCAGGCACCATCTGCTTGAACTTTGATTAGTTTTTATTTTGAGCAAAGGTTGAGATGGTTTTGCCTCTGCTGAAATGCGGTTTTAGCATCTGCCATGCTTGTCTCAATGAACAGACAGCACACTACTAGATGTCATCTGAATGTAAATGGTTTACTTTAAAGCAAGTGCTCCCTATTAGAATATTTGTTTGTTTGCCTTCCTCATTGTAATAAATTAAAAATCCCCTACTACACAGCAGATGCTAATGACTGAATAATAATAAACACTAATAATTCGTTTGGGATGGCGCAGGTGTTATTCAGAAGACAGAAAGAATGAACAAGTTGTTCAGTGAGCTGCAAAAACCAATGAAACCTGGTTTCCCAGGGGCTGCATCTTGCAAGGCTGGTGCACAAACCCAGCCTTTATCACAAGAGGAAGGGACAAGTGGATCCCTCTGTCCTTTGCTCAGCTAAAGCTTTCCTGAAATTACAGCAACCTGGTATTTTTGAGATTTCACAACTCTGTTCCATGTCTCTAGCACTGGCCATAAGGATTGGAAGTTGGAAGGTAGGCAGAAAAGAAAGGTTTAAATAAAACTGAGCTAAACTCTTTTCTTTACCTAGCTACCATTGTTATGAAACTTGTAGGAACAGGATATCTTGAGATTTCCATCTTTCTGTTCATCATCTCTGAAATGGGGGACCATCTCAACAGGCACAGGAGCAATAGGTCCCTTCCCCTGACTACAGCCCCCCAGCACAGAGAGAGGGAATAACCCTGGCACACTGGGCTGGAACTCAGTGGAAATACCCCTCCTTGGGCATGGTCTTTCAGATGTCTATGCTGGTGGAGAGGAGTCAGAGCCCAGAAGTGCCAGTCCCTCTCCTTGAGCTGTAATGCCTGTTTGGACTGTTAGTGCTGGTGCATCAAGCCTGTCGCTACCAGAACATCTGCTGACATGATCCCAAAAGATTAAGGTTTTTGTTTTGGTGGGTGGTTTGGGTTTTGGTTTTTTTTTTGTTGTTGTTGTTGTTTGTTTGGTTTTTTTTTTTGTTTGTTTGGTTTTTTTTTTTTGGGGGGGGGGGTTTGTTGGTTTTTTTTTTCTTTGCTTTGCTTTTTAAGAAACCAGACTAAAATTACTGCTGTAGGGTTATTTTGATCTGCATTAAAAAAACCTTGATTAAACTGGTGCAATTATAGATATCTTGCAGGTTTAGTCTTCCATATTTGACTGTATCTGGAAAGCTGTCTCTTTTCCATGTATAACGTAACACTTTTCTGAGGATCATACAAACCTTTGTAAATATCTAAGTGAAACAAAGTGCAGCTTCATCTGACGCCAATGACAGAGTTACAGCTGTGCAGTGTGTTCTGTAGAACGTTTTGAATTAAGTTCTTTTAATTTATTATACAATTACAGATTTTCCCCTAATTAGTAGAGCAGTTAATGATCTTATAATTACTACTATCTGGTGCAGGGCAGTTGCTGTTGGTGTCACATTATACAAAACCAATAGAAGCTGTGTAATCACAGGGGTCATGGCTAGAGTTACCAAGAAATGTGGAGATTAGAGTGAAAAGGGGGAAAAGCAAAAAAGAAAGTTCCATATCTTCTTTCATAATGGCTAGTAGACCAGCTAGTTGTTGTTGTACTAAGAAAAAAAGCAGATGAAAAAGAGAACAAAAAAAAAAACCAATATTACATGAATAAGCTAAATATAAGAAGGCACTGAAAAAATAAAGAATAATAATTTTAAATTAAGAGCAATATGCATTTTTGTGAGCAACTTTGTAAAGCAAATATACATTCAAAACTAAGGCTTGGAAATGGATTTTGGTTTTTATTGAAGTATAAAATTGTTATAAAATCAGCTGTTACAAAATTCCTTACATTTTTTCACTGAAGAAAATACAGTTCCTTTCCCAAAGTGTCTTCTAGGAGTTTAATGAAAAGTCTGAATCAGCAAGCCAGGTAGTTAAAATGAAGCTTTTGGCTAAAACTGTTTTTTAACAGGCCCTTTCTAAAGACTTGAGTAACAAGTCCTCACTAACAGAGTTCATATAGAGAGAATTAGGTTGCAAGACTCAGCCTCTTAAAAAATCCTGTACAAACCCAGGTTAAAGTAGGACTTAGCTGCATCTCGTCTAAGCAAGACATAGCATCATTCTAATCCTAAAATCAGGGTACCTGGGACTCTTCAGAAACAGAGTTGGGCTACAACAAGCAGCAGTTGTCCCTTGAGGCACTTATCCTTGTTCCCTAACATCAGATGTTTCCACTCGTCCATTCCTCTGGTTAATACTTTATATATGGACTAGAAAGGGAGATTCCACTCTGACTTCTCCTCTTTAACACCAATTAGAAGTAACATAAACTTCCCTTCCGGAGCTTTGACACCGTTTCTCTGCTCTGGAGAAGGACTGGGTTGCACATGACAGTGACTCTGTTTGAAGGCAAAAGCAGAGTGGATCACTGTGCAGGAGGCCAAGTGCTCTTGGGCAGGCAGTGCAAGCTGCAAGCATTCTCAGAAGCTTTTGCTATCAAAGTGGGCTCTGGGGGCCTCTGCCAGCAGTACTGTATGGGTCACCTTCATAGCCCTCCTTCCCCTTAAGCAGGATTGGCCATGAAACTCCCCTCTACCTTCTCAGCGCTCATAGAGCCATGACCTCCTGGACTGTGCAGGGAAAGCCACCCTCCACCTGGTAAATAGAAATAAAACCTCTAAAGTTCTCATCCTTTCTCACTTAAAGGCCACTCACTTGGGGATTTCAGCTTTGCAGGGGAAAATGTGAAGGTCTTTCACATACTTAGCTCGTTTAAGGCAAAAAGAGTTCACCAATATAAATCTGAATTGTCACATTTAGATTTGTCTAAGTTAGCTAGAAATTTAATTTACCTGTACAGTGTTGCTAGCACCAGAGCTCTCCTTAATTCCCTCCTTGTTACTGTTTCTGTTTTCCTGTTAAAAAGCCCAAAATGGTGTAAGCAAGCGCACTTCCATGGAACATGAAGGCTCCAGCATTGTGCATGCATCACTTCACCCACTAGCACAGAGCTATTGGAACAACTACAGGAACAGGGCACCATTTTCAGGTCACAGCAAAATTATTATTTTTCTTTTGCCTGGACACTCACAGCACCACATGTTTTTAGAGAGGTCTTGGGTGCCATGATTACAGGAAAGCTTACAGATTTTTTTGAAGTGTTTTGGATTTTTTTCCAAAAAAAATGTTTATTATTTTTTGAATATGAGCTCATGCAAAGCAACTATTCCAAAGTCTGGTAAAGTAATAATTAACTTTGTTGGACCCTGAATCATACCTGATAACACCAAATAAAACTAGGACTTTATTGCTGTGTCAGTCCTCTCCACAATTCTCGCATGATTCCACTTTGTGCCAGCTATTGCAGATCCTGGAGGTTGCTCTTTCTTATTGACCATGATTAGTGATCTCCATTTTATATTCTTACTTAGCATAGCCTTTCTTCCACTGAGCTGAGCTATTCATTTTACATCATGTATAAAAATAACTTTATGAGTATTCCCTGTATCACAGAATGACAGAACATTAGGGATTGGAAGGGACCTCAAAAGACCATCTAGTCCAAGCCCCCTGCCAGGGCAGGATCACCTAAAGTAGGTCACACAGGAACATGCCCAGATGGATTTTGAATGTCTACAGAGAAGGAGACTCCACAACCTCTCTGGGCAGTCTGTTCCAGCGTCTTGTCACCTTCACAGTGGAACCTTCTATGTTCCATCTTGCACCCATTGCCCCTTGTCCTATCACTGCGCATCTCTGAGAAGACCCTGGCTCTGTCCTCCTGAAACTTGCCCCTCACATATTTATAAATATTAATGAGGTCACCTCTCAGTCTCCTCCAGCCTAAAGAGACGCAGCTCCTTCAGCCTTTCCTCATAAGGAAGATATTCCATTCACTTAATCATCTTTGTGACACTGTGTTTGGCTACTACTCAGATGTAGAACACTAGAAAATGTTTACTGTGGTCAGCTGTTGCCTAATGCTATAGTAAGTCATAAGCAGTACTGCTCTTTCCATGTGGAAAAAGGAAAATGTTAGTAAAATACACCTGGAATATACAGTTATGCCCTGCTAAAGACTCCAAATTACAGGCTAATAAAAATAATGCACTCATTTGCCATCCAGTTAAGATGCTCTTGATATTTTAAAGCAGCATACTTTCAAAAACAAGCCTTCTGATAATTCCCTAACAGAACAGGGTCAGTTGTAAGCAGATCACTCTAACTGAGGCAATGTAATATATGTGCATAAAATTGAAAATAGACAAGATTTATCTCTGCTTAGATCTTAGTATCTTACAAACATGTCTTTTATTCCTTTGGCCATGCTTTACAATGAAGAAACCAATAACATCTTACAGAACAATGTTCTATTGAGGCCTGTTTGACTGATTTTTTCCTCTTTTTTTTAAGTTCTCAGCACAGTTCAGCATGTTTCAGACCATCAAGGACCAGCTAGAGCAGAGGACCCGGATCCTGCAGGCTAACATCCGGTGGCAGCAGGAGGAGCTCCAGAAGATACAAGAACAGCTCTGCCTGGTCCAGGACTCCAGTGTACAGGTGTGTTACTGCTGAGAGGTGCAGAAGGAAGCATCCACTACCGTGTGGCTGTTGATAGGGTTGGCAACTTAAAATTAGCTCCAGGGTCCACAAAATCTGGTTATGTGGAAACCAGCTCATCTGAGTGAGGATGTTGCCCTCTGAAAGCCTCTTAAGTAACTTATGTCAAGGAAGATTTAAGAGCTCTCCTGGAAGAAGGAACAAATATCTCAACCTGCGGAGAAGAATTTGAGACACTTACAGTAGCATTTTAATTCTCTTATCTACTGAGTCTTCAGACAGAGCAGCTACAGCAGAAAAATGTTCAGGTTCAGATTTGCCAATGATTGTCGCTCTAATTCATTAGCTTCCATCCAGTCACTGCTTGCTTCCTTTTCACATCACTCATGCTCAGTACTTTACCTGTCCAGCTCTTCCTTAGCCAACAGCCCTTCTTCAGGCAGTGCTCATCTCTTTCATTCACTTCCTGACACTACCTCAGTCTGGATACAGAGCACAAGAGATTAACTTCCTTCTTGTGTTAACCCCCCCAAATCTCAGCTGATGTTCGTTTGTTCACACCTAGGGAATGTCTCAATTTATTCTTCACTGGGCCAGCTTAAACCTTTAGGGTGAAGCTGACTGAACCTGCTCTTTTTCTGCCTTTGATACCTCCTACATAAAGCTAGAATTCACCAAGTACAGTATCTGCTTTTATTTCACCAAATGCAGTATCTGCTTTGTACTACCCCTTACACCTAACAAAGCTCAGAAATAATAGCAAGTGCAGTTCAGTACATCACAGGTTTCACTTACCAACAAATGGACAAACCATTCAGTTTTTTTGGAAGTCTTCTAAAGGTGAGGTGATTACTGCTATATTCTCATAATTTACCTATAATGCCAGGTTAAATGACCATTGCTAGAAATGTGATTAGTGTACTCACCAAATTTTTTTAGAAACTCCATCACAGACATGAATGCTTCTAAGACTATGTTAAGCACAAGATGAAAAGCAGGGACTTGCTGAAGTCAGCAGTAATTTTGCTCCTAACATCCACAGAAATAGACTCTAACCCATCATTAGCATCTGTGAAATGCAGTTTCACGTATTACAACAAATTGGGATTGTCTGTTTAGGCAATTAAGGGATCAGTGAAGTCAAATTAGAAACTTTGCCACCTAAGTTACTGCATGTGCACTGCTGTAATACAGCACAAGAATGGTGGGTCCCCAAACCAGGACTTTCTGTTCCTGGTATCATACAAGCATGTACTTACAGACCAGGTTTAACTTCAGTGCATTTCTTCTATTGGTTCTGTGATGACTTTGATTAATGGGAAGGGGAATGTCTGTCTGCAATTAAATGGCCTTCAGTTCAGAATCATGTCATATGCCTGAAAGCTATTATTGTTATTATGAATATCAAGAGACATGATATTCTCACTGCCTCTCTTTTTAATTGGGAAAAAAAACCCATTACTTTCTCCCACTGAAGTCTTCAATAGTCACATACACTTTTTTCTTTTTTTTTCTTTTTTTTTTTGCATAATTCTGGCAAAAATAGAAGATCAGAGCACATTCTTATATGCAGGAAATGGATTTTATTTTTACATAGCTGTCTCCCATATGCACAAGGGTACATTTAATAATCAAAAGAGCATGGGACACATTTTCAGATTTGCTCATAGGGAGCTCAAGCAGAGCAAAGAGGAAGCCCAGTGGGTAAATGGTAGGTAGCTCTGTACTACTCACTCCATACCAATTTGTAGCTCAGAGTTATATACCATTTGGGCTGTTCTCTCCCCCATGAAGACTGTACCAGGTTGGACCGAGTATTTTCAGGCCAGTGCAAGTTCTCTGGTGTTGGTACTGACCATTTTCCAGCTTACTGCAGATGCTGAATTGAGAGGTATGGGGGATTGAGGGCAGCTCAGAAATGCAGGGTCTGCATATCTTCCTGAGGGGGCAATGCAAGACAAGGAGGATCATCCTCTATAGTTCGGGTGCCTTTCAGTCTCCTCAGAGCAATCAAACAAGGTAACGCGAGTGGTCACACTGACTCATGGCCAGGGCCTTTTCCTTCTCCCACTTTCTCTAGGCTAAAGAAATTACTGTGCTGTTGCAGGGACAGAGTGAGACCGGGAATTAGCTTTGTCTTATTTGGCTAGAGGCAGCTTAAAAGAAGGCCTCACAGTTTTGCATGCAGCACTTTTGTGACTCACAAGCAGCGAGAAGTAAACTGTTAAATCAGAATTCCAACCATGTGCTTTGCTACACAGATTTCATCATTCAGGGAGCTGGATGTCTGCAGACATTGATCTGTGTCTGTTATCAGAGCTACAAAGCATAGTAGCAAACAGGCTAGCGTTACTGTCGAGCACATTTCTGATCTTTTTAATATTCTGCGTAGAAGAGCTGTAAGCATGGAGGAGTGCCGTAGGCTGTCTGAAAAGGGGGAAGTGTTCTCCTGTTTTCCCTCGTTAGCTGATTTATTAGCATATCTTCCCCACTGGTTCACTCCCTTCCACACAGAAGTGTACAGGTAGCTCTGTGGAGCATTAAGCCCCATTTCCATTTCCTTCAGAGATCTTCAAAACCACAGTACAGCAGTCCACCAAGAAACGCTTTCCCAACTAGACAGATGTTGAGCTTGGTAGTTTGCGGTAAAAACTATTTCCAAGAACCTTGTGTGATGAAAGATGAAACTAGCTGGAGGATTGTGAGCCCTGAACAAAAGTGTTCAAAACTCCATTAAATCTCTGCTACTGCTTTTCCTGACAAATGAAAGTATGAAGGACACAAGGGTAACCTCAGAAGTCTGAAGGAGACTGTATCTGCTCCAGATTCGAACAGCCTAATGAATTGTGGATGGAGAGGAAGGCAGAAGGGCTGAGCCTGACCAGCCTGCAAGAACTACAAATGAGCCCATCCACAGCCACCCATCATTTGCAATCCCAGCTCCCTTCAAAGTCAGTGAATCTCAGCTTCTCAGTGCTGCGCTTCTTATCTTTCCATATTTTACACAAAGAAAGTGTCTTGATGTCTGTAATGATGAGCCCGAAGGCTATAATCCCCTGATTATCCAAAGGACAGGCAGAGTCAAAGAGCCATTTTCCCCACAAGGTCTTGCCAGGATGATTCATCCATTAGCTGTAGGGACCATCTATCTTGGAATGAGGGGGCAACAGTGTCAGAGGGTCCCTCCCCTCCCTCACTGCTTGGCTGTGTATGTTAACAAGCTGGCCAATTAAAAAATATTTGTAAGATGCTTCACTGACCTTGCAGTCCACAAAATCAGCCATGAGACATGTCATTAGCAGCAATGCAGTTGGGGCACTGCTAATTTATCTACTTGGGTTTGGTTTGCTTAGACTGGGAAAGATTTCATTCTTTATTAGTGAGTTTCTGTTACTTAAAGCTACTGTATTTTAGTGTTTCAGGGTAATTGAGGCAGAACTGTCTCAAAAGAGGCATTAAGTTTTGTGCAAATGAAGCATGTCTTTGCTTTTAGGCTTAACTAGCAGGTGGAAATTCCGTGCTTCAGTCCTTTCTCATGTTAACTCTTGTTTTGAGTCTTGCAGTTCTGTGGGGACATGGGTTAAGTGACAGCACCACTTCCTGCTCGGAGCTTGTTTTTTGCAGGACATTTATGTTCAGACAGTAATAATGCTGCTTTGGTCATTATAATGCAATAGAGGGTGCTTAGGTATGAAACACTCAGAGCCCTTTCGGGGTATGTACATGTGAACTAATGAAATTGGTTTCTTGGGATAAACTTGGCTGTAAACTTTTAGCCTGTTAGCTGGCAACCATTAACCTTGCTGTTCCTACCCAGTGGCACACTCTGCTAACTGCGAAGTAGGTTACTCCGCTTTCTTTCAAGGGTAAGCTCCTTGGCCTTCATCTGGAAGTGAGGAATGCACACAGGTAGGTCCCGGCAGAGTAAGTCATTTGCTGCAAGTTCATGCCCTGCCTGGCATTCACATTGATAGATGCTGACTTTTACATTGGGTGAACTTAGTATTTCTCCAGCACTATGCACCTTGTACAGGGAGGACATTTAAGACAATCTTCCTAAAAGTTTTAATTTGCGGTTATCGGGCCAGTACCTGTGGGCTTACACTCCTCATCACATGTTTTAAGCACACCAATTCCTTTACCTGCTCTGAATTTTATATGAAATGTTTTATAACATGTTTTGTATCAGTGGTGGCCAGTTTCATTGCTAGAGCTCAGCTTCTATATACAGAAAATAAACAAGAAAATGAATTTTCATAATTCCTGCTTTGATTTATTCATAATAAGACCTATTTACTTGGCAGATGCTGCAAGACCATCTGTCTTTTTCTGATATGTAATGGCTCCAAACTCAGTGAGCAGTGTTTTTAAAAGAAAACATTCCAAGCTAGCTTGAGACCTGCTGCTAGCAGCCTCAACTCTGTTCCTTGACCCATTTATTTCTATCAGATGTCTTTGAGATGTGGTTAGCCTACAGCACCTGAAACAAGCTGTTGCTTTAGGTCCATTAACATTTTCATTAATGGTTCCCCTCTCCTAGATGATTAATATAAGCTTTGTCTGTACCTTTTTTCTGAGTAAAATCTTGGCACACAGAAATTCATTAAAAATTTATCATATTTCAATACAAACTCTGTTTTCAAAGCTAGATAAATAAGTACAAACATGATGGATCAACACACATTAAAAAAAAAAAAAGGCAATGTATTGTGCTGGTCCTTTGGAAAAAGCTATGGGTTTTTTCAAAGAAAAATTAGAGGGGACACAATAGTTTAGGGAATTGTTAATATAGCAATAAGCTGCAGAGAGGTGTACTAATTACTGGGCATACCTCAGATGTACTGCTAGGCATGAGACTGATGGATAAATAATGAAAAGAATAATTGTGATTCTGATTTCATTTAAACCCTAAGCAGCTCTACTAAAATTAATGAAGTTTCACACGTGTACCAGTGGTGTGGAATCAAAATCAGGTCCAAAAATGCCTTCAACTGCGTGGGATGTGTACCTCCATACAGTCCTTAGTGGCAAGAGGATAGATCTGAAATACTGCAAAGATAGCTTGTAGCATTAATAATTCATAGTTTTAAAAGATGTCTTTTTCCTCTGTACAGCTATAATAAAAGAAATAGCCCTTAGAAAGGCAAAAATTCCCAAGCCCTACAACTTTTAAAGATAAAAGCCTCATCTTGCAATACTAGAATGGGAAGTATAACATTTACAGAAGCACTATCAGAGGAGCTGCTAGGTCTTTTGCACAAGTCAAATGCATGGTGGGGTTAGGAAAAACACCTGGTGACAGTTACCTGATGGGAAATCAGATAAATGACAGTGACTGTCAGTTTACAGTGATCTTCTCAGTGATAAGGACATAGCCATTCAACACGGAGAGCTCTGGCCTGACTATGGCCTCATTAAAAACATTTGACAACCCAACTGTATGCAAGATGTTGAATTTTCAGATACATATTCAAAAGCAGCCCTTACTGAAAGGAAAGCTGATTTTGTTGACAGGAGAAATAGAAGGACTGAAAAGGCATGGAGTTGCTCTCTTTGTTCTGGTCAGGATGTCCCAGAACACAGTGAATGTACAGGGAACTGTTCTTATGAGGGCTATGCCTGCCCTACAGAGAGGAAGGAGATTCATACCTTCAGGACACATTTTGCAAGTAGTAAGTGTGATTGCAGAACAAGAAATCAGGAGACAACAGAATTGTTAATGCAGGAAAGATAAGTGATTTCCAACTAACAGTAAATGCATAGTGAATCCAGAAATGTGACAACTTTATTTTAGAACAATCTCTTTGGATTTAATTCTGTCATCTTCATTATCTGAGAGAGCTGGGCTATGTAAATAAACCCTCCTCCCTTCTTTTCCAGATGTTCCTACAGCAGCCAACGGTGTCTATGAGCTTCAGCAATTCTCAGCAGACAGAGTCACAACAGCTACAGCAGAGGTCAGGGGTCATTTCTCAGCAGCAGCTTGTCCCAAGTCCTCAACTTCAAGGGCAAGTTGCACCTTCGCCATCAGCGAACCAGCAAGCACTGAGAGAAGTGAGCGTGGTATCAAGCCAGGTAATCATTTCTCTGAATTGAGAAGCATTTATATGGAAAGAAGATACCAAGCTGTATTTAGCAAGCAAGTAAAATCACAGAAGTCCTGCAAGTGTGCTTTTGCCTTTCCTTCCCTATTTTCCTATACAAAGGCAGCCACATAAAGAGTATTCCTATAGCATTTACATTACCTTAAATTCCTATTTAAAGACCTTAGCCAGGAGGGTTATTTGAACAGTTGTTTCAGCTTGAAAACTAAGCAGGGGGGATGCAAAAGGTCTGGATGACTTACTGTTCTTCAGCTGATCCTGAAAGAAACCTGATCAGCTGCACTGGAAACTATAGAGGCAGTGTGACCTCTCAGAATAAGCTCTAGCCCTGATTGCTCTGAGTCCAGTTGGATGCCACCAGTACAACAAAGTTTATCTGCTTTGGTGGCACACAATTGGAAAACATTGAGATTGTAAACATAACAGATTCTTGCACCCGGAAATAAAGTTCAGCCTCAGTACTAGGTGAGATCTGCCAAAACTAGTAGGTTTGGCAGGGTTGGGGTTATTTATTGCTGGTTTCTCAACATTTCCAGCATTTGCTCTTCCACTCACCTGTTGTACTTCCCTTCACAGAAAACTTAGCTCCTGTTTCTGCTGAGTGTGCAACAAACATAGCTGCATCATTATCTTCAGACCTCTCAGCTGTAGCTTTTAACCTCCTACATACTTGCATTATAATGACTCTAGTAAAATTAGAACATCATATACAATAAAACACTTTTTTTTTTCTGTCTTGGATTGGAATGGACCTTAAAGATCATCTAGTTCCAACTGCCCTCCCATGGCCAGGGACATTATCCACTAGATCAGGTTGCTCAAAGCCCTGTCCAACCTGGTCTTGAAATACGGTTTATTCCTTTTTTCCAACAGAGATCGTCCCACCTCACTTTGTTTGTATCTTCATGGGGTGTCGTTTGTCTCTTGACAGCACGACCGGGGCGGCTGTGCTTCCACAGAGCTCTGGTCCCACGAGTTTTGCAAGCCGGTAGAACGGAGTGTGGGGCAGCAGGGGTCATGGAAGCCACGGCAGGCGAGAAGAACTAGCGGGTGTGGTATCCTGACAGCAGCCGGGTGGACGTATCGCCAGATGTCAACGGCGACTGCGCCCCGCCTCACTGCCACGGCCCCTGCCTTCAGGCTTTCCCCACGCAGCAGTCAGGGCCGTGCTCAAGATTCGCTCTCTTCCGTTCTCTTACAGGGCCCGAAGGCGGCGAGGAGCTCGGAGCTGGCGCCAGGCAGCGGACGCCCCGCTCGCGGCGCTGGTCAGCCATTCCCTGCAGCCCCCACCGGCGGCGGCACCGCGGCGCCCCCTGCCGCCCTGCCGCGGGGCGGCACCCCGGGTCCGGGCCCGGGCCCGCCCGCCCCCGGCTGCAGCCACGACCAGCAGCTCAGGTACGGCCCGGTGCGGCCCGGGAGCGACGCAGAACGAGGCCCGCCCGCCCGTCCGCCCATCGGGCCTGGGCTTCAGCCCCAGCCGCTCTGTTTGGGTTCGGCGTGCGCGGTCGCGGCGGCCGCGCCGCCTCTCACTTTCCAGCCCCTTGACTGCCTCAGGTTCCCCTGAGTGGGCACTGGAGGATCTACCTCAGCGTCCAGCTAGACAAGTGAACCAAAAAAATTACATTCTGATGCTCAGAAACCTCAAGTATCCCCATTCCCACTATGGGGAGCAAAACAAATTATACTCTCCTGAAATCACAGACTCATGGAATTGTTTAGGATGACTGAGTCCAACCATTAAATCGTAGTGACCAACCTTGTGCCACGCTTATGAAAGCACCCTATTTGTTTTCAAAATGTGGGATTTCTGTGGTCCTTCTGTTACAGCAGTGTCACTTTTTCTTTTTTCCATGTGCCAGACTGTTGCTCAGCCAGCCTATTCAGCCCATGATGCCAGGGTCCTGTAATGCAAGACACCCTTCAGACCTCAGTATGACGGGATCCCAGGCTAAGTACGTGACTTGTCAAAAATAAAACATCAAAGTTGCTTTTGAAGGGAAATAGCCTTCTTTAGGAAGATGACGAACTAGTTATAAATATCGAGGACATGTTATTGTGCTGAGCCTCCTTCCAGTGTCAGGGTCAGCCTTACCCTGCCTGGTCACATCAGGAAGGATGACAGAAAGAAACACAATGTGCCAGTGGTGTTTCAACAAGCCAAGGCTGGGGGAATTTTTCTCCATCACATGACGCTTGCTTCAGCGCTGGAACTTCTGACCTGCCAAGGGAGAGAGAAAGTCAGCACTGGCTCACTTGCAATCACTGGTGCCAAGAAAGCCCCTGTTCCCTGGGCAGTGAGACACTGGTGTAATGCCAGTGGAGATATGCTTCACCTACACCAGCAGAGCAGAAAGAACCAACAGGCCTCTACACCTGAGAACTCTCAGAAGAGCTGCTAACAAACCACCTTAGTTGTTTGTCTCCTCAAAAGTTGCATGAAGGATGCAGAAAACATCAGTCTGAATATGCTGCCTTCTTTTTTTTTGTTTTACGGGGGTTTTTAGCTGTTTTTTGTTACTGTACTGGATTGTGAACTGCTAAAATAACAGGCAGCTGTTACCTCAGGAATGTAGGTATTCAGTAGTTCTTTTTTTAAACATCACTATCGCTGTTTCAGATTATCTTGACTTAAATCTGTTCACTCTAAATATACAGCATTTTAGATCTCCTTTTAAATATCTAAATAAAAGGTTTGATGTGCAATTCATGTAGACTTACTGACCCACAGGACACATTTTTAGGAGTTGATATCCAAGTAAAGTACCCAAACTGTAGCATTTCTGACTAACCCCTAATGCTGAACAGCTGTTGAGCGAACATATGCCACACTATGATCTCATCACCCATAACAGGATAAACAGAATGAGGCTGGCTTGGCAAGAGCTCCATTGTGGTTTTGCCCACAGCCTTCCACAAAACAACACATACTTAAGTTTTGCTATGCAAATTCAGGCTGGTGAGAGTAGCTGCATATTTTGTTTCTGCCCCATTCCTCACTCCAGAAGACTTCGAGAGGCTTCATCTGTTCCTACAGTGTGGCTTGAATTGATGAGAACTACTGAACATACTTGGCAATATGTATATGAGCAGTTTAAGAAGTAATCAACCCTAGCCATCTCTCTGCAAGAGTTTACCACCCCGCAGGCAGTCACAGAGAGCACAGGCAGCAGAATGGGAGGTGTATTCACTTCTCTCTCACTGCAGTTCAGTGTTCAGCATATTAATACAGAATCAGAGGCCATTTGGTTTAATGACCCTGGGATGTGAATGCTGTGGCTGAAGAGAAGGCATGCATAAACCAGAATCTTTAATGAATTTAAAATGTGGCCTGGACTTTGAGGTGAGATGTGTTCTTCCCTCCAAGTCCAGCTCATGCATGAAGTAAGGAAAAACAGTGCTGCAACAGTGCCATCATTCATATTAGCAGATCCTGTGCATGAGAACCCTTTATTAGGGATCATTTATGAAGACTAGGGACTTTCATCCCCATCATAAGAGAAGACCTTTGCTTCCAACTGTTTGTTCTTGATTGTTTTGCTTCTTTCTTCCACAGATATTCTCAAACCCAACAAATGTTTCAAAGTTTGGAAGTGCAGACTTCCAGCAGCAGCTCTCCAATCGTACTGATGGGACAAGCAGTGTTAAACCAAGGGTTTGCCACTACACCTCCTTCCCAGCCATCCTCTCTGCCACCTATGCAACTCCAGCACCAACAGCATCAGCAACAACACTACCTGCAGGTAGGGTAGGTCAAAGAGGATGATGCATAAAATGTACATGCAGAGTAGTAAGGTGAATGGGCAGTGCAAATGGGGCACTAGATTTCAGCAGGAGCCTCACCATGGCAAAAATGGCCATTTTAGAGACACTGGAATGTGCAAGACTGATACAGTGACACATGCCCTTCCAATATAGCAGGAAGCAATGAGACCAGTCAGAATATTTAAAAGTATATTACTAATTCTGTACATTTGAAATGTAATCAGATTATCCTGGGTATATTTAAAGTGTACTTCTAGACAGAGAAAATTGCTGTCTTAGGATTTATTCTGTACTCTTCAGTATAAAATTTGCTTAGTTTACAAGTCAAAAGATTATTTTTCTTACCGGCATCAACATAAAATGAGATCTGGATCAGATATCTGGATCCCTTCAGTAAACTAACATATTTTTTCCACTCCACAAGGCAAAGAAGATAAAACTGGAGCACACTGCCTGGAAGAACTAGGTGAAGTGAAGATGTAAAAATACTTATTTTTTGACCTAATTCAACACATACTAAAGTAAAGGGCAAGGGAGGAAATGAGGCATTTCTATATTAGCTCAAAAGGAGCTGAACCAAGTCTGTAAAACCTGATCACATACGCACTGACATCACTGAAAGAGTACCATCAACCTCAAATGGCTGAACTCTTGCTATTGACATGAGACATAGCTGAGAATTAATGAGAAAACTATGGCAGATACTATTCCCAGTAAAAGCATCTGCAAAATCCACATCAGCTTCACCACTCTAAGGTCATGCCCTACTGTAAACTCCCAAAAAGGAAGGGCTAGGAAGGATGGCATGAGGTACAGTAGGATCCTCTGTTTCATTTCTGTCATCCATCCGTGTCATTTCTGACGTGTTTGCCCATCCTGTTCCTAAACAGGCTTTCCAGGATAATCTCCAAGTCCTGGGCAGTGCATTCCTCTTAGAAAAGCTTTCTCAGTGCCTAACTGTAATATTCTTTGTTGCAATTCATGTCCATTCCTTCTAGCATTAGGTAAGCTAACCCCATGCCAAACAAGCCCAGAAATAAAAGCCAGCAAACCAGTAGCAGTTTTAAGCAACCTGTATACTCAGAAGGAAGAGCGTTAACATTTGAAAGAATCGACCACCACGATGAATTTTATTTTATCTGTAGGTGCAAATACCAAGTTCTTTGCACAATGAGCAACCTGATTCCTTGCTCCTGCCACCTTACTCACCACAGCAAGGAAATATGGGGTATCACCAGACGCAGCAGCAGCAGCTAACATCACGAAGAAGCAGTAGCTTATCAGAATCATCGAATTTACCACAGCCACTGCGATAGAGTCCCACCAGCACAACCAATGCACGATTAGCTTTAACCAATGGGCACATGGGGCAGAAGAGAATGACTTTGTACTGTTTTGGCTTTTGCACAAGCATTCCTTTCAAAGCTCTATGACAGAAGTACACCACAGAGTGCAGGCCGCCACAGACAGCACATTTACAGCATGCTGGATTCAGTTTGTCCTGTCTTGTGAGCACAGTACATTCTGGCAGAGCGAAATAAAAAGGAACACTATCCTGTGCAGCCTCATCATTGATGGGTGCATGGGAGTAGGTGCTCCATCTTGGTGTGTCACCCTGAAAGCTACCTGGCAATTCCAAAAGACTGTCGACAGACTCATGAGGTACTTGGCCTTCACTGTTTCAGTTCTTCTTTTGTGTATGAAAAGCACTGCATCAAAGGTCTATTGAGGAGAGAACAAGAGATTATTTTTGTTATGATTATTGTTATTATTTTGCACAACTGCACAGAGGACAAAACCTAGGCACTTTCTGTAAAGAGAAGTTTGTTTCCTTATTCTTGTGGCCAAATCAGCACATCCAATGGAGGAGAAAGCCCAGTCATTGGTGAAGATGGTCTACAGCTCATAACTTTGATTTAGAGTCTGAAAAGTATTATGCAGCTTACCCTAACTGTTCTTCATTATGAAAAAATAAACAAACAAACAAACAAACAAAAACCCACAACCCACACTGGACTGTTTTCTATATGGATTGTGGTTGCAAAGGAGAACTCATATTGTAAGCACAACCATGCAACTCTTCAGTAGTGTAACATGGATCCTTCTTCAACTTAAACTCACCCACTGCAAGTCTCCGAGAAATATGCACTGTGTTTTGGCCCACTGACTCGGGATGCTGCAGACTATTACATATCTCTTTCATTATAACATTTAGGATTGAATTTTCCTTTTGCGGGGAGAAGAAAAAAAAAGAAATGCACTTTTCGCTTTTTTTGTATGTTTTCTGTTGATATGTTTCTAAGAAAGATTTTATGTAATTATTAAATGAAAAGTAGTGTATTGTACAGCTGTTGTAATAATGACCTATTTCTATATAAAATAAAATTATATGGAATTATGTGGAAATTATTTTGTATATGAAATATCAACTCATTTCACAAGTATGATGATTGTGCTTGTGCTTTTTTGTGAGTGGATATTTTGTAATAAACTAATGAATTAGAAATGTTTTTGTGAAGGGAACTATTGTTTCATGCTATATACAACTCAAACTATTATTTTTTTCCATTAAATGATGGACAATTGTCTTTATTTGTAGAATAAAATAAAATAGCCAAAAGGCTTTATTGCAGGACTTGCACACATTTGCCTGTAGCTGTTCAACTATGTGATTAACTTTAGATTTTTATTATTGTAGCCTTGCACAGTGTTTGGCTCTCCATTACCAAAACCAAGCATTATCCTATGGGATCTTTGTCATGGCGAGAATGACAGCTCAGGAAGCTATATTAGCTACTAGCCAAGACAGCTCGTTTTATGCTCCTTCAAAACTTTAAAGACCTCAGGCACCTCTGTATTTCCAACCAAACAAGTTTGGGTTAGGACAAAACAGATGGTTTAAAGAATAGTTTCACCCAGGGCTTTGACCTATATCCACCTTCAGTGTTTTAAGATACTGCTTTCCTGAGTCTTGTGATACATCTCTGCTGGAACTGCTACCATGCCTACAGCGTAGATGCTCTGGTTCCCACTCTGGCATCCTTGTACAGACTCTTTTTCACATGAAATTCAAAGTGACTACAGGACAGAGCAGCCAAGGTACAGGACTGCTTTCCCTCTGCTGGCTCTGCTGCAGGATCAGCTATCTCCAACACAGAATGAGGTGGATAACTGAGCATAGTAATAATTTTATTCACAGCATCAAGACCTCAGGGCAGTTTGCAAACACCCCAAGTAGCATTAGCTTCAAGAAAGTGCAGATCACGCTGTCTTTCCTGCCCTTCTGTATCAGGGATCACATCACCAGGTCCCAGGTGTTCAGCTCTGGTTTCTGTGCCCTAGAGGAACAGAGACAATAGGACTGGGTGCTGGAAATGGTAAAAGCAAACTTTCTGAGAAAAGAAAAAGGTTCATTTGCCCCAAGTTCTGAAAAAGCCAACAAGCTGCAGAGAACCCACTGGCAAAATGTCCCTGCTGATTCCACAGCAAGATTGATTGCTAGCACAGTGCATATTTATTTCAGTCCATACAATCCCTTTGTTTTACTTCATTGAAGGAAGATGAGGGAGGGAGTTAAGTATCTGGTCTCTAAAAAAACTGTTTAGAGATCAGAGCTGTTCTCAAGAAACTGGTTTTATTGCTAACTTTAGGTACCAGTCTGAGTTACCCTGCTCCTCATCTCTTTAAATTCATGTATTCAGTGAAGCAAGAGTGACCCCACCAGATGAAGATTAAACAGCTAAACTCTAAGGTGCTTTCACTTAATGTTTGAAAGGACCTCTCTCTTTCCATTAACTATATACAAACCTAAGTGAAGACCATTTGGCTACATCTGAGGCTAACTTCATAAATTCCACTCACTTCTGTTAAGGGCTTATTCTGGAAAGGGGAAGGAAGAAAATCTGTGGGCCAAAAAATTCATGCAGGAAAGAGGCAATGAAGGAATATGAACACAGCTGAGGAAGTAACTGTGGGAGCTGCACTTCATGGATCTCAGCTGCTATGATGAAAGTCACCGGAAGAGAAAATTCATATAAGAATTTGTTTTACTCTCAGGGGTAGTTATAATACACCCCTCTCCTGGCTGCCAGTAGGTATGTCCAAACCAAGCTCAGAGTCAGAGTACACATTTGTATTTCTGAAAGCAGCAATACTGTAAGTTAACAGGGAAAAGCTGTAAGCAGGCTGAGGTGGCCTTCTAATAATCTGGTTTATTATATAGTCTGGAAGGAATCGGAGCACTTCTAAGAAGAGATTTATGTCAATACCTAGTTTTTCATGCTCTGTGTCATTTCTTCCCTGTACATAGATTCTGGTTTTAGATTATTGTATTTGTTGCCCATTGGATACACAACACACTGCCAATTGGTGGTTCTAGTTCTTTATAGCCCACGTCTGGTCTGTTGCAACATCATCACTCAGCCTGGGTCATTTTTTAAGCAGATGGCCAGACAGCATGGTTATATGAACTACTGTCGCATACTGGAATAGAATCATAGAACGGTTTGTGTTGGAAGGGACTAGGCGATCTTTAGATCATCTGGTTCTGACCCCACACACGCCATGAGCAGGGACACCTTCCACTAGAGCAGGTTGCTCAGAGCCCCATCCAAGCTGACCTTGAACACTTCCATAAAGGGGGCATCAACAACTCTGGGCAAGCTGTTCCAGTGCTTCACAATCCTCACAGTGAAGAGTTTCTAACTACTATCGAATCTAAAGCTGCCGTCTTTCAGTTTTAAACCGCTGCCCCTCATCCTATCAACCACACTCCCTGGTAAAGAGCTGCTCTTCGTATTTCCTGTAGGCCCTCCTGTAAGTGCTGAAAGGCTGCATTAAGGTTTCCCCGGAGCCTTCTCTTTCACCAGAAGCTGAACGATCTCAACTCCCTCAGCCTCTCCGCGTAGGGAAGGTGCTCCAGTTTCCGTTCCAGGAACAGGAACTACAGATCTTAACAAGAGAACCTGCCTGCCAAAAGCACAACTACCCCCCAGCCGAGCTCCGCATTCAACGCACCGCCTAAAATATTCCTGGGAGGGACGAAGGGAGGGAGCCACCTGAGGGACGGCCGGTCCCAATCCCACCCAGGGCTTCGGCTCCAAACTGCAACCAGAATCAGCTCTCAGGTCGGGAGAGCTGGGGGCAGCTGCCTTCCCGTTCAACACCTAATTCCCACCCCGGAGGCAGGCAGCCTCAAGAAGCCAGCAGCTGCAACACCCCAAACACCCCTCACCCCGCCCCGGTACAGCAAGCCGCGTACCGCACGACACGCCCACGCTCCCCGCCCACAGCCTGCACGCATGCGTGCCACCCTCTGACGGCGCTACTCCTTTCCCTCCCTCTTTCGCCCGGCGCTCGCCTTCGGTTGGCGCCGGCGCGGTTGGCTCTTACTTGCGTCCCGGAAGGGTTCCTTGCTCCCATAGTCCCTTGCGCCCTTCTTTCCGGCCTAGGCCCGGGCAGGGTGAGTAGTGTTTCGGGGGTCGGTGCGTTGAATCGGCCTCCATCCGCCTTGCAGACTCTGCAGCGGAGGGAATCCTCAGCCTGGTCTGGCGTGGGGAACGGTTTGGTGCGGGAGGCAGTGGGTGGTAACCTCGCGGCGAGTGTGCGTTCGGTGAGGTTGGGGCCCGTTTCTCTGCTCCCCCATCCCTACCAGGCCTGAGGGGTATCTGTAGGGCGTTACGGCCTGTGCTGGGCCTTGGCGAAGGAGAGGGAAGCTGTAGGCCGCCGTCAGTTGCTGAAAGGAGCTTCTCTGGCATCGTATTTGCGGGACGAGCTGAGCTGCCTACCTGTGCAGGGGTTTGAGGAAGAAAGAGGCTTGGACAGAGAAGCTGTTCGGGTAGTAGAGGTGCTTAAGGAAGTGGTCGTGCTCCTGTCAGGGAGATGAGAGTAAAACATATGCTGAAAGTTTGCTGTGTAAAATCTGCATGGCTCTGGGAATGAATTAAGTTTAAAAACGTTTCCCCGTGTGGGTGTTGTGAGTTAAGGAGCTGATGATGGTGGGAGGGAAAGGTGATGGGAAAGTCCTGAGAAAAGTTGGGTTTGCATTTGATCCGTGCGCGGATACTTTTCAGCGTTGCTCAGATGGCTCCTGCAAAGAAAGGTGGTGAGAAGAAGAAGGGACGCTCTGCCATCAACGAGGTGGTGACTAGGGAATACACCATCAACATTCACAAGCGGATCCATGGCGTGTAAGTTCTTTTTATCAGTGACATTGGCGTTAGGTAATGCAGTGTGTGGAAAGTGGGTTCAGTAGATTTTAAACGGCCAAGAACCACAGTCCTTAGTGACACGGGTGCAAGCTGACACCTGATGTTTTAGTTCCTTGTGTGACAGTTGTGTCCCAAGGAAGCAGCTTTGTATTCGTGCAGACTTGTGCTTAGCAGTGTATGGCTTTTGGGAGCAAGCATGTTTCTTTGCTTTACGAATGTTCCTGGGCTTAGTGTGAAGACAGATCTATCTGTTTACCTCTCTGTACATGTTGTCATACTTTTCCAAACAAAGTTTAAAGTTTAGTCCGCTGTAATGAGTTTTAGGAATAAAAATTGTAGTAATCAGATAATTGCCTCCATGCTTGTCACTGAGCTGTGCAAGGTGTAAATTGGGGTATGATTGGAGTTGATCAAACATTCGTTATGTGTAGAGGAGAATAACTTTTTACCTGGCCAAATGCTGAACCTCATACAGGTGAGTGCTTGTAAGGACTTGCTGTCTCCCTTGGATTCCCTTGGTGTGTGTATGATTTGAGTCACAAGGCAGAAGACTGAATCAAAACAATTGGTGAAATTGCTGAAGTTAGAGTAGGAGAGAAATGAGGCAGTGGACTATTGCAAAGCTATGAATGAGGGTGGCAGGCAGGAGTACCTTTAAACAGTAATAAGGTGTTGTGGCCTTGCCTGTTTCTGGCATTTCAGTCTGGTTTTGACACTCATGATCCTGCTGTCCACTTTCATTTTAGGGTTATTCTCAATTCAGGCATCAAGTACAATGGGTGAAATGCTTTTTGTTTGTCTTGTAGTCATTTGCCCGTTCCTGTTTCCTAGCACTAAATATTGACAGCAGTGTGCAAATAATACTAACAATAAATAATACTAACAATAACCCACTGTGGGACCTCGGACACTGCTGACACTTTGTCTTATGCCACAGAGCGGGTGTGATATGGTGCAGCTGTAACTTCTAATGTAATGTCCAGGCAGGCAGAATCTGTCCATAATAAGCATGAGACAAGCCATTCTTGTAAAAAAACAAAACAACAAAAAAACCCCAAACAGTTCTGGTGCTAGTATTGGTACAGTCCTGCTAAGGTAAAGAAAGCAACCGTCAAATACAGGTTAGCAGAAGCTGTTGCTCAGAATGTCATTAGTTTGTTCCTCTGGTCTTAGTTTCAATGCTGATACAATTCTGCCAAGTTTGTGTTAACTGCTATTGCACTGCTTTTCTCTAGGCTTTTTATTCAGAGTATCTGTGAAAGCTCTGATCTCTTTAGTAATACTGTGATAAGTTTTTAATGTTAACATCTTTGACTAAGACTTAAGATCTGAGAGATTTTGTAGTTTGAAAATACTACTGAAATTACTCTGTGCAAGTATATGTGGTTCCTATCAGGCATAGACACGAAGATTGGCAGCTGCCTACCAGAGTAAAGGTCTAGTCATGCTATGATGCAGCTGTTGAACTGCTGTTGAACACAGTTCTGTGGATAGCATGTGTAGAGAATCTCAGTAGCCAAGTGCTGCATTAAGCATCCAATGCTGACAGTTTCCTGAAGGTGAAGAAATGGCTCTTGTGTTTGTTCTAGGGGCTTCAAAAAACGAGCACCGCGTGCTCTCAAGGAAATCCGTAAATTTGCCATGAAGGAAATGGGGACTCCTGATGTTCGCATTGACACCAGATTGAACAAAGCAGTCTGGGCTAAAGGAATAAGGTGGGTTTCTGCAGCTTCTCTTACTGTGTGAGGAAGAATTTTGACTGTGTATGTGGAGGTGAAGGCCTCGGAAGGAGCAGAAAAATACGTCTTGCAGTATTTGTGTTTTCTTTGCGAATGCTTCCTTTCTTACAATGCGCATGGCAAGCTAATCTTTCTGTCACCTTTGTGTTCTGGCCAGCTCCCTCAGGATGTGTGTAGCAAAGCTTTGTTAAACTCTGGAATTGAAACCTCCTTCTACCTCCAGCAAGAACAAAGGAAAGAAGGAATGCAGGTTTATGGGTGGACAGTGCGGGCACAGAAGGGATTTGGGATTTTGGAGTACTGTAGAACCCAAATTCTTGTTGCAGCAGGCAGATTTTAGAAACATGGCTTTTTAGTGAAGCCTACAGTCTCAGGCTGGTACCTGGGCTGTGTGTAATGTCTGAGAAGGATTAGGTTTCAAAGCATGTTGAATTGATAAATGCTATGCAAGGAAATTATGAAATGTTTTAAATAGAGCAATTCATCTTGTCTTGGAAGTACAAAGGATGAGTTGTTTGGGGGCCAAAAAAATCACAACTTTTGTTGAATCACTGCTATAGAGGCAGCTGATTTGATCTGTTGTACAGATTGTCTTCAAGAACTCCTGTGAAGAGGAGGACTTATTAAACCATAATAAAAGGTTAACTGGTAAGGATTAATACTGTGAGTGCTGCACTGGATGCACATGAACCTTTGTGTTAAACCATGTCTTTTAGGAGTGTATACTTCTAAGTCTAACCTATGACGTATTTACAGTCTTTCACATTGAGTTGTGTGCTTAGGCCAACCCTTCCTTCAAAAACAGAGTGGGTCTGAGTTAGTGAGTCTTCTGGGCAGGACTTCTTTGTCCTTCCCATTGATCTGTTCCAATTCATGACCAATGAAGAAGTAGCAATTGAGCCAAGTGACAGCATAATTTCAGAGCTTAGTAGCAAGGCTGCTAACCAAGACTTCCTTGTTAACTGGTAGAAGTGTGGTCTGTGAAGCTGAGTCGTCATGTCTATCTTTCCAGGGTGAATTTAGCTGCATTTTTCACTAGTATCTTCCTCTGGAAGGACCAAGATAGGCAAAATGCACTGTGTTAGCTAGTATGATAGTTAGTGATTTGAGTAAAGTTGTGAAAAAATGCTTTCAAGAAGAGTAAATTGAAGCGAGTTCCTGTGTCTGAAATATTGCATCCATCTGATTTAATAAGTATGCTCTTGAGAATGCACAGCAGGGAGGAAGGTCCTCCACAGACTCTGTGGAGCAAAGTATTCTGAGCAGGAGCTTCCCAAAATCCTGAGTTCATTTGAAGTGGGAAGTTACATGAAGAATTATTTGGGCAAATAATTTTGTGCCTTCCCTCAGCAATGTATTTTGGGGAGGACACTAAGCTTGTGACTTGCCTATTACAGACAGAGTCATCTAAGCAATTTACTTGTGGTCTCATGGTCTTCATGAGGAAGAAAGGTTTATTAGTTGTATGATCACAAAAAAGATTTTGGTCAAGGTCTGAAGCTCACTAGAATTTCCACATGACTCCTGGTGTACAGATTGGGCAGTACTCAGACTCTTTACAAAGGGCTTTCAGAACAGATGAACAGGGTTTTTTCACCTTGCTATTTTCCATTCTTGTAAGAAATGCTTGTTGGTAACAGCTGCTGGCTGATTATATTCATGCTGTGCTTCATGATCATCGTAGTAGTAGATTTCCTGGATCAGTAATGGACTGATGATGCACTTCTGATTTTATGCTCCCGTGGGATTATGGATTCATCTTACTGAAGGCTCAGTTAAATCTTACCTGCTTATCTAAACAAAACTAAAAGAGCAAAACAAAAAGCTCCTTCAAGACAAAAAGCACAATCTGTAAGGTACAGGATTTCACTCTTGTTATGATGCTGAGATAAAACCAGATTGGACTCACCCTGGTTTTTCACAAACAGGGAAAGCTTAAGAATTTGAGGTTGGGTAGTAACCTTAGAGCAAATACATTCTCTATTAATTAACAGCTATTAATATAACTGCAAATTAATCTGTTGTCTTAATTTTAGGAATGTTCCTTACCGTATTCGTGTGCGCTTGTCCAGAAAGCGCAATGAGGATGAAGATTCACCAAACAAGCTGTACACACTGGTTACCTATGTACCAGTCACAACATTCAAAGGTAAGGTTGCAAGCTGTCCCTTTCTCCAGACTGTGCTTCTCTGAACAAGTAGCAAAGCAGTACGGCCTGTCCTGCAATGCAAAATTCAGGTGACGAGCATGCTGAAGGGGTCAGGCTGCTGGCTTAAAGTAGCTCTGCTGTAGTGAACAGGGCCATTAGCTTGCCTGATCAGCATTAAAACATAAATAAAGAATTTAGTAAATTTTGGGAGAATAAAAAAGGCTGGCCATGGTTCATAGGGTAGTTTTAAGGTTTGTTTTCCCATATAAAGTATGTCTCCTGATGTCAAAAGCTCGAGTAGGCTGAGGCTTTTCTAGCTATCTCCTGAGAAGTATCTTATTTGCAGAACTGATTTAGCACGAAGGTCTTGTTCTAACATTTGGTGAAATACTTGCCTATATAGTTTGCTTTTCCAGCAGATCAGCAAACTGGCTTTGAAACTGTAGTTTTTCACTTTTTGCGCAGACTTGCATATACATAAAGGGAATTGGCCTAGTAATTGCTGATACATTTTCTTGTTTTGCAGGTCTACAGACAATCAATGTGGATGAAAATTAAACTGATTTTAATTACAATAAAATGGTAAAAAGTTTATTCCCAAGTTGGTATTTTTTTACTGTCAGCCTCTTCAAACTCTCATCCATGAAGCACTGTGTTGAGTAGGTGACATCTTAAAAGTATCTTGCTTTCTTTGGAATTCTACCACCTGGGAAATAGTGGAGTCAATATCCCCAGAGGTCATTAAAAGACTAGTAGATGTAGTGCTTAGGGACATGGTTTAGTGGTGATCTGGCAATGCTGGATTTGAAGATGATTTTAAAGGTCTCTTCCAATCAAAACAAAAAATCCTATTCTATGCTGTAATGGTATAATTTAATTTAAGATACTGCAGATGTGAACAGAGTAAGAATATTTGAACGTTCCTAGTATTTTTGGTTTGTTCCTATGGGAAATAAAGAGCCACCACTATGGTGTTTTAAGGCCTAACAAAAAAAAAACAAAAAACAAACCACAAACATAAAACACCACAAAACTGTTGGACCAATACCTCCTAGTATTTATTGTCTTGTGGATAAACTAACTCCCCGTGTTTGATCCTGCTGATCTCCTAGGCATAATCAGTAGGCTTCTCCTGCGCAGGTCTGTGCACTATACTGAAATACAGGGCTCTGACCAGTGAATTAAGTGTGAGCGTGCTAGCTAAGGGAATTTGTTCAGTGAAGCAAGAGACTAAAGGCACTTACCTTCCATAAATCAATAAAGGCTGCCAATGCAAGTCTAGTACAAAAAGGGTTTATTGAAAAGTGCATGTTTTCACAGACCAACATCAGAAGCAGAGTCCATGTACACTTAACATTTCAGCAAGACATACAAATTGGGATACAATCAAATATATTAAAATAGTTTCAATTACCAGCATTGAAACAGTTTTCAGTATTAGTGCAAAACAAAGGCAACCCAAACAAACTGCAGACAGTAGCTGAGAGGTGTCTTCCCTGTGTAAAAACAAACAAACAAAAAACCCCCACAACCCAAAAAAGGACTACTGGAGCCAGCCTCTGTTGTCCCAGCATGGAAGAGGGTTTCAGTGTCTTCATACTGTAGACAGATGTTTCCTTTTACATTCAAGACAACATTATTAATAAATCAATGGCACAAAACAAACCTACACACCCTTTAGCTTTTAAAGCTCTTAAAACCACAAACCAACAAACTGTTTATCGGAAGTCCACTGCTAACTGAAAGCCTTTTACAGTATGTGCTTTGGCATCATTTCAGTGCATTTTCGTCTTTCATGGGTTTGCTGCTACTGTGTGTTTAGCTTTGTATGTTCACCCCGTGACTGGCAGCTCATTCCATTTGTTTTGAGGCTGTACTGATTTAACTTTGCATTCTCAAGTTTTGGCCTCAGTTCTATGGGTTTTTCAAAGAAATTAACTAACGACTGTTCAGTCAAGAGGGATGCTAAAATGTGTTCAAAAGAGACAGTCCAGTCCCCTTCAGTCACAGGTGAAAGCTGTGAGTCTTTGTGAGGACTTTTCACAGTGTCAGTAAAAACAGCATCCTGGTCTGAAGCAGATGCCTCGGGCTGCAAGTCCTCCGTGAACTCATCTGATCCGCTCCCCAGGCTGATGCTTCTTTGTCCTACTTCTCCAATCTGAAGTAACAGTGTGGTCACAGTGGCAATGGCTTGATACAAATCATTCTCCTCTGGATCTTCATGAAACATGCTGTACAAGGTTTTGCAGAACTGAATGAACTCCCTCTGTAAAGGATGAAGAACCAAAATCAAAACTACTGAATCACCACTCTGGGTAGCTGTAGGAGTTGGGCAAGGGCACAGCAGTGCAAAGGATGTTGTGTACGTTTATGTGCTCATTTATAACATCTGCCTGCTTTCCAAAAAATGCTAGTGAAGCCACTTCAACAGTCACTGAAGCTAGGAAACCTTAGTGCTACAAATCAAAAAGTTAACAGAGCATAAAAGTATTTTGTGGCCTTGATGAAGGACATCAGAACTTCCCAGATGATCAAAGGGCAAGTGAGACATGAGGCAAGGGATAGGAGCTGTTACTAGTGGCTGTTAACAGAGAATGAGTTACAACTGAAGTAGCCATCCACAGACCTGCAAGCAACTTCCCTTGTTTCTCTCCCATCTTCCCCCATCTATTCTACTAAGAAAATTCTTTCCTGCCCATCTCTCCTTCCCTTGCTCACCCATCACAGATGATTATCAGGCTAGAAGATGTTTCCATATCCTATTATGAAATCCGTGAGCCCTGAAGTTTCATACAGTCATACTAGTTCAGGGTGGAAGGGCCTGCAGGAAGTTCAGGTAAGTGATCTTTTATGAGGGTTATGTGGCCCTACTGAATTTAGAGATTTGGTACATGCCACCCATATAAACCTGTATTTAGCAACACCAGTACAGAGGAGATTGTGAGTGTAGTCCCATCTTTGCACATTCATACATTTGTTTTATTAATACAAGACCCATTTCCCTCAAGTAGATTTCCATGTGCCAAAAACACACAAAGCTCTACTGGAACTGAGAAGAGATGTTAGGATGATGAGAACCATCAGCTGTCCTTCATTCAGTTCAGGTCAGCATTTAGGTAAGACTTGGCAAATCTCATTGGGTGATGGTTTACTTTCAAAAGAAGTTGCTTGTTCGGTGGAGAGGAGGTCAGGGAAGACAAAACAGCAATTCTTAGGAATTCTTCAGGCCTGTGAGGAGGACTTTTTCGAGCCTGTGTGAGCCTGTTTTCCAGACTGCTACACTGCAGGTGAGCATGAGTATGAAATGTTCTATTCACACCAGCCAGTCTGATGCTAGAAAAGTAGCTGAGAGTTTTTAAACATCTATCTGGATCAGAGGAGCCCAGTTCTTGATATATCTAAAGGATGAATCTAAGCCCAGGCTGAAGTTACTTTATCAGAAGACTTAAACTGTTGCATTCAGTCATTTGATTTTTAAGTGCTCTCCACCTCTTTTAAAATAGACTATAGCCTCTCTTGCACATACCTGGCTCATTTTTGGCAGTTCTTTTTCAGTTCTATTATCCTTTTCTTTGGCAAGATCCTTCAACATCTGCTTCAACTGCTTTTGGTAATCTACTGCATCACCTTTTGGAAACAGCCACAAAAAAGAGAGTTAGTTTTCAACTCACTGGAGTAAAGTGACACATTTCAAAGTAAACCCCAGAGAGCAGATATAACAGAGTAGGGTTAACATGGGAAGTTGATTATCTTCTGTGCATACACACTAGAGAACCACTTGGGACATACCATTTGATTTTCCAATGACGAGTGGTCTTGACGTTGACAGCAAAGGAGTTTTTAACGGTGAGTGGCTGTCTCGTTCATTTTCTGTGAGAGCTACCCAAAAAAAAATAGAGTAAACATGACGAATACCCCTTGACTGGTGCATAATGGTTATTTATGCTTTTAAAATGTGCATATTTGAAAAAAGCAAAGGAATTGGGCAAAGGTGTTTTTAAACTACTTCTTTAAATCCTACTGTAAAATTATGTCAATGTAATTAAGATGTCAGTTGCAGTGAGAGTCCGAAGTTTGCCAGGAATGGCACATTTAATTAAAAACTTTGCACAGGGAGACTAGCAGAGAATTTTGTCATGTAATCAGAAATCAATCAAGAAGGGATAATGGGGTTTCTACTATACACAGAGTATGAACCTTCCAAAAATCTTATTTCAGTTCATATTTTATCTAGAAGTAGCATGTAATTGGCTGCAAAAGATCTCTGAATGAAGCAGATGTGAGTCTTGACGTTGTATATCTAGAAATGTAACCCAAAAATGTTTTCACTGGAGTAGTTTTTAAAGCTCGATGAACCTAATTACCAATGCACATCCTATATGGTCCCAGCTGAAGGAAGCCAGGTTGTCCATTAAGCAGCCTTTTCCCAAAAGCTTTAACGAAGAGATTTTTTTGGGGGGAAAGAGGTGTTCATTCCCTTTCAGATTTCTTACCTGGTGGAATATGCAGCTTATATAGTAACTTTATCTTTTCATTCATTTCTCCATTATACATAACATCTGTAAGAGGAAAAAAAAAAGGAAGTGGACCAGAGCATTTACTTCCAGAGTTTAAAATAAATTTGGCATCTGGTTGTGCACAAAATATGATTGTTTGCATTGACAATGCACTAAAACATATGGCTAGTGCATTACATCAAAATATTTTAAGTTTTGCCTGTCAACAAGGAACAGCAGGTGAGAGCCATCTGGTGTGGTCTTTGTTCTTGTAAAACAGACGTGGAATGCCTAACCCTATGGAGTTTCAGCATTGTTTAAAAATATCAAGGAGGATGGCAGGGCATCTAGCAAGGCTATTTGCTGCCATAGATGAACAGGAATGTAAAAGGGGAAAGATAGAAACCATTAGGGCCATCATGTTCTTAATCTTACTGTTTATTCTACAGAACAAACCCAAAGGAGATAACTACCTCACATGTAATATAATTTATGACCAGTATGAATGAGATTCTAAACTCTCAAATGCACTGAAATACTGTGAAGAACTTTTTTTCTTTTAGTTTGAATTTCTATCCCTCTAACAATCAAAATCAAGTAACAGTATAATACAGGGCACCCTGCTTCACATTAAAAAAAAATCTAAAAAGCTTAAGTGGCAAGAATACAGATTTACTGATTTTGACTGAAGCTTTGAATGTTTTTTTCCCACGTGAGATCAGGCACCATTTGAGATGTGGTGTTTTCTTTGTCAGACAAGATTTTGGGAGAGGCAGCCTCATCTCATTAGAACAGCTGGTGGCCTCAAGACCAGCACTAGCACAGCTCTCAGTCCCTGGTGGCCTGACTTCTTTTTTTGTTCTGCTTAATGTCGACATATGAGGCAAGCAGCAGTTGGTTGTGTGAGATTAAGTCTTCAAGAATCAGTTACAAAGATGGTGTACTGGACTTTTCAAAGGTAAACTGAGAGCAACAGTCCAGTAGAGAGGATTTCCTAACATTACATGCAGATCCAAGTATAATTTTAATTCATAAAATACTTCCAACAAAATTTACTATTGTCCAGGAAATCAAATATTTTAATATAATGTACAACCATGTCCTTAGGCTGTCTTTTAAACCTTAGCAACTTTAAGTGACTGGAACACAAAAAAAATTAGCAGAGGCCACTGGTTTAGGCTCATTACAAGCCCAAGAAAACCATCTGCCCACGTACTGCCCTGACAGTTGCACGGCATTTGAACACCCCTGTCTCAGTGACGTGCCACCCACTGGCTCTGCCCACCTTCCGCCCCGCAGGGGAGCTGATACCTAAGCAGGTGGCCAGCCCCTTGAATTCAATCAGCCGGTCCATGTTGTCATCCAGGAGCCGGAAGGTCCTTTGGGCAAGGACGTCGGTGTGCTCCCCGCAGGTCCACGGCGAGACCAGCCTGTAGAGGTTAGCGAACTGCTGGGCGTCGATGCGGTACTGCTCAGCGTACGGCCTGCTGGGGTCGTGGCGCTCGACGACTGGGCTTGTCATTTCCCAGTAACACCTTATTAAATGCTCCCTCTAGGAGAAATCAGAGGTGGGAGAGAGTGAGCACCACCAGCAGAAAAAGGCATCCACCTCAAAATATGCTTGGAAATGCTCACAATTCTCTTTGCATGAGGTGTTACCATACCAAGGCCATCCCTGTGAGAAAAAGCAAAGTATGAACCTTCAAGTTAGAGCAGCCAAGTGCTGTCATGATTTCCAAAGGATAATTAATAAATCTGAAGGGAGACTGGGCAGATTCTTGGAAGAAATCAATTGCAAGCTACTGAAACTCTGTTAGCCACATCTGGCCCAGGATGGCTCTAACCAGCCAAAGGTCCAGAGAGTCTGAGAAAATCCATGGGAAGTTTTACACAGGCTTGACCTGCTTATTTATTCTCTCTCAGATTTCTCCTTTTGGATACTGTGCCTGCTAGGCTTCCCATAGGGACAAGCTGATCCAAAACACAGAGTCCTAACAAAATGAGCTGTTCCAGAGGAGCGAGAGATCTAATGAGAAAGGAACCACCACCAAGAAGTTAAAATGAGGAAAGAGGAGGAGTGCAAGCCAGTCAAAGCTCAAAGACAGAGCAGCAAAGAGTGGGAGGGAAGCACTGCAGAGCAGCATTGTCTTACAGCCACTAATGGAGGGAGGATACAGCTGCTCTTAGCCACGTAACACTAAGAACACACCACAGTCATATTCTCAGTACCTAATATTTATTGCTATGAATGAACGATACACAAGAGAAATGGCCCATTAAGAGCTATAATTACATGCTTGGGCCTCTAAATCAAGTATAGTTATGTAAGGTCAGATGTCTCTGTCTCCAAATAACTTATAATATCTTACTCAAACATCAGCTTGACAGAAAGGAATCGAAGTGGAAACTGCTTTTAGTTCTAAAGATAAAAATTAAAACTATTAGAAAATTGAGAACAAATAGGAAGAACACAGGTTTGTGGGGATTTCTCCCCCTGTGGAAAAGAGTTTTCCTTTAAAGAGCATTAGGAGATCAGGACTTCAAAGTACTGCAGAGCTCCCAGTGAGCAGAGCTATGTACAGTGTAATTTATTCTGCTTGTGGAAGTTACCAGAACCTAATTTCTCGTGGACCATTTCCAAGTAGCAAGATAGAAATGAAACTCTGAAGCAATTGTGCTTTGAAAGACTAGTACATTACAATTCCTCTTTAAGAAGTGGGCAAGCACAGAAGGGATGAAATGACAACATCCCACCCAAACAGTACCGCCCAGGCAGAGGACATGAGGCAGCTCTGCAAAGTGACAGCTGGAAGTTATTCCCAGAAGCCTCATATGAGTGCATCCCCTATGCGTCAGGGAGACCAACCTTGAACAAGTCATACAATTCTTCTAAATCTTCTGGAAGAATTGAAACATCTGGGATAACAACTCGGAGCTTAAAAATAAAGAAAAAACATGTTAGCATCTGTCTTTTCTCCTGTTCTCACTGACACAGGCAGACACTTGAGCCTGGCAGGGACTGTTATTCATGTAGCAGGGCTGAAAAGAGCAGTATTGAAAAATCTTTGCAATTTTCCCTGCTTCTTTAGGTTCACCAGCTGGTCAGATCTGTGAAAAGAGAGATCCCCAAGGGCTTTTAGAAACAAAGACAGGAAGTCCCTAAGCTACAGGTCACAGGAGGCCAGGGAAGCTTCACATCAAGCATGCTCTCCTCTTACGGAGGAGGACCGCCTAGGGCCGCGGTCAGAGACAAGGTGCTGGGCTGTACAGTCCTGCAGTTGTTCTTAACATGAAAGCCACCCTAGAAAACAATGCCCGTGGCCACAAAAGAAAAAACAAACCCATCAACACCCCAAGTGAGAGCTTTTACCAGAGTCAGTATAATGACCCTCCCTTGTTTCAAGATCTGGTGGTGCCATCTACAAAACGAAAGCCATCTGCCTCCAGAGAGGAGATGTTCGGCTGCCTCAGTTGAAGCATTACCCTATACTCACCACGTTTTGCTTGGTTGTGTCTTCATGGCTCTGCAGGACACGGATTCGGTGCTTGTAGCGCATGTGCTCTATCTGTTCCACAGAGTGGTCTCCAAATTTCTACAAAGGAGGGACAGGAATTTATTGTTTCTGTAGAATTTTATGATATTTTTATTTCTCATTTACTGGAAATACAACTGCGACAGTATTGTGAGTCCTTGAAGAAAAAGCATACCCAGTCTTTAACTGATCTGTCAGTGTCGATATTTATACTGCACCTCATCTCGTGCATTTGAGTGCTTAGTCAAGGGAATCTGGAAGGATGTGTATTAACTTTCAAAACATGCCTGCTGAATTTAACTTTTTCCTGTATTAAAAAATTCTAACTGCAATGACCAGTAGACATGGAGCAGTATTTACCTCATAGGAGTCATGAATCAGGTTAGCTATTTCAGTCACTGGAGAGGCTTCTTGGTCGTCGCTGAAGAAGGCATGGTGATTACCAATAGGTGGCAGAGGGCTTTCCTCATTTTTGACATGTTCTAAAAACCTGAAGGGAATAAATGTAAGCAACACAGATTACTTTGCACTGTGCTCTTCTCAATATAGATAAGCAAACAAGTCTTATGGCTCAGACTTAGAAAGAAACTGGGGTTTGGGCTGCTGGGCTTTTCAAAAATGCCTTCAGTGGTTACTCATCTGAGGAGCAACAAACCAGCCAAATAACTAAATACTGCCCAAGGAAGAAAACTTGTGTCTCCTTGAAGTCTGTAACAGGAAGCCCGTCAGTCTAGGGAAAGCACGAAGAGCAGCAGTAAATATTGCCCACTGACGCAGTCGGTGCAGGGCTCGGCGCTGCCAGGAAATTTCACAGGACATCTACTTGTCCAGTGTACAAACCCCATTGTTTAAAGTAGACACTGCAAAAGCAGCAGCAAGGTGGAGGATCCTGCCAGTGTCTGCAGAGCGCTGTCATCATCACAACAGCACCCAAATGTCTTTCTTTTATGGCAGAAGACTCTGCAATGGAAGGAACATTCCTGCGTGGCCATACCTGCTCAGAATCATCAGGGCCTGTCCATCATCCTTGCTGTTACACAGATCCACAGCGTTGGCTTCCAGTATGGCCAAGCCCAGTTGGAAAATGGCTTTGATCCCATCGTAGAAGAAGCAGTCCACAACATTCACAGCACTTTCCAAGGGCATGATGCTAAGGAAAAGGGTAAGGAACCACGAAAGAGAGATGGAAGCTAAGGTGGTCAGATCCTTCATATGTTCAGCCAGCTCTGGAAGTTGTTCTTTTATAAGCTCTTCGAACACCGACTGGTCTACCTGAGCACCTGGCAATTCATAAAGAAACAGTATTAGCCAGGACTGACATAGGAAAGATATTATTTAAAGCTAATAATCGCTATCAACTGCAAGACTTTCTACAATTTTAAACTGAAAAAATACACACTCATCTACAAGGAAAAATCCCATTATCCTCCTGCTGTGGTCTCAGCCCCAGCCCACATGACCGTAATCCAGACTGAACAACTTGCGGCAAAAAAATTGGTTTGATTCTGCTGAGGACCTTTAAATTGCAATGAAATAGTAACAGCAGGAGCTGTTGTTTTCAGCTAAAAGAGCACATCATAAAGTGCAAGGAAAAGCAATCTTAAAGCATTTTACTGTTTGACTTGGGGCTTATGCAGTGAAAAGCAGGCAGGGCACATTCCTCCCCGGCATATGCACTCAAGCAAGCAGGTAGTAGAGCTTTCGTTCTGTGTAAGAAAATTTAACATGAAAATACAGATATGGCTACAGACACTAAACAGGAAGAAAAATACACATTTACACATAAACGTGCACGTATAAATACATGTACATACATATAGATATGTATTTTAAGAACAAAAGATTTCTGCAATGCCTGGCTATAAGCTTTCCTACCTGTCCCAACCGGTCTTTTCAAAAGGAACAGATCTGGGCTCTGTTTCAGCTACTAGCTCAGTCCTGCTTTGTAAGCAACTGTTGTAGAATCAATGCTGTTGAAGTGGCCTTTGTCTGTAAAGCAGATCTGCCACGTCAGTCAGCTTTTCAATTATTTTGTCTTTTGAGCTATTTCATTTCTTTCTCACACTCTATATTGTGCTGATATTAGGAGATGGCTTTAACTGCTATGAAATTCTGAGACATACATACCCTCAGCACTCAAAATTTCTGTTGTCCAAAAGCAGAATATAACCTCAACAATTTGTGGCAGAAAGCCAGCATATTTTGGCTTTGTATCCAATCATAATTAAAAAAAAAAGAAAACCCAGCTATGACTTTTCTGTTTTAGAACTTTTCACATCAAGCCACAAAGAGCTTCTTCTGCTGGCTGTACAACCATTACACACCACAAATAAAAAATAAGTGCCCAGGGACATGCAAAGAGCTTTTGAGAAACACATCAAACATAGTCCTTTCTTTGAAGAGATAGCCTTCCACATCAGATGATCATAAATAAGAGCGGCAGAGAAAACAGAGGAGAAAACAGGTTACTCAACAGAGGGCTGGTTTTCATTCAGTGTCTGGTTTGGGTTTTTTAACATGCTCAACACAAACAATTTTATAGCCATAGTTAACACAGACCAATAGAGCTGGTTTAAGGGATATTTGACAAAAGCCAGAGACAGATAAGGAGACACATATAAAAAGATCATTCTAGCCTCAGAGGCTTCACAGGAGAGACTGAGGTTTAAAATAGGAGTGAAATGCTGCCCAGATCTTTTGCAGAAGATTGTATTACAAATAATTGTTGACATTGTACAGCAAAGTCAAGCAGGTGTATTCAAAGTGACTCTTACGCCCACTTTTTCAGAGAGCTCCCAGAAATCATGAAATCTGAACAACTGAACCTCTGACACATTACAGCATGAAACCATAACAAGGTAGGAAAATAGCAGGGTATCATTTTTTTAAAAATAATATGACTCAAGATGCAAACTAAATGACATCTCCAAGACTGAAAAAGCAAATCAAGTGATGTTTTCACTGTTTCAGTAATTACAATAACAAGATGATGACAGTCTTAACAGATAAGTAGGGTAAGATGGCTTCCTGGTTTATGAAGAGGATAAATAATGGGTGCCAGCCCTGCCTGCAGGCTTTTCCTATTTGCAAGCAATGAAATGATGAAAGGGCTTGTGGAAAGACACAGTGGTCATGGCTCATAAGGCTGAAGGATGGAGATGGTCATGTGATAAAATAAAAAGGTTCAGTAGGATGAATTGCCTAAGTTTTTAAAGCAAAAATTATTAAAAAAATAAATAACTAAATAACATATTTTGAATGTCATAAAGAAACAGCCCAAGAGAAGATGGAGCTAAGAAGGCCTGTTAAAACCAAGGTCATTAATTAGTAGCTGTTTTGATTGTAGAGATTACTGGCTGACACTGAAGAGGAAACGCACAGTGACAGGTACCAAGGTCAGAGAGAGTTATAGAGAGGTCACCAAAATTAAAGAGGAATCAAAATTTGGACAACCGTGTTGGCAGTGTGGACAAAGAGGAAAAACTGGGTCTTGGAAGGGTTATGCAGGAAGCAAAAATGCAAAGTTTAGACAGGAGCTGGTTACAAATCAAAAAAGAAGGTCATCTGAAATGCAAAGCCAAGTACAGTAACTCAAGCAACAGAAACCAGAGAGGAGGGACAGGATGGAGAAGATCAGTAGCACCAATTTGTTTACACTAAGGCCTAGGGTAAATTAAAGCTTCAGAAGCAACTGCTCAGTGAAGCAACAATGCTGCAAAATTACATCACTGCTATTTGACTAAGAGGAGCAGGGGAACTTCTGAGTCGAAGTCCCTGGTTCCTCGCACCGTGGTGAGTCATGGCAGTGCCTCTTTTAGAGTCATGGTCCTCCTTCCTTTGGGTTCAGATGGCAGAAAACTGAGAGACAGTCAACCAAGACTATCAGCACTCAAACAACATGGTGACTGACAGTCCTTATACAAACCCAGAATCAAGTACAGCTCAGGGCAGTGATATGGCCAGCCTAGTGGGACATCTCAAGTTCGTTTGAGCGTAGAGAATGCTACTTTTAAGGGGCAATAACCCAGCAAACACCCAGCAACTCAAGGCAGGCCGATGATATCCAGAGATGCACAAAGACAGATTAAAGTGGTCTTTCATTTTTAATCGAGGAAGGAGAGAAACAAATACGGAAGTCATCAAGATAGCAGTTTGAAGTGATGTTTGGAGGCAAGAACCAAAATGCTGACAAGTGCAACAGTTACAGTGCCCAGTCCACTAGCTGAAAATACCAATGGTGTTCAAAGCACCACAAAACACCCTAAGCAAAACTCTCCTTTAACTTACCTTCCTGCCAGCTGAATTACAAGACAATAACAGTTCAGGAGGGTGGTATGATCATCCCATCCTCCATGCAAATGATTGGAAATTTTCTCAGATGTCTCCTCAAAGTCCCCAGGCAACACAACTGTGCCCACACTGCTACTGCCAGGGATTTCCTCTTACCCTCACCTCCTCACAAGTGATCATAATCTCTCCCTTTCCTAAACTGTGGCTAAAGAGTAAGGTTAACATTAAGGAGGGGAAAAAAAAAAAATCTATCAAGCCGTTTGTCTTGGATTGCGCAGACAGAAAGCTATTTTCCCCGCCCTAAAGGAGTGAAATAAAAACACTCTCAGAGAACTGGAAATGTAAATGGAAATTACTATTCACAAATATATACAAAAATACAAAATACACAAATTGATATTCAGCCTTGGCCCGGTTCTCCACCTGGGCTTTTCCCAAAATCTCACTAGTTCAAAACTTTCCAAAGCCTTCTCTTCAACCAGGCTTCTGGTACTTCTGGAGGACTTTCTTTTCCTCTTAAACCCATAATGCCATTCTGTCAGATGAGGAAGTAAAGTGACTGAAAAGAACAAATCCACTTTCTTGTATGTACATCTGTAATTACTGTGTGAAGCTGCTCAGCATCTCTCTCTTGGTGCATTAAGGCACCTTCACTAGTCTTAAAAACAGTTGCACTGCAAAGGAGACACAGCACATGCAGTACAAGGCACGCACTGCAGAGGGACAGAACTTATTTCTTAAAGCAGCATCTCACATTGAGAGGTTTTGCATCAGCCCTCATTACAAAGGGCCACTTTATGTGCAAGTCTGTATTACTCCAGCAGCCAGGCAATGCAGACACGTCAGATCAGAAATTAGCTACCCTAGCAGATCTTTCCTGGGTTCATCTTAAACAGCTCAAGTCTCTAAGACTGAATGCTCCTAATCACAACACACAAGCTCTTCTGTTTTTACCTAACAGGCAAAAGTGCCACCGCCTTCTGACCAATAGAAAAAAGAAGACACACTGTAAAGTTGAGCATTTATGGTTCTTGCAGTTCAAACTCTTCAAACCAAAACCACCCCTAGGTGAACTCTGAGCAGCCACCACTGCTGTCCCTGCACACTGCACAAATCAATGGACCACCTCACCCATGGGGTCTGGACTTCTGAAGACCCTGAGCATTTTATTCACCCCAGTGCCATCCGGCTGCCCCTTCCCAGTTAGCAAGAAGAGAAACAGAAGCTCACCTATCACTCGGTGGTTGAAGTAATCTGGCAGCATTCGCTCACACACAGCAACCAGCAGCCAAAAGGCTTCTTCCTCTTTGGCATACAACAGCAACACGGAGGTCAAAATGTTCATAGACTTACAAAAGGCAAAGAAGAAAATGAGATTTATTAGTGGCAGCAAATCCTACTGACAAAAGCTGAATTGTGGCTATTTTTAAACAAACAAAAGTAGCCTAACATGAAATAAACAACTGCCAAAAAAAAGAACAAACAGCAAGAGAAAGGGGACAGTGAATACACAATAGCCCAAAGGCATAACAAACTTCTGAAGCTCATGTATATTGCTTTTCATAAGAGAAATAGGAAACAACTGAGAAAAGCACAGTACTGGATCTTTCCTGATACAAAGTAGGTAACTCACAATGCAAGATGTTTTGGGGCTGCTTTCCCTACCTTCCTGTGTTGGGTCTGGTCTGACGTTAATCAGAATTCAGAGAGATGCACAGAAGGTAAAGTCACTATTTTAGCTAGGCAGCTGCATGAAGTACTTTGACAATTTGTCATCAGTTTTGGAAGAAAGGGGCAGAACTTTAGTGCATTAAACCAGTGCTCTACGTGAATCTCATCTCTGCAGGCCAGTATACTCTGCATTGTCTCCCAGTATAGTACAAGAAATGTACCTTGGAGCAAACAGAAGCATCCAAAACACTTCCACCCCGACTCTAAATGAAGTTTGAAAAACTATGACGGAATATTTTTATTAAACCAGAGCTTTTTGTTAAGCCACTTGTTTCCCAGAGTAAATGCCATTTAATAAACCCATGTACTTTCCATAACTAAAAGACATTATTTATCATAACTACCATTAAGAATATTCCCAAGAGAACAATAAAACCGAGAGAGTGGAAAGAGGGAAGAAAGCAGCAACTGTTATCCCACTGGGAGGTTCTCACCTGGCAGTATCCTATTTTGGGGTTCCTGTGTGCGTAGGCCGTGAGCACCCTTCTGAGGGCAGCTATGCCGGTCTCGCTCTGGAAGGCAGGGTGCTCGGGAAGCGAGCGGTGGAGGTCACGCTCGATCTCCTCTGTTGCCATACAGCACTTGCCCATAGACGCCTCCACCAAATGTATGTAGTAACCAGGATGCGAGGCAAGATCCGTCACGGCATCTGAAAGCAACAGGAAGAGAGAAAGAGGAAGACACCAAGTGGATTAGGATGATGCTAAACTTAGTGTTGTAGGAATCGATGCTCAAAAGGATGTAAGCAAGATGGTTTTCCCCAAGGTCCATGAATTTAGTGAAAATTCCAGACCTGAAAGAAATAAAGTCTTAGCAGAACACATCTTGAAGACAAAATAATTATCATAGAGTCATAGAATGGTTTGGATTGGAAGGGACCTCATAAATTATCTAGTTCCAAGCCCCCTGCCATAGGCAGGAGCACCTCCCACTAGATCAGGTTGCTCAAGGCTTCATTCAGCCTGGCCTTGAACACCTCCAGGGAGGGGGCAAATATCAGCTTCTATGACGCAACATCATTCAAAACACCTTAATAGTGACATTGAACAGAACACTTCCTCAGCAGAAACTGTTACTGGGAGAAACGTACTCAGAGCTGTTCACCATCCAAGGAGGTATAACTGCACATGAAGGAAGGCATTTTACAAACGTTTGAACGTGTCATGTACCAGATTAAGGACTAAACTTGAGACCATATTTTAGGCACATTCTGGGTCTGCCAGATCTGTGGACGAAATTAGTTGTGGGGGTTTTTTCCTATCTCCAGTTTCTATTACCCTTGCCAACATTCAACAAGAAGCAGGAACAGGACAAGCTGACTGTAAGATGTCATCATTTTGCAATAATTTTATTTTGCAACGATTTGATTTGTCTAGGGTTAAATCAATATCTATGCTACAATCTAATTGTTGCTTGAAGATGAACATTATTTCATGAAAACATGACGTTAATTTTAAATTACACAGATGAAGAAAATGTTATTTCAATTCTTCTGCACATCATGCTCTGTCACATCCTGAGATAAAATTTTTACCCATCTACCTAGGTACTTCCTTGCACTTATTAGTTAAGTTCAGATCATCTCTCTTCTGTGAGCAGTATCATAAGCTCTGGGTAAACAACATTTAATTGCCCTTGTGAGATTTCTTGCCTAAATATTTTGCCATGTTCAGAATCAGATGATGCCTACATTCAACATTTCTAAGCATGCCCACCTGAGAAGAGCAGCCAGAGTTTGCCTCTTAAGGATTCAGGGATTCCCATAGCAACAAGTTTTCTGATCTTCTCTGTGCGAAACATGCAGACAGTTCTGCCGTATTCTACAAAATGGTCATTCCACAGGCTCTCTTTGATTTGCTCCCTGGACTGGGAACAAGGGGATGTATTTTAAAAGAACAAATCATGTGTGTGTGAGAACTGGTAAACAGAAACATTTTACAGTCCACAAGGTACTTCCTTTGCCAATGAAAATGGGAAGACTGCTTTAAGGACTACATCTTTCTCCATTTTGCACATGCAGCTACCCCTCAGGGAGAAAAATTATAAATATTCACCAGAAAGAAATGGGGGAGAGGGAGAAAAAAACACTCCAAGAAAAGAGAAGTCATTACCCCATATCTCATTTCTCCAGCCAACGCAAAGTTCATTTTATTGAAAATATCTGTTTGATGTCAGCTCAGCTTTTTTAAAAACAAGAAAAACAAAACAAAACCTAAGTTCCTACAGCTTCCCCGAAGTGTTACATACCTTTCCAAAATCAAGGCCTGCCACTCCTGGCTGATGAAAGTCTGACCTTAGCGCTTCTGCATTGAGCAAGTAACTGCTCTCCTTTCCACATTCGCTTCTCTCCTTGCCTTGTGAAGCCTCTGTTCCCAGACATGGAGGCTCACTGTCCCTGAGCATGCATGTGGATCCAAAGGCAGGACTGTTCTGCAATACAGAATCAAGGTGGTAATGACTGATAAGAGACTAAGAACTACATCCTCAGCTGTCTTCGAGACATGGAGCTGAGTTAGCCTTTGCCTTTTGCACCAAAACCTTTCATACCTTTCAGTAGGAAAGGACTTATTCAAGACTTCATACAAATTATCATTCATTTGTACGTCAAGAAAATGATTGTTACTTTAAAATAGAAGTTGCTGGTAAATTCTACGTGTTCTTGATGAGAAGCTACCAAACAGTCTTCTATTTTAGTTAGGATTTAAAAAAAAAACAGTGAACAATGCATGTGGGAGAGGGATCATCTTTTTCAATCCCCTGCCCAAAGCAGAACCACTCAGACCAAGTTGCTGGAGGCTGTGTCCAGATGAGCTGAGTAGCTCAAAGGAAGCCACAGCCTCTCTGAGCAGCCTGGTCCAGCTCTTGGTCTGTCCTTGAGGGTAAATCTTTATACCTATTCAGATTCTTCCCTTGATGCATCTTGGGACTGTTGCCACTTGTCTTTCAGCTGACATGTCTAAGAAGAGCGTGGCTCCCTCTTTATCTGTAACTCCCCATTAGCTAGTGGAAGACAGACCGAACAAACCCCGCTCCCTCAGCATCTCTTCATAAGGCATGTTCTCTAGCCCCTGACCATCTTGTAGCCTTCTGCTAGATTTACTCCAATTTGTCAAAGCTTTTCTTGCGTGGTGGGGTAGAGTCATCAGCCCTCGAAGTGCTGAACAAAAGGGAATAATGACATCCATTGACCTGCTGGTTACAATCCTGCTAGTACAGCCCCTGCTGGCCCCCTCCAACGTAAGAGCACACCGACTTTTAAGTTCAACCTGTTGTCCACCATGACCACCCTGCCTTTTCCACATGGCTGCTCTAGAGCCAGCCAGAATCCAGCCACTACTGGCATGCCTACCAGCATGGGGTTACTCTGCCAGGCTTTGCATTTGCCTTTGTTGAAATTCATAAAACCTCTCTCAGCCCATTCCCTCAGATTGTTGAGGTGCCCATGCAGGGCAGCCCTGCACCACACCATATTCATTGCTCCCCTCTGGTGTGTCAGTCACAACCAAACCATGCTGCAGGTGTGCTCAGGCAGGTCTTTACAGAAGGCATGAGACAGCACTGGCCCAAGATCAACCACCTGAGGAAGGTAGGAAAATGGACCAATGGATAAATATATTGAGCTCATAATAAAGAAAAAAAACAACAAAAACAAACAAACAAACAAACAAAAAAAACCAACCAAGCAGAAGTTCAGTACCTGGTTTCTATTTTGCACATTGTTACAATGCAGTGGGTTGCTGGAGTTCACTTCTCTTAACCTCTGGAGCAGGTTCTCCACTAAAGTATCTCGGTCCTTCAGCTCGATGAACTGAAAGGCCATCTTGCTCCTTATGCTAACGATGATGGGATTAGGGAGAAGACTTGTGTCCTCCATCTTCTCTATACTGATTACCTTATCCAGAGACATTAAAGAAAACATATCATGCACCACATCCGCAGAAACATCTTCAAATATTCTGTATGTACCAAAACACAGTATTCATATGCACACATGCTTTAAACACGGTTATTCATATTGGCTTTCCTCGATAAGACCTATCACCTAAAGTTCATGGTCTCTTTAGAAGCTCAGTGCAGGCACCAAAAAATATCCCAGCTGCCTTCTCCCTCTCTCCCCCCAATTAAAGGACTTTGTGACCCACTTCTGGAGAGTGGACTGGCAGGAAAGATAAGAAAGCTGAGTGGGATTAAAATAAGATTTAGAAAAGGATCAACATGATCAGATTCTGGGGGACAGAGGAGGAAACTGACTTTCACACTTTTGAAGATGGAGAAAACAGTTGTTTTGTTGTTTCTGACTAAGTATATATACCACTGTTCTGTTATTGTTTCATTTCTGTAACAGGGAAAGGTAAGCTGCTACAGTTAGGATATCATTTGGTTGTTACACTGTTATTAGTCAAGGATGAAAGGATAGCTTTAATTAAGCGATCGTAACAGCCTTATCAGGCAGGCATTTGCTGACAGCTTCCTTCTCTTCTACTCCCACCACCTTCCCAGGCACTCTCCTTCCATTTAAATAAACCTCTGATTTCATGGAAATTTGGCAGCTTGCTAGTACATCCACAGTTCCCTCTTTTTCTCTCTGCCCTGCAGCTTTATGAAGTATCCACAGGTTTGATCGAGTTTGTCTATGGAGACAGAGTTTCTACACTTTTAAGTGTTGATCCCAGACAAGGGTGTTTTTGTATTGTTAGAATGGGTCCAAGTTGAACTCTCCATCAGCATCAAGCCAGACTTAGGGATTTGTGGAGCTGGGAGTCTCAGACCAAGCAGACTCTACTTCTGCAGTGTTCTGTCCAGCCTGCATTGCCTGTCCATACTTAACTTTGAGGGTGATGTTGAACCACTCATATTTTTAGGAACTCATGCCCTAATGAGTCTCACAACAAGCTTTACAACAATCCTGTAGGCACGGTACACACAAGCACCCTACTCTTTTTCATCAGATGATGGTTTGCAGATAAGTGAAATGATAGTGGATGCTTAGAGCAGAAAAAGGCAGATAAGGACCCAAAATGAAACAAACAAACAACTCTACCTCTCTGAGTGGGATGATAACATTGCAGCTGCCATTTTCTTTGCTGGCAAAACAGATATAACTGTCTGAAGTATACATCCTTCCCACTGTGTGACAGCGACTAAATGGTGTCCAGAGAGAACAGTCTACAACTTCATGCAGCTTCTCCTTCCTGGGCAATCTGAAGAAGGCCCGAAAGAATTCGTTCTGTGCTCTGGCTTCAAGATCCCTTAAGAGAAAACAGTAAGAGCAAATCACAAGACCCCAAAAGCTAGGACATGCAGCACGAGACTCACTTTTCTTGTTAGCTTCACCAAGAGCAAGGGATACAGAATAAAGGCACCACACACAGCAATCTTAACTACATGAACAGATGGATAAACTGATTGTTTAACAGTAAGGTCAAAAGCAATTCTTGTAGTGACTAGGAAAGGAAAGGATACTAATTTAAATCAGCTGGTTTGCTGGGTTGGGTTTTTTAATTATTATTCAACCATGCATTTTCTGTTGCTGCTGTATGACTTTCCAGCCTCAAAGAGTTACAGATTTCAGTGCCCAGAAGACAACTAAATCTTTCATCTGATGAATATAAATTGAGCAACAGAGATTAGTCTTACGTTTGTTATGTCCCTTCCCAGCAGCAGTACTAACATCACCCAAGGGATTTGCACCTGCACCCAAAAGTAATGTATTTGCTTGAAGAGCACTTCCAAAGTGGTCAGTAATAGAGGAATTAATGATGGTGTCATCTACAGCATTTCATCCTTTACTTGAAGAGGTATCAACCTATGAGAGCCCTCAGAACAGTTGCAAAACACAGAACAGTTACAAATCATTTACAGACTTATTTGGGAGTAACCGCATCAGCTACATTCAGTTTGGAATCGACTTCCTTCACGTCATCCATTGACATTTATGTGCAGAGAAAAGGTTTAAATAAACAAAGCTTTCATTTCTGAGCTATGGTTATACAGAGTTGGCTTTGGGAATTTTTTTTCTTTTTTTTTTTTTTAATTAAGAAGTCTACAGTAATTTAGAGAACTATGCAATTAGATTAGAAACAGGCCATGGCTATTAGCTCACCAACAGCAGCTCCAGAAACATTAGGGCTTAAATTTTTATTATACTACAAGTAAATTTTTCCAAACATGATTCACCTTAGGGGGGGGAAAAAAAGCCAGCTTTGTTCCATTGAAAGAATTTAAAGCGTGGGCTGAAGCATTATAGGGAGCGGTACCTTGGTGCTGTAAATCCTTTCTCTCCTCCTTCCTTCACCCTCCTCTTCTGCAGACACCTTCCCCCCATCCCAGCCCTGGTGTTTAAAAATAGAGATAGATGAAGCCTCTGCTTCAATATGTGAATCAGTTGTTTGTGTCTTTTTATGTCAGTTTAATCCACAGAAAAAAATAAAGCCATGTGAAACAAGGATGGATACAATCCGTAACAAACTGAGACCTGAGAAGGGAAGATCTGTATCTGAGACCAACAGAAAAGACAGAATGTGCTCTACCAGCATTCGGCTGCTGTTTCCTTCTAAAGCATTATCTTCCTTAATAATATTATCCAAGGAAAACAGACAAATAGTCTCCTGTTTTTCACAGAGAACAAAGAGAAACCCTCTTTGTGAAGGAAGACAAAAAGGTTGCTCCTAAGTTAAAATTCCACAGCGAGAGCAGCTCTGATAAGTGCCCACAGCAATCTGCTATTGTGACAAAGCTGGATCAGGATATGCCTCCTAGTTAACTCACCACTAAAATATTTTCCATTTCTGCACAGCACAGATGAATGCTACTGATAGCATCTGCAGTCAGGTCTGGGTAGAGCTGTGCTCTCCTGCTATTGTGCTGAGAAGGTATGACCCTCCCTGGATCTACTCTCTGTTAAAATCACTATACCTTTATATGATTGTCTTTGATTTAAGAGTTGACTGTTTCTAATTCTCCAAAATCTGCAGTTCTGAGTTTTCAGGACTTTCCTGCGTCTCTCGAGTCTGCAGGTTCCAGGTGTGGGGCCTTTCAGACAAGAAGGGACAAGTCTTTAAGCTGAAGAATGACATTTCCCGTAAGTGAAACTAAGTAAATTCAGCAAGCACTGCATCCAGCCTCCTCACACCATACAGGGGGAAGGCTGCCAACCCAAACATCCCTGGAACTGCCTGTCCCCTGGTGACTCATGACACAGGGTCGCACAGGGCCACTGCAGAGACCACCCTGCAGCCAGGGCTGCCCCAGAGACAAGTGCCAAAATAGGGACCAGCCTGCTGGTGGGAGGGATCCTGGAAAGAAAAATAGCAGAGGGATGAAAACGCTGTCAGCACCTACCACCGTGAGCTCAAACATGAAGCTTTGTTAGAAAGTGGCACATGGTGGAAATATTTCCTGTTAGGCAGGCAAATTCTAGGGCTTAAAGCAATTGCTTCCCTTCATAAATAGAGCCAAACAAAATTAGAGCTGGTTAAAAAAGAAACCCAAACCCTGTAACTCAAAAACAACCACAAATTAAATTAGCTTCTAAAACAAGACAGGCAATTGTTTAAACATGATACAGGCAAAGATTCAGCAGCTGGGCCATGTCATCAGGTCCCACAGCTTCCATTCTGAATTTTGCAATGCCTCCAAAGCTGAACAGAACCACAAACTTTCTACCTGCCCAATCTGTTTGAAATTTTATTGTCTAGCTTAAGAATTCCCATGTTGATTTGTTTTATTAAGAAAATGCAGTATACTGAGCTGTAGCTAAGAAAAAAAAAGGAATGGTATCATTATGTAAAAACAATGTTTACCAAGTGTTTCCACACGCATCAAGAGAATAAAAGGCTAGAAAATGCAATTGCCTTGCTCCCTCCTTTTCAGAAAACTCAGCAATTCTTTCCACACACAGTTCCCAACTTGCACAGTACAGGATCCTGGATTGCCTCCAACTCCAGCACTTCAAAGTGAACGGCAAGTCTGAACTGTGGTAACTCCTTCTGTGTGACCCCTGTGTTACCTTCCAAGAGTTTTAAATTAAAGGAAATAACACACAAGACTAACAAAATGCCTAAAAGTATCAGGACACTCAAAATTACATTCTCACTGTCAAATGTGTTTTTCTCTGCTTTAAATTTAATAGAAGTCAGCTTGGCAAGATTTTAGCTCTGCTGAGTCATTTGCTGCTTACCTAAAACCTAAACACACTGGTTGACCTCTTGTTTGCAGAGACCAACTACCAGACTCCTTTTGCTTTTCAGTCTCCAGAAAGTTACAGATTTTGGAAATAACATATCCATGTTCTGTTTATTGGAAGAGCAGCTACAATCATTTGGCAAGAAAAGTTTCTCATAAGCAAGCCAGGAGAAGCTATCTGAGAAGAGCCAACACGGACTTGTCAGGACACATGTAAACTGAACATCATTCCTTTACGTAGCAGGAATACTGGACTTGTAGAGGAAAGAAATGCAATGGATATTTTAGCCAGAATTTATGGAAGTCTTGATATTTCCTCACATAGAACTAATGAAACTGAAGAGAAAAACTGGTGTACCAAGCCAGTTGAAAAAGAATACACTAAAAAGCACCCCTCAGAAGCTCCCAGGTAAACTGGAAGTCTGTATCAAGATGATCTATCCTGGACTAGCTTCTGTTCAACAACTTCATCAGCAATCTGTATGATGGATCAACAGATTGTTGTTATTAAAGCTGCACATGATGTGAAGCTGGTAGAAGGATGAGCAGAAGAACAGGATCAGATTCAGAATGACATTCATAAACTTAAGGCATGGTGTGGAAAAAAAACAGTATTACAAATATTTTCAGCTGTACATCATGAGCTGCACATATGCTGCATGGAGATCACCTCCACCAGCAGCCATTTACTCAGTAAAAAGAATAGACCTAGGGATCACAAGTTGAACATGAGCCAACAGCCTCATGCTCAGAGGAGGAAGAGAAGCACCGCACCAGGCTGCAGAAGTGCACAGTCACAAAGATGCAGCATGGCAGTCCCAGAGTTGCTGCACAGTCACACTGCTCATGCCCTGATCAGCAAGGTGTTACAGGTAGTCCTGTTTGCCACCACCCCACGCCTGCAGCCACATGGCATAGTGACAAGCATCCAGAGAAGAGCAACCAGAAGGGCTAATATGAGAACTGATTAAGAAAAACAAAATGGCTGAACTAGGGCAGTGTGGTGTAAAGAAAAAAAGAGAAAGGAGACGCACACCAACATCTAAATACACAAATGGTTGCTCTAAAGAAAGCTAAAACATTTGATCTCTTCAATGGTACTGCATAGGGCAAGAAGTACCAGACCCAAAAAGCAGCATGGAAGTTTCAAGTTAGGCTTTAGAAAGACTTTTCAAATGGTAAAATGTTGAAGTACCAGTATGGATCCTGCTATTTCCATTATGGAAATGCTTTAAAACAGAGCAGGTGATCATCTCTCATGAGTAACACACAGAGATAATCCAAGCCATGCCTTTTGCTGGGCAGATAAAATAAACGGATGTTCTTTCTACTCACATCCTCCTTATGCTCAAGGTTTACAGCATCCTTGGATTCCCTCTCTGAAGGAATTAATGCAAACTGAAGTGACATTTACGATTCAAGGTACTTCAAACAGCTTCCCTTCAGCTTACATCAGTGTTAAAAAACTTCTTTGCCTTCATATAACACAAAGCCATCCTTGCTGCCATGTCACAGTTGGATATGAAGAAAAGAAACAGAGGTGGTTAGAGCCCTGGAGAAATGTATCATACTTTTGAAACCTTACTGACATCCGCACTAAAGCTTTTGAATTGTGTTTTCTGCTCTGGCCAATTTACTTGCTGCATTTGAAGAAAGCAATGGATACTCCTGCATCCTGAAAGAGATGGAAATATGTACAGAAAACCTATGCAACTTTAGCAAACTTTCTATTAAAAAAGAAAATGTAGTTACCATATGTTCCAGTAAAATTGTATGGCACATAAATATATCTGAAAGAAATGGCATCTGTAGTTATAAAACATCTCAGCTCTACTTTGCCTTTCCCTTTGTAATCATTGTTCTGAGCTTTACCCTCTCATTAAGCAGCACAGAAACTTGCAAATTAAGTTGTTTGACTCTGACCGTGGTGTAACTTGTGCCATAGACTGTAAGCCTAATCCCACAGCCTCTCTGACTCCAATTACTCCACTGCTCACAAGACGACCCCAAAAGCATCAGGCAAGGCAGCAACTGTTTCTGGTTTCAGAATGTAGAATATACAGACCATGATGGCATTAAAAAGGCACTTTTTAAAAATAAAGATTTTTAAATAAGGCTCTTGCAAAAGAAAGTCTGACAAATAAATGCAGTCGATACCTACTTCATTAATTTGACAAAACTGGAATAACTATGGTATGTGGATTATTGCTCTCATTTTGAAAGACTACCATTTGCTTACAAACCATGCACAAGATTTTACACAAACATTTATTAGGGGGAAAATGTGGAGAGGAAAATAGTTACTCTTGTACTACTACAACAGCTTCAGGAAAAAAAAGCAGCAACAAAAACTTTACACACCAAAAATTTCAACACCCCCCCCAAACATGTTAGCATCAAAAACCAGTTTATCCACTATTCAAACTACAGGTCTTGCTTAATCACTTTACATCAAAGTAGTTGTTGAATTGTGACAAAGGGCACCAGAAACAGCACCTTATCCAACCACTACCCTAACTGGTGCAGAGGAAATAGGATTTTGGCATCTTCCATGTTTCCATGCTTTCCTTTCTACCATCTCAATTTCCAGCACAGGTTAGAGAAGATGTTGCCAGGAACTCTCCAGTAAATATATTTTTATCCCTTCTTCCCCTCCGCACCCCTCAAAGTTTCGGAGAAAACTTGTTTCAGTAAATACGTGGGATGGTTTCTGTTGCTTGTTTGCTAACAGACATACCACTTCTCAAAAATACCACAAGGTACTTACAGGTTGATTCCCTAAGAGCCTCCTTATAGCATATTGCTAAGCTTATACTCTGCAACCGTAATTTTAGTTTTTCTGTAGTTTTCCATTCAGTTAGAACCCCCAACTCAAAGACTATTTTGGGAAGTAACAACGATGAGTTGAAAATCAGTAGATGGTGAAAATACCTCCCCAGAGTTTTTTGCTACGTCTCTGGATCCTTGCTTCATGCATCTAACTTTTCAGTTCAAAGGTGGGAGGAGGTTAGAATGGTAAGGCACAGAAGGGAGCTTAACTACAACTTACTACTCACAGACACATCCTACAATAGTTAAAATACATAGCCTACCTTTCTTGGCCTAAAAGCCTTTCTTGGACTAACAACATCCAGTTACACCTAAATTGTAAAAATAACAGTAGCTCTTGTATTTAAAGGAACCCTGGCTATGAAAAAGAAGCTAGCAAAATTGTTCATGGCTGCTCAAATTAACTCCTTGACGATGGACAAAATCTTGGTATCAGTGACTTTCCTTATCGTATGTACGTATGAAATTGTAGCGGAAGTGTGTTTTATTATTTTAAACTCCGTTATGAAAATTTGCAGAAATATTTAGCTGAGATGTAGACCCAACACCATTGCAAAAATCCCCCTCAGAAACAATAAAACAGCTACTGGACATATCCCTATTTTTTTTTGGAAAACGAAACCACACATTCCCTAAGCTTTAGCTGTGAAGCAATACCTGAGTCATTCCCTCCATACCTCTGGCAGAGAGAGAGGAAGGAAGAGCAGGAAAGGGTATGATTCAGGAGGGGATAAGTGCTCCATCACACCCCATTCAGAAAAGTAGTATTTAAACCGGTATGTTAACCTTGACACCTCAGGCAAATTCCAGCTGGGGCTATCCATCCTGCCCACCTAAAATTCCTCTGGGCAGTTTCTCTTCCCCTCTTCCACAGCAGCAAATAAAACAGAGTTATGTGCTGGGACAGAAATAGTCACCAATCTTCCACACCTGAAAGCTGAGTGCATTTCCGTAGTGGGAGAGGAGTGCAGAGGTGCATTTTGGGCATGCATGGGGTAGGGCTGACAACGACATATTAATCTGCTGCAACTGCCTGTGGGTTTCTTAAGTCCTATAAACTGCTTGCTAAGTTAACTATGGCAATCATGCAATGTGAAATTTCATGTTTCAGATATGATCAAAAGCAGTAATTCTATGGAATTGATGGCACTAGGAAAGCCTACACACTGGCAAAATTATCAACTAAATAATGTTGCTCTTCAGGGAAGATGGAAAGTATCCCTTGCTGTAATCTACCCTTCTACGGAGAACGGTACTTCTAAAACAAACCAAAAACCCACAGTGATAGTTAAGGGAAGAATATAAAATGGAAAAAGATACCTTGAACACATGTTAAAATGCACCTGTTGGATACACCATAATACACTATAAAATCTCTTTTGCACCCCATCAAGTAAGCCTTTGAAATCTTACTCAGCTAACACAGCAATCCATGAAGACCACCACCAAACCTCTGCTTGTACAACAGGTTAGCTTTTTTACCTCTTGGTAATCTGAGTAGGATCCTGCAGACCTGGATCCAGTTCAAAGATCTCATTATCCAGCAGCCTTCGGAGTGTCACATCTGCCAGCTGCTCCATGATCCTGAAAGCCTCTGCGATATTGAGGAACGTGGAGAAGTCGCGCTCTTTGTTTGGCGTGGTGACGCGGACTGTGTCAGTCATGAAGACATTGGAGGTTCTTTCCAGTTTCTGGACCTCGACCCAAGGAATGATAAGTTTCACTGCCACCGGAGGAAAAAAAAGCAAAAGCTAGTTAGAAACTCTGCTTATGTTTTTCAGATTTGGGAAATAAGAAAATTCACAAAGAGGGAAGAGACACATTTTTACAAAGACAAAGCAAAAGCTGAAATGACTGTTACTTATTCTACATTCATTCTCCCCCACTCCAAAAGTCTGTCTTTTTCAGAACCTCTCTCTTAAAATTTTACCAATTTTTCCTAAGAGGTGCTGGACTGGGGAATTCTTCCTTTGCAGAACACCTGCCACAAGCTGTGCTCCTTTACAAGTAATTTCTTACAGTTACAGAAATTACAAGTAATTTCTTCATTACTAACAGAAGAAGGAGTTAATTTAAAGACTATAAAGATAACAGGGAAAGGCTTGGTAACCTCCCAGAAATAAAACTGTAGGTGGTGGAAATCCAACTACCTGCACAGTACTTTAAAAATAAAGCTAACTCCCCTACAAAAGGAAGTTCTGGACATTGGTATTTTATAAAGTTTAATTACTACTATAAGTAGGGGTGGGGAGTGCGTGAGGGGGGGTTAAAACAACTCCAAAGCTGCCTAAGCATTGGGATATTCCTATTTTTTTACTTTTTACTGAAAAGGTGCACAGGCAAATCTTGCCCTAAACATTAAGTGTAGTCAGACTTGCTTACAGAAAATAAAAACTGTTCTCTACACTTCAACACTGCTGAATCATAAAAACACAAATGGCAAACAGAATCAGCTTATTTTAGACAACCACTGCAGGATGTTACTTGCTTCTCTCATACAAATCTCTGGGTAGAAATTAGGCTGAAAAGGACTTTTAAATAGATTACATTTCTTCTTAATAACTGCTGGTAAGTTCCCAGGACTCTCTGTGCCAATAACATTAAGACTACACCCCGTAACATCCCTAGCTTGTCTCCTGATGCCAATAAAGCAATAAAAAGGCAGTAATAACAAACACTGTCATATATATATATATATATATATATATATGACACTTAACCATGATCATTAATTACCTAAGAAGCTGCTTCCCGTGAATTCTCTGTACTACATGAACCACAGATGTCAAAGATTACATTTTTTTCTTACTTAAATAAAGCACAGCTGCATCAACACACACAAACTGTTGCGACCGGTCATAAAATCATCTACACAGGGGCAGCCAAGGGAAGAAAGATTAAACAGCACTGGAGCAATAGCACCATTGTTCACACAGGTCAGAAGCAAATCAGCTCTGCTGTGCGGGTTGTACAAACTGCACAGCAGACTGCAAATGGGCCCAAACCTACTGATGAAAGGAATAACGTCTTCAAAGCTTTAGAAAAACACAAGTTTAATTTAAAAATGTGAAGAAATATTGGCATGCCCTTTCAAGAAGTCTGATGCTCTAAGTCTCTGAAACTCTGCAAATACTGGAAAAAGTGTTCCACGGAGTTTATGCTCATGTAAGCTGTAAATTAATTTTATGAGAAGCTGAAAACGGGTTTCAATGTGGTATTCCAGGTCATTTCAACATTAAATACAACAAAGGGAAGGGGACAGACTTGCCAGAAGCAGAAGACTTTACACTTTGCCTACAAAGAGATTTCAGGGAGGGATTTTCATCAAATTAAAACACCTTTAAGAATTCATATGTTTCTTTTTTCCCCTGTGCTATACTGAAGAATGCAAAAAAATGAGGTATTTGCGCAATAGTTTCAAGACCAGATTTAATTTGCGATTGCTACCTAAACAAAACAAAACAAAAAACAATGATTCACCTTTACTACATATAGTCAGCACTGGCTTCTCAAATAGTAACAACCAGAACTGTAATAGATCTGGGTTATTCAGTATAATAAAGGTATTTCATAAATGTGACAAAATACTAGCTTTGAAAGGGAAGCAATCATCTGCTTTATCAGAACCAAGGAAGTGGGAAGCATCTTAATAGATAATGCTTCCCACTGAGCTAGGGAATTTTGTTTAACCAAAACTAAAATTCAGGGGTTTTATTTCACATCTCCATGCAAATACATGGGAACATAAAGGCAATGTGACTGCAGCGGTGACTGAACAGTGTTTTTCCATGGTCAAAATGAAAAGTGGCAAAACACATAGTTGTTTGTGGGGATTTTGTATTTTCAGAATTGATTATTATTATTAAAAGAGAGGAGAAGCAATTTCTTCTTAAATACTACAGTGTGATATTGTGTTTCCAGTATCATTTAACGATCTGTGGTGTTCCATAAAGAACATTTTTGGAACAATAGAAAGGGGTTTCCTCTTTATTCCTCCTCCTTTGCCCGTTAATAAGTATTATTTTTGCTTTGTGTGCTTTGGCAGACTGGATTCCTCAAGATTTAATGAGAGCAAGCCTGCAATGATAGCAAGAAGAAAAGACTGACAAAGGATGTTACTTAATACTAAACAGAGAACAAGCAGATTAAACAAGAACTAAGATACCTATTATGTATCAAGAGACTCCATTCTAGTGTGCCCAGCAAAACTCAACTTTTGTTTTTATAATGAATAACAAACTTAACAAGCATTTTAAATCTAACTCTGCCACGTTTTGCAGATACAACAAAATAATTACCCTGAAATAATATAAGGAGAAAAAAGAACCTCTAAGCATGTCTTGCCATGTTTTAAGCTTTAGAAATTACCAATTGCTATATATTTTATCTTTATATTAATCATAGAATCATAGAATGGTAAGGGGTCAGAAGGGATCTCTGGACATGAATGCCCTTAATTTTTAGAAGTAGAGTTTTATTTGATTAGTCATCCCAATATTAAACCCAGACACTAAACAGTAAAGTTTTCCCAAATGTTCCAACTGACAATTCTTTATTTTTAGCAGTATAGGTTTATATTACTGTCCTTGCTGAAGCTCCATCAGGACAAACAGGACTTAAAACTGTTACCAGTTCATGCACAATCTTACTAAACAGATCAATGCTATTGAGATTAAACGGCTACATTCATTGTCACCATCTAATATCTATTACATTCATTTTTACCTTCTTATTCTGAAAGGCTCTTCATAACCACACGACATGACATCACAAAGTCCCAGAACTCTCTGAATAGTCTGAAAGTCTAAAACCCTCAGGACATGCTTCTTGTAACACTCCTGGCAACTGGTACTCAGTGGAAGAAATCCCTAAATTGCTGGGGTCTTCCCTTAAAACCTCTGAATTTTCACCTGGTTCTCCAGGGCACAGCCTCGTTATGTTTCCTGAGCTATCCTCAGGCAGGCAGATAGACTTCAGCCCACCAGCCCTCTCCTGCTGCCTAGCACCAATGATGACTCTGCTTCCCTGCCTGTGGGAGGGACCCATCCTTACTCCCCATTTTCAGCACTACAAGTCTCTATTTCAGAATCTGGAGGAGGTCTGTTACATTTTAGGGCTACTTCACCATGGCAAGAGAAAGAACCAGACTGCAGCTGTGTCTGCGTGCTCTTATTACTGCATTCATGCTAAAATATAAATGTAAATGCTGAAGTGAAAACTAAATTAAACAGGATCTTTCAGCTGAACAAAAAAACCTCAGAAACTAAACTTCAGAGGCAAACAAGGCTTTTCATAAGAATTCTAACTATTCTTGCTTTTAAATGTAGTTGTATTTACATGTCTCCCCAGCATTAGATTTCTAATGCATCCACACTTACGTTCTTTGCCAAGGAAAAAGGAGTAAAAACAGAGATGATTAATGCTTAGATAAAGCCAGCCTTGCCGAGGAACTTTTCCTTTCCAACAGCAGCAGGAATAATAGGTGATCAACTTCTCCCCTTCAGGAAAATTAAATCTTGATTCAAATTTCACCAGGGCTTCTCGGAACTTCTCAGGGTCTTCCTCCTGCTCCGCAAGCTTGCTGCTCGTTTCCTCTGCAATCAGTGCCTAAGTCCATAAGCAGATAAATGTATCAGGAGAAAGCTGTGGCACCCACACTCAAGCAAGCTGCTACAAGCGACCTATGCAAATTTTAATAACACAGCCCTTTCTTACAAAAAGGCATTCAAGCTGATTGGCAATTTTCACAAACTGAGACATTTCTATGGTGTTCGCATCTCTCATACACTTTGAATGTTTCCAGATCAAGACTTTTCAGGCCTTTTTTTAATTATAATTTTTCCAATGACTCCGGCAGAATCCTGTATTTACAGTTTCATTAGGGGTTACAATTCCTGTTATTTGGTGTATGCCAAGCAAAGTTATCACAGAATAACAGAATGTTAAGGGTTTGAAGGTGTCATGGTAGGGTCATGACACAGCCCAGTACAAACCCAGACAGGCCTTCAGGTGTCTAGACAGGGTCCCTTTCTCTCCCCTCCTTCCGGCAGGAAAACAGGGCAACACGACAAAAAGAACAAAGGGGACAGGACCCCTGCCTGTCTGGTAAACAAGATGTTTATCTGGGGTGAGAGCTGACCACTGGTCCCCCAGAAACAAGGTCTTTGCTTCTCCCTTTTATGGTTATAGCCTGGCAGAACACCTTTCCATTGGGCAGCTACAGGTTAGCTTCAGTGCCTCGTTGGACCAATTGATCTCTGGCAAGATGTATACATACAAGTGACTGGGTAGTCAGCCTTGCCTTGCTTCAAGCCTTGCCTTGCCTAGCTCAAGCCTGCTGAAGCCTTGCCTTGCTTGAAGCATACTTGGATCTGTCTTGTAGAAGCTGCCTCGAGTTGCCCTGCCCTGCCTCAAGTGCCTGGTCCAGAGCCTGGGATAAAGCCACAAGCCTAGAAGCCGGATCTGCCTAGCCTGCTTCCCCTTGCCACTATAATCATGCCGTGCCTCAGTTTACCCAGGAACCAAGCCAGCGCCTGTCGTGAAGAGCGTCGTTAACTGCCTGCCGTCCGCTGAAGCCAGACCAGCCTGGGACCATGCGGTAAACCTTTCTTGCCGGCGATCTGCAGTGCTAGCTCCTTATGAGAGCACCCCAGAGCTGACACAGCAGCAGCAGCATCCCCGTGTGGGTAAAACCAGCTGTGAGTAATCAATTCATTGCCATTTGGGTTTACAGGCTCTTATCAAGCCTCCCCCCACTGTAACTGAGAGCTATCTGCTCTTGGGGACTTTCTCTTTCTAAGTTGTTTCCTCCTAATTTGTACAGAATAGTTTGTATTTTGCCCTGACTGCATAATTCCCATTGTAAATATATCTTCCAACTGTACAACGATCCTATTCAATGAGCTTTGGCATATTTGTATTAATAAAGGGTTATTATTTTTATTAATACTCGTTTGCCATATCATTTATTATTGTTGTGAGGGTAATTAATAAATAATATTCCTCCCCTCAACCACAACAGAAGACACCTTGAAAACCCATCTAGTCCAACCCCTCCGCCAGAGCAGGATCACCTGGAGTAGGTCACACAGGAACACATCCAGGACGTCTCTGGATGTCTCCAGAAAACGAGTCTTCACAACCTCTCTGGGCAGCCTCTTTCAGTGTTCTCTCACCCTCAGAGTGAAAAAGTTTTTCCATATGTTTATGTGGAACCTCCTATGCTCCAGCTTGCACCCATTGCTCCTTGTCCTATCACTGGATATCATTGAGAAGAGCCTGGCTCCATGCTCCTGACATTCACCCTTTACATGTTGATAAACATGAATGAGGTCACTTCTCACTCTCCTCTTCTCCCAGCTAGAGCCCTAGCTCCCTCAGTCTCTCCTAAGGCAGATGTTCCACTCTCTTAATCATCTTTGTGGCCCTGCACTGGACTCTTTCAAGCAGTTCCTGATGTCCTTCTTGAACTGAGGGGCCCAGAACTGGACACAATATTCCAGATGTGGCCTCACCAGAACTGGACACAAAATTCCAGATGTGGCCTCACCAGGGCAGAGTAAAGGGGAAAGAGAACCTCTCTCAACCTACCAGCCACACCCCTTCTAATACACCCCAGGATGCCATTGGCCCTCTTGGCCACAAGGGCACATTGCTGGTCATGGTCATCCTGTGGTCCACCAGGACTCCCAGGTCCTGTTGCCCAGAGCTGCTCTCCAACAGATGAGCCCCTAAGCTATCCTGGTACGTGGGGTTGTCCTTTTCCAGATGAAAGACTCTATACTCATCCTTGTATTTCATTAAATTTCTCCCCAGTCAGCTCTCCAGCCTGTCCAGGTCTCACTGAACAGCAGCACAGCCTTAGGGGGTGTCAACCACTCCTCCCGGTTTTGTGTCATCAGCAAACTTGCTGACAATCCACTCTGTTCCCTCATCCAGGTTGTTGATGAGTATATTGAATAATACTGGTCCCAGTACTGACCCCTGAGGGACTCCATTAGATACAGGTAGAGTAACAATTGTGTATAATATTTTTCTATGAAGAGGCAATGCAATGAGAGGTGTCAGTACCTTATAACATGCTTGAAACCATTAAAAACATAGTTTCAACAACATCTACATAAATCTAATTAAGTGTTGAGACTTTCAATAGTGGTATTACAACAAAGGAGTTAAGTATATATTTTACCATTCAGACAAATAACCTGTACATTACAGCACCTGGTATAATTTGCAGTTAACAGGCACTCTTAATATGCCAAAAATCTATAGCAGAGGAAATGGTCCAAAACATGGACCTATCCTGAAGGCTGCCATGGTGTTATCAAGAGAGATTAATTCTATTTCAGTCTTTCAGTGCACTTAGACAAAAAATGTTTGTTTGTTTGGGAGTTTTTTGATAAGAAAGCAGAATAAAATCTAAGATTTACACAGTGATCTTTTGCCCCTCTTCTTCTGCAGCTTCAGAGCCCACTGGGATCACAGCAGGTTTGAAATCCACAAAAAAACCCAATGTTCCTACAAATGTTGCAAACCAGAAAGGGGGTGTGGGGGGAAAGAGCACCTCACTAAAACTCTTAGCAAGGAAAAGCTTGCAGCAGGATCTCAGGTAGTCACCAACAGACCTGCACTCCCTGCAGCCATTCACCAAGCTCCTCCAGGAGTGTCTATTTTACTGGAAGAAAAGCTCAGGACATCAGGCTTTCCAAGTCTTACCACCTGTGCCATTAGTATTTTGAATCTGGTTTTCAGCTACCAAATTATTTTACATTTAGAATTCTTAATCCTCCTAAAATGATGCTAATTTTTGCAAAGCTGTGGCCAGCCAGCAGTTTCATTGCAGTGCCTGGCCACAACTCCCACATCCTGCAAAGCCACGAGCAGTTTCTGTCCCAGAGCCTTATGATGCAGGTGCCATTGTACTAGGGCCTTGTCCTCAGTCCCTGTGCTGCAGGCAGTGCATCATCATCATCTGCACAAGTGTGTTGTCAGCAGATTTAGGCACTGTTGCTGTCACTTGCTGACACCTCTCAGACCCACCAAGAGGGACAGGAGTACAGAAACGGGCAGGAGAAACTTACAGGATAAAGCCAGGTAAAACACAGGAGACAGGGGAAGAAACGTGTTAAGAAGGCAATGCAAAGATATGGGAAGGGAAGGTATTTAAGATTATGTTTTGGAGAGGTGGAAGAACTGAAAACAGATGGTAAAGCAAGCTCAGCTGCACACCACAGGCAAAAGAACAGTGAAACGGGAAAGTCCTTGGTGGAATAAAGATTAAATGAGATACTTCAGTTTTGATATTTTTCTGAGGAAATGTGAGGAAAGATGCACAGATGCTGGCCACATCAGGTGCAAGTGCCACACAGAAAACCAATATCTAACATTTAGGTGGACAAAACCAAATATGAATTACATTTTTTCTAATAAATCATATATAATCAAGCAGGCAAGGGTGAAAGTCTCCTTACCTTCACTTTCCCTTTGACAAAACTAACAATATCTTCTTTATTGTCAAACACAGATAAAGTATGGAGCAAGTTTTGTTCCAGCCATTCCCAGTGCTGGTTTATCTCCTCTGCAGTGGCACCTAGAAAAGCCAAAAAGTAGTGTATTGAAACTCATCCTACAAAATTAAAGTGAAAGGAAGAAAAAAAAGTAATAAAATGCACTACTTCATAAATTCACTATTAGAAACTGAACTTTCAACCTCAAAATTCTTGGTAGCAAACAGGTCAAGAAGGTTTCATTCACAGCACTGTAGTTAGAAAAAAACAAAAACATCATTGTTTTAGAGAATTAGTTTTAGTGCCATTAGTTTTATCTTCTCAAATGCTGTCAGCCAACAGATGCTGCATTAAAAGTCAAGGAAGAAAAAACCCAGCAAAACTTCATCCTGAGCTCCTAGACTGCAGCTTATTTTGATACAACATTCCTGAAGTGGCCAATTGAAACCTTTGATTTACACCCTGTCCCCCAAAGTCCCTGATCTTCCTTCCTCCCTCTCTTGGTATTCACATGCATACACACTCCCCACACACATACCCTAGAATATAGAAGAATATACGTGGTCATTATCTGCACCTTATTTGAAAAGCTCTCTATAATTAAAATACCTAAAACAGTTCAGTTCAGCAACACCTAAAAGAGCACATTTCTGCAGTTATTTATTTGAGGGTTTTTCTACTGCTGTCTGAAATGTAATGCATTCACACTAACTTCAGAAACAGTATTTTGGTCACTTCTACTTGCTTCGGGTCTTTCTGCTTGAAACTGAATTGTTGCTACATGTACAATGACAGAAAGGTCAGTGCAAGATGAGCAACACACAGGGCAATCAGGGGAAAATCAGGTCTCTCCAGATCTTACTGGTCAGTGATTAAACATTATAGGAAAAAAGTAAATGCAGCAAAAGTTGCTTTTCCTAGTGCCTTGCTAGCAGAAGAAAGAAGTGATTGAAAGTAAGAGAAACATAGAGGAATATAATGATAACACTAATCTTAAACAGAAGATCAATTATCTCAATATTTGATGTGTTTGTACATTAGAGATGCATCTTCGTTATGTTGCTTCACAACAAAAAATGATAAATTTAGCTAAGAATTTTCCACTTTCCTCTGCTCCGTTTTCCATGTAGAACGCCAACTGGCAGGGAAACTTTACAAGCTTTAACTTCCTAGACAGGAAGGTCTTGTGATGGAACTTCATGAATATCACTAATCAAGGTTAAATTAAAAAAAAAAATCACTGAAGAAAAGATACTTAAATGTCTTTTAGATAAACAAAACAAATGACATCAACGGTTAAGAACATCAGAAATAGTCATTTCATACTGCAATGTCTTCACACTGCCCTGTGATTTGACCCAAGCATTGCCAGTCTCTTCTGTATTCCTTTTCCTGTGCCAATCCCCTGCACAGCATTTTATTCCATGTGTCACCCACCTTCTTCATGTGCCTGTGCCAAATAAGTACTTCATCTAACTAACAGCCTCATTCCTTCTAATCTCTTCTTTAAACTCACTTCTCACCAATCCCTTTGCTCTCCCTCTCCCAAAAGTTACTTCACTGGACTGGAACTTTGATTTCTATTTTGTCCACAAGCCTTCTGCAAGGAAAATTTTCAGTGGCTCTGCACTAGGGTTGAGGTTAGCTGTTTGGTGTTTTTTCCTCTATTGGTATAACACAATTAACCACGTGGATTAAAACATCTCTGCCAGAAGAGCCATGCTGGACATGGACCAGACTTCCTAGCAGCCCCCAGAGATGTGCAAAAGTCTGTACCAAATATCTGCTCCTTACACATGCATCATCACTAATGCCTACAGCTACTGGAACAAAGGAAAAAAAATTAAAAATAAATTTTAGTTAACAACCTAATGATACAATGGCTATTGGATCTTTCTGGTGTAATGAAGTTACACCAGGAAACTGGCAGGAGCTCCTGGAGTTGGTCCTTGTCCGTGCTACACATCAGGAACCTTAAGTTGACTCGCTGCTTCTCCCAAAACCAGTAAGAAAATTCTTAACATATGTGCATGAAGCACCTCATTCAAACAGGGCAGAGCTGGGTGAGCAGCAACAGCTGCTTCTGTGCAAGGAGAGTCTCCAGCTTTCTCAGAAAAGGGTCAACTGATGCCATTTTTCTGACTCTTGCCATCACCAGCTTTCCCCTGAACACTCATGTCAGGGTTTCACAGCAGTGATACTATTCAGAAACAACTTCTGCTACGATTGCTCTTCATTTTTGTAAAGCTCTGGCAAATGCCTGTGTCCTGCACACACAGCATACAAAACAGAACTCTCTGCTTTCTGCTCTGTTACAATAAATCTCATTTTTCCAGGGCTGAGCATCCATTCACAAGAGCCAAAGAGAATTTTAGAAAACATTAATCAAATAAGTTTATCTCAGCAACATCTTTAACCATTCCAACCAGCCAAGATTTTGATTTGTAGTTCCTTTAATGTTAAAAAAAAAAATCAAACCTGTGGGCAGTAGGATCAAGACGCAGAAAATAATATTACATATATTCAAATGATCAAAAGCCCACAACAGCAACACTTAGCTTATTTTTCCAGTGAAAGATACCTGGCTTTGTCAGAGGACAGTAACAGCATGAACCTCTTAAATTCCTCCATGAGATGGCATTATTTAAATATAAAAAGGAGGGGTGCAGGGTTAAAAAGCAGAGAGTGATTGCAAAGCAAAAAAATCCTGGCCACAACAAAAATAGCATAAATAGATTTTATGCAAGTTTGTTCCACACATCTGGCATGGGAAAAGTTTCTGGTATTAATGGGGAACACACAGAGGAATCTCTGCTGAACCAAGGAAGAAATACTGACTGAACTTGTACAGAGAAAGGGGCAAACATAGGAACTGTCCTTCTGTTTAAAGGACTATTGTATCAAACACCATCAACAATATGGGAATGGAATGGGATAGGATAGAAATTAGACTAGACTAGACTAGACTAGACTAGAATAGAATAAATTTTCAGTTGGAAGGGACCTACAACAACCATCTAATTCAACTGCCTCACTACTTCATGGCTGACCAAATGTTCAAGCATGTTATTAAGGGCATTGTACAAATACCACACTGACTGGCTTGAAGTATCAACCACCTCTTTAGGAAGCTTATTCTAGGGTTTGACCCTGGAATTAAAGAAATGCTTCCTAATGTCCAGTCAAAACCTCCACTGGAGCAGCCTTGAGCCATTCCCAAATGAAAATCTGCTGTAATTTCAATGTTAGGATTTTATAGACTGGAGCAGAAGGGATGAGAATAGCTCTGCAGACTGGCCAAGCAAGAGCAGGATGAATGGAGCAAGCATGTTCAGATGGCCTTTACTGTGTCAAGGCAAGGCTGCTGCAATTCACATCAATATCACTTTCCTGAAGAGGAGCTCAACCTCCAGAGATTGCAGAAACACTGCAAAAGAGACCAGTGCACAACAGACCAGGCAATTATATATTCCTCCCTGACAACTTTGCTTCCTACATCATGTAGCGTGCTCCAAACAATCCAGTTATATTTCATTATAACCAAGTGTAGTAAGCCATTTCACAGTAAGCAGGCAGAAAATGAAGCGAAAGCCCAGAAGAAGTAGCTTCTTGCTGTAAGGAACTCTTACAACTGCAGGAGAAGACGAAGGCATGAACAGAACCACACTACTTTGCAAGAGACATACAATTAATGCAAAACACTCTCAGCTAACTAAGCTTTGTACAGAAACTTAATATTCCAACACTTTTTCACAGTTGCTGTCTGGGATCTGAACCAGAGGTTAATTTGGTCGTTAAATAAGCTATAGTTTTACACATACACTACTAGCTGGGGTTACCTTGAGCTTCTGGACATGCAGACACTGACCATGCTCAGAATCGGTTTGGGTTTTTTTGTCTGTGACTCACCAATAGCTATGGCCCAGTAAACTTCTGATCCGTTCAATAACTCACCACATGCAATGGCAGAGTAAACCTGAGAGCCTGGCACTTGGAGTAAAATTCTAAACGGAGCGACGCGTGCGTTAGAGTCTAGCACAGCGTCCAGGGCACCAACCAAGCGACCTGCAAAGAAAAAAGAGGGGGAAGAGAATCAGCATCAATGTTCACTTCTGCAGCCTGCAAGTCTTTTCACATCTGAGGCCATAAAATTGGAATACAGAACGTAATGATAATAATTCTTCTCCTATTTTACACTGTGTTTTAGAGAAGCTCAAAATGCAAAAGGCAAACTAGATTAGAAGATCAAAAGCATACTGAGATCTTTGTGTCTCCAGTTCTGCCTCATATATATGTATATAACCACAGAATCGAAGTGGGAAGGCCTGAGGGCACCTTAAGGAGTTTTGTTCCAGCCCTGCTCTGAAGCTGGATAAATACACCTATGCTGTAAGAGGTGTCTGCCTAACCTGTTCTTCAAAACCTCCCACAACCAAGATGCAACAGTTTCCCCAGGCAGCCTCTTCCACTATTTTCATTAAGTATTCTTACGGGAAAGAAAACCTCCCCAAACAAACAAGTCAACCACCACAATCTTAAACTTTCTTGATGGAAATTAATCCTGTTTCTCAGAACATGGGGAGTAATTTGCCACAGGCGTTTTTGATGCTAATGCTTGACATACGGAAGAAGTATCATTGTGACTGCCCATCCTTTAATGATTTCTCAATTTTTTAAAGGAACTCCAGTTACCTCATCTCTTCCTTATCTTAAACTGTGACATTCCAAACTGGACATGATGCTCACTACTCATCTCAGCTAGCGGAAGAGATGAAGAGAAGAGTGGGAGAACCACTTCTTATATCTTGCATACATACCACTATGTCCAAGAAAGCTTGCGGCGCTATCCGACTTTAAATCAGCACTCGATGCCAATACAGGCAAATTCATTTGGGAGGTCTGGAGCAATTATTGCCCCCATACTGCCCCCAGTTTGGAAGCTGAAGCTGCTCACCTATCTTGCTACCTACTCCCTCATCAGACAGAACCAGGCTATGCCTGAAAAAGTTATCCAAATGCCAGTTCAGAGTTGGTTTATGACACCTACAGATAGCAATTCAGCAGCAGCTTTGTATTGAGTCCCCCTAAACTGTATGTCCTGCAGAGACTCAACCTCCCTCGGAGGAGGATGGCAAACATCAAGGAATGGCTTTTCCACATTTGCTTATGTCACTAGAATATAGGAAGTTTTCTGCAATACTACATTTTGCCTTTGCATATTTAGTATTTCCAACCTGTTTTATTTTTGTTCCTTCACCATTAACCCAACACAAAAGGAATTATCCCCAACCTCCAAACACATTGCCAGTTCTTGGCACCACATGCAGTTCTTATAATTGCATTCTCCAGTCCATCACCTAAGTGATTAACAGAAACAATAAAATGAGACTTACAAAGTCCTCATCTCACATGAGAAGGAAGTTGGATGTGGTATGTTTTAAAACATACTGGGGAGCTGGGGTTGTTTAGCCTGGTGTAAGAGGAGGCTCATGGGTGACCTCATTGCTGTCTACAACTACCTGAAGGGAGGTTGTAGGCAGGTGGGGGTTGGTCTCTTCTCCCAGGCAACCAGCAGCAGAACAAGAGGACACAGTCTCAAGTTGTGCCAGGGGAGGTATAGGCTGAATATTAGGAGGAAGTTCTTCACAGAGAGGGTGATTGCCCATTGGAATGGGCTGCCCAGGGAGGTGGTGGAGTCGCCATTCCTGGAGACGTTTAAGAGAAGACTGGATGAGGCACTTAGTGCCATGGTCTAGTTGATTGCTTAGGGCTGGGTGATAGGTTGGACTGGATTATCTTGGAGGTTTCTTCCAACCTGGCTGATTTTATGATTCTATGAAAACAGTGGGATGCAGCACTGGTTGGCTTCTTAGCTAAATACATGGCCAGATATTATACTCATCTATTTAAAATGGAGACCTGGATTTGGAGACCAGTAATACGTATGAGAAAATGCTAAATGCTCTCCTCTCTGGAGAGGTCCCAGAAGACTGGAAACTGGCCAATGTGACACCCATCCACAAGAAGGGACGAACAGAAGAACCTGGGAACTACAGGCCTGTCAGCCTGACCTCAGTGCCAGGGAAAATCATGGAGCAGATTGTCTTGGGGGCAATCACTGCACACCTGAAGGATAGCCAAGGAATCAGGCCCAGCCAACATGGATTTAGGAAGGGCAGGTCCTGCCTCACCAACCTGATCTCCTTCTATGATCAGGTGACTGCCTGGTGGACGTGGGAAAGGCTGTGGATGTAGTCTACCTGGACTTCAGCAAGGCCTTTGACACTGTCCCCCACAGCAAACTCCTGGCCAAGCTGTCAGCTTGTGGCTTGGACAGCAGCACTCTGTGCTGGGTTAGGAACTGGCTGGAGGGCCGAGCCCAGAGCGTGGTGGTGAATGGTGCCACATCCAGCTGGCAGCCTGTCACTAGTGGTGTCCTCCAGGGATCAGTGCTGGGCCCCATCCTGTTCAATATCTTTATTGATGATCTGGATGAGGGGATTGAGTCCATCATCAGTAAATTTGCAGATGACACCAAGCTGGGAGCAGGTGTTGATCTGTTAGAAGGTAGAAGGGCTCTGCAGAGGGACCTTGACAGGCTGGACAGATGGGCAGAGTCCAACATGATGGCATTCAACAAGTCCAAGTGCCGGGTGCTGCACTTTGGCCACAACAACCCCATGCAGAGCTACAGGCTGGGGTCAGAGTGGCTGGAGAGCAGCCAGGTGGAAAGGGACCTGGGGGTACTGGTTGACAGGCGCCTGAACATGAGCCAGCAGTGTGCCCAGGTGGCCAAGAGAGCCAATGGCATCCTGGCCTGCATCAGGCATAGTTTGGCCAGCAGGAGCAGGGAGGTCATTGTACCCCTGTACACAGCACTGGTTAGGCCGCACCTTGAGTACTGTGTCCAGTTCTGGGCCCCTCAGTTTAGGAAAGATGGTGAATTGCTGGAGCATGTCCAGAGAAGGGCAATGAGGCTGGTGAGAGGCCTTGAGCACAAGCCCTATGAGGAGAGGCTGAGGGAGCTGGGACTGTTTAGCCTGGAGAAGAGGAGGCTCAGGGGAGACCTCATTGCTGTCTACAACTACCTGAAGGGAGGTTGTAGCCAGGAGGGGGTTGGTCTCTTCTCCCAGGCAACCAGCACCAGAACAAGAGGACACAGTCTCAAGCTGCGCCAGGGGAGGTTTAGGCTGGAGGTGAGGAGAAAGTTCTTCACAGAGAGAGTGGTTGGCCATTGGAATGTGCTGCCCAGGGAGGTGGTGGAGTCACCATCCCTGGAGGTGTTCAAGAGGGGATTGGACGTGGCACTTGGTGCCATGGTTTAGATAGGCATGAGGTGTAGGGTGACAGGTTGGACTCGATGATCCTTGAGGTCTCTTCCAACCTTCTTGATTCTTGATTCTTGATTCTTAAATGCAAGAAAAAGACACAAAACCTCATCCAGCTACAAAGCGTAGAAAATTTTCTGTGCTCACTGAAAACAGTGCATCAGCTTCAGTGTGCTGTGCTCGAAACAGCTGAATTAAAGGCAGTAAGATCACAGAACTGTCAGGGCTGGAAGGAACCTCAAGGATCATCTACTTCCAACCCTCCTGACAAGGGCAGGGACACCCTCCAATAGATCTGGTTGCCCAGATCCACGTCCAGCCTGGCCTTAAAACCATCCAGGATTGGGGCTTCCACCACCTCCCTGGGTAACCTGTTCCAGTGTCTCACCACCCTTATGGTAAGGAACTTCTTCCTAACAGCTAATCTAAATCTACCCTTCTCTAGCTTGGATCCATTCCCCCTCCTCCTATCACTACCTGACACCCTAAAAAGTCCCTCCCCAACTTTCTTGTAGGCTCCCTTCAGATACTGGAAGGCCACAATAAGGCCTTCTCAGAGCCTTCTCTTCTCTAGACTGAACATCCCCAACTCTCTCAGCCTGTCCTCACAGGAGAGGTGCTCCAGCCCTCTGATCATCCTGGTGGCCCTTCTCTGGACACCTTCCAGCACATCCATATCTTTCTTGTAATAGGCTCCAGAACTGGACACAGTACTCCAGGTGGGGTCTCACCAGAGTGGTGTAGAGTGGGATAATCTCCTCCCTTGACCTGCTGGCCAGACTTCTCCTGATGCAGCCCAGGATCTGGTTGGCTTTCTGGGCTGCAAGTGCACACTGACAGCTCGTACTGAGCTTCTCATCCATCAGCACCCCCAAGTCTTTTCTTCAGGGCTGCTGTCAAGCCAGTCACTGCCCAGCCTATATGGTGCTGGGATTGCCCTGACCCAGATGCAGGACCCTGCACTTGGTCTTGTTGAAGATAGCATCAAATGATGCACAACAAAAATAGGGTTTAACTTTCACATTTCAAAAGTCTTAAGACATTACAAGAAAGAAAATTAAGAAATTTAAGAAATGCTGTGTATGTTTTCCCCTGGTGAGAGATTTAGAAAGATTTCTTTTTCATTTCACTAAAGTCATGGAAAGAAGTCAACTAACAGTAAGTGCTGCCAAAAGAGAACACTTAATGAACATTTGATTTGTGAAGTGCTTTTACATTTTGTTTGGGGTTTTTGCAGAAAAAATGCATGAAAGCACAGAAGTAACTGCAAAACTTTGTTTTTACTTCTTAGCCTGTGCAGAATTAATTCCTTTTTCTGTTCCTGAATAACTGACCAAAAAACCAATTCCTCTTCTCACTGTTTACTTCTGCTTGCAATTTCCATTTTGCTTACCAGCTATTAAAAAGTTTCTTCCTTCAACTGTGCAAAAAAAAAAAAAAAATCACCTCCTTTGGCTGAACTACCCATCACTAAAATATTAATTAAGGACAATGAGGAGGAGCCAGAACTAGGAATCAAAGAAAAGACAAAAAGAATGTTGTCATCAAGATACCTGCCAGAATAAAGTCTAAATACCCTGTCCCCCACTTCCAAGAGCTTCACAAGGGCACAAGAACCTCATGCCTAAATCACCCTAAACCAAAGTTGTGGTTGACAGAGGGTACCATCTTGTCCCCCCTCTGCCAGAAAAGTCTGTGGTGGGGTTGCCCCAAAAGGAGCATAAGGACAACAGAGGGAAATCAAAGCAGGTACTGCTGAAGTCCAGCAACTACCCACTGTGGGTCCCATGTCTGTGTTTGGGTCTTGCCCCAACCTTCAGCAAGGCTATGCACCACTGCTGCAAGCCAAGCAGCAGTCCCTTTGTTCACCTTGTTAGTTTTCTCCTGCCAAACATGGAGCAGTACCCTTGTTTGTCAGGATCCCAGGGCTGTAGTTTAGTACCCCTACTTCTGCTGTGGTTTAGCTGCACATGGAAGTTGATGCTTAAGTGATGAAAAAGAGAAACTAACAGAGGCAGAGAGAAGGTTAAAAAGGAATTACTAAGAATGCACTTGAAGGAGCATGAAAATATTCCACACTAATAGACACATCCAGGCCTAATTTGATAATTTGGTTGAAATGGAAATAGCATGAAAATTACTAAAACTAGAGGAAATTTTTTTTCCACTGTGGGTTGCCTCATACTCATTTAGTGTAACTTTCAAATCATAACACTTATATTTATGCTTCTCACTGAAGCATCAAAAAATAAACAACCTAAAAATCCCTGAACAGAAAAAAGAAAAAAACAACCAAACAAGAAACATCACACAGCACACTGATTTTCAAACATGCTTTGAAAAATACCTAGCCCAGGAGCAAGTACCTTTCTAACACCTTGTTTCTTAACAGTCTATGTCCTAACAGCTTGTTTCATGGAAGGGTCTCTTATAAAATAAGGTTTGTTTATAAAATAAAAGGTTCTCTGCCTCTCAGGTACATATAAATTATATGAAGAGTCTCTGGCAAACATGCCAATGCATTAGAATGCTTTCAGTTAGGATGCAGCAGATCTCTTCCATATCACAGGTAACAGCAAGACAGAGCAGTTATGCTGCAGAACAGACAAAAATTAAAAGGAAACAGAAGCAGAGGGAGGGAAAGAGAAGAACTGCTACACTGGTTTCCTTCCCAAAATTCCCACCTTTTCTTTTTTCCTTTTCACTCTATATGGGACAAGATCTTTGGGAGGAACTTGTAATTCAGAGTACCTCTTTCCCTTTAACAAAACGCTTCACCAACTTCTCATTTGCTTTTTGATCTCCCAAGATGCAGAAGTGTTTTAGAAAAAGTAATTCACTATACAGTAATGGCACTACAGAAAGCTCCAGATGTAGGTTTGAGAAGCCTTCTGCTGAGTACCACAGGCTCCTCAAAAAGTACAAGTATCTTCATGCAGAAAGAATATTCCGAGACTAAAATTCATATGCAAGTTTCAGGTGTAACATTTACTTCTAAAAATATGGATGAAAACACAGAAGTGGATAAACACGCATCTTCCAAAATTATATGCTTCTCCTCAGTAAATTTGACCACTTTATCTGTAAGCTGGATTTCAGGTACAGTAAACATCTATCTGTATTTTTTTCAGCTATAAAACAAATCTGGAAAATTCACTATAAAAACTGTATTTTACTTGGAATATTTTATTTCATTGAAAAAATCTACTTTGGTACATATTTTGTTGCTTCAATATTGAAAGCTGGAATACCTCCAAGTAAAACAAGACTGTTGTACTTCTAATTGCTAATCCATTTTTATCAAATGTATATGCATACTATGGATACAACACCACAAATAAGAAGTAGCAAGGAATCATGTCAAAGTCTGCATCAGGTAGGGAGCGTATCCCCTTGACAGAGGTCAATCTGTAAGCAAATGGGATGTAATCAGGGCAATGAACTTGTTGAGTGTTTCTTTACAGGAAAAAAAAAAAAATCCAGGACATTTTATAATGACCAGGCTCTCAAATGAACTATCGCAAGTGCATCACTCTTCGTCTTTAAAGACATGGCTCTTTTCACACACAGAGAAAGAAAAAAGATCCTATTACAAGTTACCCTCTGTCACAGTCATAACTAATGTAGAAAAAGAACATGTTTACAGTAAGTTAATCTAACACCAATTTCTACTAAACATACTGTATCTTTCAAACTAAAGAATGCAGGTTTCTTTCCCAGATGGGTGTTAATTATCCACACGGTATCTCAAAAATTCTTTTAAGTTGCTGGAGACTGGGCAGAGAGTGATTAAAGCTGAATTCAAACTAAGAACTAGAGCTAAAAAAGTGTACTATTTCCATCCTTTAGGACAATAGTGAAGAAATAGTCCAATGCACTAACAATTAACGACTGCCTCAACAGCATATGAATTAAGGTACCTTCTACATAAAGCAAGATCCTTTCTGCTAAAGTCCACTATATTTTAAAGGCCTTAAAGGGGAATTTTTCAGAACTACTCAAATGCCTTCCCATAAAAGGGGTGGTCATTTCAGTAGCTAAGCCATGCTGCAAGGCAGAGGGACTTGGACTCATCACTTAGGAGTCTGGGACAAATAAATTAATATAATCCTCAAAAGATAAAACATGAAAGCAAAAGGCCTAAGATGCTATTGCTCTTTTGGAAAAATAAAAATAAAAAAATAATTTAAAAAATACTCAAATGTAAGGCTAAGAGACAAGGCAGCCTGCAGTACCACAATAATGATCGATGTTACCCTTGTAGCTTTACTTTGTTTTTAAATAAGACATCTGGTGACCACAGCCATGGTCTTTTACTTAACATAAACTCATAAAATCATTGCAAAGCACGAAGTGAAGTTTGATATACTTCAAAGATCAATAACATGCAGTATTTGCAATTAGTTGATAAGAAATTATTTTAAAATAAATACTCTTAAAACCTGGGGAGCAGAAGGCCAGATGCACGCAAGGAGATACTTCATCCCACCCATGTGCCGCAGCCCTGAACCTCCCAAATCAAGCAGTTATGCTACCTTTTCCCAGGACCAAAGTGGTCACAGAAAAGACAGTCCAGCCTGTGTCTCCAGCATCCCGGGGAACAACTGCACAAGTAAACCAACCACTGCAGAAGACTGAGCAGAGAGAAAACTGTCCTTTCACTTCTCTTTGGTCTACTCCGAAAAAAAAAACCTTGAGATTCCCCTTGCACCTGAGACCAGCTCAGCTGGACAGATGTGGAACAAGGACTGCCTCAAGAATATATGCCAAATCAAGTCCTTCTGAGAAAACAAGCAAAGGACCACCACAGTGTCTGGACCCAAATCAGTTTGCCAAGATGCTCAGCTCTTCCAAAGTCTCTCAGCCACAGGCATCTGAGCATTTCCAAAGGCAGGGAAGTGGTGGCATCCCATGGTTTCCAGGGACTGCAAATGCTCTGCAGGGCAATGCAGAAGAGCAGTTGGTGGCTACGCTCACTCGTATCATACCAACACCCTATTTTAAATACTCAATACTCTTTTTTCTTCAGACATACTAAGTTATTTTTGTAAGACAAAACCACCAAATTGAGGGATTTATAATTGCAGCCACAGCCCAACATCCTGCCAGGGTCTTACTCCAGTCCAAACCCATGAAGCATATAAAGCTTCTGGATTCATCCTTGAGAGCTCACTGCTTCTTTCCCCTGCTGCTCCCTACTTCTGTTCCTCCATCAGAAAGCTGAGGTCTGAAAGAAAAACAATCCCAGGAAGAAAAAGCAGCAATCTGACAAAACCAATACTTTACCCAAAAGGTCTTTCTGGGAAACAGAAGGAGTTATCAGTACAGGTTGCTTGTCAGTGGATGTAGTTTTGCAAGGAGGGTTTAAGAGCTGCAAGAGGTGCTTGAAACTGCTCAGGTATGCAAACTGGGAGAAAAGAGCAAATCAAACAATTCAGAATATCATAAAGTTGGGAATCCTGAAATTGAACTAGCAGCCTCAACAAAACATAATTAATCTCAGCTCTTTGAGGCAGAGCAGCACTCCATACCCTGAAACCTAATTAAACTTCTTCCTGTAGTTTCCTCCATCTCTGAATTGTTTGCAAACAATTAGAGTCTCACAATAGCCATGGCGGGCAGCAATTAGCTTCAGTAGAGGAGGCAGGCAAACTGGTTGAACCAGCAGCCCACCACCAGGCAGCAGAACACAGGGAGGGACAGGTGGATGTCCCTGCCTCCCAGCCCCACACTGCCCCTGTGCTTCAGCTGGAAGAGAAAAGTGGTTTTCACATGGACCAGGAAAAGCTCAGCCTGCCAAAAGGGCACTCCTCAGGTGGTGGCAAATAGCAACTCTCCCTAGGAGCAATGTCCTTGCTAAGAGTGGGATGGGGCCTGGCTTCCACCTGGCCTCATAGCACAGCAGCCCTAACCGCTGGTCACAACCCTGTGGCTGGCCCAAGGCAAGACTCGGAGTTAAGATACAAGAACCACTGTTGCCTTTATCTTCACCTCCTACAGCCCAGCCCGAGAGCACTACTCATCCCAAAGGGAACAGTCGTTACAGGCTAGGGTGGCAGCTTTTGAGCCACATCAAAGTAGGATACAGGCCAGGACAGTAGGCATAAAGTTACTATTGGTCAGTGGTGAACCCCAGCACAAATGTCGGGAGACATTTCTAGGCCTCTCATACCATCTTGATTTATTCTCTAAATGTCAAAAATTCAGTTGTTTAACAGATTATTTCACTCAGACTGCCCTAAAATCTACCTTTTGGCTGGATAAGAACACTGTCAGTTACACAAGGCCACTAACAGCAGCCACTCAGAGTCTTGGCTTTGTGTCAGCCACACCACCTTTGCTGAATTCTGTACAATTGTATATACAGGTTTTGATACAATACAGCACCCATGACAGAATATTTCTTTTCAGGGTTCTTCCATCAGAAAAGAAAGTCATGGAACTTATTTGGGCAAGTATTTGCCAAATAGGATTAAGGAGGACTCCTCCAAGGGCTGTAGGAAGACTGTTTCCTTTGTAATGATAAGTGCTCACCACATTTGAAGATAAGCAAAGACATTAGATTTCTCCGTAAAGACCTAGTGCTCCAAGCATTAATCCACCCAGGGAAATACTAGCATTGAAGCCCTTACATTGCTTCCAGCACAAGCTTTGCCATATCAAACATTGCCACCAAGTAAACTGATTTCTGTTGTTGTTTTTTTTTTCAATCTAGCATGTAGAAACAAATTGAAACAAATCATTTAATCATTATTTCTCAGTCACAGCACTCCAAGGAGGCTGGATGTGAAAAATGAGGGGACAATGGACATTTCACTGCAGAGATTGGTGTCCCATAGCTCCCATGATTCCTGCACCTCTGGGTGTGATGCTCCAGTATTGGACCACCATGTGAGGAGCAAAAGACCACTCTGGGAAAAGCGAGCCAAACTGTGCACCCACCCTCCCAGGATGGTGGAAAGAGCACCGCAGTCCTGGGGCACTGGTTATTTCTCCTCAACCTGCTTCCCCATGGGCCACTTCCCCAGGCAGGCATGCTGTTTCAATAGGGCTCTCACAGCTGCTTATCTCAGTCCTCTGCACCAGTCCAGGTCAGGCCAAGTCTATTTTTAAAGCATTGAAGGCCACAGAACCAAGTGCTTCAATTCTCATGTTACAAGTGAAAATAACTTGAAACTAGTTTCCACCTGAAAACAGATGAGAAGGTGGAACACATAAACTGCTGCTGCTGTCCTGCAAATTACCTAGACAGGGGGCACTACCTGGGACAATGTTAAAAAAGTCTCATTTTTGGTGGATGCTGTAAATAATGCTAAAGAGCCCTACCTAGTGTTACCTAAAGTCTGCCAGCACAGACATGCTCTATTATTTTATATTTTTTTTTTTTGCTATAAGGGTGGTGAGACACTGGAACAGGTTGCCCAGATGTGGATGCCCCATCCCTGGGCATGTTCGAGTCTAGGCTGGACAAGTCTTTCGGTAACCTACCTAGTGACAGATGTCCCTGTTTATGCAAGGAGGGTTGGACTGGATGATCTTTGAAGGGCCCTTCCAACTCAAACCATTCTGTGATTTTCCTGCCTTTTCCCATGCCATTTGGCCTCCACAGTTTGGAAGCATGCATTCTCCTTAAAATTACAGTAAAATACAGAGGGAAAAAAATAAAAGAGGAAAAAAACCTGCCGATCTGAATTCCAGTTGTGGGCTAGGCTAGATAACATTTTGATGAGAGTCCAAGCTCTCAGTAAAGTATTTGTATTTTCCCCCTCCTTGTGCAAGGCTTCAGAGTGAGCACTTCCTTAGGAAAACAAACCCATGAATACAGACAGTGAGCATACCAAGCTCTTTTATTAACACCACTGTTGTGGTGTCTTCCCCTCCTCAACCTGCTGCATTTTAAAGAAAAGCTTTTTTGTTTGGTTTTTTTTGTATTTTTAGTTAGTGCTCAGATTGAGTCTTTTAGCAACTCATTTTGGTGTCTTCGATATGTTTTAAAACGAAATCGCAACCTCTTTTGAAGACTATGTTGGGACAGATATTTTAATATTCTATTCATGTGACCTTTTATCCCTCCAAAAAGTTTCAAAAAAAAAAAAGCTTATGCAGATATCCATTTGCATTCCCTACTAAAAATCCAAGTCTTTACCGTATTTTTGAAGCTCTTCTGCTACAATACAATGAACAGAGGCAATCTAGATGGATTCCCCATCTGAGCCATAGGAACTCTCAACCTCTGTGGTCCCCTCACTGCCCTTCTCTGAAATAGACTCTCTTAAGAAATTATTTACCCAGACCTTGGGAGATGGGCAAGGCTACTAAAAGCTGATGTATTTATGATGATTACAGCACTGTTTAAACTGTAAAGTATGACAAAGCAGCAAAAGATCTTTTGCTGTTTCAATTTCCAGAAAAAGGACACACAGGTTATCAATACCCATTTTCTGGATGTATTAAAAATTAAAACACAGGCAAGGGGAAAATAAGAGAGTTCTTATCATATAACTTAGTCAGATCTCCATTCATAGCTAAGAGGCGCTCTATAGATCAATTTGAAAGCTATCGCCATCCAAGAATTTTATTTAGAAGAAAAAATAAAATGCTAACATGGGAGTTTACGGCAATTGCTGGCATATAGCTCAAGGAATTTTATTTATCATACCTACCACATTTACTCTTATTAAAGGAATAATAAGGCTCAGATTCATACACAAAATATGCTTTATTTTGCCAGTGTATTATCTTTAAATATTTAAAGTTGTGAACTCTGAAGTTTTATATGAGCTGAAGGAGAAATTAATTCCTTTTCAGAATGTTCATCCTCTGCGAATTGAAAGAATAAAAGACCACATCCAGCTTGGAAAGTGCATTGAGCTGGAAAATGGGGGCTGGAAGGACAGCAGGAGGAAATATCATACCTAAATTAAAAGCATGGGTAAAACAGAAACAAAACTGCTTTTACTGATCTACTTCAAGCAAAAAAGTTAAAGAGATGTGTCACAAAAAAAGAAAGTCAAAAAGCTGCTTGAAACAAGAAAGCTTTACTTGACCTTATTTATAAAAGGAAAAAACTCACAAGTATTTAAAAGAATTCTAAGTGGGTTTTTATATACTAAGAGCGTACAATGCGAAGTACTGCATAAGCAGCAACTGCAAAGCTAGCCACTTCGGAAGAGTGAAAAACTACCCTCAGTCCACTGCTCATGATGAAATTGTTCCCAACACCTCCCAGAATGTCAAACTGCACAAAACTAATCTAATCAAACAGGAAGGTGAATGAAGCTTTCAACATCCCCTAATAAAAATGAAAAGCCTAAACAATCTCACACTATTCTACCACAAGGGATTTGACAGTATTTTTGAATACTGATACCATCTCAGGCTTATTATTAACATGTAACCTCAGAACCAAAGATATCAGCAAGTACCAAATCCAACCACCTTTGACCTGTGGATCATGGCTATATCACAAGCCTTTTTGTATGGATAGCTAAAGAGGTCTCCAACTAGGCAAAAAAAGCTCCAGAACCAACATCAATTTCTGAGATCAAATAATTCTTAACCATCTATAATTTTAAATTAGTTTCAAAATTAGTTATTAGTTTAAAAATTATAATTCAGTTTCTGCAAAGTATTTCTAAAACATTATCAATTTCTTCCCTAAGACTCTGATCCAACAGAGCTCTCAAGCAGGGATCCAGGAGAAGTAGCAAGTTAAGCATTTACTTGAAAAGCCTACCCCTCACGAAAACAGAAACCAAAATGATACTGCTCAGGTAATGAAGAGTTAAACGCAGCCTCCATCAGTTTTTAGTACCGCTGCTTGCAAGCCCAGCTTGCACTTGGTAACCGCCCTAGGACTCAAATTAAATAACAGTAGTAAATAGATTCACTCTCTTACAAACATCTGCTCTGAGTCTGACCGGAACACAGTACTCAAAGAAAGAAACGTAGATATGGAAGAAAAGCGCTTTTGTTTGAGAGATCTTCTCTAGGCTATCCTTCAGGAATTAGATCCACACAAAATACACCCTCCAGCTGTGCTAACTTACTCTTTCATAATGGATAACATGACCTGATAAGGAGAAAAAAGTGTCCTGGAGGAAAAAAAGGCATGCAAATATGAGAACAGGGCCATAAAAGAGATGTTCTCACATAGGTTCAGTGCAAATTCCATGTTGCAGTAACATGCAAATGGGCAGCTCAGGCACCACACTCCTTCACCCTGTTTAAAACAAATGATGTCATGAGTGGTCTGTCACCCCATCTACAGCCTACATACGAAATGGGGGTTGTTTCTGCTGATCCCACACAGGTCCAACACAGTCTGAGGATGCACAACCTCCTCCCCCTCACCAGAGCTGCTATGAGATCCTCTTTTACCACAGCACCTGCTTTCATGTACAGGATTTTCACATCTCTGAACTTCTCCCTTTCCATCAAACTTAACTGTGATTTGCATGGGATACTGAAGAGAAAACAGACATGGATATCGTTCTCAGTTAAGCTTTGCTTCCCCAATAACACAAACAAAATCTTCTAACTTATGGCTCTACATTTTGGTAGACCATACTCTGAAATATGGTAATGCTTAACTGCCCTGGTATCTGTCAGTTTGGAACAGGCAGGTACTAATAAAGTGTCTCTACAGTCATGTAAAGCAAGAAATCAGCAGGCAAGCTTTACACTGAAAGCAAGCAGTTACTGGCAAAACCCAACCATTTCTCAGTTCAGGTCTCCATTTCACTTGTCCCAGGTAAAAACTATGAAAAAAATTTAAGCTAATTCACCAACACTTGCTTTTTGGTTATAGGATTTTAATTTCTAATCCCTTTTAAATACAAACATTTCCAAATGGTTTAAGAGACCGTCAGAATTTACGGTTCCCTTGGAAAACATCTGAGTCAGGAGTGGCTTTCCTTTGCCAGAGAGAAGAGATTTATGCAAGCCCATGCACTGTAGATTCAGCAAAATGATTCACCTGAAACTTACCCAGGGAGAAAAGCAGTTTTTTTGGTTTAAGTTTGCACATTTCTGCCGTGGAAAGCTCAGGCATGAGGAGTTAACATTTGTGGATCTGAACCTCATGACTGTCCTGGACCTAACTCAAGCAGCTGTAAACATCTATTTTTAACTCTGAAAATTAATCCACATCGTCCTTACACTCATAAAAGAGTGGCCTGTGATTTCCACACAGGGGGCAGGGGAAAATATGAGGGTAAATAGTTGTTTAACTAGCTGGCAAAATTTCCATTAACCTTACCAGGGCTAGCACTTCACCAGTAGTACATTGATAACATGGGATCTACCAAACCACAAGTTTGATGCTCTTTATGACTCCACATCTATGATGAGCTCTAATCTTTTTTCATTTTTTTTAATAAATAATGTAGAAAGCAGTATTATTAAGTGTCAAGGGTCAATGGTTCAGGAGCAAAAGGTTTTAATAAAATATATATCAAATGTGGTAATACAGCTTCTTAAACTGCATAGAAAATACTGACTTTGAAAACACCTGAGCATCCTTTCAAACATATGTCACTGTTAAAAATCCTGATTTTTAAAACACACAGATCAGTTTTATCTGCTTTTAAGTAAGACCATATAAGTTCTGCTCCATTATTTTTCCAGAGTATTGGTTGTTTGAATTCAGTTGCTGATGTCTCTGAACCAAAAGTTTGGCCTGATCTCTTTACTTGGTTACTCTACAACATCAGTGCAGTCTAGTAAGTACAATGTTCTTAGTGGAGTTATTCACAGCTCTATGCTGCTGTGAGGGTAGAAGAGCATGGTCCTTCTTCGTATCTATCATTCACTATACACGCACCTGGAGTGCCACATGGAAAGAAGGTACCTCATCTACAGCCACATCAGCTGCAGTACCATACAAATACGTCAAAATTTACTTTTCCACAACGGTGAATTACCAACCCCCTCCCCGTAATCTATGTATCGTACGCATTGATACGACTCGCATTATACAAAATAGGGGTGAACTCCAGCACGGGTCGTGGCCGGTCTTGGTGGGAGGGTGATCACAGCTCAGCTCAGGTGTTCAGCAGCAGCGCCCGGGACCCCTCCACTTCTCACCATCCAGCCCAGGTGCCTCCGCCTGGTCTATGCTCACGACCCCGCGGGCTAGAAGCAGCCCAGCATGGAGAGGGGCCGCCCGCAGCGGGCTGTCTCCAGCCAACTCCACCGGCTGCGGGCACCGGCGCGGCTCCTCCGCACCACGGCTTACGGGCTCCGAGCTTGCCGTAAGTCACGTTTAAAAAAAGCCAGCGGGAGGGCAGAGAGGGGAAATAAAAATAAAACTGGCTTCGGCGGTGCTCAAGGCTACAGAAGCACGAAGCTGCTCCCGAGGCAACTCGGCGGGGTACCAGGGCCGCCAGCACGGCCCGGCCGGCAGCAGCCCCCGCACCGCCCGCGGCGGTGAAGCCGCGATGGCCCGAGCCAGCGGCGCCCCTCGTCCGCATCGCGCTATCCCCCAAGCCGTGCTGAATCGAGCCGAGCCATGCTGGCCCGGCAAGGGGCCCCGCCGCCGGCTGAACAAAGAGGCCGCTCCCGCCTCCCGCAGCCCGCCCCACTGCCGGATCTCCCCTGGCGCGACCAAGTTCCCGTGGAGCAGAAGCAGAGGCAGGGGAAACTCGCCGCCCTGCCCGGTCCGACCCGACCGGACCCCCGCCGAGACCCCCGCGCCACCAGGTACCCGTGAAGCGGCCGTCGCCGTCTCCGTGGCCCCGACGTCGCTGTAGGATGAAGTAGCCGCTGCTCTTCTGCGTGACCCATAGCTTGAGGGCGTTTTTCAGCAGTACCTCCTCCGGCTTCAGCCACATCTTCCCCGGCTCGGAGTGTCTCCTTCTCTCTGTTTTCCCCCCTCCCGCCCCCTGATCCCGGTCGCCTGACCCGTGCCGTGGAGTACCGCACCGTACCGCACCCCTGCCGCCCCGCTCACATCGCCCCCCGCGGGCTGAGCGGCGCGGCGCCGGCTCCGGCTCCCTCCGCGCGGGCCCGGCCGCCGGGGAGGGGCCAAAGGCGGAGCCTGGGTGCGAGCCGCCCTTCCCCCGGAATCGGGGGCTTTATGCAGCGGAGGCTGCCGCCTTCCGATCTGGTTCTTGCCGCCATCTGACTCGCTTCTACGGGGAGGGCTCTGGCCGCAGGGTCTGGGGGGTCCCATGCGCCAGGAGTTCTACACCCAGGAGATCGGAGTGCCCACAGCATCCCGAGGTCCTGGCGTATTCCCCCCGCCGGCCGGTGCTGGACGGCAGACGCTGTGTGCGGGGGAAGTCACCCGCCTTATTACCGCGAGTAGCGCCTGCATCAGCTCTCCAGGTCCCTCCGGCCTGTGCAAGCACCCACGGGTGGTGAGGAAATATCCACAACTTCCCTAAGCAACCCGTTTCAGTGCCTCACCACCCGTACAGTGAAGTCTCTCATCCTAATACCTAATCTGAATCTACCCTCTTTCACAGAATCAAGAAGGTTGGAAAAGACCTCAAGGATCATCAAAGTCCAGCCTGTCACCCAAGACCTCATGACCACTAAACCATATCACCAAGCGCCATGTCCAATCTGCTCTTGAACACCTCCAGGGATGGTGACTCCACCACCTCCCTGGGCAGCACATTCCAATGTCTAACAACTCTCTCTGTGAAGAACTTTCTCCTCACCTCAAGCCTAAACCCCCCCCTGGTCCAGCTTGGGACTGTGTCCTCTTGTTCTGGTGCTGGCTGCCTGGGAGAAGAGACCAACCCCCTCCTGGCTACAACCTCCCTTCAGGTAGCTGTAGACAGCAATGAGGTCACCCCTGAGCCTCCTCTTCTCCAGGCTAAACAACCCCAGCTCCTTCAGCCTCTCCTCATAGGGTTTGTGTTGGAGGCCTCTCACCAGCCTCGTTGTCCTTCTCTGGACACACTCAAGTATCTCAATATCCTTCTTAACTTGGGGCCCAGAACTGGACACAGTCTAAACCAGTTATCCCTTATCCTGTCACTACACTCCCTGATAGAGTCCCCTCTCCATCTTTCCTGCAGACCTCCTTTAAATTCTGGAAAGCTGCTACAAGGTGTCCCCAGAGCTTTCTCTTCTCCAGGCTGCACAACCCCAACTCTCTCAGCCTGCTCCCATAAGGGAGGTGCTCTTGTCCCTTCATCATTTTTGTTGCCCTCCTCTGGACTAACTTGAGCAGGTCCATGGTCATATTAAAAGTTCAGTAGCAGTGTACTAGATACTTCCACAGCCAGTATTTGAACAGGATTTGGATGATCTGAGAATCTCCTGAAATCTCCTGTAATAGTTTTATAAAGCTGGTGGTCTAGACAGGTAAATATAACCAAGGAAGACAGAAATCTAATAGATGATTAGACAAAAGGTGAGATACTGTGAGACATTATACACCTTTGTATATGTTCTCTGATATAGTGAAGATACGATTGTCCTAATTGCTTGAAGCTACTCAAGGTTAGTAGGCAGGAGAGAGAGAGCTTTAGAAGAAATCAAGGTGTACTTGAAAGAACTGAAAGAAAATGAGGTTTCTGGCATTATGCCACCCTTAACATGTGCTCTGAAATGACTGTGCTTGGGTTCTTTATGATGCTATGTGTCTTTCAGCACCAAATGGCACAAGGCTGGGAAGCTGCTGCTCAGACTATGTTAGAACACAGCATCTGGCACAAACTGCAGAGATCCTCAGCATCTGTGAGACAGAGACAGACTGCACAGGGTGCAGGGGGCAGTCACAGGGAAAACTTTACATTCCTTTCTTGCCTTTTACTGACTGCCTTCCCAGCCCTAAGCCTTTCAACTTCACATGGCTTCATCTTTTCCATTTCTCATATATATATATATAAAATAAATAAAAATATATTTTTATAAATATATAAATAAAATTTTTATTCTGGATGTCACTGAGGTACTCAGGAAGATGGATTCCTCATGTGCAAAAATGAATGATTGCTCCATGGGCAGGAAATAGGCAGCCATGGTGGTCTGGGCCTCCTGCTTGGCTGGCCTTCTGCCAAGGCTACTGAACCCTCTTATTCTACACTGTGGGAAATGAGGGGCTGTCAATGCTTGAACATACTTAGGAGACTGTGCAATGCTATAGGATAGGCTCTGAGGCTTACAGCTTCATAGTTGAAGCTGATACATGTATGGGCTGTCACCAAAACAGGTTGCCCATGCTCACCCCTCCCTCCTATAGTGAACTGCATTAATTAAACTAATCAAAACCCAACTTTTGTTTCTTTAAGCTTTTTGTATAGGTTAGCTCTTTAGTCATATTGTGACTGTAGGAAAAGTAGGGTGAAAAGGTGTGTTCTGGGCTGGGAGAAAGAAACTGGCTGATCTTTCAGGCAGGAGATTGTATAAAGATTCATTTGCATTTATCATTAATTGAGAGTCTAAAGATGGTGCTTAATTTATTTATACTTATATCAATGAATTATCTGGAAGTTGCTGGAATTTGGCTAGCATTATGCAGGTGCACAGTCCAATCATCTCCATGTTTCCATTTTTGAGTCTTTACCTTGTGTCTTTATTAGTATCTGAAAAGGCCCTAATTAATGAGCTAATTCAATTCCCAAGACACAGTTGATGAAATTCTAGATGATCCCGGGTTTGGACATAGAGGCGGCAGTGAGTGCAGAGAAATAGTGTGGAGAGTGTTAGGGAAATAATACACATTAGTGAATATAATTATGGAAATTCAAACTCCTGGCTAATACATCCAGGGAAAAATAACTAAAATATATTTATTTCAGGGGACCAAAAAAAAGCCTCTCTCTCAGAGATTAATCAACAGCTGCTGTTTTCAGTCCTTTATTTTCTGCAGCCACCACCTTTTTCCACTATAGCTTCAGCCTCCTGTAAACCAGCAGGAATCAATACCTTTTCTTTTCTTAGTGGCATGTTCTCTTGAAGCCACCTGTCCATATGGAGGTCTGCAGCCCTCTGACTGAAAACCACTGATCAGTTTGACAGCAGGGAAGGGATTTTTCAGAAAGAATTCAAGCCACAGGTCTTCAGATTCTCCATACTGATATGTGTATGGATTTTGAAAAGACCTTATCTCCCACTTACACCAAAAGAAGAGCCAGATGTGGTCACACACTTGGTCAGTTCCCAGCAGCAGCCTTAAGCCCTTGGCATACCGCTCTGGGCACAGGGTCACCCTTGAAAGGCTTTCCATGTAACATAGAATTTTATTTCCTGCATTGTGGAGACAAATCCACATCACAGACCAGGGAGAAAAGAGTCCTCCTCTGCAGAAGTCCACAGGGACCATTCGTGATATATCAGAATAATTTCAGAGTACTTCACTGCTTGAATTATGTAGATCCAGCAGACGCAGTTTAAGAAATGAACAACAGAAATTATTAAGGGTTTAAAGCTGACTTGTGAGCTCAGATTGGGTGGGACTGATAGATGTGTACCTTGGCTGAAACTGACAGCACATTTCTTGTTTGGAGCACAAAATAGCTGCTTGCAAGTACCAGTGTTTCAAATACAAAGATGATGTATTTATAGTATCTAAAAAGCAATTGGCTAAAAGCAGTGGGGTCATTGGGATTTTTTTGGTTGGTTGGTTTGGGTTTTGTTTGTTTGTTTGTGGTGGTTTTTTTTGTGGTTGTTTCGAATAGGAAAGGTTAAGCTAAATACTAAGCAAATCCTTCTGACCAGGAAGTTTTTTACTGTGCTGAATTGTGTACTGAGGGATTAGAGGCATTACAGAAATAGTATAAGATGAATCATTTTATGTAAAACAGAATTACTTACTTTGTAATGTAACTCTGTGAGCAGAAAGGTTAGGCAACCAGGGCAGATGCCTTCTGCCTCCAATGCCCAGCTAATTACTTTCTTCACTACAAGAAATCCCCCACAAGAGAGGATTTTAGAAGATGCTTTAAAAGGCTTCTCTGCACAGTTTTTCACATCAGAAACCTTCCCAGACATTGTCCTGCTGGAAAGTGGCCGTGTTTGCTTCTCACTTGCAGTCTGTTTCAAATTTGGCAGAAACAAGACGACCCAAAGGGAAATTCAGTAATTCACACGCAGCTCCCAGCTCCTGGCAGCATGCCTCCATTGAAACCACACTGCAAAGACCCCTCCTGCCAGACATCTCAGATCCCAGGTATCTGCAAAAGCAATTCCTAAGCTTAGATCTTTTATATAGATTTAAACGCAAGATATATTTGAGTTTGAAAGGATCCAGGAGATGGCAAAGTTACTCAAGATCTTCCACACAGAGAACTGCTGTGGAAATGCCTGAGTATTCTCAGCCACATCTCCAAGTAATTTAATCTTCATCGTCTTTCTTCTGTAATGACTGGATTGCAAAAGCCAGTTAGTATTTATGGGTCCACATGTTTTTGTCTTTCTGCCTGTTCTAGTAAAGCAACCAAACTGTTACAACCTGTAATTAATGCCAGAGGTTTCATTTATTATCTCTGATTAAATTAATGCCTGTGTAGCAAGGAAGATATAAGAAGATATAACATCCTATCAGGAGCAAGTGCAATTAAGCTACAGGCAACACTGTAAAAACACATTAGAGGTCTTGACTCACAGCTTTATGCAATAATAATTCATAGCTTTTTCCCCATCAACAACATTATAATGTGTTATATAATGTGCATTTGTATATTTCAGCTGGATGAACTCATTCAAGTAGTAGGTCTTTTGATGAACTATTTAGGATAGCAATGTCCAAAATGTTTCTGCTGCTGATTCCACTTCTTGTTTTACTTCCCACATTGCTCCCTGATTTCCAGTTGCAAAACTCACTTCTGCAATTTAGGACTGCCAGACCTCTTCTGGGAACCACACAGTTACTGTGACACTGAAAGGGCTATCACATTTTGGAGTGTTTAACCAACATCTCCTAAAAGGACAGCCCCTCGTTGGACATGTAATTAAAATAACGCATACATGTGGTTTAAGGCAGTAATTCTCCACCTTTTTTGTTGTTTCACTCAATTTCCACTTCTCCAAAACACTGGAGTTAAAACCAGTCTCTTAATCCTGTACTCTTACAGAGCACACTGTTGACAGGGGGGAAACCCAGGCAGGAGCATCATGACCACTTTTTCTGCAATGGACAGTGAAGGAGTGTAACCAGGACTTATCACTGCCAATTGTTTGACGTCCTCCCACCAGTGCTTAATAACACTTCTCCGCTCTGCCACAGTTGAGTCATGCTTTCTTTTCTCTCCATTTTTGGTAGGTGCAGAAGATCTCTCTGCATTACAGCTTGACCAGTCCCATTGGAAATGACCCAGGGAAGCTGAGAGGAGATGCTGTTGATGACTTCTGGTATGATGGAACGAAAAAGACACTTCTCATATTACTGCCTAGGACACCCTCCCTGTCCATCCTCCAGAGGCCTGAACCCTCATCTTAGAGACATTTTCATGCTCAAAGACATAGCTATGGATGGACTGCATCCTTTCAGGACTTCTATGTTACTTGCTTAGACATTGAAATAAAATATTTAAATTATTCCAGTATGAAAGGAGAGGAATGCTCAGCTCTGTATAAGAAACTGCATTCCAAGAATACCACTTTTTTTGGGGGGGGCAGGGGGGCATGGCATAGTCACTATAGTGTAGTGGGAATGGAGGAGCTGGCCTCCTAAAATGCATTGGCACCCTAAGAAAAATGAAGCAAGCAGCCAACGGTTTTGATACCTTTTGGAATGCAATGGATTAAACCTGGTAATACAAGATCTTGAACAACAGAGCCAATTAGCAGTGCCAAGAATAAAGGTGGCAGAATCAGAAGATACAAAGGCTCCATAACCTGTGACAAGGTGAAAAGCCCAGAGCGGAGAGGACAAAACTTCCCAAATAGAGGTTGTGACCTGACCATTTTCTAATTGCAGTTTTCTGTAAAGCAGTGGTGTTTCAGCAGCGAAAGAAAATTACTCTGATAGGAAAAAGGTATCACTGCACTAACACGCTACTGAAAGCATAGCCGCTGGCATTCATTTGTGCTAGGCAGTCTCAAAGGAAGCCTGGAGCAGCCAGTGTTAGCTGCAGCTTCCTCCAGGGCTGTTTCCTGATCCACAATCCTAATAATAATAATTCATCTTCCAGGATCAAAAAGTCTTCAGAAGTTCAGCAATAGTTAAGTTATTTAGTTAACAAACAAATACCAATCAAACAAACACCCCTCCCCCCCCCCAAAAAAAACACCAAACCCAATCCTTAGCTAAAAGTATGGACTAGGAAGGTGGCAGAATTTCCATTTTGCTTTGTTGCGTTTGGAGTCAGAGGTTCTTGCTGTTTTAAAGATTTCCTTTAGGTGTTTACCCTGATTTTCCTTTGAACAACCATCCCAAGAATATCATCTCAATCACTCAAGATTATGCTGAGACGTGGCATAGTGCTGATACTGCTAAGTAGGAACTGTGCTGCACATGCCTAGGATTGGGTTTGAACCTGCTCTCTTTGATCAGTACTGCGTTTCTGCTTCTACCTCATTGCTATATTCTGTGTGAAAGCTCTGTGACTTCTTCCTGTTCTGGCTGCTGTCTGATTTAAATCTGACACCTGTCATTTCAACAGAATTTGGAGGCTTTTCCACTACCTGTGTTTTTGCAGGTAGGCAAAGAAGACATTAGTCTTTGAAACAAACATGTCACAGAACAATTGAAATTGGGAATGCAGCATTCCAAAAAAAAAAATCACTATAAGTCTCCCTTCCTTTTATTTTTTTAAATTTTTTTTAAATTATACTGCTCTAAACTTTCCTCCATCCCCCCTCCCTTTTCTGGACTACCAATTCACATTGTTTCAAATGAGGTCCTTCACTGGTTTTCCCTCACTTTGGCAAGGCTGGTGACTACACACATGTCCATGTTTTCTTATTCTTTAAGGAATAAAATATTTGTCACACAGAGAAATGCACTCAAACCATTGGCCTAGTCTTTATGCGAGATGTAGAAAGATTTGAAAACATGCTCTGTTTTCTTTCCCGTTTGCACAGATGAAGTCTTTTACTTAGAAGTCTTTTCTTTTAATCTTTGTGTTACTTTGCCCCTTTTGTATGTGTCTTAATACCACAAAGTCTTTGTTTCCATTCTTGTCATGGTGCAATACCAACAAATTAAAATGTTTTTTACATATTTATTTCTCTCATAAACCTGTCTCTCCTTCTATTCTTTGGGAAAACAAAACAAACCAACAGAGCCTGAATTTTTGAGTGTGCAGGTTTAGACCTAGCTTTGCAGAAGCAATCAGCATGTGGTTGACAATGATGGCAACTGTGAAATCAATCCCTTTGGAGTTCTGGTGTTGAGCATCAAGGAGCACTTTTAAAAGTAGTTTCTGCTTTTGAAAACTTTGGACTTAAGCCAGAGCTTTCATCTCCTTATCTTTGAAAATGGAATACAGCTTAAATACCTCTCCAACAGCTCATGAAGCTTCATTAATGTTTATAAAACACTTGAAATTGAAAAGCACTATTACTGATTATTTATTAATTCCTGTTGTCTTATACTTTTCACATTCCTTTCACATGTCAAAGAAGGGGATTTTGCAGGGAGCAGAACCAGCAAAACCAGTAACAGCCTACAGTATCTTCTCTGCCTTCCCTTACTGCAATAGTCACTCTGTTTCCCCCTTTATATCTTCAATACCCTTTCTGCAATGTCTCCTGTCTCCCCTCCTTCCAGCATGGCTCTGGATTCCCTTACCAAGAGATCAGTACTGAGGCCAGCTGACACAGCTGCAGAGCAGCCAAGAAGTAAGAGCATAAAAACCAGTTAGACTTGAGAGACCAGAGAGTGAAAATGAGGGAAGGCTCCATCATCAAGCTTCCAGCTGATGGACTGTACATCTCCATCTCTTCCAGGCCCTTGCTCCTCCTTGTACAAGATTGTGTAAACACAGAGCTGGTTTCTCCCTTTGTTGATCAAGTAGACATTTTGAAATGCCCTGAATGTTCAGATCATAAATAAACTTCACTGAGCAAACTCATGTTTTCCTCTTGAAGCTGTTTAAGTACAGTATTGACATTTCTCTGTGTTCCTTTTGACAAGGTTATACTCACAGTAGTAAGTGTATGTGAGTCAATCCATTCATGGTACAGATTAAGCATTCTGAAGGACACAGAACAAAACTGAGGACCTTAACAAAAAAAAAAAGCCTTTTCAGAAGCATTTTCATGCTATCAAACTATCCTATAGTATTTCTCAGCCCATCTACCTTGAGCTTGTGTGAGATAAAGTCTACTCTGCCCTGGCAAGGCCTGTGGAAGCTGCAGTAACTCCTTCTGGCCAGAGGAAGGATGTTGTAAACTGAGCAGCTTGCTGGGGCATGTCATCTTCCAAAGACAAAGAACATACCTAGACATATACAGGAACATGTCCATCCCTGGAAGCACTTTGTATACCTATGTGGAGAAAGCAGCAAGCTAACAGAGGAACCAAAATCAAGCTAGTTGTGTTACTGCTTTGCCCTTTTTCATATGGGAAGCAGCCCTTGGACTAGGAACCTGATGCTTTCAGCTCTGACAGACATGGGCAGCTCTGGGAAGTTACACCTCTGCCTGCTTCTTGCTATAGGATTTACATTGGCATACATGTGGGTGTGGATACCCAAACAAACCAAACTTGCCCAAAAGCACACATTTGATTCACAGTTCTGTAAGCAAGTCCACATGATAAGTTTCGGGAGGGTGGCTAGGACTTCAAGGAATCACCAGTGTGAACTACCTAAGGAACTGTTTCACCACATGCTGTGGAAAGACTTCTTTGTCTTTCCTTAACTCCTGCTCACAGACATTCCTAGTCCAGTATTAAACTACCAAAAATAAAATACTTCTGATTCAGCATTTTCTCACTTGTGTCCTCTCCAGCTGCTCCCCGGGCATGGATCCTGATCCAGTGAAGGAGTTGTTCCTGTTTTGGCCCATGATGTTATTTCAGAAGGATGCATACAGAAGACTCTGGCCATGAAGGGCATTTCAGCAGTGGGTTTTTTTAACCCTTACTTGATGGTGATAGTTCCTGGCAGAGAAATGGTGTTGCTGGTGTAGAAGAATGGAGACAGCTGTTGTTTGCCTTAGCCCTTGCCAGATGAGGTCTCTGGTGCCACAGAATTATGAAACTGAATCAAGATCTAGAGCAGGGGTGATGAAAAGCAGCTACAGAGCTACTGCAAAGGGAAATCTGTCTTCATGGAGACATGTGAAGAGGGGGATCAGATGATGAATAGGTCATCACTGCTAACCAGGAGATGGCTGTGCCAGTCTTAGGTGCACTTTACCCACTACATTGACTGCATGCATCTGTCCTTGGTGTGATCTCTGCATGAAACACAGGAATGCTTGGCAGTCAGGAACATAGATCTGCAGATGGTGGCTTATCACAGGGAAACATTTATGGACATAAGCATGGGATGCATAGTGCATGAAACAAGGATCCTAAAGATTTCCTCTTTGGAGAAGTACTTAGTTTATTTCTAATAATATACTTACAAATAGAATGTTTCTGCTTATTACATTATCTGACCCATGTCCTGGCATGCAAAGTTATATACTGAGGTCAGATCACCCTATGGTAAAAGAAGATTTAATTATATATTAACTACTTGCAGAATGGTTTCAGTTGCTGAAGGCAAAATGGCTCAATCTTCAGACTTCTTTGGATGCCAATATGCTCTCTGCCATTTCTGTTAACACACCTTCACCACAACACACTTAACACCATTGTGTTAACACACTGCACCTTCAAGGCTTCTTCAAGGGGGTCAGTTAAGAGCACCAATCTTCTGTGATAGGCAAGGACAGCAAAAGAAATTGGGGATGCCACAGGGTCTCTTATCTCTGTACTAGAAGCACACTTGTGTGCATCACACTTTGTGTATGTGAGAGGAAGACTTTTATGCTCTCATGACTCTCCTTCTTTTCCCATGCACTCCAAGGCCAACCATGTTTAAAAAAAAATTGGATCTGTGTCCAAAATAACTAAGTACTTGCAGGACAAGAGGGAACCTTTATTGTCCCCTGCCCCAAATAGATACCTGCCTTTGTCACCTTATTGAAGAATAAAACTGTATTCTTCTTTTCTTGTCAATGGGGAAGGGAAGAAGATAATTTTATTTACATTGTTAGGCACTGCTTTGTGATATCTCTTTTATCTCATCTCCACCCATTAACCTGTTCTGAATCCCTTGCAAGACAGTAGTTTCCAGACACTCAGATACTTCAGATTTAAACTTGAAAGAATTTGGGAGACAAATAGTTCAGGAAGGGTAGGGCAATTGAAGAAAAACCATGTCACCAACACTGGATTAAACACATTTTTAGGGTACTGACTTGTTGGAATACCATAACAGAAGATGCTTCCCAGGGGTGTGACAACAGACCTTATCTCTGCTAAAAAGATGTTTAAACTTTATCCGCTCACCAGCAGATAACTTAGTCAATAGGGAAGAACTAAAGGACGCTTAGCCTCTTAAATAATCTTCCCCATTTCAAACAAACATCACAATACGGATATTAGGAAGAAATTAGCAGATGCCAGGCTAAGTCAAAGAAGCTGTCTGAAAACTAAAACTCTTTTTCCTCTTAACTGTGTGCCCTCCTCCCATAATGTGGCATTGTCCTACATATCTCCAAGGTGTTTATGCAATCCATTGCCACTTAGGGCTTAAAATACAGGTCACAGGACAATGCTGTGATGCTGAAATATAAAGGAATGTATATACCACAATGGAAATACGAACTCATGTTCACTAGGATTATAAACTTAGCTTTATCTAAAGACTATTTTGCAGAGACCTGGACCATTTTTAAGACACCACTGCAAACACAGGTAGAGTAAATAAACAATTATGCTACATACTTTCTTCTAACACAGAAATACACACATGCTGCTCAGGACCACATCTTACAGTAGAACAAGCAGATGGACACGCAGCCAAGGACAGGCTGAGTTTCTGCCTTGTCTAAGTATATTTGGTACATTTAGAAGGTAAAAGTTTCCCAACAGCAACACTGGAAAACTCAGAGATTGTCCACAACTTAATATATGGAAAAATCTGCACTCCATTTGAGGCAGCTCACGTGGTTGCAATATGGTTGTCAACTGACTGGTTAGATGCAAACCTGTCTGTGTTTCTCCAGTGTGTATTATTTTCCATGACAAGAATTACCTGGGAAGCATGTGTCTCTGTAAGGTAAGGACAGTGATAACCACTTTGCATTCATTTTCCACTGTGTTCCTTGAGCCATCACTGAGAACCTCCCCAGGACACAACTTTAACATTCAGTCCCCCAAGTGTGCTCTGACCCCTGCCTTCTACATATCCAACAACTCAACTCCTTCCCTTCCCCTGTGCCACCTCTTTCTCCTCACCCCTGAAATTACTGCCAAGTACCTAGAAAAGCCTCTCAAGAAGTACCTCTGAACTGCCACCTCAGTCCCTCTTGTTCTTCCACCTTCAGGAGACAACATGGATCATGGTAATGTTTACAGTTATGCACTCGGTGACTTGCCAGCATGTTACTGCCTACTTGCCAAATTCTACCCGTACGTACTTCTCCAGTGAGGGAACTGATGAGATGTCTCCTCTGGCCCAGCCACTGATTTTCATAAAATACATGTTCATTTAACACTTCTGAAAGAATTTTTGCCTTTCTGTCAGATCTGGCTGGAAAAGATTAATGGTGAGAAGTTGATGGGGAAAGAAAAGAGGGGAAGAGGACTGATTTGATAGACAGACAAATAGACAATGTGATTGCATCAGTCTCATTTCCTTAGGAAACTGGGCTAAAAATAAAAGGCTTTATTTGCCCCCGGGAATAAACCAGAATGTCTCTCATCTTTACAAAGCATTTTTTTCTATGTACTTATAAATAGGATGAGAGAGGAAGTTTGCACTGGATTTTGAACAAGGAATTAGAAAGAAGAGCATGAGGTATGTGAATTTCAAATCCTGGGATCCTTCTGGGTATACGAAAGCACAGCAATGAATGCAGTCTTGTACACCAATGCCACATTACCCATGTGGATACATCATTGCCTTGCAAACCAACTGCCTGTTGGGCAAATTTTCACACCACCACAGAATGAATGCACTTCTTCTGCATCAGTATTGATGATATATTTTAGACCAAATCCTTCATGCACTTTGAAGTAAGCAGACTCTCTCAGATGTAAGTGAGTGACATGGAAATTGCTATATTTGATCAGAGATTCCTGTCGGTGACCAAGATTAAGTGACCTCTAACTACTTCAGAGGAAACATTTCCCAAAAAAGGTCTCATCCATTATTAACAGAATTAGTGTAAGCTGAAGAAGCACTTACACATCACCTACATTTCTCTTTTCCTACATTAACTCTAGGTATTTTGTTGTCTTTGAAAACATTGTGTGCCTCCTTACAACCTTGGTCCTGGCAATAGTCTGCAGCAGTAAGTTCTTTTTATGCACCCTGTACATAAAATGTTTTTTGTTAACAAGAATTTACTACCTTTCAATTTCATTGAACTGGCAGTGTTGTGGAACTGGGCTTTTATAGTCATACTTAACAGACAGAACAAAGCACTCCCATATCCTCTAAAAACTTCTCATTTTTAAGAGACATGAGTGCTGACATAACCTCAATGAGTGAGCTAGGGCCAAGGGGGACTTCCCTGATAGTGGGTTGGCAGAGCAGAAGTAGTTATATTGTCCATCTCTTTTGCTTTTGCACTACCTTTTAGTTTTTGCCTCAATGGCCTATGCACATAAGCCCCTTCTTCCTAAAATATGCTAGAATTTCCATTACAGGGATACTTTGCAATCCCAGAAAATGCTGTACTGAGAACTGCCACTAGAGACAGTCCTTGTCCTAAAGAATTTGTTTAAAATGTGAAAGACCAGCACAGTATGGGGAAAATGGATGCAACACACTATTTGAAGATAAGAAAAGGAAAATATATTTTGCCTGCCAGTATAACTGGGGATCTCACCTGGAATTAGCCTTAACTTAAAATTTGATCTTGCTTCTGCAGAGGGTTGATCTGTCTTAGCTTAGAGGTAAAAAATGAGACTCTGAACTCATCATTCTACAGTCCCTCCACCATCAGCCAAGAGCACTTCCAGGAGACTTTTCATGTGGCCCATCTTAAATAAAAAGAAGAAAACTGTTTCTTCTGTCTTCAATTACATGCATTTGAGATTTCTTCTCAGACTGGTTTAAAACCCATGCTCTGCTCTACTGCTTTCAGCAGTTACTCATTACTACCACCATCTATTCAAGATAGACTATTTTTCCTGTTTCCAAATTTATCAGTCAGATGTCTCCTTCTCTACCACCAGTTAGAAGTCAGTTAATCTGAAGTGGACAGAACTTCACTTACATTTTAAGCACAAAATGTGTGCCTATGACTGTCTTAGGTACCCTGTTTGTTAAACAGTTCTGCATTTCTTAGGTAACCTCTGAGAATTGCGTATTTTAATTTCAGCCTAACTTGCACACTGCAAACTACTAATTCAAAAAAGCCTCTTAGACTTCAAAATCACTTACCTATTCTCAGATATTTTGCTCCTGACCTCACTTGTATCACGATCTTGAAAGAAACGCAGAGACTGGAAAAAACATTTGAACAAAATGGTAATCAAAGTAGCTGTGCTTTTTTATTGTTACTTTTTTTTTAAACTCAGTAGAAAAGAACTTTTCTAATTATACTCATCTGCAATAAAGGCTGACTCATGACTTGTCAGATGATCCTCTTGGTTGATGTGGTTACAAACCAAGGGCTGCACTTAGGGAAAGCAAACTGCAGACGTTACAAAGCACAAGTCTTCCTTCTTACCCTGGTCCTTTGCTTTTCTCTCTGTATAACCTTATGTACAATCAACCCATGGGGCATAAACTGTATTTCCTGCTATCTGGATAGAGTTATGCACATTTATGTTGACGCACAGATAACTGATGTGTAAAGAATAAGAGCAATGCTGTGAAAAGTGAGAAGAATAAGGCTAACATCTGATAAAAATTTGACTTGTATTCCTTTGTTATAAATATTCCCTGACAAAACATGTCACATAGCACTGGGAAAAAGAAGATATTTACTTACAACACAAGGGAAATAAATGGCTGGTGCAGCCTGGCAACACTGCTGTTAGTTTTATGTCCACATAGCCAGACACAGGGGCTAGTCAAGGCACTGTATGGCTGCTTCAAATGCACTCACTGACTTCTCAGACACCTCTCCTGAAAACTGAACTCTCCGTAGGATGTAGCTACTGAGTTATTCATCAAATGGAACTGCTATTTTATCTTACACTCATGTGTATGTTTGCTGATTTCATTTTTCTTTCTCTGTTTCTTAGTCCACCCACTTAGCCTGAGTTAGGGTGTCCTGTAACTCAGTTATCCCCTATCTAGATGGCATTCTTGGCAGATTTTCTTCACTATGGAAGTAATGCACTGTATTTTCTGACTGCACTGGCTGGTTGTGGATACCTTCATCATGACAACAAAGATTAGCAAAGCTGTGTCTCGACACAGTGATTTTGTGCTTTCCTCTTGTATTTCTTTGTACCAAGGATTATGGCTTGCTTGTTTTAAGACACTGAAAATTATATACTTCTAATATGACTGATTACAACAAACAGATTGTAGGCAGGGCAGGGGGAGTGCTTAGTAGATAAGAGATTGTGGATTTCTTTTAGTAGAGAGATATTGTGTTACATGTCCCTTGTCTTTGAATCACATTAAATATACACACCGCTAAAAGGCTGTTGAAATGTTCAAATGTCAGTATTTCAAATGAAAATCAATAGCATGCTATTTAGGCTCATTGTTATGCTGTTATGCATCATTAAAATGTATTTAAAAGCTTTCTGCATATAACAGGAGATGGGATGAATAACAAGACACTTTGAGGATGTGCAGCACACTTAGAAGGCAATAAAAAGTCAGGCACAAGAGAAAGTTTGTAGGCACTTGGAAAGAAAGTCCTGCACAGAGTTCACTGCATGTTTGAGACATAGGGGAACATGAGAAAATGAATGATGCACAGCTCAGGATGCAGACAAGTGAGTGGAGCTGAACAACTGCTGGAGGAAAACAAAATCATCAGCTATTTTTGAAGATACTTTTGTAAATGGGTCTCTCTTTTCCTGGTATATATATACCACTGTACCACAATGCTCAGTGATGGCCCTAAAAGTACTACTGACATTTTACCTTCTTTCACAAAAGGATTATATTAGGGCTTGGGAGCACATTTTAAAATAAGCTTTTCCAAGCACTTTTCAGTGGAAAAGTGTCACATCATCAGATCCTCTGACCTGCTTCTTCATTATCTGAAATAGACTTCTAGTGAGAAACTTTTGGTTTAATATTCAAATATGAGTGTGTATGTTTATATATAAGTATGTACATATGCAGTTATATACCTGTGAAAGGAAAAGAACTTCCTTACTAAATTTCTGGAAATTTCTTTCTAAAGGGAAAGAATGGGAAGAAATTATTCTTCCAAAGGCTGGAAGTTTAAATGGAAGAGGGGCAATAGATTTCCAATCCCTACATATATGTATTTCAATGCTTTTATATCTGACTGCCATCGAACATGTCTGTTTGGTTCCCAGAGTTGGACTTGAACACAGACCACTGGCCTGCACCTCACCGAGTACACTCTCACTAAAACCATCAAACCCTGTTTTTGCTCCCTTTCCTTTGCTGTAAGTCATAAATCTCTATAAGCAAAGTAACTTCAGATGGAGTTTAAAACCCTGTGGGCAGAGGAAGACAACCTAAATCTTCCACTTCCTGGACAAAAGCTCTCTAATCAGCTCTGAATTATTGAATACTCTTTCAGAAGGTGGATTTCAAATTTGTTGCTTAAGCATAAAGTCCTACCTCCTGCAATTTTATCTACATAGGTGAAGATTCAACTGAAATTGATTTTGGATGAAAACAGAAGCACAAAGCATAAATCAAGTCATTAAGCCAGAGAATGGAAATAGTCCCATTTGAGTCAGATGTGCAATTGCATATCTCAAACTAAAAATGCTGAGTGCTCAAATTAAAGTTCACAGTGGAGAATTCCTGAGAAATCCATATACTGAATGTTTTCACACAAGACATGTGCTTAGCTATTTTAGAATTACAGATGGATTTTTTTAAAAATCAGTCTGATTAAACACTAAAGAAAAGGACAAATTAAAGTATCATTTTATTTCAAATAGTTTAGGGTTGTTGGGTTTTTTGTTTGTTTGGGTTTGTTTGTTTTTTTCTTGAGGAAAAAATGTATCTGAGCTATCAGGGAAAGTTTTCCTAGTCAGAATAAAGGTCTGTGCAACTATATATATATATATGCAAACAGTCATACTGTATGCTGGTTTTATGTGCTAAAATGACCCTGAGGAGTTTCAACACTGATTTTAATTGAGGCCAAAGCACCATCTCGTCTGGAAGTGTTTAACACTCAAGAAACCATGTGAGTAGACTAACATAAATCCATGTGTCTGAGCATCTGCTATTTGAGAAGTGTCTTAAAAGTGCAGAGATATCACACTAATTCACAGCAGTTAAAGAATTAAGCAACAGACATTTTTATTTGTAAGCTATTCGGTGTTCAGCACTTATGAAGCCATTCATGCAATGATATGTTTGGTGTAAGTGCTCTTCAGCTGTATCCAAGAACCCCTGGCACCTTTGAGGTCTGACTGACAAGTGAAGATGTGTTCTCACAGTTACTCAGGAAGGCTTTTAGACATTGTTAGCATGTCCATATTGTTGATTACTCCAGGAATAATAAAATGTATTTCTGCATTGGTGGTCCTGTCTTGTGTTTTGAATTGAAGAAATGAACTAGGAAGAAAAACATGCAATGATAGTTAGGAAGATATGAAGAAATGCATAAAAAAGTACACCCACTCCTCCATCTTTCTGATATGTTGCTAGTTAAAATACACTTAGATTGTTACAGAAAGAAATTTTGTGTATAAGAGAATTCTCATGAGAATAAACAGAAGATTCTGGAAGTGCTTTAATTTACCCTTTGACTTTGTTTGATTTAATACCTTCCCACTGTGTCTTTCCCAAATGAAATGTGGGATAAAAGATATGCTGGTGGTAGTTGTTTCTTAAGTATTCAGCTTCTTTGCTAGAAGAAACTCATATACTTGTTGCAGAACAAGTTGACTTAATACATCTTCTTTCCACTTTTTTCTTTCTCCTTCCAAATGCTTTTTCTATTGATCCTTCATTAGTAGTTTTTTACCTAGTGCCCACAATGCAATTATGCTTCTTGGCTGTCATCTAAAATACAATAGCAAACAATAGCATAATCAATTTTTATAAGGAAATAAGGAAAACCAGCTTCTACAGTTAAATTACACAGCCTTTCCCTTAGCCCAGGAAATCAAATCAAACTGAATGGCTCCTTTGGTTTCCAGTAACAATTACAGTTTATCAAAGACTAGTATCCATTAAAATGCTAAAACAATTCCATACTAATGGTCAAATAATTTGTGAGGGCTTATTTATATTTGCAAAGGGTTACCTGCCAAACTAGATGCCAAAGTCTGTGTCACTTTTAGTCTGGAATCTCTGCATCTGTATTCGCATTTATGAACCCAAAGGACAGAGTTAGACAAGGAGACTGAGAGTCAGTAACTTAAATATAGCTCAAAATCCCTTTATCCTTCTTTAGGACCTCCAAGCATGATTTTTACTGAGGCTCTTACTTTAATCCAAACATAAAAGATATCAGGCTTATTTTATGCATTTATTGACCATTTAATAGCTATCCTAAAAAGAGACATTAAATACGCTCAACCTGCTCCCAGAGGATGTGTTCTGCAAAGACAGAAAACAAACTCTTCCCTTTACACCATGAGACTGCGCTGCAGTGATGCATCTCCTGTGGAATCCCACCCCGCTAGACCCACTGAAGTAGGTGGGGCTCCAGCCTTCCTCCTCAAGTGTAATGTGATCCATTCCAGAAAGCAAATCTGGCTGAGGACTCATTTTATTTGGGTCTGCACTAGTATCACATAGTCTCACTTCTTCATTGCACAAGTTTTGAGCCCAAGAATATCCAACACATTCACATGCCCACAAAATACAGCACCCTGTGCAGTTACGCACTCTTTTGCAGCACATTCACATTCATACTTTCCAAGAGTATTTTGGTCCCATCTTTTTCTTTGATTAAGATTTTTGCTGTCCTGAAATGGCAATGTTTTGAAATCATTGTGACTTCAAAACTCCCTTTTGTGAGTTGAAGCTTCTGCCCATCCCACTTCCTACAAAGCATTCTAAAGCATCCTATAAAGTCTTCTAAACTTTTCTTAGCTTTTCTGCTCTGACCAGAAACCTTTTAATTGGGATAGAATAATTTCAGATGGCTGTACTAGCCATGTATGAGTCGCTTTTTTTTTTTTTTTATTTCAGTCATTGGGGAAACTTCTTATTGCTCTGAAGTCCATTTCTGCAATTCTACATCAATTATTCCAGTAAATACATTATCCAAGAATGGCTTACAGTTCTGAAATTTAGAGGAAAAGAAAAGGCAACTTTCTAAACATGCTGCTTCTTTTTGCTCTGCTATCTTTGGAATAGGAATTATGAACAGGCTCTCAAAAAAAGACCACCTGGACAGAAGCACCACAGGTCTATTCAACTGTGGATTAGCACCCAGCAAACCACCCTCAATTTAAGGCACAGTTTTAGGCACGTTCATTTCTAACCATAAACTTCATCCCAAAAATTAACAAATACACACCAAACCCAGGAAATCTGCTGGTCTGTCTGAGCTCAACAGATGAACGTAACATACAAAATCCTCAAGGAAGGATTAGAAGAAAAGCTAAATTAAGTCTTTGTATCTTTACATGGGATCTTGGAGACATTCCCAGACAAGAACCTTTACCGATGGAGTACAAGTGAAAAGAAGAGTCAAGAGATGTGAAATGAAACACATAAATTGAGTCAGTATTCACCACCACGATCAGATGTGATGCAACCAAGAGACTTGGTATCAGTTGAAGGATAAATATACTAAATTACAAACTGCAATGTTGCCCTAGTTTTCCTAGGATAGAGTTAGCCATTGGTATGGAGGCTGTTAGCAGTTCCTGGTCAGCCAGGAGCTTAAGCTGGGAGAGGGAAAAGCCGGAGCAGCTGAGCCGAGCTGGCTCACAGCTGTATCCCGTAACATAAACACCGTGCTCATTATAAAGGGAGAAGTTTACTGGGGGCCAAGGGCTGTTCTTCTTGTGGGCTGCCTTTCTATCTGTTATGACACTTGCTGGGTGAGTACAATTTTGTGTACTTTATATTGATGTTAGCGTTTTCTGCTTCATTAAATCTGTTTTCATTTCAGCCGACAGGTCTCCTCTCCTTTTCCTCATTCCCCTTCTTGGCTGGGGAGGGGTCACTGGGTGATTGAGCAACTGCTGTAGGTTAGGTCTAGATAGGGCCTAAATAGAGAGAAATATGCAATCTCATCATTGAAATGATTTTAATACTAAAGAAATAAATATGACAAGTCTGATAACAATCTTTAAAAAGGCTATGGAGAAACTCCTACAAATTATAAACCATCAAGTCTGATTTCTGTACTAAGCATGAAGCTACAGCAAAGACCAGCAGTTGTGTGCACAAAGGTAAGACTCAGGAGCAGCCCTGCTCTGTGTGTGTATAAAGGGACCAATGATGCACGCTTCTTGGGTATGTGCTAAGTTTCCTGGTAAGAAAAAAAATTGTTCAGGAGTTGTCAAAACTAAAACTGGCAGGAAGGTGCTGGAGAGGATTTTTGTAATATTACATGACCAAATTAAATGACAGTGATAGAAAGTATTTAATAAATGCAAAGTGAAATACTGCACTGACAGTGGGGTGGAAATGGAAGGAGTCTCTTCCTTTTGTACTGGTAGGTACTGCTTATCTATTCCTGCTGAAGAAGTCATGGAGGACAGTTCTTTTGTAGCATTGGGTTTGTGGTACAAAAGCACAGACATGAAAAAGCGAAAGAAACAAACAAACAGGACTTGTACTATAAAGGTGTGTAGATCTTTGGGGACACTTGTAGCTTGAATATTGGATAAAGCTTTGGTGTCCTCTCCCCAAAAGCATTAAGGGAGAAGCAGAAAAGAGAGAAGAGTGGCAGAATGCGCACACCAGAGAAGGGGACACATCCTTAAAGAGGAACATCTGAGGAAAGGTGTAAGAGATGCACAGAATGATGATGAAGGGAGTGGAGAAAGAAATATTAGTTTTCACAGCACAGTTCTTAAACTTCATAACTCATTGTCACGGGATTTTATGCATGCCAAAAATTAAACTGGATTCATAGAGCACATAAGAGGTCAAGGAAAAAAATCCTGGGGTTGGGAATCATACTGATGAGCATTAAATCTTCAGCTTGGGAAGTACCTGAAGAGCAGGCTGCCAGTAGCCATCTGTACACATGAGAAAGCATCACTCTAGGCTTCCCTTACTGGATGCTTCTGCTAGCAGTAATGGACAAGATGCTGAGATACAAGAACTTCATCTTAAGGCTTTGCATACAGTTATGGACACTAACAGTCACAGCTACTTGCATGAGTTTCAGTCACTCCCTTCAGGGAAACTAAGTTTTTAAGTTATCACACTTATGTCTTTTACACCCTTTTATCAAACCATGCCTCCTAGTCTCTCTAGCAGGTTTAAGAGAGACTCAGAAACAGCACTCAGGTCTTTTCCACCCTGCAGATCACTAACATCATTGCACCTTACCAATCTATTGCAATGCTTCCTCAACCCTACAAAAACAAATCACTCTGACAGGGACAGAGCTACAGTCCTACAAGTCAGCAAGATGGAGGGAAAGACAAAGCCTGCCGGGCTGTATATCCTCAGCTTCTCTGTAAACTGAAATGTCTTCTCATGGACATTGGGCATTTGAGTCAGCTGCCAAAGTTCATCTACCTATTCATACAGAAATCCAAATGAATTCCTAGGAACTTTCTTCTGCCAAAGTCTTCTGCTCTAAACTACTGGGCTTTTGCTAGTATTCGACTGAAGAATCATAGAACACATTGACTTGGAAGTGATCTCTAGAGGTCATCTAGTCCAACTGCCCTACAGTTAAGTATGGGCATCCCCAGCTAGAACAGGTTGTTCAATTTCTCTGTCAAAAGTATGAGTGAAAAGCTCTCGTCCATGACATGTCCATGCTTTCCCAAATTCTCCAGCCAGCCCTGCTGCATCCCAACACGAATTTCTTCCTCATCAATTTTCAGTCCTTTAATCTTCCTCCTAAATCTTGCAAGTAAAGTCTTTGCTGCAGTTGTTGGTGAATTCTAAATTGGATGAAACTTCCAAGGAGTCCTTGTTTCCTTGAATACAGTGCCTGTGTCAGGAAGCTCACTGGTGTCTGTTCCATCTGCCTTACTGTTCTAGCTGTGTATCTTGCAACTAGACTTCTCACTGTGATCTAGTTGGCTGGTGAGCAGCTGCTCTGTCAACAAGGCTTTCAGATCATGCCTCTCATGGCTTCAGACATTGTTCTCCACAGCCATTTTTGACATTTGGTTTCTTTCCCATCAATGATGTGAATTAAGGAACACACCTATTAGTTGGCCTATATCATAGGATGTTAGGGGTTGGAAGGGACCTTTGAAAATCAAGTCCAACCCCCCTACCAGAGCAGGTCCATAGAATCTAGCACAGGAATGAATCCAGATGGGTCTTGAAAGTCTCCAGAGAAGGAGACTCCACAACCTCTCTGTTCCAGTGCTCTGTGACCCTCACAGTGAAGAAGTTCCTCCTCATGTTGAGGTGGAACCTCCTGTGCTGTAGTTTATATCCATTGCCCCCTGTCCTGTCACAGGGTGCCTGTCCCCTTCCTGTTGACACTCAGCCCTCATATATTTATAAAAATTTATTAAATCCCCTCTCAGTCTTCTCTTCTCCAGGCTAAAAAGCCACAGGTCTCTCAGCCTCTCCTCACAGGGCATGTGCTCCAGTTCTTTAATTATCCTGGTAGCTATCTGTTGGACTCTCTCCAGTAGATCCTTGTCCCTCTTGAACTGGGGAGCCCAAAACTGGACGCAATATTCCAAGTGCGGTCTCACCAGGGCAGAGTAGAGGAGAACCTCCCGCAATCTGCTGGACACACTCCTCTTAAGGCACCCCAGGATACCATTGGCCTTCTTGGCCACAAGGGCACATTGCTGACCTGCGGGTAACTTGTCTCCCAGGTCCTTCTCCACAGAGCTGCTCTCCAGCAGATCACCTCCTAACCTGTACTGGTGCAGTTTATTATTCCTCCTCAGATACAGGACTCTGAACTTGTCCTTATTGAACCTCATTTGGTTCCTCTCTGTCCAGGTCTCGCTGAATGGCTGCACAGCCTTCAGGTGTATCAGCCAAGCCTCCCAGTTTGGTATCATCAGCAAACTTGCTGAACAGACTCTTTGTCCCCTCATCAATGTCATTGGTGAAAATGTTGAACAGGACCAGACCCAGCAATGATCCCTGGGGGACTCCACTAGTTACAGCTCTCCAACTGGACTTGGAACCATTGATCACCACTCTTTGGACTCTATTGTAACCAGTTCCTAATCCATCTCACTGTCTGCTCTTCCATCTCACACTTCCTGAGCTTACTCACAAGGATGGTATGGGAGGCAGTGTCAAAAGCCTTGCTAAGGTCAAGGTAGACTACATCCACTGGTCTCCCTGCATCTACCCATTCAGTTACAACATCACAGAAGCCTATCAGATTGGTCAAGCATGATTTCCCCTTGGTAAATTCATGCTGATTGTTCCTGATAACCTTCTCTTCCAAGAGAAGAGAACATGCAGAACATGAGCATTCAATCTATACTTTAGAAACTAAATCCCATCTTTTACACCAGTATGTCTAACTGGAAAACCAAAGTCTTCTGGGCTGGGTGACTTGAGAGGAGTACTGATACTAGAATCATCAGACAGCAGAAAGTGTCTGATGTCTTAGGACTTTCCAAGCCAGCACATACCACAGAAAGCTCTTCCTCCAACAACACACTTCCCTCTCAACATCAGAGGCACAGCAAGGTTCTCATGGCTGCTGGCTGAAGTACAGCCTTGGCATTGTGCTTCATATGGAACTTCCTGTGTTCCAGTTTGTGCCTGTTGCTCCTTGCCCTGTCCCTGGGCACCAGTGAAAAGAGTTTGGCTCCATCATCTTGACAACTGTCCTTTAAACGTTTATAAGCACTGAGGAAATGCTTCGCTAGTTTTCTTCAGCCTCTTCTCGTAACAGATGCTTTAGTTTCCCAATCATCTTTGTGCCCCCTATTGGACTCTCTCCAGTACTTTATTCTCCTGAACTGGGCAACCCAGAACTGGACCCTAAGGTGGAGGAGGAGAATCTCTCTTGACTGGCTGGTGCCATTCTTCCCAATGCATCCCTGGATACCATTGGCCTTCTTGGCCACAGGGGCACTTTGCTGGATCACGGTTAACTTCTTGTCCACATCAAACGTGTAACCATTCTGTTGTTAAACAGAGTGGCAACGAGGTGTTCCTCAGACAGAATAAAATCGCTGGCAGGTAAAGTCAACGACGACGGGACCCGGAGCGGGGCTTTGCTCCTTCTTTCTGGCCTCCAGCCACAGCTTTCTGCGTGCTGGGACGCCTTACAGCACGGAGATGGGATGAAATCCCCGCCGCCCTCCCGAGCGGCAACAGGGAACGTGGAGCCGCTGGCTCGGAGGCTGGGGCCAGCAGGGGGAGCCCGGCGTGGTGAAGTCCGTTAGGGACGGCGCCCCCGCGTCGGTCCTAACGGCCTCCGCGCTCTGCCCAGCCCCACACAGCTGCCTGGCGGCTGCCAATCCCCCGCGCCCGCTCCGCCCCTCCCCAGGCGCCTTCGGGCCAATCCTGTCTTGCGAGGCAAAAAGGGCGTGCGAGCCGCTTCCTCGCCACCGGCGCGAGTCGCGACGCCCATCGCTTTACGGCCGCGCCGTAAACTGGAGCCGGCACGTACGGCGTTACGGCGACGGGGGAGAGCGGAGAGCGACGGGGCCGGGCCGGAGCGGGCAGTGGACAGGGGCGGATGCCCGGGGGCGGGGGGAGCCCGGCGCCCGGCACTCAAGTGGGAGCGGAGGGTGGGGAGGCGGGCGGCGGGCCGTCGGGAGGCAGGATGAGCCTGTCGCCGAAGGAGCTGTCGAGCCTGCTGAGCATCGTGTCGGAGGAGGCGGGCGGCAGCACCTTCGAGGGCCTCTCCAGCGCCTTTCATCACTACTTCGGCAAGGCCGAGCACTTCCGTCTGGGTTCTGTCCTCGTCCTCCTGCTTCAGCAGCCCGACCTGCTGCCTAGCCCAGCGCAGCGCCTCACCGCCCTCTACCTCCTCTGGGAGATGTACCGCACCGAGCCGCTCGCCGCCAACCCCTTCGCCGCTGTCTTCGCACACCTTCTCAACCCCGCGCCCGAGCGCGGCGGCGACGAGGCGGAGCGGACGCCGCTTTCAGGTGCGTCCCGCCGCTGGAGTGGGGTAGGCCAACCCCGTTGCTCTCCCGGCGAGGGAGGACCTGGCAGAGGCACCGGCTTCGTTAGCGCTGCCCGACCTCGGCTTCCCGCCGGTCGCTTTTGCTTTCTGCCTTTGGCAAAAGCGGTGGGAGTTTTTCATGGCAAGCGTCTCTAGGCCTGATGGCAGATAGGTCACTTGGCTGAATCTTAACAAGGAATTTTGGGGAGAAAGTCGTTACAAAAACCTGGAGGTAATAGAAGGCTTTTGACAGCTTTAAAGCTGTGGGACAAACCTCATAAAGAAATAGATGAGAATTAAACGATTTTCCCTGTTTCAGTAAATGCAAGCATGACAACGATGGGTATATCAGTTTCTAACAAAATTATTGTCATAACTTACAGTATGAGATGCAATATCTGGTCATATTTAGTAGCTCATTAGTTGTCTAAATTGGAAAGTACATAAAGAGACCACTTTGGCATCAGATGTAATATGTCAAAATGCATTATACCAATCAGTATTTTCGCAGAATAGTTTGTATTGGAAGGAACCTTTAAAGATCCTCTAGTCCCACCCCCAAAATTTTACATCGTTTTAATAGCTGAGTGGGTAACAGTTTTGTATGTGCTCAGGAGACTCCGCTTCACTGGTCTTTCTAGAAATACTACATTAGTTTGTGTTTTAAGTTGCTTGTTCTTCATGAAGCACATGGAAATATTAATGCTGCTGCCTTACAAAGTGTGTATTGTTTTTCACTGTATCTCTACAGGCTTCTTACCTCCCATAACTCCTCCAGAAAAATTCTTCCTTTCTCAGCTGATGTTGGCCCCCCCTAGAGAACTGTTCAAGAAGACTCCTCGGCAGATTGCTTCTATGGATGTGGGGAACATGGCACAGTCAGTGGATATAAGTGGGCTTCAGCTGGCATTAGCAGGTAAGGAAGACTTGTGGCTGTGGTTCACTTATGAATGGAAAGGGTGATTGTAATGTGGCTATGAGTTATCTGAGAAATGCTCTTATCTAACCTAACTATGAAAGAGGTTGAACTGTCTTTAGGGTTTTAAAGCTCATATCCAAGAGAATCTTTCAGCAGAAATTATGTTCTAACTGTTTTATGGTGCCTAACAAGTAGCTTTTTAAATATTATGTTGCTGCTTTAAATATAAGAACGTTTCGCAAGGATAGGAAGATTGTGGAAGATTTTCATTTAAAGCTTGGGGAGTGGGAGCATGTTGGGGGTTTTGCTGGTGACTAGTTGGTTTGGGTTTTGTGTGTGTGTTTTTGTTGTTTATAAAACTGTAGTTTATAAAACTGAAGATATAATTGAAGTCATGGCATTAGCTCAAGTGTGGGAAGGTGGTCTGTTCTTATTAGAATGAATAGAAAAGGAATGTGATGTCTATCCTTTAAGAGGAGAAAAGGAGCAGGAACATGATTAATTACATTGATGAGTCACATCTGGAGCTAATCAGAAATAGAAAATATTATTTGGAACAAAGATCCAGTTTGAACACCAAAAAATAGTGTTTTTTTCCTGGGTACGTGCAAATGAATCTGCTTGCTTGAAAATTGACCGTCCCACTTCTGTATCTGTACAGGGTGGCTCTGAGGCCAGACACTAAGTAGGCTTTCTCAATCCTAAAGCTGTATCTGTAAGATCTGACATCGATTTGCTGTGCTATGGTATACTGTCCCTTGTTCACAGCATACAAATGTCCTCTGTAGCTACTTAGCTACTATTGCCAGGCAGTGGGATCTTTCAAAAACGCAAATCGAATACCCTAACCCACCTGCATGGGTGAGACAAACACTTCTGCTTCTTGCACTGTTCATCCTGTCTGTGTTTTCCAGAATACTTTAGTGAATTCAAATTTTGGGAAACTTCAGGTAACCTGGGATTTTTAGCATAAGATATATGTAATGCCATAAAGAAGCCTGGAGGTTTTTTTATTTGCATTTATTTTCCTCTTAGTGCTGTGTTTGCCTTTTGAATATTTTTTCTCATTAAAAATTAAATATGCAGAGAAACCTAACTGTAGCTGTATGGATGGGTACTCTAAGCCACACCTGTTGATTAAACCATCAGTGTCTTCTAGAAGATAGAAGTACAGTAAAAAGTCATTAAAGGTGCTTTGCAAAACTTAGTCCTGTAAGATGTGCTTGCGTTATTTGTGTAATTCAGTTAACACAGATCATTAATTGCTTATGAGCCATTGTAGGAGTTGTCTAACAAAACAGGCTACATCTGAAAAGTCTATATGCTGTCTTTCTCAAGCTTATTCTAGGGAGCTACAAGAAGAAATGTTTGGCTTCTTTCACTTTCTTAGAAGATATTTCTTTTGCTCTTTTTAATACTTTCTTGCTTCTTGACTGTCTGTCATGTTTTGGAATGTCTGTTGAATTTTTCACAAGCCTTCAGTGTGTTTCTCCCAATAATGCAATATACAGGACGATGCAGATCCCAATGTATAAAGTTTGTGGTGTGCCTTTACACTCTTTCCACATTTCACAGAATGTGAGTTCTAAGACATGGAGGCCCTTCAAATTTGTGGTACCTGAGATGAATGCAGGACTATTTAGAGCAGGATGATTTTGATTTGCCTTAAACTACATCTGTAAATTCAATTAAAATAATTTAGAATACATTACATTTCTTCAAGAGGTGTACCTATCCCAATTCTTTTTTTGTAAAGATAGGAAAAAATTACCTGGCTTGTTTTCTGAACTTGACCTCATTGTGACAGTTCACTTGCAAGTGTAGGTGGCTGTTCTAGTTTTGGTTTTCTTGTTGGGCTTTTTTTGTGGTTTGTTGTTTATTTTTTGTTGTGGAGGCTTTTTTGTTCATTTTTTAGGTTCCTCTCTGCCTCCAAAAAAAAAAAAAAAGGGCAACAATAACAACAACAAAACACCCAGAATGTTTGAATAGGGAATTTCTGGGAATAAATATTAAAAATTGTTTTGATCTTGTCTCCTTTTGATCTACAGAAAGTTCATTCAAGCCTTGTGCTCTCCCTTGGCTTTGTTGGTGTGTTACCATAAAAAAAAACATCGTTTTCTCCCAGTTGCTGGGATGGGTTTTCTGGCAAAGTGGTCCTGTTTGTCTGCCAATGCTAATTTGATGTAAGAGTAACTGACCTCTATTAAAGTTTGCAATACATCATAGAGCTTTCCTTTAAGAATTAAGTAGAATTTCTTTTTACCTGTAAAAACAAAACAAAACAAGAAAACCCAGCTCCATAAAGAAACTTAAGTTCCTGTCTTCAGACTTTTTTTTTTTTTTTTTTAAATTTAAATGTCTTTCCTGTTAAATTGCCATGTTTTAATTCTTGCTTCTGGATACTGTAAACTGTTAATCCAGGCCTAATTCATGAAGCAGTGAGGGTGAGCTTTGTAGCTTCAATGCACATGGCTAAGAACTCCTGCAGGTTTATAAAATCAGTGACTTGAAGGACTGTATCTTTAACTTTTATATCTGTAGTTAGACATCTTTATTAACATGAGATTATGAGGATACAAAAAAGCTCTAGACTATAAATTAAAAGACTGAAAGAAGATGTCCAATTTCTTTTATTGATCCCCATACAACTTCATTAAATCAACTTTTCTGTTCAGTGAAAGTACTCACAAGGTGGAATTTGAGACAGTTTGCAAAGTAGAAGACATTTTATAAATCAGCTTGCTGGGACTTTGACTTTCAAATTTGTTTTTTTTTGAAAATAACTGAAAATTATAATAGCTGTTGCCTTGGTCAGGAAAACATACTCTGCTCTGCTGCTTCACTGAGCATATATACAAATGTTTGCATGATCTGAAATTATTGGATTAAGTAGGACAGAAAGCCAAAAAAGAAATTAGCAACGGGTGGCTTTTTTGGGGTTTTGTCTGCTGAGGAACACTGGAAAATGTAATCTCTCAAAGAGTACAGAGAATGTAGAAGATCAGCCATTGAGTGTTCAGATACAGACGAGTGTTAGATTGTCAGATTTTCAGGTGTTCTTCTGTCGCAATGTATTGAGCCCCTTAGTTTCTTTTTGGCCTGTTTTTTCAAGTCTTCAGCTTTATATTTACTAAAGTTAATATTATTTTAATGTAACTTGTTTATGTTGTGTAGTTTTGCCTTTGAAGTGACACTTTTATCTCCTCTTGGATTTCTTTTATGATGATGTATGCAGCATTACATAACCGTTGAACTCCATCTTGTTCCACACAAGCGCTTACTGTAGCTTGACAGTGAATGCAAAAGTCTCTCATTCAGTGCCACTGACATGAGTAGCAGACTTCAGGTCTAATAGGACGATTATTGTTGTGGAGTTCATAACCTCTGTAGACTTTCTGCTTCCTTGCTCCGAGAAGAAGTGCTTGCAAAACTGGATAGAGCGTGTGAAGTCTTTTCAGGAGTACCACTTGAACCTGCTAATGTACTTCTAGATGTAGATTGCATCAGTTGCTTACCTTTTCTAAAGCTGAGAATATATTTCAGGTTAACTTCTGTTTCTTCCTTATCCTTGCTGCATACCTGTCCCTTGCCTGTCAGCTGGCACACTGAGTACTAGCTGCCTGACACAGTACTAAATATCGCATTGATCTTATATGGCTTTTTTAAGCTAGTTCTTCTCTAAAGCTGCTTGTTTGTCTCTACTTTTAGTATTCCAGGCATCTCTGTTTCAATTTTATGCTTTAATATTATGGCCTGGCCTTTTTTCAGAACGTCAGTCTGAGCTGCCAACACAAAGCAAGGCCAGCTTTCCCAGCATTCTCAGTGATCCTGATCCAGATTCTTCCAACTCCGGGTTTGATAGCTCTGTTGCCTCTCAGATCACGGAAGCTTTAGTGAGTGGACCAAAACCTCCTATAGAAAGTATGTGCATTTTTGCTTCTTTGTTTCTGTAACTCATGATACCCTATGTTATTATACTTCCCCAGATGAAATGTAATGTAATTCAGAAGTGTTTTCAAGGTAAGAAATAGGAATAAAGATGAACAAAACAGTAAAAAACATTGTTAGGCTGTTTCCAAGTCAGATTCTATAGTGTTCACATTTCTGGACTTCAGAAAATCTGGAGCCTGTCATCTGCCTGTTACCTGTGTCATCTGTTGGCCAAAACACTGAGTGAAATGCCCCTCAGATCTTCATCCCCTACACTAGGATCTACATTGACTGTTAGCACCTCCAAGGAAGCAGTTTACTGTGAAAGCTTAGTGATCTGAATCAAGAAGAAAACCAGACTGGTGTAGCAGTATCACTGAAAGTCAGAAATAAATGTTTTCCCAGGTGGCAGATAAGATCTAAGTCTGTCCTCAGTGTTATAATAGCTTAAAGAAATGGAGGACTTCTGGGATCTTCTTTTTGTACTTATGTAAAACTGAAGCTTAAAAAGTGTTTCACATTGTTTGTTACCATTTTAGGTCACTTTCGACCAGAGTTTATTCGACCACCTCCTCCACTCCATATATGTGAGGATGAATTGGCATGGTTAAATCCAATAGAACCAGATCACACAATTCAGTGGGATAAGTCAATGTGTGTTAAGAACAGCACTGGAGTTGAGATTAAAAGAATCATGGCAAAAGCTTTTAAAAGTCCCTTGACTTCCCCACAGCAAACACAGGTAAGTATCATGCACTTTTCTGTCTAAAATTATTTTCTAATAAGCTGTCTATTAACATCTGTATTTTTAAAAAAAACCTTGTTGCACTTCAGTTCATCTGTGTTTGGACTCCAGAAACTCCCAGGACTTTTTTCTTGGAATAAGGAAGAAATCTTTAAACATCATAGCATTGACTGAACCTAGTTACAGTTGATCAATAAAAGGCACCAGTATTCTTCTGTATGAAAAACATAACAAAGTTGTTCATGTTTCTGCAGAAGATTCGATAATTATTTCAGAAATGCCAACACCAATTTTATTTTTTTTCTCAATTTGATAGTATTAACCCTGACTTCACTGTTTTTGTTTTGTTTTTTTGATAATCATGTTAGTACTACAAATTATTTTTATTTGTAGAACTTTTTCAGACAACTTTTTCTGATAACAATGAACTCGAAATTGAGGTTGTCTTTACATAGACATTTTAAAGTATACCTCCAGTGTCTTTCAGTAGAGATGCCTGAATCTAAATCTATTATTCTCCTGTAGGTTAGATGTATTGTAGAAGTTTCTTCAAGCAATAATGAGAATAGTTAAGAAAAAAGAAAAAAAACTGAGTCTTTTTTTTCCTTTACAGCTGCTTGGAGAGCTGGAAAAGGACCCCAAACTTGTTTACCATATTGGTCTGACTCCTGCCAAATTGCCAGACCTGGTTGAAAACAATCCTTTAGTAGCTATAGAAATGTTGCTGAAACTGATGCAGTCCAGTCAGATAACGGAGTACTTTTCTGTCTTGGTCAACATGGACATGTCTTTGCATTCAATGGAAGTTGTAAATCGGTGAGTACTTTGTCAAACCTAAGAAGGCTGGGGAAGGACTGTTTAAAAGGGCCTGTAGCAATAGGATGAGGGGCAATGGCTTTAAACTGGAGCAGGGTAAATTTAGGTAGGACATAAGAAGGAAGTTCCTTACAATGAGAGTGGTGAAACGCTGGAACAGGTTGTCCAGGGATGCGGCTGAGGCCCTGTCCCTGGAGATGTCCACGATCAGACTTGATGTAGCCCTGGGCAGCCTCATCTAGTTGGAGGTGTCCCTGCTCACTGCAGGGGCATTGATGACTTTTGAGCTTCCTTGCCAACCCAATACAATCTGTGAATCTGAATTTGTTTCCTTAAGTATGTAAAATAAATGACTGAACAATTATTAAGTGATTATGAGTCTTGCCACAGGGCTGTTTGGATGCACTGCAAAAACTATTGATAAGAACAGAAATTGAAGAAGTGAAGGAAGTGGAAGAAGTGAAGGAAAAGAGTATGAAACTGTCATTCCCTTTTCAGTTTCTCTATGCTGTTTGTGTTGTTTGGTTTGTTTTTTAAATAATGTTTTAATGGTAATACAGTGTCTCTTTTATAAAGACCTTCCTTACTTTTCATATTATGTGGTAGGTTTTAGGCTGTGCCTAAAACCCACCACATATTGTTTCCCGTGGTGATGCCTGAAGTGAAAGCAAAAAACTCAGTTTAGTCCAGACTGAGTCTGTACAGTTTGTGAGTTGGTAATAAGGAACTGAGCCTCTCAAATATCTTCAGTGCTAACTTCAGAGAACTCTGCAGGTTTTTATGTTCCTTTTTATAGCAGTACTATTTTAAAATACTACTGTAATGTTAACATATTCCTATTAGTAGTAGCAAAACTACAACTTAACAGGGAAAACCCCCACAATTTCCCAGCAGAAGGATGTGATGGTGGAGGTGTATACATTACATTTTATATTAATTTACAATTTTATATGTATTAATTAAAACAATTATCAAATATATATTAATTTTATTCCTATCAAGTGATATTTCACCATATTAGGAATGGTTAAAAGCGTATTTCTTGCAGAGGTGCTAGGCTAGTTGATCTTTCAGTCCCTGCTTCAAAAATGGAGAGGCTTATTCAAAGAAAATACTGGTTTGCCCTAATATTAAGAGAGTGTTTCTACTTGGAAAAGAATGGGACAGTACATATTCTGTTGTACATAACTTCTGCTGGAGTTTTATCAAACTGATACATTTAGCTCAAAACAGTACATAAAAGTTTTCAGTTAGGGGAGTCTGTCATGGCAATCTGTATGTCTAAACCCTTACTCAGACATCAGGTTCCTTGTTAATATGTAAATTTCACCAGGAACTACATGTCCTATGTCCCAGGAAGCTGCAAGTTTAGTTAGTAACTTACACGTGCTGTAATTGATCATTTTGCATGGTTTTGCCACTGTAGCGACTGTCACTCCCTCTAATGGGTCACAAAGAATTCACAATTACCGTAGCATCATTAAGGTTGGCATCTCTAGCTTCTGTCTTCTCTTTCAGCTGAGGTAGCAGTTGTTTTTTATTTGGACACCTGGAAGTGTTAATTTTGATTCTTCTTGAGATATGCTTGTGTGGAAGATAGACCAGAGTGGGACAAAAGGCAGTTATCATGAGAATTCTCCACAAAATATTAAAGCCACACAGCTAATCTGCTTAAATGCAACTTGCATTCCTGATGTGGCTTAAGTGAACAAAAGGTGGGATTGTTAAATAGCAACCCTGCTTTTATGTTCATGCCCTGTCTTCATTGGGAATAACTTGTGTGTAGGTACAGCCCATTTTCATAAGAGAATGCAAACCCTTTCAACAGGAAAATTCCTCAGACAGCTGACCCCCACAAATTACAAAGGTACATCTCTCCCACTTTTGCTCCCATTTCTTTGCAGTTATGGAATGTGAACTACCAAATAAAGCCTTCCTCAGGAGTCTCTTTGCAGCAGAGTTGAATTGCCCCTTAAATACCATTTGAAGAAAGAAACATTTTTTAAACAAATCCCTCTCACCTGGTGCAGTTGGAGCAGTTACAGCCCTGTCGTTGGGCTAATAATCAAAGCATGGACAAATAGTGTTAAGAGCCTTTACTCAAGTCCAGGATAGCTACACCAGCAGTCAAGTATGCTTCTCCCACAGCAAAACTACCACAGGAACTTTTCTCAAACTGCAAAATAACTGTCAGTGCAAACACAGAGATACTGATTTGATTTTTTTTCTTTTTGATGTGAAATAAGACAAAAGCTTGAAGCTGTAATGTCTAAAACATGCACTGTTTTCTTTATTACCCCCCATTTCAGTACTTGAGACAAGACTGGTTAAATTCTGTTGAAACTTTGTGGCAGTTCTATATTACTGTATGCTGTTATCTTCAGAGAGCTATATTGCTTTTTGAGTTAAGAAACAGCAGCAACTCAGATTCTTTAGTAGTCAGTATTGTTGCATTGCAAATAGGTGTGCTTTTCTTTTAACCCTTAAAAACATACCATTCTTTTATTGCAACCTCTAGCCAAATCTTCTGTTAGTTAAAGCTTCTGAGATTATTGTGGCACATTCATCTCAGGTTAATGTTTTAACAAGTAGGGTCTCTTATATCAGCCTGTATATGCCTCATAATGTTCTTTCTAGTCTAAAATTTTATCTGAAGAATAAGAAACTCGATCTTTTCCATAACAAAGAATTCTTCTGGTTTATCCGAAGCAAAGAGTTTCAGCAATCTAGATTTCCTGTACCTGAAATTCAAATATGAATAAAGCAAAGTGATATTGCATGCTTATTGCAAAGAAATCTTGTACTTGGACAGCTTAGGCTTCAACAAAAATTGGAAACTACTAACATTGACTCATTTGTTGTATTGCACATAACAAAATTTGATGTGTTCAAACTCATCAATGTGTAAAAATATTCAGAGTTTGTCTTTCGAGGACAAGCACTTTTTATATGGACAGTGATAAGACAAGGAACAATGGGTTTAAACTTGAACATAGAAGATTTCACCTCAACATGAGGAGAAACTTCTTTACAGTGAGGGTGACAGAGCACTGGAACAGGCTGCCCAGGGGGGTTGTGGAGTCTCCTTCTCTGGAGACTTTCAAAACTCACCTGGATGCATTCCTGTGCGGACTACCCTAAGTGATCCTGCTCTGGCAGAGGGGTTGGACCTGATGATCTCTTGAGGTCCCTTCAAGCCTCTAATGTACTGTGATACTGTGTGAAATACACTAGAAACCAACATAATTCAGCTTCTGTTTTGCAATGGAATCACTACATTTACAGCTTCATAAACTACTGGATATGTTTATTTTGAACAGGCTTACTACTGCAGTTGATCTCCCACCTGAATTTATTCATCTTTACATCTCCAATTGTATCTCCACCTGTGAACAGATAAAAGACAAATATATGCAGGTGAGTACTTTAGTAAATTGGTTTGAGAAAAGGGTTCCATATCCTGCTCTCCATAATATGTGCTGAGCTTTTATAAGGCTAATGGCATTAAGTTATTCTGTCTTAGCACTTCTTTATTTCAGAAGCACTTTCTTTTTTTCTAAGGCACTATGCAGTTTTTGTGGTGTTTAACAGATGTTTCTTCACCTTTTTATGAGGCTTTACTGTTCTGTTTTTCTGGAGGCATAATATACTTCTCTTTGGCAAAACTGCAGTTTCATGTGACTCAGATCCCTTATATGTCACTCACTGTGCCTTTTCTTTACCCCTAGTATTAGTGTTTGCTTTCTGCTTAGTTTTAAGCTTCAAGTTTCTTTTCTGCACAAGTGTATCTGTCACTTTCAGACCTTTGAGGTGATGTTACAAGTCTTGTCCTTCGTCATAACTTACACCAGCTTGCAGATCTCCTTACAGACCTAAAAAATCTGCTGTTTTCTGTCTTCCTAACACCGTACTTTCTGTTTCCCAAGTTTGTTGTACTTCCTCAGTACCAGCATGCTGAGTTGTAACCACTTCAAGAATCTTTTTCCCCCTGGAGAGGTTTCTACACTTTTGGCATACAAGGTTGTCTACATGCTCTGTGAAGTACTTCCTCTATCCTAAACTGATCCATTGGTTTCACTAAACACCCAGTAGAACTTGTTTCCTTGAACATGTCATTAGTGAAAACTATTTTCCTGTTCAGTTTACCCATGGTTTTGTGAATATTGACCAAGGGCTGCCTTGGCTTTGTCCTCTTAGGGCTGAAGGACTGACTTCTCTAGTCTCTTGAAAGAACGCAGCTGTTCCTTTCCCTTAAGCTTTTTTTTGTGTCCTTCTCTAGTGCCCTCTCTAGCTCTGCTAAATTCTTAAGCTGCAGAGATGAAAATTGCATGCAGTACACAGGATATGGCTTCAATGTGGTTTTAGATAGCAGCAAAAACTCCCTCTGTCATGTTCTCAGCATCCTTCCAGATGATAACTAACCATTTGTTATCTTTTGGCGGCTGCTGCTGCTTCTCTGCTTTGGAGCTCTGCTGAATACCTGTGCCTGTTACATTTGGGAACAGAATAGGAAAGGAACAGCAGACCTGGGCTGCAGCTGAGAATATGCCCCCAGAGTGGTTCACTGTGCTCAGAGGGCTGCTGAATGTGTGCAGCAGCTGTGCTTCAGCCACACAGGACAAAAGAGAATGACGGGCCAAGGAACACATACTGAACACCAAGTAGCATGTGAGATCCAGCATTTGCTCTTGCTGCCTATGAAGTCTCACAGCAGCTGAGGCACAAGATGTTTTATCTGAAAAGCTTGGTACAAAACCACTCCTCCTGGAAATGAAAGACATGATCTTCAGAGACTGGGAGTCAGCCAGTGTCTGGTATTAGTGCCTGTGTTCTGAGTTTCATGTTCCTCAGTTATTAAAGTTACTCTTGTAACTAAGAGAAAACAGATTCAGATTCACAGATTGCATTGGGTTGGAAGAGACCCTCAAAGGTCATCTTGTCCAACTCCCTTGCACTGAGCAGGGACATCTCCAACTAGATGAGGCTGCCCAGGGCCATGTCAAGTCTGACCTTGAATGTCTTCAGGGACAGGGCCTCAACCATATCCCTGGGCAACCTGTTCCAGTGTTTTACCATTCCCATTGTAAAGAACTTCTTAATGTCCAACCTAAATCTGCCTTGCTCCAGTTTAAAACCACTACCCCTCGTCCTACCACTACAAACTATTCTAAACAGTTCCTCCCCAGCCTTCCCGTAGGTTCCCTTCAGGTGCTGAAATGTAGTTAGGTCTCCCTGGAGCCTTCTCTTCTCCAGGATCAACATCCCCAAATCTTTCAGGCTGTCTTTGTAGGAGAGGTGGTCAAGCCATCTGGTCAACTTGGTGGCCCTCCTCTGGACCCACTCCAGCAGGTCCATGTCTCTCTTGTGTGGGGGCCTTAGAGCTGGACACAGTACTCCAGGTGAGGTCTCACCAGAGCAGAGTGGCAGAATCATCTCTCCCAATCTACTGACCACACTTCTTTTGACGGAGTCCAGAATATGATTTGCCTTCTGGGCTGCAAGTGTGCGTTGTTGGCTCATGTCCAGATTCTCATCCATCAGTACCCCCAAGTCTTTTTCCACAGGACTGCTCTCAATTCCATCATCTCCTAGCCTATATAGCTATTGATGATTGCCCTGACCTAGGTGCAGGACCTTGTATTTTGACTTATTGAACCTTATGAGATTCTCCACAGCCCCCTTCTCCAGCCAGTCCAGGTCCCTCTGGATGATGTTCTGTCCTTCAGTCTTACCAGTCACACCACTCAGCAGACTCACTCAAGGTGCACTCAGTCTTGAAGTCTGTATCATTGAACAGCACTGGTCCCAGTACCAACCCCTGAGGGACATCACTTGTCACCTGTCTCTACCTGGATTTTGAGCCATCAACCACTACTGTTTGGATGTGATCATGAACCAATTCCTCATCCACTGGACAGTCCACCCATCAAATCCATAGTTCTCCTGTTTAGAGGGAATGATGTTGTGGAGGGCTGTGTGAAAGGCTTGACAGAAGTCCAGATAAATAGTATCTGTTGGTCTTCCCTTGTCCACTGATGTAGTTACACCACTGTAGAAAGCTACTAGGTTGGTCAGGCAGGACTTGCCCTTGGTGAACCCATCCTGGCTATCTTGAATTATCTCCCTGTTCTCTGTGCGTTCCAGTATAGCTTCCAGAAGGATCTGTTCCATGATCTTACCAGGCACGTTATCTCCCAGAGGTGAGGCTGACAGGTTGGTAATTTCCAGGGTCCTCTTTTTCACTATTTTTATAGGGGGGTGTAATGTTTCCCTTCTCCCAGTCACCAGGAGGTTCACCTGACTGCCAGGGCTTAGCAAATATCATGGAGAGTGGCCTTCCAACTACATCAGCAAACTCCTTCAGACCTCTGGGATGCATCTCCTCAGATCCCGTAGATTTATGTATGTTCAGGTTCCTCTGCTGGTCCTGAACTTGATCTTCCTTTATGGTGGGAGGGACTTTACCCCATTGGTCTGCATCTATTGGTCCACCGATTCAGGGGGCAAGAATGCCAGTGAAGACTGTTGACTCCAGCTCTCCACTCTCATTCCTCAAAGGGGGAACACTTTTTATTTAACTTTACTTTGATGGATGATGCACCTGTAGAAGCCCTTCTTGTTCTTTGTATCCCTTGCCAGGTTCAGCTCCAGTTGTGCCTTGGCCTTCCTGACCTCATCCCTACACAACCAGGTGGTGCTCCTATACTCCTCCCAGGTTACCTGTCCCTGCTTCCACTGTCTGTGGAACTCCCTCTTGCTCTTTATTTTGACCAGCAGGTCTCTATGCAGCCCTGCCAGACTCTTCACTTCCTTACCTGATTTCTTACACATAGGGATTTAGAGGTCCTTGCGCTCTAAGGAATATGTCCTTAGAAGATGTGCCAGCTCTGCTCTGCTCCCCTGTCCCTGAGGATCCTTTCCCATGGGGTCCTACTGACTAACTCCCTAAGGAGCTAAAAGTTTGCCTTCCTAAAACTGAGTCCTGACTATACACCTTGCCTGACCCATATCCCTTAGGACTGCTAACTTCCCCAGTGCACAATCCCTGGAGCCCAGGCTGCCCCCAGTTTTGAATCACTGATGAGTTCACTTGCATTTGTGACCATCTGATCCAGTACTGCATTCCCTTGGGTAGGGCTCTCTGTTCTCTGGCTCAGGAAGTTACCGTTGAGGCACTCGAGGAGTCTCCTTGATTGCCTACAGCTTGCCATGCTGTTTTTCCTGTAGATGTTGGGGTAGTTGAAGTCCCCCAGCAGGACAAGAGCCTGTGAACAAGAAGCCTCCTGTGGGTGGAGTAGGAAGGCTTCATCAGTGGACTCACCTTGATCAGGTGGCCTGTAGTAGATGCCAACCACAAGGTTCTCTTTGTTGCCTTTGTCTCCAGTTCTCATCCATAAGCTTTTGGCCAGCTGGTGGCAGTTCTTCAGGCACTGTTCTACACACTCTATCCATTTCCTGACATAAAGGGCCTGTAGCCATCAATAGCTGTAGGCCAGTTGTAGTATTCATCCCACCAAGTTTCAGTGATGGCCGTCAGGTCATCACATGCTGCCTTTTGACTGAAGGAAATAACTTGCTCCTTTTCTGAATTCTTCGGGTATAGGTAGGAAATTTTGCGGTAGTAAGTTCCTGTAAAAATAGTGGATAGCTTATTTTCAGTGTCAAATAACCTTGAGATACTTTGGACACTTAACCAGCAAGTCCCCTCTGTTCTGTCTGATAAACATAATTCATTTATATAGTTTTGGAGAAGAGTTGAACACAAACCTTTCTCACAATGTGTGAAGCATGAGACCACTTTAATGACAAAGATCCACTTTTGTCCTTGAGGAAAAATGCACTTTATATAAAGCAGACAGTAACTAGATCTGCCTATGCCAAAGGCTGGGTGTCAATTCCCAGGCCTCCACTTCCCAACTGCCAGTGTACTCTAAGCAGCCCTCAGGAAGGAGGAACGCTTCCGAGATTGTGTCTTTTCACTGGATCAGGTGGGAAATGAGCCACGAGCTCTAGAGACGTTCTTGGGTTTGGTATCCCTGGTACTGTCTTTCCTTCTAAGACAGAGTAAGAGGGTCATGTGCTGCAATAGAGCACTTGCAGCACTTCCCATCTGGATGCCTTAATGATGTGGAGACAAGGAATTTTGAGATGTGAAGCTTGGTCATTTTTCTTTATGGTATTATTGTAGAAAGTAAGACTAAATAAGACCAGAGGTCACTTAATAAATCAAGTACAGTGCCTAGGTAGATCTGGTGCTACATTTGTGCATGAGATTAATCTTGAGAAAGCTCCTGCACCCAGAAGTACAGAGAAGTCCATGTGCTAAATACCGCAGTGGTATGGGAGATGAAAGAGCAGGGGCTGTGCATACAAAGCTTGGGAACAAGATTACTTCTGAATCTAAATTGCTCCTGAAATGTCTCAGTTGAGGGCCAGTTGTGCTTTAACTGCCTTGGCTGTCGGATACTTGGATTATGAAACCTTCTCTTCCGTTTCAGAACCGCCTGGTACGTCTTGTTTGTGTCTTTCTTCAGTCTTTAATCAGAAACAAAATCATCAATGTACAGGACTTGTTTATAGAAGTGCAAGCATTCTGCATTGAGTTCAGTCGGATACGAGAAGCAGCTGGCCTTTTCAGATTGCTGAAGACACTGGACACTGGGGAAAACCCATCAGAGACAAAAACATCAAAATAAAACACTGCATCACTGGCACTAAAACCCAGCCTTCCAGCATTCTGTACCAATTAATTGTATATTTTAAACAAATCACTAGATTAATGATATTATGCATTATAAATACCATTTTATGCATTTAAGAAATAAATACTTTTTCTGATAAACATGCTTGAGGTTGTGAAATATGTTAGGCCTTACACTTGTGCTGGTTTTGACTGTGGGTTAAACTCCGTGTGTCATACACCTATCAGTATTTATGTATCGGTATAGCAGAATTACTGGTTCTCATTCCAGAGATAATGTAAATTGTACATCCCATTTCACAGCACCTTTAAGGGTTAATCTGGCACTCACTGTCTTTGTGTCCAAAACTGACTAAAGTCAGCTTCAATCAAGGTAAGTCACTTTGGTCCCTGTTTGTCTTTATTGTGTGAGACCTCTCAAAAGGTAAGGAAAAGTCTGTCCTGATGTCTAGGAGAAGCTAAAGTGTAATCTTCACATGGCAGAAATGAAGTGTTGGGTGCTGCAGGCTCAGAGCAGTGGTCTGTAGTGATCTTGAAAATAAATCTTTCCAGAATGCTGGCCTCATGCCCACAGGAATTGAAGTATCACACCTATTTCATGCTTTTGAGGATGCTTCTCTGAGGAAAGGTGGTGCCACTTCTGTAAAAATCCAAGTCATGAGCCTCTTCTTATTTCACAACTGCTAGTCTGTTCTTGTGCTATAAAAATTGAAATAGCCCTCTTTCTTCCAAAGCATATAAATCAGAGTACCATTCAGCTGTTAGATGCCCAGTGTTGGCTAAAAAGGAGGAGTCGTCTGCTAAGTGTTATTTTAAGCTGACAGTAGAATAGCTGCCATTATTTAATCCCTAGGACTGAAAAAGCAAGTAACTTGAGAAGCTAGGTAGTTCCAATCTAATGCTAGAAACAGGTGAAAACTGTTTTAAATCTGCATCTACTTCTCAAATTTTTATGAAGTACAAGATCAATAATGCAAGGTCAAGACTGTCTTTTGGTTTTCTGCTTCCAAGTAATGTAAATTGTTAATGGCTTGAATTGACAATTCCATTGATCTCCCACTGCATCCATAATCTTTTGTGTTCTCCAGACTTGTACAGCTTCCCGGAGTTGAAATATATTAAGCCAACAAAAGCAGCATTTATTTAATGTCTAGAATTGGAACGGACCTTCCTTCTAAAACCCAAGACACTTCTCTAAGTTGTTGCTAGCAGCAACATTTAAAACCTAGCTTGTGCTCTAAACTTGTACCTTAATGCTTTACATCTGCTAAACAGTTTGATTAGCTTCTATGTACTACTGTCCCTCTTCAAAAACATAGCAAAAAAACCCCAAAAACGTTTTATATAAGTCTTCTGTTTCTAGTACTCTACAGTTTGTGACAATGTAATAGGTTCCATCAGAAAACTGAGTACTTCTGCTTTAGGGCACTGCAATCTACCTTGCAATTCCACAAAATTTAAGATTTGAAAAAAGAAAAAAAAAAAACAAACAAAAACTCCACAACACCCAAACCAAAACACAGCCACCAACCAAAAAAGCTAGGTTACTACTGTGGTACTACAGCAAAAACTGAGGTCTTCTGCCTCTTCACAGTATTTGCTTGATTTGTACTGATATGCAGAAGTCCCCAGTCCCTGGTTGTCTTCTGTAACTTAAAAAAAAAAAAAATTAAAAAATCACCAGTTGTCAAGTAAACGGTTCTATGAGCGTATGTACTAATTGCAGAGCCCTAAGCATTGATGGAAACATCTGACTTGTTCCTGACTGTTGTATGCTTCCATATTAAGAGGGAAGGTGAGCCTTACTTTCCCAAATTTTCATTTGGTTTACATGGCAAAATTACAGCAGCAGCAGGATTGCTGTGTGGCCTTTTGAGGAGAGACTGGGCCCCTGCCAGACCCACCCTCTACAAGCTGGCACAGTAGAACCCCACAGGCAGGCATGTGGCTCTTCTGTGATAACCCTGGAGCAGTCTCTACTCCATCAAGAGGATCCACCTTGGATCAGCTCTGGAAAAACTGCAGCCCCAGGGAAGGAAGCTCACAATGCAGCTGTGGTAAATGGGTGAGAACAGCAGAGAACAAGTGTTGTGGACTGACCAGAGCCTGCCTTCGTCATTCTCTTGGCACCACTCTCAGAGAAGGGAGAGGTAGAAGAGTCAGGAGTAAGGAGTAAAGTTGAGCCCAGGAAGAAGGGTAATTCTATGTCACAGCAATAACTTAGTTTTAAGCAGGAACTTAAGCTTGTTTTGGGCTGTGCTAATGTTCAGTCTCAGATGCATTTACTAAGTGTAGCAAAGAAAACCAGAACCCTTAGACATTGCTTTTTTAAAGGTTTGTATAATTTATTATGGAATTTGAGCTTTTATAACCATTGTTACCACAACAATGCATAACTTGACATTCTTACAGTTGTACATATACAATGGAAAAGACATAGCCCAGTGCTTAATCCAAACAATGCAACCAAGTCAGTAGAGTTACCATAAAAGACAGTCAATTCTGAATAGCTGTTGACAGACTAGCAAGTTCAAATGGTTCTCTGGAGTCACGTTTAGAGAAGTAACTGGCTTCAAAGTTTCAGACTTAAGCTTCAGACTAACAAAAATGATGGAAATTCAAATTATTTTGCTCTTCTGAATTAAGAAGGATATGCTCACTTAAAGATGCAGTATTACCATGTTTCAGATTGTGGAAAAGTAGTTTCAGGTCCAATGGAAGTAAAATGGACAGTTTCCAGGCAATGTATTCTTCACACAAACACATGCAATTATAGAGACAATCTACTATTTTTTTTAACTTCCTCAAATCAAGCTTTGCAATACAGCAGGATATCTGAGGAGAGAGATCAGGACCCAAACTGAACAGAAATAGAAGCCTTTAGCTTGACTTGTGCATCTTTAATCTACAATTCCAATTCCCAAATCTTCACATATCACCTATGAGAGAAAAGAACACATCTCATGAAGATCACACTCAAGGACAGAAGACATTAATTTTAAAAGTCATTGTGACTAAAACACAAATCAATCCCAAACAAAACACTGTTGCCATCTTCTATGTCACAAACTAAGTTGACCATGGCCCTGTTATAAAACTGCATCTCTTCAACTGATCTAAGGGCAGCCTTGCTCCCTACCTCCTTCACCCAAACTGCTCACTCCTTAGCCAGCTACAAAACTTGGTTGCACAGTAAGGATAATACTTTTCCTAGTTTTTCAAAATACAGCTTTGATAGATTTAATTTTCTTCCACTTAAGATGGATTATTTCATCAAATACTCAATCTGATGGTGAGAGCTAAGTAAAGCAGAAAAGGAAAACCATAAGAGACCACTCTCTCTTGTATCAGCAAGCTATTATATTGGTCCAAGCCATTGTATGAAGTCTCACCCAGCCTGGTGGCTGAAGGCAGTCATATAGATGGGAAGAGCCTCTTGTTAAGCTGCCAACAAAATCTGATTCACCCAGCAGCCAACACTGAACTCCATTCCCTCCAGGTTAACTCCAAGAGATACTGCCAGCCCAGCTGCCTGCTCTACTAGAATTCAATTCCACCTCTATCTAGAGCTGTACAGACAGTATGTTCTTACTTATCTCAGTATCTGAGATAGCTTCTGAATGTAGCACAGAAGCAATATATTCAATGCTGAGTGCTGGAAAAAAAAAATCAAACAAATGAAAACTATACATTGCAACCTCTCCACTCCAAAGAAACCAAACCACCTTCCTCACTGACAAAACAAAAACCAAAACCACACAACTAAAAAACAATCCCAAAACACCAACCCCCACCCTCCTCACCCCCAAAAGGAGCAAACAAATCCACACCCACCTAACCATCACCATATCCTTACTGGCTTGACTCAGGGTGCTAAAAGGCTTTGTTGAGCAAGAGTTCCAAGTTTCACCAACATGTGTTGATGTGTAGCAAAACTGTTTTATTACACAGTATGGCAATAACTGAAAAAATCTTACAGCAATTCAGAGTGCCATTCTTAACCTATTGGTGTACACTTAAAGGTACAGTTGCTGAATATTTAGATGGGAGGACTGTGCTTTTACAGGGCAGCTAAATAATCAGCCTAACCAGTTGTGTTCTGTTACCATCACAATGCCAACCCAACCCATTTCAGTTCTGACTGAACTCAAAGCTAACATGTAGATACTGTCTCTGCCACCCTGTGAGCCACAAGGCATAGAATGCGATGTAACCATCACTACATGCTTGGTGGGCTCCTCTCTGCACAACTACTTAGCTTAGCAGGACAGGCAGAAAGCCTGGACAAAATCTGAATCAAGAAGTAATTAAAGAACCATAATCTTTGCACGTTGGACATCCTCCATGCCAGTTAGTCTGGAACAGGACCAGAATTCCCAAAGTGTAACAGCCCAGCTTTTGGCAGGAATATACCGGTGGCCAAGTTAAGTCAGCATAGATCAAAAGCATTTTAACTGTAGTTAGATCATCACACAACTCCCCTGGAATACCTCCAGAGTCTAGCACTAATTACTGGCAATAGGTTACTGGACTACATGCACGTACCTGGGGAAAGTGGGGTGTGAGGGGCAGGGGGAAGGAGAGAGTGCTATCTCACCAAACCTCCCTAGTATACACAAAGCATCTCCTCCAAGCACTGCTTAAAGCCAATGAGGAATCCAGTCTAGGGGTGATTAGTAAAAGAACATACATGTTTTCTAGGTAAATTGGTACTGCAGATAATTAAACTCACTGTTAATATTCACTTGGATCTGAAATGTCTGTAGTTCATTTTTTTTGCTATCCAGTCTGAAAGCTGAAGCTAGTTTACACAATTTGACATTTGTAATTTGACATTACTAATAGCAGTACTAAAGGGTCTCTAGTTTTTCCTTTAAGTATCAGCCCATTGTGACATGTCTATAGCTCTTTTTTTTTTTTAAAAAAGTCCCTTGAACTTCACACATTTTCTCTTTAACCACACAAATGAACACAATACTAACAAAACTTACTCTACAACAGTTAACATCCCCTAGTCCTGCTAGGAATATTGCCTGATTTATACATCACCACTGGGGAGCTGTGTACTTCATGTGGGCACTGTGCTTTAGCTGTGTATAATGATATCACATGAATGCCTTTGAACAACTCTCTGCCTTATTACTGCAAAAATCTGACAGACAGGTCTCCATGAGGCAAGCTTCTGCATTTCTTAATGAAAAAAATGCAAAGCTAGGAAGAGAAAACATCAGGGTGGGGTATAAAGAACCCACAACACAAAACATCTCCCACATTAGGTAGGACATATCCTGAACAGAAAAAGCACACACTAAGGATTCTTCAAATACTAAGTAAGGGAGTCACAAGGAACCTATCCTGCAAAAACATATATAGGGAGTAAAACACTCATTAGTTCTGACCTTCATATAGGCTTTTGGTAGGTAAAGTACTATAAACTAGAAATACCAGTTTGATCCAACAGGCCAGGAATGGCTAGGAACGTGTATTTACCTGCACAGCTGCCTATACCCCTTTCCTCTGAAGGTTAAGTATTGTATGAGCTGCAACAGCAGCACATATGCTTCAATGTTCCTAATCCTCTCTTGCTGCTGTTTTAAGATGTCTAGATTGCCTCTTTCCTTTCCTGTACTTTCACTCTTATACTAATACCTTCCAGCTTGTTGACTGAGGTCAGACTAATGATTCGCCTCAGATAATTTTTGTCATTGTGCTTCCCAGGAGACCAAACTGCTTGCTGGAGGCACTGCAATTCGGCCTTTTATTGTCATCATTCCTCAGCAACACAGCTAGTCTTACAAGACCTACCTACAGTCAGGTTGTTCAGAGATGTGACTACTCTTATGAAAGGCTGAATCAAACAGGTATGGGCCAGCATTCAAAAAAAGAATTAGCACATTTCCGAGTCAGTACACTTCAGATTTTATAGGCATGCTTTTCAGTTCACAGGTCCTTTAGCTTTTCTTCCAGCTTTCTGCCAGATCTCAGATTTGATTCCTGAAAACAACTTTGTTTTAGAGGCACCACGTAAAAGCTGAAGTACTTACCATGTTTCTCCTCTCCCACATGAACGTTGCGCTGCAGGTATCAGCAAGACAATCCACAGACTGACAAGACGTCTCTTGATAATGCCTTTTGGTTCCTCCTTGAGCTTAAAACCCTCTCAAACATTTACTACATCAATGTTCAGTTTTGTGTAAGAGGGAGAAAACTTAGTTTTTACTATTGAAGAGATAGTTAAAAGGCAGTTCTGGAAATGTCGATAAGCTTCTGTTGGAGACAAATGTCCCTATACATTGTTTGGTTTAGTTGTGGGTTGGTTTTTTTAATTTGTTCCATTTTGGAGGTGGTTGGTCAGTCATATTCCATCCTCATGTGCTTCTTGTAAGATAAAGGCATCACAAAAAGACTTGCACCTGCTGGTGACATCAGAACTAAACCTGACAATCTTCCAGTAAATCTAAAAGTTACACTCCTACAGGGAAGAGGCAGATTTACCTTTTTTTTAAAGTAGGCATTAATAGGAATGTTTTTGGAAGGAAATTTCGGGTGAAACATCTGCTCTGCAAAGTTCCGATTATACAGTTCCCCAGCTGAAACCTCTATCATTTCTGGAACATTCATTCTAAAATTAAAAAAGTTATTGCTTCTATTGAAGCTCAATAAGTTAGAAAGAAGAATTGCATATTTTCTTAAAAACATTCCAAATATACATTTTAAAACCAAAATGGACTCTAAAACAAATGTCTCATAAAAGACTGTTTTAGGCAACCTGTAGTAACAGCTTTACAAAAGAAAACTGAGGAATGTAGCATAGTACTTTTAACACGACAATGCTAAAATCCTAAATGAATTCACTTAGCACTCTGAAGTAGTGTTTTAAATATACATATTTCTTTACAAAACAGTTTAGCAATTCCTTAAGCCACATACAGTATATAAGTATTTGAATAAGAGGTTGTAATGGGAGATGCCAGGGTTTATATTCACTCTCAGATGCTTCAGATTTAAGTGTTTTACTATAAGGCACAATACTGCTAATCTAAAAGAAAGGAATAAAAGCTAATGGCAAACCCAGTCAAAACTCCCAATGCAGAAGAGCTAAGAGAAGAATTCCAGCATCTCTGTGCAAAGGAGAAGAAATAAAACCCAAACCAAAATCAAGCTTCTAAGAAACAATTCTAAGAAACAGTTTCAATTTTTATATAATGAAGTGAGACAGGAGTAAGAAGGAATTAATTCTTATAAATAGACTAATAAATATATTTTAGCCATAGTTAGCCCTTTACCTCTGTTCTACTGAGTTCAAGACTGAAAGAGGTAACCAGTGTGCATATACCTAAGTAAGTCTACATGCTCAGCACGTGAAGACCACCTAGTGCAACCTATTACTGCCAAATTCAGTATAAAAAGCTAGCAAGATGGAGAAAGTCTCCTTTTTCCTCAGCATCCACTCTGTGTAGAACACATTACAAGATCAAATTAGTACTTTTTACATGTAAGGAAAGTTGCAAGTAGCAATTTTTTTAATCACACAAAAGTGTATGCAACATATACATGAAATTACTTGACTCTTTCATGGTTAGATTATGTCTTTTCTAAGAACATCCATCTCCAATTACAACAGATCAGAACTTTCAGAACATTTAATGGCTGTAGTCTTGTAAGTGTTCTCCATGTGTACATACTGAATGTAAATAGTGCATCCAAAATATTTATCTGCCTACTCTTCATCTTTGTTGCAGCCCTCTGGAACACAATGACATTGTAACAATGCTTACAGAAAAAGGGTTATTGCATCTTTTTTTTAGGATGAGACATCCAAAGGAGATTTTAAAAAATTCTCCTGTGTACAAAATTCTTAGTTATTAGCCCTTTTGGAACACCAGCTAGAAAAGTCTGAAAGCTAAAATAATTTACATTGTTATTTCTTCCATTAACTAGACAAAAGTCCATACTAGTTAAATAAAAAATAATAGTTCTTCAACAGTCTATTCAAGATATCTTCCATGAAGCAGCTCAGTGGGAACTTCCATTAGATAGATGCTCTCCATGCCGGTTATTACTGACGTCCACGTCTAGAAGTCAAGAATTAGAAGAAAAACTGTTCATTTATTTACCATTTTAATACATTTTACCTGTTACAGCAATCCTAACTCTGGCAACAACTTTCATATTAGTATGTACCTAAGCTTCTCATGATTCTCCAGGTCAGTAATCCTCCTAAGCTACTGCTTACATTTCCCCCTGCTCCTCAAAACAAGTTTTGTCCAGCTCTGTAGAACTCACTTAGTATCTACTTGCTTGTACTGTTTGAACATTGGTAGAAAGTGACACCAGTCAGTCTGGTCCACACTGCAACACTGACACTACTGACAGCAGTTCGAGAACGGCTTCTTGTAACGCAGTGAACAGATTATCAAGTGATAAACCAAGTATCACTTACCAAGTAATGCGGTGGTTTCACCTGCATCCTCCTTCAAACTGGTGCACTGCAACACAGATTCGTTAGTGGAGGAAGCTGACAACTCGCTTACTTCATTTCTGTCATCGTCTTGTAAAGCAATACTCAGACTTCCGACTGAAACACTGCCACTTATTGACTCAGGCATTGGAACTTCAAGCACATCTTCAGGGTCCCCCTGAAAAAAATGAAAATATTTAACTGACACTTTTGTCTACCATGAGGAATCAACGTTCCTCCAAGTTACCACTTTGTAACCTCACCTTATTGGAGAAAAGGCCATTTTTTTGAAAAAAGCACATATTATCTGTGTGCTCATGGGTACACTATTGAACAGTGTCTTTTTTCAATGTTGTTGTCTGACTGCAAAGAAAAAAGCCAAGGAAAAGAAAAGCCAGTTTTTCAAAGGCACCCCAAAGCCAAGAACAGCAACAAGAGGAATGAACCCAGTCAGCCTTTTGGATGAAACAGATCAACATTGCAGCAACAGTATTGCTGTAGTGTGGTTAGCAGGAGGCTCAGCACATCCAAATCTTCACTGATCAAACCTACTGATGTTTTTTGAGTTTGTGGAAATCTGTTTATCATGACCACAGTTAGGCAAGCTTAGACTTTTTTAATTGGCTTACTCCAACACTGGACATGAGAACAAACTTCCCTCCTACTCTATCTCCATCATAAATCTGTTTCAAAAATGCAAATATGCTAGCTTGTCATTTTGCAAGAACAACACATCTGTAGTACAAAGGAATTTATTTAGCCTAGCATGAGATATTTCTGATCCATTCTCAAACTTAACTCAAAATCCTACATGCACAGTTCTGGGCCTAAAATTTAGACAGACTACTTTCACTAAGCTCTTGTCATTGATATACCAACAGGATTTACACATAAGCACGTATACTGCAGTACAAGTAGCTGTTCTGTGGGTTTCATGAGTATTTTTCCTCTCCTTAAACAATTAGGCCCATCTTAAGATAAAAACTTCTAGGCCGATTCTTTCTTTCTTTCTTTAGGACCAAAGCAGCATATTTTTAAGCATACTGAATTTTAATAAGCTGTAGAACTGCTATAATTGAAGAGTTAAGACACATGTAATACTAATTATCTGTGTGTGGGCTGAGGATATGATTTTGTTTTCCAAAACCTAGGCAATTGAGTAAGCACAGAAACTACAAGATTCAACAATGCTCTACTAAATTGGATATGCTGAGCTGCAGTTCTTTTCCTTGCAAGAAACACAGAAATAGACCACTAAGTCTGCTCTTTACAAAACAGAAGGCACCTAACAGCACTTAATGCCTTCTTTCCACTTTGAGCCTTAAATTTTGTAGCATTTGAAATATTTTCCTTCATAAAACCAAACTCTGCTTTTAGCCCCTTTGCAGAAGGTTCAGTAGATGTCTATAAATAAGGCTGTACATTCTTGTCTGCCATTACATCACTCAGTGAGCACACTGCTGAAAGAAACTGCCTTGCACTTCATACTTTTTTCCTCACATTAGTAAAAAACTCACACCATCACTCTAAAAACTAGGCTGAACAACCTCCAAACTAAGCTAGAAAAGCTGAATAATTTCCTACGTTATTAGCTTCAGTGGGACTTGAATGATTGATGCATAAGCAGAACATATTTCCTCCACAACCTGGGACTTTGTGTTTACATAATTTCACTCAACCTGCTTTCCAATATTCATTTTGCTTAACAAGCAGAGGAGGTATTACTCCTCCTGATTAGGCATGGTATCAGTATCTTCTGCAACAGCATGAATTCAGGGAGTAAGTGTGGTGTTCAGGTTTAAGTATTTCAGTTTTCAGCCTGTATACAAATTCCTGCATAGAACTCAAGTTACATCAGCTCCAAGAATTGAAAGTGAGCAAACCCAAGCTGCTAGCATAATATTAAACTAACAATAGCTATTTCACATGGCAAAAAAAAGGGCAACTCTTGTGTAATACACAGAAGTGCCACAATCTGGTATGTATATGCATTATAGAGAGTCACCTTTTACGAATTATTTTGTCAAAAGTCTGCCATACATCTGCTAAGTCTCTACAATGAAGAAAAAATCTAGCCAAAATGCACACCTAGCCTATGAAAGGAAGATTCCTGAAACCAAGGAAGACCCCTATTTTCTGAAGATCTCTGTACATCAGTAGAAAAGAGGTACATTCATGCCTACAGCAATTTAGCAGAACTCAAAACTACTTATTGACAGTGACCAAGTAACCTACCGCATGTGTCTTCATCTCTCTTTTCTGGTGCTGTCAGAAAGAAATGAGAGTAGATCATTTTCTCTACTTAACCAAATTCTGGTGAATGTCTTTAGGAAGGTTCTAAGTACTGGCTCATTAACAGTGATAAAACACAGGGCATATGTGGAACTACACAAAAACTCAAGACAGGAAAAACTTCTTCCTTTGAACCACAGATCTCAAAAAGATCAAAGATATGGTCTAAGTCCATTGAAGGAAGTTAATATTCTTGCAGCTTGGGCAAACTGCCCCACCTCTGCTTACACTTCGTTACTATCATCAGCTGGAGATAGAAAGAAAATGGTTATCACAGACTGGTACACAGGACATTGATAGCTGCTCAATACAGTATTTAAGCTCTTAGCCATAAAATTCCCTTATTTTTCTGGTTCTTAATAATTCTTGCATCTTTGCCCAGCTTCTTTAGTCTTGTCAGGTAACAATTCCTCTCATTTTGAAGGCATGAACTCTTGCCTTCTGCAAGAGTACTGTACTTCTACCTTGAATAGTGAAGAAAGCATGCAACATACCCAGTATCCCAAAGCTTTGATAACATCTAGTTTACACATTGGACAAGTTCGGTGGTCCAAAAGCCAAGGGTCAATGCATGTTCTGTGGAAGATATGCCTGAAGAAAAGAAAAGCCCTTTAGAACTTATGATGAAAGCCACACGCTATTCCTTCAAACAATATGCAAGTTACTATACATAAAAAAAACAAACCCATTCTTTTGTATCCTTGACAATTAGGTACTGCTTAATGTAGTAAGACAGAGTCTGGAAGCACCTATTCATGAAGCTTTCTGAAATCAGAGATGTTATTATCCGCAAGGACACCACAGAGTTACCAGTTCATCATTGCACAGTTCTAACTTAAGAAAACACTGCTTCAGCTCCTAGACCCCTCCCAACTGCTCCTTTTTCCTGCACAGATAGGAAGTGCTACACAAGTCTCCCAGTGCCCCTCAACATGTAATAGTTGACATACTAGTGACACAGCTTCAGCTTTGCCACCACAGTTTCAGAAGAGTTTCCAGAAAGCTCATCTAAAGAGGAAAGATTAAATTGGTGGCAACTTACTTGCATGGCAGAATTCGGACAGTGTCTTTCAGTTTATAGTTCTCAATGCACACAGCACAGTTTTCCACATCAACATCTAATCCCTAAAAATATGACAACACATTTAAACGTATCACATCCATGTTTCATTACAGAACAAGCTTTGTGCAATAGCTAAATGCTATTATAAAGTATATATATATAGTGTATATATATATTATATAGTATGTATATATATATAGTATAAAATGCTTTACCAAATAAAAATTTTCCACATATAATTTAGGATTCCGTCAAGGAGTGATTTGATCAAGTGATACCAAATACTAAAAGCAGCCAAAGCTGGACTTTCTAATTTAAGTAGCTATTACCTTAAGTAATTTAAGTCTCAAGAGCTGGCTTTAATCATGGGAAAGCAGTAAAATTTCAGTTTAAAGTAACTACAAGTTGAAGAAACTTCAAAAGATGTCAGCAGCAAAGACAAAAGCACACCATCTAATTCTTAAATGATGGTCCCAAAGACTTCCAAGTGCTTAAGTAGGAACCTCTTTTTCCACACATTATTAACCACATCCTAGCAGCTGTTCCTTGGGTTGCCAGAAGAGAACTGAGGAATGCAATTAGAGATGGTTTTGAAAACTTCCCTCCAAGCTCACAGAGACAGTCAAAATGCAGTATGTCCCTACCTCAATTTCTTTTTTCTAAGGGTTTACTATCTTTCCTAACAGGTCTTACTGTCAAAGCCATGCTTATAGTGCAAATACAATGGATATCTCCAGATGAAAAAGAAATAATTCAATGTTAATTGGGTTGCATAAAACAAATACTAGAAGCACAGAGTGAGCCAACTTCTTCCCTTTCATCCTCTGCAAAATTAGTATTTTGTGTTCACTGCTTACTGAGATACTTCCATTTCATTACCACAAATACCAAATGAATTAATACTAGCAGCAAACTTTCAAGTTCAAGGCAAGTTTCTCTCCTTTGCATGATATTAATTTACTTAATGCCTTGAATTCCCAGGTAAATCAGAGACTTTTTTTACTTAAGCAAAGTTAAGACAAGTACTTATTCTGTAACAAATATTTTTTTAAATTCTGTACAAGAGGCAAAATCCAAGCACACCATATGTAACACATACTCAAAAGAGTGTCCATTTTACAATAATCCCATAAGCTTCTCAGGAAAGATCTACATGATGGCAAATGCACTTTTAAAATACTGACCTATTTTTAGTTAAATACCTCAACCCCACATTAAATGATAATGAAAGACTACTGTGTCACAATAAAAAAAATATATACTCTCTTAAATGGCTGGTACAACTTTTTTCTTTTTTTAAGTATTTTACAGAATAGACAGGACAGTAGTTCCAAATCAATTTACACTAGCAAGGTACCTCTGCATCACTAAATTACATAACTCAACAAATAGAGCTTATGAAGGAGTAAAAGCTGCTTCCAAAGTAGAGTCACAACTTCTTCTAGCTCCCAGATTGCCAGTTTTGAATTGGATGTTCAAAGGCAAAGGTTCTTCACCACATCATGCAACAGATGCCACATGGTCTAAGTGGATGGCTCTGATAACACAGAGAAGCTGGCCAGAAGGCACTGACTGTGCAGAACCTCCAGAGGAGAGAATAACTCGTGCTGAGGAAGCTTCTCCTTACAATGATCTGTCTGATGATGAAAAGAAATTTGCTTTGTTCACAGATGGTTCGTGTCATCTTGTTAGAAACAAGCAAAGATGGAAGTCTACAGTGTGCAGTCCTACACACAGAGTTGCAGAGGCAAGACATGGAGAAGGAGAATCCAGTCAATTTGCAGACTGCAGATCAATGTCCAGCTAGCTCTTGATGTAGCTGAACATGAGAGATGGCCAACACTGTCTCTACACCGATTCATGGATGGTAAGCAACGCTCTGTGGGGTTGGCTAAAGGACTGGAAAAAGAATGGATGGCAGAGGAAAGGAAAGCCTATTTGGGCTACAGATCTGTGGCAGGACATTGCTGCTCACATTGAGAGAATCCCAGTGAAAGTGAGACACATTGATGCTCACATACCTAAGAGCAAAGCTACTGAGGAACAACAACACAACCGTCAGGCAGATCTAGCTGCAAAGGTTTCTCAAGGAGATACCAACTCTGATCTTGATCTTGACTGGAAACACCAAAGCAAGCTCCTTCTAGCTCGATGGGCTCACAATTCATCAGGACATCAAGGCAGAGGCGCAACCTACCAGTGGGCTCGTGACAGATCCATTGACATTTCCATGGATGCTATCACACAAGTCATCCATGACTGTGACATTTGTGCTGCTATTAAGCAGGCAAAGCGATTCAAGCCCTTATGGTATGGTGACTGATGGTGGTATGGTGACTGATGGTCCAAGTACAAGTATGGTGAAGCCTGGCAGATTGACTACATCACTCTACCTTGTTCTCAATCTGGTAAGCAATATGTGCTGACTATGGTAGAGGCAAGCATTGGATGGTTGGAAACTTATCCAGTTCCTTGTGCAACTGCACGTAACACCATCCTTGGTCTGGAAAGACAAATCCTGTGGAGACACGGAACTCCAGAGAGGATTGAGTCAGACAATGGAACTCATTTCAAGAACAATCTTGTAAAAAACTGGGCCAAAGAGCACGGCATCGAGTGGATATTCCACATTCCCTACTATGCACCAGCTGCAGGGAAGATCGAACGCTACAACGGTTTGCAGAAAACCACTCTCAAAGCCATGGGGAGTGGATCTTTAAAAAAAAAAAGAACAAACTGGGAGAAACACCTAGCACAAGCAACATGGTTGGTAAAGAGTAGAGGTTCTGTAAATAGAGCTGGACCTGCGTAATCAGATTTGTTACGAAAGGCAGAGGGTGATAAAAATCCTGTTATTCAAGAAAAGAATCTGTTAAGCAAAACTGTTTGGGTGTTTTCTCCTTCAGGAGAGGCCAAACCTGTCTGAGGGGTGGTTTCTGCTGAAGGGCCTGGTCACACTTACTGGGTAATACAAGAGAATGGTGAAATTCACAGAGAAATCTAACTTGAGCTGAGAGAATTTAAATTCAGAGCACATAATACAGATATATCACACCCAAAGAAGCAGCCATGAGGAATCTACAGTGCAGGAACCCTGCAAGCCTTGAGTCACCTGAGAGTCCCTGTTCCTTTTCTTTGTCTCATCTGTGAAGAGAAACTGTTTTCTTATTTCCTGTTTTTTGAACTTTTAAATCATCTATATCTGAGATAGCCAGAATGGAAGATAAACTGAAGATATGGACTATGGACTATTTACTCATTATTGTAGATATTGTTTTAGATTAGTTGGATAGTATTAGCAACCAATGGAATTGTTTGGAAGAGGCGGATTGTGGTAGTTTTAGGCAATGCCTTTACATTTTTTCCACAGATCTTGAACACAAGGTGGTAAATAAATCACTATTGAGTATAAAAAGGAAAATAATGATCCTATTGGAGGGATGTCTACCATAAGATTTAGTTCCCAAAACAATCTCTCTCTCTTCTTGCTTCTTTGCTCTAGGAGAGACTAACTTGCTTCTGCTTGACCTCGGCTGCACTGCTTTTGTTGTGACTCGTATTAACTTCTCTGCTTCTGTTTCTTGTCCGTTGTGTACAGGGGGTAGGGGAGGAGGCAGGGAAGGGAGAAGCTATTAGCTTCCCCTGATCTTTGGCCAGGGGGTCCTTGTGCTGTTCATTAATTGTAAATATCTGTAAATATTGTAAGCACTGTATTTTGTATATTCATTGCATTCCATTGTAGATTGTAGTTTTGCTTGTAAATACAGCTTTTATTCACTTCCAGCTGAGCTGGTCTAGCAAATTTAATGTTGGGGGTGGAATTTTCAACCCACCATAAACATCTTCCTTGTGGTTCTCACTACAGATTTCATCATGGCCCTTTTCTATCCATTTCTTCTTATGCTGTTATGCTTTGATACTACTTCACACAAATTTCGGTTTAGTTCCCTGTTTCTTGATTTCTGGTCCAACATTGTATGAACACAAGGTATGAATGTCTCAGTTCACAGCTTGAAATATATTACTTTTTGGCATAATTTAGAACATTATTGAAAGTAACAAATATTTATAATATGCTACTTCACCATGATGAAGGTGTAAGAGAAAAAAAGCACGTTCAAAGACTGTTCTGGGATTTTTTGGATTTCAAAACCAATTTACTAAATGAAGAATATTCTCTGTAACATGTGCTCAATCACAGCTTTTAGAAGTTCTTACACATAGATGTCCTTTCTCACCTCACCCTTATTCATGGGTTAAAAAACCCTAATTCTTGTTTTTCATCTCTGAGTAAGTCGGTCCTTAAATGAAAACTAATCAAAGGGTCGGGGGAAAAAAAAAAACAAAACTCTGTAGCAGAAGTCTGGTCAGAAGCTAATATAGATGGTAGAATCACAGCTGCCTGAAACCCCAACTAAAATATTTTCTTTCAAAAACTTGACTTTTTCTACTTCAGTTATTCTAACACTGCTATGAGTTTAGGTCATATGCTGTCAAAGCTAACTTCTCAAAGGCTGCCCTAATTTTTAGAATAGCTTAATCTCAATACATAGAAATGTACTTCTAAAAAATTCATGCTTCAAGTAAGTCTACACAGCTCCTTAATGTATTGTATGTCAAAAAGATGAAACAAGACTTTCATTTTTCAAAGCTTTAGATTTCTATGGCCTTCTGATCAATAAAAAGATGAATGTTCTCTTAAGAAAACAAAACATTACATCAGCTGTAAGAACTGTGCAATCAATAAGTCCTAAGAAGTATTTCACAATCCACTTGGATGTTTTCAAGCACTGAAATGATATTAGTGTTTCCTCATCTTGACAGTATCAGCCCTGTAGTCTCCTGCAGCATTCTGTATAGGCAGGTATTATTTGCAACAAAACAGCCTTACATTTCACAGGTAGTTCAATTTTGACTTTTCAATTTTTCAAGCCTGCCTTCTAAGTAGAGGTCCTGAAATGAGCCTAAAGAATGTAAGTCAGGCTGCAACTACATTGTGAAAATTTCTTTAAATTCTATAACAATATTTCAACAATTTTTAAATCATACAATTACCAGAGCTACTGAATTACCTTTTCTCCACGTTTCACAGTATGCAGCTGAAGCTGGCTGATTGCTTTCTTGGTTTCTTTCCTATGGCCCTTGAATAAAGATTTTACATATTAGTACATTAATTATTTTTAAGAGTTAGTTACATTTCAACACTTTTAAATACTTTCCACATGAGTTACTAAGTCTTCTGAATGCATCTAAAATATTTTTTTTAATTGCCTGATTTGTTTATAAAATACTTCTAACCAGCAGATATTGAGGAACTACAAGCTTTACATTCTTGGAGCACAGCAGCAAACAAGTACACTGCTCTTACAATGAATTCTGCCAGTGCAGAACTATGCAGACCAAACTACTGTGCATCGTGACTGCCTGCATATAAAGGCCTTCCCACACAGAAAAATTAAAACAAATGTAGGCTTTAGAGGGAATCAGAGCTTAAGCAACAGCTGTATAACCAGGCCCTCGAGTTAGGCAAGTCCATGAGCAAGCAAACTGTACATTCTGCACCAGCTTAGGAGAAGGTGGAATCCTGCAGGACAGCCTACAGCTGGCCACCAGGTCAAAAGGCTACTTGTAGCTATTAATACTTCCCTTCCCATCAGTTAAACACTGCCTCTCACATTATACAAAGCCTTGCACTGAAAGGACACATTATGCAAAGAAGATGACAAGAAAGGTTTAACAGACATGAGGCACCATATTGGACTTCTATACAGTAACAGCCCCAATTATGCTTAGAGGGGAAGAAAGAACATAAAGCAGTACTGTATTCCAAGACAAAGTGCTAGCTACTGTTAGAAACTGAGACACCACACACTCCAAATTAACAGATTTTGATCTGTTTAACAGTAGCCCTCACTGATAAAATACAGTCAAAGCATCAAAGAAAACAGGTGACAGATGTTTCCATCTACAGTGTTGAAAATTAGTCTTACAGTGTCAAAAAGAGTTAGTCTGAAAGATCTCTCAGAAATTGAGAGTCAACCAGCAGGAACAGTGTATTCCACCTTCTGTATCAGTTCCCAGCTTTCTGGAAGGTCCTGTTTCTTCTTCAGTAGTAAGATGGTCTTATGAAGTTTATCACTAAACTGATTCTAGAACAAATTTTAAGATAGCCATCCTTATGTTCACTTAGCAGCTACACAGTGGCTTGCTTTAAAGCATGGCACACTTAGCCACAAGTTTTAATTATACTGGAGTCAGTAAGCCAAGCAAAATAGGATCTGTGTTAGAAATGTAGCTTCCCCCTGCCCCCCAAAAAAATATTTTAAGAATCTAGTATTTTCAAAGAATTTAAGATCTTCACTACAATTTCAAACCTGGCATGTTTTTGTAAATTTTTGTTTTCAATGGACATTTTGAAACAGGGAGAACTGAAAAAGCAGCAAAACCTTCTAATGCTAGACAATTTAATTAAGAAGCACTGAGATGACAAGTCCAGTGGCAAAATCTTTTAAGATTCCGTGCTGTATGTTTCTGGGAAACATCACAGAAGCCCTAAAAAAATATTCTTAAAACTATTCATAAAGCAACCATGTGAACTTCCCTTAGCATGAACTATCCCAAAGGGCAACAGGAAGAAGTTACTTTCTTCACCAAACAACTGTTACAACAACACAAAAACACACCCCTCTTTCCATAAAGAAGAAAACAAAGTTTTTGACAGAATTATTCTCTGAATGATAGTCAACAGTAGAACTTTGGTAAAAAAAGACTCTAGGGAACCAGCATTTTGAAGAGACCACAAATTTATCCAATATAGAAGTCCTATGTGCTATCCTCAAGTTACTGAAAAGAGAAATTAAGTATTTTCCTAGAAGAGGGCTTCAAGTGCTAATCAGAGCTTAGACTCCCAAAGGCAAACATAACTCCCTTCCCTCCTCCCCCCAGGCTAGAGCTTACATTTCAAGCAGAAGGAGAAGCACATGTGATAAGCAGGCATTTGAAATAGCAGTTTATCTTAAAAGCTTGCAAAGAAACAAGTGCAACACTCTTTTTCATTATTGGTAGAGAACTACGTCAGAGTTGCTGATGACCACAAAAGGAACCTATCTGCACAGGGAAATGCCATCCTAACATTTTCAAAACTCAGCTGGACTAGGTCTTCAAGAACTCCAAGTACATCGCTCTCACAGGGTTCTGACAGCCTCCAGAGGTCACTTCCAACCTAAATTATTCTATGATGAAATCCTTCTCTCAGGGGAAAAGGTAAAGATTACTCTTTTTTTAACCTATCAAAAGAACAGGAATGTGGAAGGGGCAAATAAGGATCAAAGTTATTCCTTCCTGATCATTCCAGTACTCCCACCAGACTCAGCAGTTCAAGTAGTCTAAGAGCTTAATCTCACCATACATTCTCCTTATAGGCTGCTGCAATTCAGTACTCTACAGTGGAGTGGTAAGAATGACAGTACCAAAAGCAGTCTCCATAAAGCTTTAGAAAAAAAAATTCTATCCCTAACTACCGGTGAGTCTTATTGAGAAAAAAATTACCATGGTCTCTTTCCATTAATAAAAGTTTGGTTAGGAAAGTAAGTACTTTCAGGATGAAAATCACTCAAGAATGAAAATAATTATTAATGGCAAAAGGAAGGAAGTCAGGTGACAAATCACACAAGAAGCTGCCTTTACTCAGTTGTTGACAAGTGGCTAAACGCATTTCCCACAATTTTGTAAGAGTACCTAATAATTATAACCAGCCAAACTTGTGATGCTAATTAGCACACTGCTTATTAGCTTCAGTAGATATTAGAGTAGCATTCACAGACAATAATGTAGAAAGCAGGCACAGATCTTCAAGAATGCTTCAAGACTCAAGTAAAGTTCAGCAAGTGACTTGACATGAGAAGACAGTGAATACTCTAAAGCACCATTATTTCAAATTACCTGGCTTCCAAACTGTGATCCTGTATAGAGGAAACGTTGTATATAGTAAAATATGAGCCAAGCAAGCGATATAATCATCATAGTGATGAAGGCAATGGCTACAAACACAACTGACTGGCCACTAATGTATTCCTGCACATGTCGTGTGCCAACAATAATGGTCATTTTCACTGGAATCCCTCTTCGCACTGGCTCTAGTATCTCTATTCCTTTTGGATAGCCAACCATTATCACCACTGTATTTCCTGTTCCTGTTAGAGGGGGGAAAAAAGAAGAGGAAAAAGTCAGTGATCACAGTAAAAATTTAGCATTCTAACTTCATGGTAGTTTGAGCCACTTCAGTCAAGATCAGCAAGCAAATTTACAGCAAAACCTCTCAGGTTTTGTGGGTTTTTTGGGGTTGTTTTGTTTGGTTGGTTGGTTTTTTTACTCATAGCAGATGAGATAGAAAATTTACTTGTAAAGAATCCTTTATTTACTTTATGAAACTCTTAAACACAGGATAAACTTAAACAGATGCATCTTGATTGTTTGAGGCCCTGTAATCAACACTGAGGTGGGGTGTGGATACCATGCAAAAAACAACAGAAACAAAACCAACCAAACAAAACAAACAAACAAAAAAAACCACAAAACACCAAACAGGCAAGTTATACACATCTCGAAGTTGTTGAAGTTCTAATGTGCAACTTGGGGGACAGCTGGTCTTTTATTTTTCAGTGTGGGAATTTTAGCTGCAGATGGAGACGGTATGTGAATACCATAAATAGACATACTGATAATCAAGTTTGAATCTGAATACACAGCACAATTACACTGGGTATGTGAACAAAAGGAGAAAAAAAATCAGATATGTAATATTCAATTACATGAAACATATAAACACTTAAAGATTCTTCAGTACTAAACATTAAAAATAAAGTGAATTCATGACAAGGACTTGTCAAAAAATACTTGGAAACTCTTTTGGGAGCATGGAATGCAAAGGTTTTTCTACTACATTAGAACTCAAAAGCACTCAAGCCATACAAGAAAGCATCTCAATCAAAAAAAAAAAAAAACTACCAACCAACAACAAAGTAACAAACAAAACACTAAAAAACCCTAACCCAAACCAACCAACACTAAGCACCATGCTGCCATCAAACCCACTGTCAAGACAAACTAAGAGGAAACAAAGATTCTCTGTGACTACAGTTTTACTCCATTTTGTCAGGAAGCGTCTCTGGTTTTATCTCAGAAACATCTAACCTAAGTACTACAAAATAAATTATAAACCAATGTACTTGTTAACAATGTCATCTTTTCACTGGTCTATGCTATTTTTACTCAAATAGGTCTGTGTGTGCCAACACTGTTACACACCTTTGGTACATCATGGCTTTGTAGTTTACTTTGCTACTCACTATCTCTGAGAAAAAGTAGAAGTAAGCTTGATTCAAAGTAGAGAAAGAAAAGAGAGAGGGGATTTCCTAAACAGAAAGCTAAAGCTGTAATATCACAACTACCTTTTTAGATTTCCAAGATTATGCACTGAAGACTTAAAGTCTTTTTCCTTCCCAGTTGTGATGTGGTAGACTCCCTACAGAGTGGCTATGTCAAAAGAAATGGTTGCTTAATTTGTAACATTACAGCAACTGGGGATTTTCAGAACTCCAAACTACTCTGGACTTGCCTGTCCCTCTGCCTACTAAGACAGAGTTAGTTGCCCAAAAAGTTAAAATCAAACCCAGAACAACCCCTTTAGTTAAGCCAATTCTGGCTGTGACACCTCCTCAACCTGGCACTGGGCTACCACGCCAAGGGGAATCTGTGCAAGTTTCACCTCTGTACATGGCAGCCCCTCTCTCCATAAGGTGCAGTCTGCTGTGAATGAAACACTAGTTTCCAGTTACCAGCTGAATAACTCTCAATTCCAGTTGCCCTTTTCCATCTTCACCTTACACAACCATCCCACTTCTGGTCACCTATCAAAAATCATTATACCCATCTGCCAGACCTGGATTCAGCAAAAGAGCAGATTTTCCAAACAGGCACCCAACTTGGCTCACCAGCAGCACCCATCCAGCTCCCAGCATGTGCTGCCTTGCCTGCTGGGTATATTAGGAGACTCAAAGCAGCAAAGCTGAAGAAAGATATGACAAATCCACAAGCATCTAGGCTCTGCTAATCAGTTTTACTCACCAACAATGCACCAATTTTCACAATATCCCAAGCAAACTAAAAATTGGTTAATATTATCTTCCTCTGTAAACTGGCATAAAAAGCATTACTAGAGAGACTCATGAATCTCATAGACAAGAGTGTCTGATAAACTCCTTCCTTTCAGACCCTGCACAACCCCACAGGGAGTTAACAAGAAAAGAATGTACAAAAGTACCGATTTATCTCACATTGCTTAGAAATATTATCCCCATAGCTACATCAGGAGATTAGGTCCTATGTCCTTAACCAACTAAGATTTACAAATAACAGGAGGGGTGCCTAAGGATGACTAATGAGCAATACAGGAGTGCTGGAAAGGTTTACATGGGTTCATTCATGCTTGGAGAAGAAAAAGAAGTTTAAAGATTAGAGATAGCGAGGATTTTTTCAAACAATGAAGGTTTCCTCCTTAATCCTGAAATCTTGAGTCAGTTTAATCCTGGTATATAGTTCTCTGTGCCATTTCTAACAAAGAAGTATTTAAAACCCACACAACAATCAGCAGTGCCCTTCTCTGTTTAGTCGCTAACATGCCCAACTATCAGCCAGTTATTTCCTTGAAATGGAAGCCAGGATACTTTTGTGCAATGGCAACTAGACACTCTGACACCTTCTAGTTTTATAAACAACACAAGCGTGCCACATTTGAAAATAAATGGCCATGAGAAGCATTTTAGCAATTTTAAAAACTTAGTGCTGAACCTGCCATTAAGAACACATGCAACTAAACACAATGGCCTTGAAGGTCATGAGACAAAGGGAAGAAAAGGAAAACCGTGATCCACTACTATAAAAGGAACAAGAGCAGCCCCAGAGATGCAGTTGCGCTGAGCAGCCTGTAAGACTAAGGCCTTTAACTCATTCCTCACTAATTTTAGACTTCTGTTCTGAAGCATTCAAAGACTGAAATGCTGTCGAGTCATTCTATCAGCTTCTTCCACTGACACAACTCAGACCTCAAACCATATTATAAAAGAACTCCAAGTGTCACACACACAGTATTTACTGAGAGCATGCTTTGTAGGCTTTACCTTTCTGTAATCTTCTAGTTTTGCAATAAATAACTGTAATTTTACTCTTTCGGAGTAAACTTGATTTCTCTGATTGATGCTTCAGTGGAATTCAATTTGAAATCTAGTATGTGCTTTTTTTTTTCCTGCCCAACATTACCATCCAAATAAAGCAGTGAGAGCTGGCAGGTCCCTAGGGTACCTAGAAAGAAGGGTAAATTTGGAACTACAAAGCTGAATGTATGTTTCCTGTCAGTGTGCAAAGATGAAACTTTACTGATAATATTTCTAGTCTTCTCTTGCAAAAGGACATCAGGACTCTCCTGATAAGGAAAAAGTAGAGATACAGGTCTTGATTTCAGGCATTCCTAACTACCACATTTATTCCCATTCATGCCTACAGTTAATTTTCCATAATTCAGAAACCAATTGTAAAATTACTCTATTTTTTGACCTCATGAGAAACATCAGAAAACTCTGAGTTTGAGCACCTTGGTTAAAAATGTTTGAAGTCAGTACTCAGATCTATTTAAGCATAGGTGCCCTACTAATATTGCTACAATTAACAGTGAATGTTCTCTTTAGCTCCTGGTCCAAATGAATGTCTCTGATCTTTACCAAACACCTAATTGTACACTAACAATCTGAGGATAAGTTTTGTTTCAACCATCTACTCCAACCTCATCTCCCCCTGGTTCACGTTGTTTTCCCCTTCCTCAACCAAAAGGCACAAGCCATGAGGCAATGACTATGGTACATACTCCTCTTTCTGCATGGGTTCCCAACATGTATGCACTCCTACCTTTATAGGTAAATGCATTTTAAGGTTACTCCTGCTTCTTAAAAACACAGCAGCTCAACATCATACAGTCACCATCAGAGTTAAGGAAGCCACTGATTTTAGCTCTGTCCTTTCAGTAGTATGGCACCAGCAGCCTTTGGTAGAAAGCACCAGTAATACAGAAGGTATGTACCACTTGAGAATCCGGAGTACTTCTGAAAGCCACTCAGCAAAGAATTGAAATACATGCCAAAATAACCCTAACTCTGCTGCTCTGGAGCTGGCAAGAGCTTATAAAACCATGAGTACCAAGTTCTTCATACCTGTTTTGTTCAATATGCTTGCACAAAAAAAATGACAATGAAGGAAAGGACTAGTTGAGTGTATTTGGCAACGCTACACCAAATCAATGACCATTTTCTTTACACAGCTGAAGTCATATGCTCAAGCTAAGTCCCAAGTTTCCCTTAAACCCACAAGCCATGCAACAAAAGCTGCATTCCAAATCTATCTTCAAATTACTACAGCCAGTCCCCCTCTAACTCTCCTTATGCTGCTCTCCACACCTTACCTCCCCAGACTCCACTGCCAGTTAATATTTACATATAGTACTTAGTTTGGGAAAGGAATTTGAAACCTCTGTATACAACAAGTTCATCACCACTACGGGAAAATGAACAGAATCAAGAATTAAGACTGCCAACAAAGCCTAAAACCCTGTAAAATCGAAGTTTAGGTTTACTGTTCAGATTGAATAAATGAAGTACAACTCCTTGAATCATTTGAGTAAAATGAGCATCTTTCACTGGAAAACTCCTCTTCAGCCACATGTGAAATCGTTTCAATATTACTTCTCCTGAGAAGTCATCCAGCATTTTGAACAATGTAATTTATACAGCAAGGGCCTAAAAACGTGAGACATCAGTAGCAGTATTTAAAGAATCTTCTTTTGGAAGCAGGGACAGGACTGCAACACTACATATCCAAACCCTTAACTCTCCTGTTCGAAAACTTTAGTTAAAATTCCCCACTCACTTCGAAGCTCACAAGGTACCCCGAAAAAGTAACTGAACTGCAGAATATTTGAAATATTTGTCCTTTATCAAATATTTTGACACCGCCTAGAGCAAATTGCTTCTTTGCCTAATCAAGAATCTTTTTACTCAGGTGGCATTATCTCTAAATACACCAAAAAAAAAACCATCACACCTTACACATACACCAGAAAGTTCCAAGGCAGGTTTTTCAGAAAGAGAATGAAAACCTGGAGATTAGAGAAGTTACCCATTTATTACCCATTCGTAACTCAGACTGCTGGCATTGCCCATAACCATTGTCCCATCTCACATAATTTTCAGTGCTACTAATTGCAAATCCATTACTGGATCTTCCTTATGCATACAACTCCACTCCTTAGTTACAGCACTGCAGATTTCCCAGACTATTCATTCGTAGCACTTCTCCCAGAAGCAGGATTTGTTTCCTCATGTGTCAGTTCACAAATCCCTTCACAGGAATGGCAAACTTGGATCCCATAAATAGCTTTATCTTCCATGTTCTTCCTTGCTCATCTTCCAGACTTCTCCTGCCCCCTTTCAAAAAAAAAAAAACCATAATTTGAAATACTAACAGTAATTCTTCCTATATTCCCAAAGTGCACTGGAAAACATGAATATTTATGTTTGAAAGTTTTGACCATGAAACAAAGATCTGTGACTTCAGCAGAACTACCAATTATGTTGTGATAAAATAGTATATTCACACCCCATTTAAGCCATCCTAAGGCCCAACTTGTATTTGCAAAGTTGGTATAAGTAAGTACTAATATATTCTTGTATATACTATACTAAATCCTGCTCCTTACATAGGTACAGCTTTCAACAGCAACATTTCTTCCAAGACAAATAAAACAAAAACCCAATCAATCAGTAAGCAGGATGAGAAGAGAAAGAAAAGGCTTGATGACAAAAAAAGCAAATAGTATTTCTGAGAGGCTGCAATAAGGCATGAAGAGGAAGAAGGGAAAATTCCCACAGGAAGAAAAAAAGATTGTATTGATCAGCCAACACAGTGACAGTAAGAAAAAGAAACTGACAGCTGGTAAAGAGAATTATTACTTAAGTACCTTAATTGCCACATGGGATCAAAAAACCAAGAATACATCCTATCTAGCATCTCACCTTGACTTTCATAGCCAAACACAAGGGATGGGCCAGGCTGATCTACCCAAGCAAGCAGCACACTAAGAGGAATCATAATCATGCTTCCAACCCCCAAGTTAGCGCCACTTGGTGTTCCAAGAGAGACTTGTTTTTCTGCCTGCTACATCATGTGTGCTATGAAGCAACAACTCCCTGAGATTTTTACCTCACTATATTAAAGAAATAAGTTTATTTTCTTTGGAAATGCATTATGGTTCTACTTCAGCTATGCCCCTGGCCTTTGCCTTCCTCATGACCAGGAATTACAGCCTGAGCATTAACAAACATGTTCGGCCAGGACCATGTGAAGCATGCATTTGCAGGATTCTTTACCTGTGTATATCCTCCTCCTCTGAAGACCTTCTAGGTCCTCAGAAGTCTGCAAATGCATATTGACTTTACAGGAGACTTTGGGGGGCTTTTCCCCTTTGATTTAAGCATTTGATGCTGTTATGCTTACAAAAATCCAACAAGACTTAACATTGGCATTGTCTGAGCAAGCAGAGACTGCAGCAACAAAACATCTGGGTTCTCATCTCGGCAAAAATGACTGGTCCCTTCTGTAGGCTACAGGCCATCAGCATGCTCAGACAAGCCAAATCCCCGTCCTTCTCTAAGCATCAATTTTCTTAATCACATTCGCAAGCGTTTAAGAATTACCTGATGCCTATACCAGTCTCCCATCCTTTACAGACCTTCACAGGAGAGGACGCTGAAGCTAATACAATACAGCCTGTACCAAAAGCGATCTTCAAACATCTGTGGCTAATGCCTTTCAAAGGCACCAGAAGGCATCTTCATCACCTAGCAGGTTTCCGCACAGCCTGCTAAAAGCGGCCTACCTGTCACCACTGTAGCCATTCTGCCGGAGGGTACAAAGCAAAAAGGTCGCTCTAAACGAAACCATACCCCCGGTGCCTCCCGCCGCAGCCTGTTACATGGCTGCCCGTTTCGATGGCTTCGCCGCACCTTCTCCCCGATACCCGGGCTACAACTTGAAAGACAGAAGGTGCCGGCGTTTCCTCAGCGTGGTTTAAAGGAAGAGGGAACAAAAGACGGGCGTTGTGTACCATTTTTACGGTGATTTCGGCTTCCTCCCTACACCGATCCCTCACCGCGCAATGCCCGCGCTACCAACGCGGACCAGCGTTAGACAAAGCCGCCCCATTCCACCCAAACACAAGCACGGACGACCCCTCCGCAAGTACGGGGAGCGCCAATCTTCGCCCCCGCTCACCTAGATGGGACATGGAGACGGTGCTGTTACCGAAGCGAGCCTCATTGTAGATTACCACGGCGGCCGCCCGCTTCCGCGCCGCGTTGGTGACCTTGTCCTTGAAGGTGCAGCCGCCGCGGGCTACCAGGGCTATCCAGGGCGGTGGGTCGCCCTCAGGGGGTCCGCGGCCGCCGGGCGGCAGCGGCACGTCATAATCCGTGTCGGTGGCGCAACCCTCCATGTGCCGCGGTGAGGCGCCGCGAGGGATGCCCACCAGGCCCTGGGCGCTCTCCTTGGGCGAGCTGTCCCCGTAACGGCCGCTCTCCGTGTTGCCCCGCACCGTGCGGTTGCTGAGCGGCTCCACGTAGGCCGTGCTCACCCACGCCGTGTACCACTCCAGGGCCCGGGCGCCCTGACCCACCGGCGCCCCCAGCGCCACCAGCGTTGCCGCTACCAACGCCAGCCGGGCGCGCCGCACCATGGCCCGGCCGCCCCCGCGACACGGGCCGCCGCGACCAGAAGGAATAGGAGGAGAAAGAAGAAAAACAGGAGGGCGCTGCACCACCGCCACCACCGCACACCCCGCTCTGCCCCACGGCCGCACGGCGCAAGAAACCCACAGCCGCCGGCTGCCCGCCCTAGGCGGAGCCCGCCGGTCGCCACGGCTAATGGCGAGGCCAGGCCGGGCAACCCCGCCCCTCTGGCCAGCTGCGCACGCGCGGCCCCGCCCCGGCGGAGGGTTCCCCTCCCCCCACGCAGGGCTGCCGGGAGGGAGCTGGGGGAGCTTGTGTGGTTGGGGCGGTTCTTGGGGCTGTTAGCTGCTCCTGGGGTAGAAGGGGCTCGGGTCAGGCTCGGCGCCACGCTCGGCGCCGGCAGTGAGAGATGGCCTGGGGCGTCCACAGGTTGCAACACTCTGATGGCCTGGGCCGGGCCTGAATGGGGGATACAAGCTCAGGGGAGGGAAACAAGCTGGACCCCGCCGCGGAACAAGTGTTGGCAGGAGATTAAGCCGACTGCTGTACGGGGAGAGCATTTGCGGCATCCTTCTGTGCACCAGCCTGCCTCTACAAATGGGCCCTTGGAGGTTGGTTGGCCCTTAATCCTAGTGATGAATGCCAGTTTTGAGTCCAGTCCATCAAGTTGCCCAGTGACACACGTGTGAATTTAAATTAGTCACCACTCCACCCTTCAGGGCATGCCTTGCCTTGGAGCTAAGGAAGAAATTCTTTAACGGTAGTGAGACACAGGAACGGGCAATGGAGAAAGGCTATGGATGGACCCTCCCTGGAAGTGTTCAAGGCCAGGATGGGACTTTGGGCAGCCTGGTCTAGTGGAAGGTGTCCATGCTCATGGCAAGGAGGGTGAAAACTGAACAGTCTTTAAGGTCCCTTCTAACCCAAGTCATTCTATAATTCTATTCAAGGGTAAAGCATGTCCTCTGGAGTGGAAGGCAGCTAGAGCACTGGAAGCAATAGTTGTGACAAGGTTGTGGCCAGAAGCCAGCTAGGAATAGTGTGATGCACAGCAATGCAGGAGAAAGGAAACAAAGCCATTCAAGTTCAGATAGAAAAGGTGCTTGTGCTGTTGTACTGAGGGGAGCTTGCTTCAGAAAGATGAAAAGGTAAGGAGAGTCAGTACCATGTAAAACACGTGGAGAAAACAAACGTATTGAAGAAAGAGATGAGGGTACTGAATAAACATGATTACTTTAGGGATTCACTTTCCATTAAATAGAAATATCTGATACGTGCTTCTTAAATATGCTTAGAGTCTTTCCTATTTCATTAAAAACACCTGTACCTTTTTCCAGCTTGTGAAATGAATCACTCGTTTTAACCAGCTACTTGTCTTTTTTTGAATAGTTTCATACACCCATTTTTCCTTCAGCTGTAAATGGTTGTGTGATCATACATTGTTATCTATGTTGTCAAACAACATTGTCAAACTGAGGTAATATCCTTCTTAATCTTGATTATATGTTGTGGCTGCTGATGCAGACAGTCTAGTAGAGCCTGGAATAGTTTGTGCAGAAGGTGTCTGTCATCAGTCAAAAGCCATGAACTCCATAAGCTGCCCTACTCTGTTGGGACCAAGAACAAAGTGTTTGCACTTTCATTCCAGAGTCAGTGTTTAACTAAACAAACAAACAAATCACTTCAAACCAAACATATTCATTAACATAACTCTTTAGTGTTGTCCCAAAGTACTTGGCAGTGTTGGGACACTCTCCAAAGGCACTGAGCATTATGAGAACAAGATTAAAGTAGCAAAATGAAAGAGACAGCCAGGATTGAGCAGACAAAGTAATGTGGAAGGGGCTGTGGAGAAGGAATTGGAAGTTGAGGGAAGAACATACTAAAACTAGAGTTGATGAAGAAATGATAAGGGAAAAGAGCATATGGCAACGGAGGTGCAGGAGAATGTCAGGTGGGAAAGGGCACATGGAGGTAGTAGCAGAGTAGAGGCAGGTAAGGGGTGAACCAGGTTGAAGGATGGCCAGTGTAGACAGTTTGGAAGGAGCACAAATTCAGTGCTTGGCAAAAAGCAGATCGAAAAGATTGACAGGACTTCAGTGAGTCTGAAAATGCTGTTTAAATGAGAGTTTTTCAGTAAAAAAAGTGAAAGACACAGTGTACTTAGAATAGACATCACTCCAGAAACGGAATAAAAGTAAAAAGAACCAATACAAAGGAAAAGAACAGCTGCAGGAAATGTTCTTGTAAGAATATGAACTCACTGGAAATAGGAAACTGATGTTTACTGTGATTTGTACAGGTTAGGAATCTGTTGTCACAGTCCTTATGGCACATGCAGTCCAGACAGTGGCAAGACAAAGAGTGTAAGGCGTAAATAGGAAACACAGGCTCTTTCCTATAACCTTTATTGGATACGAAGCAGGAATTTTAGTGGGAGAGCCTGAATTCTGTTGAAAGGAGATGGTGCAGGAAAGCAAGATGAAAAAGTAAATTGTCAGCCTTGGCTTAAGAAAATGTGCCAGAGGAAAGTGCACAGTGGAGAACAAGCTGTAACAAGAACTTGTAAGAGCAAGGCTAGCAGGAGAAGAAATAGCACGGAGGAAACTTCCAAAACACCACTGAAGCACATCTGAGAGGCGAGTGCTCAGTCCCCATGTGCAGAAAAGAAGAGAAAACATTGTTAAGAGTGACATTTAACTGCCATAATGAAGGCAAAGCTGACAGTAATGAGAAGATGAAGAAAAGATAAAAGGTGCTTGGTTAGACTTTTTTCCCCTGAGAAAAGTGAGGCTGTAGTGAGGCAGATCTGAGTCTCAGTTCCCAGAAATATTTTAAGAGAAATTAGCTTAGTTCAGGGAAAAAAAAAAAAAAAAGAAGAATCAAATAGAGATTATAATGGCTGTCAGCAAAAGGTCATTACTCTGACTAATGTACTGCAGACTCAAGAATATTCTAACTACAGCTTCCACTATGAAATTTGTTTTATTTGCATTTCTTCTCAATAGGAATTTTGTTAATAGCGTTCAATATCTTTAGAAATCAAAATACATTGCAAATTGCAATACACATTCAGAAACAAGACATTGCATTTCATCCACCAAAGTGACAACATTTTCATCAGAAAGGGAGCGTTCTTTGGTTAAATAAAAGCAGCAGTTCAGACTAGCTGTGCTTAAATCCGGCACATGCATTATGTTTTCACAAATTATAAAAAAGTGAGAACCCAAGTTTAGAACTTTGTCTTCCCTTTTCTTCAGCAAGTATATGGACATGACTAAATACATGTCTTAAATATTGCAAAACCTAAATATTGCAAAACCATAGTTAGAGTTTTAAATAATACACATTGCACAACAAGCTCTTGGGGGGAAGCTACAGAAATAACTCAAATGCAGAACACATGAAAATAGATTACACATCAGCTAGTGGAAATGCTTAATAAATTTATCATGACTTTTTATAAAATGCTTGTTTGATCTAATAGTTAAAACACAACATTGCTATTGATTTGAATCAAAGCCAGAAGAGACCCTTTACAGTCTCAAGGAACTATGATTTTGTTATGATATCTCCAGAACACTCTTTGGATTAAAAGCTTTAACAAACCTCACTTACCACATGACGAACAATATCACTTCAGACATTTGTCAATTTAAAGAAAAATCCCATGTAGTATATAATTAATAATGTAAAGCCTAATTAAGCAAACTATTACCTTCTCATGTCTTGTTTTTTGTTTTTTTTTCCTCCAGAAAATTCAGTTCAAAACATGCAAGTCATTATTTTTTGATGAATTCCTACAGACTTTCAAGGACTTTATGGTAGCTATTCCTTGGGAGAAGGAAGCATGAAATAAGAATGGGTGATTTAAGATGGCATTTCTTTATGAAGCCCCTTTTGTCACTTTATATGCCATTGCTGTTTCTTGTTTTGAGGTTCTGTCAAGAGCCTCACAGCAGGTCCATATAGAAAAGTTTTTTGATGAATATGTCAATTTACAATACAGAAGTTACTCCAATTAATCTAGGTGTGCCAGAAGACAGCCTATAGCAAGTAGGGTATTGTAAATTCAAACCCTTTCTTAGTGCACACTAAATTCTCAAACAGTTAAAGGTGTACTGAACATAACTGATAACAATCTCTTACTGCTTTAAGGCAAAATTGTTAATAAATTTATGGATAGGACATAGGACCATCTCACTATGACCAGACTGTCTAACAATGTAAGTGAAATTGAGAGTGTAGTGACAGCAGCATTTCTAAAGTGTTTCCTCTTTTCAGTGTACATTAAGCTTATATACTGGATTTACTTAATGTATGTATGTGTGTGTGTGTGTGTTTAAGAGCAGAGGAGAGAATAAGAAGTTCATGTTTATCCAGGAATAGTAGTACACTGGGAAAATGAAACAGGTAATTAAAGTTGCCCAGAAATGTTAGACTTGTGTAGGTGTAGATTCTCTTACAGGGTCTAGTACTCTGCCTGTTGAACTCAGTTTTTAAAGTCCTATTAACCCTAATTGGCAAAGTTTCAGATCCATAGTGGACAAATAACTCCTTGGCAAAATTATATAAATTGAGGAAGATTTCAGTTGATGGTATTCAATAAATCTGTACAGGACGGGATGTTTTGCTTCAGTACTACACAGTGCAAGACTGGGGGCAAATTCAAATGGGAAAATATTGCACATCAGCCAAGAAAAAAAAAAAAAAAAGAATAGATTCGTACAGGGCACTTCCTCCTTTGTGTAATTACCTCTGCAAAATATCTGCACTAACACAATCTCTGGCAACAAGACAAGAAAAAGAAATGCTTAGTGAGTGACTAAACAAAGTTTTTGTCCTGCATTTGTCTTCAATTCTTACAGATTATCAGGAATGGTAGTGATTCCCAGAGACTTGAACTTGCTCGAGAGCTAAGTGGCCCCTGGAAGTTAAAGCAGCATGGTGCCCAGTTCTGCCCCTGGCATTACTCCCTCTCTTCATGCCCAAACCAAAATACATTCAGCTACACTTAATTGGCTTCCAGCTGGTCACAGCTCATGCAGCTGCCTCTGAGATCTGCTCAGGGATTAACCTGTACAAGCTCAGGTCATTTGCCCAGGGACCTAGGCTCATCCTGAGCCCAGCCATGGTCCTGGCTAGTGTGCAGAGCTCAGGTGCTCTTGCAGGGATTTTGGAAGACCGTCCCCACGGGCACAGAAATGCCATGTCAATGTATCTCTTAATGTATCAGAGAGAACAGCCATATCATTTGCAAACTGTGTAATGACTTGGCGGGTTAGCCATGGTATCCTTTCTCACTATGATATCCTTTGGAACTGTAGAATAAGTTTACCAGGACATCTAGAGAATGGAATGAAGATGAATAAAATACCTTTGATCTCTTTTGATATTGTCACATGAGATGCCCGTTCATAAGGTGTTTGCAGCAAAGCTTGTACTTTCCACACTAGGAAAATGAGTTCTTCGTGGCCTGAATTATCTACCTGTCATTAGGCTTCTTTAAAAAATATATGCATTAACAAGCCCTTTAAGACTTGATGAGGAAACAGAGTTAAGGGACTGGATCCACTCCTAGATGAGTTAGTGATGTTTACATCAGTTGCACAAATGAGTTAAAAACAAAGTGGTGGCTGGAGAAGGGATAAAAAAAAACCCTTGGACTACAAGCTATTTAAACTACTTTTCCTGTCTCATAACAGGAATGGGCTAGCTGAGAACATTTACTTCAATTCTTCTTAGGAGAATGTTTATACTTGTATTAGGATAATCCTTGTGAGGCTGGTTTGGTTTTGGCCCTTAACATATTTAACCAGCTTTGTGTCAGTGAGAGACAAGTTGTGCTGTTTGAATTGCTTGCATTTTTCCTACTAGAAGAGAGCATTTCTACTCAATTTCCAAGTAAAATATCAAATCATCTAGTTAGGAAAAAACATGTGTAGAAAGTACAAGCTAGCAAATTATTTTTTATCTGAAATATCTATATTTGCAGCTATTGAGTTTCTGTTAGAGTACTTACAAATCAAGTAAGACCAGGCAGCAGTAATACCTCCACAATGCAGAGGGTTCTGAGTAGGCAATTTGTTTTTTCTGTAAATCAGAACATTGTATTTAGCACACACGGTAGTTTCCCTGTGGGTGCATAGCAATAAAAGTCAAAACAGATACAAAGCATTTTTTAGCAGCATTTAAGATGATGCATTGCTTGTTTGAAATGACAAGTTTGTACATTGCAGGGTAGGGCTAGTATCCACCTCTTCTTTATAATTTGAAAGTCTGTGTCTGTTTATTTTCACTCTGCTCCATGAGGGATGGGACTATTTTGAAGCCTTTTGGGAAAAAGAAAAAAAAAAAAAGCATGGCATTTTTAAGTGTTTGGAAGGGAGGCTCAGACCTCTATCTTGAAGCCCATTCTATCATCCTTTACTTGGAACTGCTTTTAAATACTCTTCTACTGCAATGACAGAAACTTCTCCATACCAGCTCTGAAGCCAGATGTGCTCAATGTTCATTTTCATGAAGAACCACTCATAGCTACGAGGCCACTTTCTTACAACTGGGTGCCTGGAATGACAAAAGGGGAAAAATAGCCTTCTTTAGCCTAGTATGCTCAGCCAGAATGAAACCTGAGATCTAAGAACCACCACCATTCATCTTTTTTGCCTTCTCTTGCAATAAGGTTTATGATCACCCTAGACTGGTGAGAACTCTAATGAAAGCAGCAAGCGAAAACCACCTTCCCCTGTTGCAGAACTCCACCTCTCAAGGCAGATGTGTTTGGTTTGTAAGAAAATGAAAAACAGCTAGTGGAGATTCTCTGAATGTGCATCAGGGTTGTGCTTTTATCTGTTCAAAGGAAACAGTGTTGTTAAAATATTGTATCTTTGGTAGCAGCTGTTGTGCTACATCAGGAGAGAGAATAAAACTGGCTAACAGGGAGAGCACAACCTGTTTGAGCTGCTGCCTGCTAGAGCCTTCTCATGTTGTTTCTTGTGCCTGCCTTTACAGCTATCTCAAAGAGACCCTTCTTGCCAGCAATACTGTTTGCAGGTGTCTGGTACCCAGGGCCCTGTGAGCACCTCTGCAGAAAACGCTGTGGGATACTTAGCAGCAGTGCATGAGGCAGAAACAACAGCTCAAGCCACATTGTTCAGAGGAGCACAGAGGGAAGTGTGCAAGTCCAGGCAGGGTTGGCCCAGTGTTCCTCTGCCCCTCCTGAGGAACCTGATGGAGGAGATTATTGGTTTGGTAACCTCTAGGTTGAGCTGGGATTTCCCACCATTTTCTGAATTGTCACTTGGAGCACCCACAGCTGTGGCATTGGGAAGTGTCTCCAGCTGGTGTTGGGTGGGGTGACCCTCAACAGCCTTTACCATATCAGTCCAGCTTTTGCTCCCTGGCAGTGGAGCAACCACTCCCAAGGTGATGGTGGCCTTTGGCTTGTGCAGGAATCTGATTTCTGCAAAGTCTGTAAAAAAAAAAGGCTTGTGTGCCAAAATAGCCTCCATCTGTCTGCAGTCCCATTTTTGCTGTTTATGGGGCATTTGCTGACAGGGTCCCACCCTAACCCCTTCCAGCAGGCCAGAAAGAATATTGCCTCTGGCCTGTTTTGGATTCCAGCTCATGCCAGTTTCCCCAGCAGTATTCAACTGACCAGGCAGGGTGTGCCTGGAAGACCATCCCTGGCAGCCAGTGTGGGAGGTGTGTGCCCCAGCTAAGGTTCAGGCTTTTCTTTTACTGTTCTGAAGAACTGCTGGAGGGCATGGGGCACACCCTGGGTGTATGTGTGTGTATGTCTGGATTGTGCTTGCATCTGTTCAAAGGAAACTCTTCAGCAACTATTATGGCTTTGCTAACAGTTGTCCTGGTAGGTCAGGGGAGGTAATATAACCTGTAAACTCCACCCTGCAAATAGCTGTAAGCCCAAAAGCAACAGAGCTCTGCTCTTAGTAAGGGGTTGTGGCTGAAGAGCACTACCTGTCCTAAGTGGGGGAAGAAGTATTAAAGGTAACAAATACAGCCTGGATTTATGGAATCTCACCTCGAAGCCAGGTGAAATATTTTCATAATCCCCAGATTATAAACCATGTGCCTTACTGGGATCCAAAACTGACTAATTACATTGTCATATTTTATTATCTCAAGAGTTAAAATGAGGTTGCACAGCTCTACCTACTGTTCCAAGCCACACAGGGGCCAACATTCTTCATGGCCCCAGAGTAAAGAACAGGCTTGCTACTTCTCAGATTTTCTGTACCAAGTGGCCACATCCTTGTATTTGTCTCACGCCTGTGGGTTGCACTCGACTATGTGCCTGTTACATACAGACCTGGAAAACATTGCTTGCTTGGCAAATTCCACTTCCCCTGGAGGCACCGTGACCATTTGCCCCATGAGAGTCAGCCTGGCGCACCTTGGATCCTCCGGATCGATTACGTTTTTTCTGTGCATAGAGAAAAATGCTCATATGTAATAGCTTGGTTTCTTTGTTAAGTGTGGTGGTGTTTCTTTTGAGAAACATGAACTGCTCACATATAAAAAGCTGCAATACTTTGTCAAGCCTTGCAGATCTTTCCTACACACTGTTACAGCATTCGGGAGGGCTCTTGAAGGAATACTTACCTGAAACCTTAACTCTGCTGTAGATACTTGCTTAATTTATGCTCTTCAAACTTGGATTATGATATGCTTAATTGTAAAAAATGTGAAAATGGTGAGTTTTCAGACATATGAACAGACTTGAGTTCAGGATTCTTCAAAGGACTAATGAGATGGTTAGTTTGTGCTTGGGCCTACAAAATAACTGCATACATGTACTTGTGCATAAAATGTAAGGTCTTTTCATAGAATCATAGGATTGTTTCAGTTGGAAGAGACCTCTAAGATCATCAAGTCCAACCATCAACGTAACACCACCATGTCCTGAAGTGCCATGTCTACACATTTTTTAAAACACTTCCAGGGAAGTGACTCCACCACCTCCCAGGGAAAGCTTTTCCAATGCCTGACTGCTCTTCAGTAAGGTTGTTTTTCCTAATATGCAACCTAAACCTCCCCTGGCACAACCTAATCAATTTCTTCTTGTTCTATCACTAGTTACTTGGGAGACCGAAACCCACCTCACTACAACCTCCTTTCAGGTATTTGTAGAGAGCAGTGAAGTCTCCTTTCGGCCTCCTCTTCTCCAAACTAACCAATTCCAGTTTTTCAGACCCTCCTCACAAGAATTGTTCTCCAGACCCTTCACCAGTTTCATTGCCCTTCTCTGGATATGTTCCAGCAACTCAATGTTCTTGTTGGAGTAAGTGGCTTAAAACTGAATCCTGTATTCAAGGTGTGGCCTCACCAGTGCCAGGCATAGGAGCACAATCACTTCCCTGCTCCTGCTGGCCACACTCTTTCTGATACAGGCCAGGATGCTGTTGGTCTTCTTGGCCACCTGAGCACACTGCTGACTCATGTTCTGTTGGCTGTCAGCTAACACCCCAAGGTCCTTTTCAGCCAGGCAGCTCTCCCAAGCCTGTAACATTGCATGGGGTTGTTGTGACCCAACACAACCCCCAAGCGCAGGAGCAGCACTTGGCCTTGTTGAATCTCATACTGGCCTTGGCCTATCGATCCAGCCTGGCCAGATCCCTCTGCAGAGCCTTCCTACCCTCAAGCAGATCAGCACTCCCACCCAATTTAGTGTCATCTGCAAACTGACTGAGGGTGCACTCAAGCCCCTCCTCCAGATCATCGATAAAGATATTAAACAAGACTGGCCCAAATATTGAGCCCTGAGGAACGCCACTCGTAACCAACTGGATTTAACCCCTTTCACACCACCCCTTGGGCCTGGCTATCCAGCCATTTTTTTACCAGCCATTTTTTTACCAAGTGAAGCATCCACTCCTCCAAGCCATGAGCAGCCAGCTTCCTCAGAGGCTGCTGTGGAAGATAGTTTCAAATGCTTGACTTAAAGTCCAGGTAAACAACATCCACAGCCATTCCCTTGTCCATTAAGTGGGTCATCTTGCCATAGAAGGAGATCAGGTTCATCAGGCAGGACCCGTCCTTCATGAACCCGTGCTGAGTGGGCCTGATCACCTGGTTGCCTTAAGTGTTTAACATAATGTCACTCAGGATGATCTGGTCCACGATCTTCCCTGACGTGTCTGTAGTTGCCTAGATCCTCCTTCTGACTCTTTTTGTAGATGGACATCACATTTGCCAGTCCAGTCAGCTGGGACCTCCCTAGTTAGCTAGCACTGCTGTTAAATGATGGAAATGAAGGATAGGCACTTTTTCCTGTGCCTATCCTAGAAACTGTACCCTTGTTAATTTTTATCCATTTTCAATTGCTTTACACTAAAAGGACAAATAAGATCTATTAAAAAAAAAAATCTCTTCAACTGCCTTCATCATTCAGTCCAAGACAGGGAAATGACTTGTTGCTTTTTGGCTCCCATTTGTAGCTGTGGGGAAATTGCCGACTCTGACATATACAATGTAAGCATACAAATCATGAGTAAATCGACCAGTCACCAAAAAAATGTTGTATGAGACAACTGCAAATGCCTGACCCTGGCAAATGCTGAACGGTCCCAAGCCCTGTTGCCAGAAGTTTCAGATTGCTCAGCATCTCACAGGACTGTCTCCCCACATAAGAACATAAGCATGCAAAACTACATTAGGAAATGAAGACTGCACTTCTTCTCCTTGCTTTAATCTGAAGCAGTAAATCATGGCAAATTACATCTCATCTGTGTGATTTTACTTAAAGATCTTGGCGTGAGCCCTTTAGCCTTAACTGCCTGCAATCTGCAATGGCTCTTTTGGTTACTGTTATAATTCTCAGTATGTGTCTAGTGCACGCAGGAAACATATGGGCATCCTCCTGCAGCTAATTTAGCACCTGCAGATTCCCCACAGATGGTTATGAAAGACCATGTAGCTCACTCGATAAGTATCTGCTTTTATAGATAGACAGGGCCCTGAACAGAGATAGGCAAGGAAGTCTAGTGGGCTGATTGATACTCTGCTATGCCCATTAAGCACTTGGCACTATCTGTAGCCTATGTTCCAAAGAGCCATTTGCAGTTACATCACCTCTGGGATGTTTTTTCAGCATCCTGTTCAGTCTGGACCTGCAATTGTCTGAAGAGGGTGTTCAGCTTAATGACCCGTGGACAAACTGCTCCTCTTCCTCTACTTTGTGCAGATGCCAAAGATCAAGCTCAAACTTTCTGTTTACCTCAATAAATAACGGTCTAATTTTCTCTAGTACATTTTATGTCTATATTATGAAATAATAAATGAATGGTGTTCTGAGTACCTGAAAATCTTCACAGCCCACCCTGACATTGAGTTTATTCCTATCAGTGTGTATTCAGAATACATAATTGTCTATATGGTCCCCTTGGCACGCTGTAGAGCCTCACTGCTGACTCCTACTGAAGGAGCACTTTCCCAGCTGGCGTGAGAGTGTCCAGTCCCTTAAGTAGTGCAGCTTCATGCCCCAGTGATGCTCAGAGCTCCTGGCATTTCTTCTGCATAGGGTTTGGGTGTTGTGTGGCCATTTAGCATCCATGGCCCAATGAGACTCTCACGCACCAAACCATGAATAAATATAGGCAAATATAGTTATGAAGCTGTGGAGAGAGGAGTTCAATCTTGCAAAGTGTGATGGGTGAGAGTTTGCACCCCAGCAGCCAAGGCAGCACAGATTAACATTCTTGCAACTGCTAGCCCTGGAAAGCAGAGTCCTAAAGTCCATTTGAAGTCCTCTCCTGATTTATTGTTATCTTTTTGCTTAATCTTAACACCCTCTACATATGTTCATATATTTAACTTGATGATTCTTAAAAACACAAAAGGGAAACGACTTTTCAGTTTTGCTTTGAACTCATCACCATGTATCTGTGGGTATGAAATAATTTCCTCCACGGCCTAACAGAATTGGAGAACAGCTGAAGAGCCAGGAAAAGCAGGAGTATTTGCAAGTTCTTTTCTTGAGTATAGCTCCTACCCAAGACGCTGTTGATGACTTTCAGAAAGGAATTAGAAATAGATCATTGTTAAAGGATGTCTGCATTTCACAGTGGATCAAAGTGATTTTGGTGTGATCAGGAGCACTGAGAGATTTTGGTCTGACACCTCAAATTACCATTATTTTATCTGTTTGTGCAAGCACAAAGCATGCTTATTGATTCTGAGTAGGCAATAGACCTGACATTGCTTTGGTTAATCATTGAATAGTGCCTGCCTTTGCTGAGAGGGTTTTTCCTGATAGGACTAGTGTCAGATGTAGCTCTTCTCTGATTTACAGGAAAAAACGCTCTCCACATATTTGGCTGGTAAAAAAACCCTGTACGTCCATATCTAGAATGGTTTTATTTATTTTTGTCTTTTTTGTGTGGTTGGTTGGTTTGTTTGGTGGGTTTTTTTTATGCCTACCTCCTTCTTCTGTATGCATTTTACTGTATACTCTTGTGATTCAAGGTGTTCTTCCCAGTAGAAGTTATTCAAGCTGAATTTTGTACATTGTACATTGTAATAATATTCTGAAAGCACTGTTTGTTTTCCTGGAAAATGAGTCAAGCTTTTGTTGAAATTATTTTAGATGAAGTTTTCGAAGAGTTGAAGAGGACAATGTTACATTTGAGTTCAATACACAGTGTTACTACTTTTTTGGCTTTGCTTTTAGCATAGGTTTTCTGTTTCAGAATAGGAACCTTGTATTCTAATCACACATCAGCATTAGTATTTATCAAAGGAGTCCTTCATATTCTGACGTAAATCTGTTTCTGCATTGTTTTTGGCATAGTATTTCCTTAATAATGTGTGATTACTTTTATAGAAATACTACTAAACTCACAGCTACAACTTCTAACTCCATTGTGAACAGTTCTTGAATTTCCAGTGGTGTCACCAGTGTAACTAATATATATGCAGGCTTTGCTTCTTAGGAGTAAAGGAATATAGCAAGGGATATGCCTCATATTTTAACTAAAGATAATAAAGGGATACCAGGGATAACTAAGTATATTTACTAAAATATTCCTCCTTCACATCTACAGAGGTCTAGTCAAGCATTTGCTAGGCACTTTTTTGGCTTCTGTGTAAATGAACACATATTCACCTCTCAGTCCTTGGGTTCCTTTTATCTGTGCTGGCACAACGACAAGTAGTTGCTGAGGAGCAACTTTATATAACATTTGTGCATTGATCTCTGGGGCTGAGGGGGAGGCAGAACCAGAGGGAGAGATGGCATGCTGGAGACACCGTCTGTCTATTGAGGAAACCTGAGATGGCTTCTCAGGCCTTTTCTTTACCAGAGTCAGGTCTTCTGTCTCCCTGGAGAGAATTTCATTAAGGCTGTGATAACATATGAACTGAGAGGAAGAGAAAGCAGGGAGCTCTGTGGGGAGACCAAGCAATGGGGAACACATTTATTTCCTTGTGCTTACTTAAAATACATACATGTTATTGCAGAAATTGAGGGAAGCCAAATTAAAATTGAAGAAGATCTAGTTTATGTATTTTATAAGAAGCCAGTGCATTAAGAGAGATCATCTTAATTATTCATCTGATTTGTGACAAGAGAAGAATTTACTGTCTTTATTCCTCTGCTTATGGTGAGCACACTAGGTATGCAGAGTTTGACCAAGTCTGGGCAGTTGTCTCTTCCAAGCATATGAGATGAGAAGATGAGCTGCATTCGCTCACAAAGGTGCCAGCTTTACAGAGCTTCAGGAGAACTCTGTGTCCAAGTGCAATAAGTTTCCCAACAGAGAAACTAGCCACTAAGTGCACTGCTGATGAACACGTCCCACTTACTTTACTGCATACCACTTCCACACTTTCCAGGTCATGGTTCAAGGGTAGTTCAGAGCAAAGAGTGCCACCTACTCATTAAATTGTTTACAACACTAGCCATCTCTTGTATTTTAATTAGAAGGATCCTGTCCAATAACTAGACAAGCCCAGACCTGATGAACTCATAGTTCAGGCTTATGTGGGCTATATTGGCACATGAAGTGATGATGTTGGACTTTGTTAGGATTCCCTTTTGCAGCTGAGATCTCTGTTTTGATTGATGATGCCATCTCTTTGTTTCTGACCAAGAATATTCCTGAGTAATACCTACATTCTCAGCCTTTTCAGTCCATTAATGAAGTGATATGGCATCTGGCACAGTTCAGCAGTAAAGGCAAAACAGGAGCTTGTTTGAGAGCACTTGGGAAAGAATGACAGGTGTCCCTGAGAAGGAACTGTTAGAAAGTCAGGAGGGTTCAGTAATGATCCAGGGACTGGGGGAGGAATCAGGGGCTTATGGAGGGGAATCTCTCATTTTCTTCTTCCTCATCTTCCTTTTCCCACAGAGGAGCTGCTACTCCTCTCCTCCACTGCCCTGAGGAAAATGGACCTTCCATCCTCCCTGTCATGATCTATGAATTCTCCTCATCTTTTCTGAATGTGGTTCTTCCTGTCCTGTTAGAAAGAACTATTTTTACCCATCTAATTCTTGAGCAGAATACAACAGAAAAGAAGTTGGGAAAGAGATTTCTCCTACTGAAGAAAAGGAGAGGCGGAGAGGCAGAGAGCCAGGATGAAAGCCCCAGAGAACAGTTTTCCAACTTTTCTACTGTAGAGCATGCAGCTCACGAGTGGCATAAGGGCAACGTGACAGTGACTGTCTCCACAGATACTAGCCTTTTCTACAGTAGCAGTGACAGTCCTACAAAGCCGTGCAATTAGGAAACAGCTCATCTCTATCACCTCCCACAGACACAAGGTAGGCACCCTGTCACCCTCTGCAGGGCTCCTTTTTGCCTAACCTCAGACTGGGCACAAAGTAAAAACTCAGAGTTATTTTCTAGTATTTAAAATAGATATTTTTGTCCCCTAAAATCTACAGAAAGGAAGGGAAGAAATGCTATGTTCTCAGAGAATTACTGTTAAGTGCTTATCATTTTGATTCATAAATGTGATTAATTTTGAAAAGCAAGTTATCCTCCTTACACATTTCATTTGCTCAACACTAACTACCAGTCTCCAAAGCAGAAAGAATGCATCGGTGCTGCTAATCTGTGTGGCACGAACGTCAAACAAAATCTCTGCCGAGAGCAATTTCATAATCTGAAAAGCTGTTGCTGGCCTTCAGATGGGTATGGCTGGGCAGTTTTGCCCTGCCCTGCTTTGATTTTGACAAGAATGCCTTTATCATCTGTGTTGGAGAACCAGCAAAGATAGTGAAAACACATCATTGCTTTTGATTTTGGAAGAACAGTCTTCTGTTCTGAATATGAAGTCAGGCTTGAGAGCTGAAGAGAATCGGTACAATGGCCCTTCTGCATCTAAGTGAGCCTGTATTCACAGTATACCTGGTTTTGTGTTTTAAATCATTTCACTCTTCCTAGAAGATATTCCTTCCTAGAATGTTTTAATTAAAAATCATTAAGTGAAGTCAGTCTGTTTGTCTATCTTCGTTGACAATAACAACTAATTTCTTTAGCTGAACTCATGTTTCAGAAAGGAAACTTTTTATAGAGGTTAACCATAGGCACTTCACAGGGAAAGAAAAAAGAATCATATCATCAACTATTTTTGTAAACAGAGTCAGAGAAACACATACTACTTCACTAGAAAGGGATTTGGGGAAGTTGGTTATTTAAGAATACAGGGAAAAACAGTAATTTAGAGCAATATTGTGTGCACTAGGTCACGATGATGGTAGGTTTCATATTTGACTTTCTAATTTGGTATCTTCCTGATTTTTTTTTAAATACAGATTTTTCAGGAACAGCTACTGACATAATTATTTGCATGTGACTAAAAAGGGTCAATATAAATACCAGAACTAGAAATGTGTCTGTGCCACAAAACCAGGAAGTGGTTCTCAAAAATTGAGATGTCTGAATTCAGACTTTGTCTTCTGTGTGTGTCATTTCACTTTGTGTGTAGGTAGAGTACCAAATTTCTTTGTTATATTTATCCTCGTATTAACACAGTGACTCTACAAACCCGAGGGTAGCTATACATTGGATGGATAACAGACATCTCAAAGGTTCTCCCTGACGCCCATGGCAGGCTTATCATCTCTCAGGATTGCCCAGGAATGAAGTCAGCAATTTATGTGTGCTGTCAATCCAACAGGTAGCAGAGATCCTAAGCCACTCGATTACTCTCTTCTTCCCATGACCTGGTGATATCCAGAAGCACTGGAGGTGCTCAGCACTTCCTATCAGCCTTTTCAATGCAGAATTTAGGAACCTATGGAGCCAGCTTACATCCACTGAAGACATCTGCCCAGTTGAGTTGTAGCAATCTACTACCTCAAGGAGTAGATAAGCATGGTGGGTAAAATGGCTCTGATGAAGCCATACAAGTCACAAATCAGGAGAGAAGCCTGGGTCCCTCAAAAATCATTCACAGTCTGCAGTGTGGATTTGAAACGCTGTCCTCCAAACTAATAGTAAACAAAAAAACTGGTGGATTGACCCCAAAACTCGTTGCTTTTTTTTTCTTTTTCTCTTATGTTAAAAACAGTCTGTGGCAGCTCCTCTTCTAAGAGAGCTACAGTTGGTCCCTATAAATGTGCTGAACCTGATGTCAAGGAGGCAATACATATTTAATTTCCTGTTTTCCAGGATGCAGCTCTAATGAGGTGGGCCCAGGAGCTTACTTGGAAAAGGAGAACCTCTGAGCAGCCTGTGTGTTGGGAAATGCGTTTAGAACAATAGTTTCTCTATTCTTTAATGCTATGCTCACTCTTGCTCTCTCTGAAAGCTGTAAGAATAGGACTCAATCTTTTCAGCTTGTCTGTGGCACAGACTGGTCAGCTTTTAGTCTATTTATAGCCCTGAACCATTTAATTTTTCTTGCGTCTGTTATCCATTTATCAGCTTTCAGATGGGATGCAGTGTAGTTGTTAACGAATGCTTTCTCCAGCCTGGCCATCAGAGAGCCTTCTTAGAGAAGTGCAGCTTGTCTCCCTCTGGGAAATGGCAATCTCTAGGTCAGAGATGAGGAATCTAGACTGTGGCTGCAACATTATCATGTCTTGCAATTAGTGCCTATTCAGGTACATCACAGCTCTCTTTCTTTCATTATGACCTGTGATTTCTCTTATTAGCTTAGGCTTTTCAAATTTTCTCTCCAAGTGATTAAATATTAAGGCTGGAGCACCAAAAAGGACACTTTGTATTCCTCACATCCCTGACAGTGAAAATATTTATTGTCAAGGCTTGGAACTTGAGTTTGTTTGGAAACAAATTAAATTTGCTACTAAATAAATTTAATATCAAACTGATGTATACGCACACATGTCACTTGATACTCATTAGATCCAAGAATACTATTGAAATGTCAGCTATGTTTTCTTTCTAAAGGCCAGACATTTCTTTTGTGTGCAGTAGGTCAGAAGCATTTTTCAGGAGAGTGCCAAATATTCTCAGGAGCATTGACTACAGGCATCGACTGGTTTTCACATTTATTTTAATTCTTGCTGCTGGGAGTAGGTTAATAATGGAATTCTAATAAAATTCCACATGAAAACAAACTACAAATATATTGCTGGCATACAAGGACATGAACTTTCCCAAACAGAGTCAATTATTCATTTAACTATTTTGTATAATTGTTTTGAAGCCAACACAATTAATGATCATGAAACAGAATTGTTTCAGTTGGAAAAGACATTTAAGATCACTGAGTCAAACCATTATCTAGCTCTAAGAGTTCTGATGCTAAACCATGTTCCTCAGCAACGTGTCTATATGTCTTTTAAACACCCCCAGGGATGGCAATTGAACCACCTCCCTGGGGCCCCTGTTCCAGTGTTTGATAACCCTTTTGGTGAAGAAGTTTCTGCTAATAACCAAGCTAAGCCCTCCCTAGTGCAACTTGAGGCCATATCCTATTGCCCTGTCATTTGTTACTAGGGAGAAGAGACCAGCACCCACCTCAGTACAACCTCACTTCAGGTAGTTGTAGAGAGCAATGAAGTCTCCCTTCAGCCTCCTCCTCTCCAGACTAAACAATCCTAGTTCCCTCAGACACTCCTCACAGGAATTGTTCTCCAGACCCTTCACCAGTTTCATTGCCCTTCTCTGGAAATGCTCTAGCAATGTCCTTGTAGTAAGGGGCTCAAAATTGAAGACTATACTCAAGGTGTGACCTCACCAGTGCCGAGTACAGGAAAATGGTCACTTCCCTGCTCCTGCTGGCCATGCCATTTCTGATACAGGCCAGGATGCTGTTGGCCTCCTTGGCCACCTGAGCACACTGCTGACTCATGTTCAGCTGTTTGTGAACCAGCACCCCAAGGTCCTTTTCAGCCAGGCAGCTCTCCCAAGCCTGTAACATTGCATGGGGTTGTTGTGACCCAAGCGCAGGAGCAGCACTTGGCCTTGTTGAATCTCATACTGGCCTTGGCCTATCGATCCAGCCTGGCCAGATCCCTCTGCAGAGCCTTCCTACCCTCAAGCAGATCAGCACTCCCACCCAATTTAGTGTCATCTGCAAACTTACTTACCCTCATCCAGATCATTGATAAAGATATTAAACAAGACTGGCTCCAGTACTGAGCCCTGGGGAAACACCACTAGTGACTGGCTGCCTTCTGCATTTAACTCCATTAACCACCACTCTTTGGGCCTGGCCTTTCAGACAGTTTTTAATCCAGCAAAGCACCTACCCATCCAAGCCATAAGTGGCCAGTTTTCCCAGGGCATGCTGGGGGAGATAGTTTCAAATGCTTTACTAAAGTCTAGGTAAACAACATCCACAGCCTTTCCCTTGTCCACTAAGAAGGTCACCTTGTCAGAGAAGGAGATCAGATTTGTCAGGCAGGACCCACCCTTTATGAACCCGTGCTCACTTGGCCTGACTACCTGGTCTTGTAGATGGACATCACATTTGCCAATCTCCAGTCAGCTGGGACCTCCACAGTTAGCTAGCACTGCTGAGAAGTGATGGAAAGTGGCTTGGTGAGCACTTCTGCCAGTTCTCTCAGTAGCCCTCAAGTGCATGCCATCCGGCCCCATAGATTTGTATAAGTGCAAATGGTACAGGAGGTTGCTGACCATCTGGTCTTGCATTATGGGGGCATCATTCTGCTCCCCATCCCTATCTTCCAGCTCAGAGATGCTCTTGACTAAGAGAACATACGGTATTAAACCCATATATAAATGACATTTTCCTTTGCAAAGAAAACCTCACATGTACCATTTTAATACTAGCAGGACCTGAGGTCTCTAATAATAAAGGTCTAATTTTCACACAGTAAAGAAGAGGAAGAAACCTGCTCTACAAAACCTGAGCACCACATAAGGCTGTGCACTAAGGCTGCTATCTGCTGTTTGCATGGCACCGGCTGGCTATCTCAGCAAGTAGAGTGCACCCTGAAAGGATGCTTGGGCTGCCCACAGCAGAGGTGGCAAGCTGACTGTGTTACCAGCAGCAGATCCAGTGCTTCAGGAGGTGCTGGACATAGGTCACCACAAGCTGTGGCAGCAGGGTCCAGACACTCTTGTTTTCTTCACTGTCATACTGCCCACAGAAGCCCTTTTTGTAGGGTACTGGTAGGACAATGTGTAGGGCTGTAGCTTAAGATGTTGCTAGCTTAAAAAAGTAAAAATCATCCATGGGTTGCTAGATCAAAATGGAAATTAATTTCTGACCCTGGTTATATGGGAAAGGGGAAAAAAAAAAAGGAAATTTAAAAGTCCCAGTGCCTGCATGCTTCCTGTCTGTGAGACAGCCCCATAACTTGCTCATATTTTCCTAGCTATCATCAAAAACACAAATGGCAGCTCAACAAATATCCCCGCTTTTCATTCTCTGTATTGCTTGTTCTTTGTACTAATGCCAGCCAACATCTGTTCCAAGTGAGAACTCGAGAAATAATGAAACCCAAATGGAATATAAGAACAAAATAAATAATGCAAGGAGCACTGACCAGACGCTAAATCTCAGTACTCAATTCAGTAGTAAGCTCAATATTTAGAACATTGTTACATGCTAAAATGAGGATGTCCTATTTTCCTCTACCATCTCCTTTTCCCTCTCCTTTGGACTCCTCTGCCTTTTGTGGAGCTAATTCAAGCCACTAACTCAGTGGAAATCTCATCCAGGAAAAAAGAAATAAATAAAGAGAAAAGGAAAAGCAGAAAAGGGGAAAAAAAAAGGCAAGAGGATTCTGCTGGGTTACTGATCTAAAACAGTCCCACCATATGGTCACCTGAAGGGAGGGGGTGGGACTGCATGGCCAGAAGCAGCGGCAGCCATGGGGAAAAAGGAAGAAGGACCCTCAGAAAACTTTATTTCCACAATTTGGTTAATTTTCCTTAGATTTTTGTTTCAACCCAGGGTCAGGCAAAGCCCAGGGATGATATGGGAGAGCATGGAGGGAATCAAGGAACTGGTGGTAGAAAGGGAGAGAGGAATGTGGCCACTGGCAATTAGTTTGGCTTAAGCTGTCTTGAAAACCCAGGTTTAGCTCCTTAGAGGTGCCCAGTGAGCTATTCTTGTTGGAGAGCACAGTCTCAGCCTGCAGAGGGGACTGGAGAATCAGGTGGCAGAATCCAGGTTGCCCTGGCTGCAAAACAAACAGCAGCAAATATCTGGCATGTGGGACAAAAGGGTAGTGATTTGATTTTGGTAATTAGTAGTTACTTAATAGAAAGACCGAGAGAAAACATTTTTGAAGGGTTGTGATGTATATGAATTTTACATTTCTATAAATCATGCAGCATCTCTCTTTTGTTGGTGAATTGGCACTTCCCAAACAGGTAAATCAGGCAGTGGCATTGCTAAAACATAAAAGCCAAAGACTTTCAAAGAGTGGCTGTTTAAAGTCAGAGATGAAAAGCTGCACTTAAGTGCCTTAATGGGTGTGTAGTTTTCAGAAGTGCTCAACACCAACAGTTATCATCAATGGAAGCTGTTCTGAGTCTTGAGCCTGTGAAAACAGGGCATTAGGTAGGTGCTGTGACATAAGACTTAAGTTTTTAAGCACTTGGTCTAGATATTCAGCTTATTTGATTAAAAAAAAAAACTTATAAAGCAAGAATAAGCTCCATTAGCCCATTACAAAAGAAATGGATACATTTATTTATTAAACAATGTCTTATATTTTAAATATTTTATGAAATAAGGAACAAGCAGAACGGTTATGGTGTTAATTTCACTACTCTGTTGACCTCAAGCATTCAAAGCTGAATTACCTTAATGAATGTTGTGATGGAAGCTTCCTATTAGGTGTTTGATGTTACAAGAGGAATTCATGATTTCCAGCAGCCTGAAAGCACTTGTACTGCTTAGAACGGAGAAACACTTCCTTTTGCCACCATACAATTCATAAAAAAACAGGCAGTATGTGCTGGAGAAACGTAATAGACAAGTGCAACGGTAACACGCTTTATATTTGCCACTCACCGCCTTTTCCAGTGTTGTTCTCAGTGAGTGGCCTTGAGAGTTGGGATGGTACCAAGCAATGCCCAGCTCGGGAAATCTAGGATCCATTTCTTAAGATAAACCTCTCCTCTCCCAAGAGGACCTTAAGTTGAGGTCAAAACTTTCAACCTCTTTTTTTTTGGAAGCAGCCTGTTATTTCCAGTTCTTTCTCTTTGGTAACTGAGTCCTGTCTGGGACAATTTCAGTGTCACATACCTCGTCACATAAAGAGGCCTTTGGAATTAACACATCACACAAGGGTGACTTGGCCATGCCTGACTGTAAACAAACATACGGCAGAGATACTCTTTTCCAAGGAGACAAGCATGGAGGGGGAAATTGAATCATCTTTGAGTTTGCATACATGTAGTTTACACATGCAAAGCTTCAGTGATGTGGAATTTTTGAAGAAGTCAACTTGCTGCCTCTGGAGAGACAAACTTAGAGCTGGCTGTAGATAAGTAAGTATCAGACCTGACTTCCTTTACATAGGGGATCATTTACCAACTGTTAATGATACATGAGATGCCAAAAAATTGTGATACCATGTTCAACTGGACCCTCTAAAGAGGTGGGAATTAGACTGAGTGGTCACCAGTGTGTAACCCGTTAACTAAGAGCCTGAGATTCCCTGGAGAGCTAGAGCCCTGTCAATGCAATCAGTAGGGCCTCCACAGCTTTCAGCAGAGCAAGGGTGTCTGCTTTACTGTGACCTGGATTGCTTACCAAGCATTATGGACTTTATAGACTAGATTGTCATGACCTGTAAGGGGGTCTTGGACACCTAGATTTTATCTGGCACCTCCAAGAAGAGATTAAAAATTAGGTACATTAATATGTGAGCAGCTCTAGATGGTACAATATACTTCAACGACACACACGTTTTTCTTTACTGTGCTTTACTGGGACAACTTACTGCAAAACAAAGCTAAGGAGGAACTTTTGATCTGAGGGCTCTGTTCCCATTGAAGGTGGTAGCAGGCAGATAAAACTCTGTTACCTGCAGAAATTTCCATCGGCTTCTGGGAGGGTCAGAGAAGCCACAGGAGTCTTCAGAAGATCTGCCACAGTGTTGTCCTTTGGTGTCACGTAAAAGAAAGGGACTCCAGTGCTGTTATTGACAGGACCGTCACTGACAAGTAAACAGTTCCCATAGGGCATACCTTGGATCTGTCAAATTCGAATAAGAAACTGGTTACATCTTTGCACACAGATGGTTTACAATGTTGGGTATTCCCACAAGGACTCTAACTGAAAGGATAGCAACCCCAAATAGCTCCCACTTTATGTTGTCATTTTGTTGAAATGAATCTTCTAAATTAGGTCTATCACCGTTCTATGAAAACAGATCTGTATTTCTTCTTTCTAGTCCTGTCTGTGACACCATAGAGAATATTTTCTCTTCCACTGAGCTTAAAATAACTACTAAGTTAAAAAATGTTTATTAAAATCAATGGCATCAGTGTAAAGAAATGTTTACTCTGAAGCAGTGCTGATACCTTTTCTCGAAGCCAAAAGGATACAGAATCTAATTTAGCCTAAATCCAGCCCACTTTTTATGCTGATTTTGCTTCCCCTTTTGGCCTTGATTTGCACTGTGAGTGCATCAGTTTGGCAAGAGAGAGAGAAAGGCATTTTAGCCAGAGTTGTGTTTAAAGTCAAACTGGACATCAGCTCAGCTGTCTGGACCAAATCCTCAGCTATTGGGGGGTGAGTCCCAACCATCAAGCCAGCCAGAGCTCTACTTCATGTCAGAGCAGCGGCACCAGAAAGCCAAGTTTTCAGAAAGTTTTCTCCCATACACTGACCATCAAACTCACAGTGGATATAACACATGCATAAATGTCCTTGCTGAGTAGTGACAAACATTAATACTCTCCATAATTATTTATACTTCTACTATGCTTTTCATCCTATTATAAATTGCAATGACAGATACTTGACAAATGTCTATTTTTTCATGTCTTCAGATACTTCTTTCCTCATGGTCAATTAGATGTTAAACACTATCAGTCAATACATTAATTGAATGTAACTGGTAAATCCTTTACAGCAAAATCAAATTAAGTATGAATAGTTAATAAGAAAATCCTGGCTGATGTTATTACCTGAACTGCATGCTTTCTGATTTTCAGTGGTTATATGCCTTTGTAATTTTAATGCTTTTAGTGCTTCTAAATTGTCCTTGTTAGCATTTCTCAAAAGGAATGCTTTAGTGAAGCTACATGACTTAGAAACTAAAAATACTTATTTATAGTTAAGAGTTACAACATAAAATAGCAGCTGTCAGTAATACTGCAGGCCATGTCTGCATTGTGGAAAACACTCAGCCTGTCATGCATGGATAACATTACCGAGGAGTCTCAAAAAGGATTGGGATCACAAGCAGCAAAACTCACCATTCACAGCAGCACTACCTCTCTCATCAATTCCACATCTTATTATGAATCCTATTTCTCTGCATTGCTTCTATGCGGTAAATAGAGCCAGTTGACTGCAGACGATATTATGGCTATAATTTCACTGAGGGTTTCTGGCCAAACCATAAACCAGAAGAGTTAAGATTGTATAAACAGGATTTCTGACAAACTGATGTAGAATTACAGGGCTCTTGTGTGCACTTATATATTTATTTAATGTCATATTTTTTAACCTGTTGCTTTGTATTTCACAAGAACATAAACTATCACTAACTCAGACAAGCTTTCTGAAGATTAACGTGCTTCTAACTTTGTCTGCCTTTTTTTTTTATAGGATGTTAATCAATCTGTGAACACTTCCAAGAAAATGTTCAAGGTTTTGGTGGTTGGTTGTTTTGGTTTGGTTTGGTTTTGCTTTTTCTGTTCTAAGTTGTATTGGATGCTGTGCCCCATTCCAACCTTTCCTTTTAACAAAGAAAATATTTTAAAGATGGACAAAACAATGACCCCTATTCTCCAGTGCACCCTGGCTATTTTGCTTAATACTCCTGACAGAGAAATCTCCCTTTAAACTGGCATGTCTGGACAGCTGCGGGACCGACAGATTTTGCGGCAGCCCAGCAGGTTCCCTTCCTTCTCCTCTTCATCGTTCCTCTCTCCTGCTCGCTGGGTGACAGCCAGAGCCTGAGGGCGGCAGAGGGGCCCTGGACCCAGGGAGAGGGGCAGGCACCGCAGCCAGGAGCAGGCTCGAAGGTGCTGCAAGGAATTAAAAAAGCTTCAAAACCAAACGCTGTAGCCTGGTTCTGAATTACAGGTTTCGCCTTTCCCGTGCCTCCCTGGGGTAGGTCGTTATCTCTTCCTAGAAAGCGTTTTTTGACTATCCGCGCATTTGGTGGCTGTTGACATCGGCCTGCTGGTGGCGGAACGGACCCGAAACGCCGCTGCCGTGGACAGCGCCGAACGGCCGCGGGGGGCCGGTAACGCGCGACCGCGGGCAGCGGGGCACGGCGCGGGGCAGCGTACCTTTCCTTGCGCGGACCGCGTAGCCACGAAGCCCCAGGTGTTGTAGTGGGCGAGGTAGCGGGCGGTCCCGGCGCGGCCAGGCGCCCCGCCGCCCTCCCGTCGGTAAGAAAACATCCTGGAGGGGGTGGCCCCCTGCCCCGGCCGGCGCCCCGCCGGCCCGGAGCCCAGGGCCGCATCCTCCCGGTAAGCCGAGGCCGGGTAGCTCTGCTTCCAGAGGCCCCCTGCTTCCTCCAGCAGCGCGGGGATTGCCTCCTCGGTGGAGGAGCTGTGTAGCTCGTCAGCCGCCGCCCCCTCCTCGGGCAGCGGCCAGGACACCGAGCTGACTACCACGTAGCCCCCCGCGCCGCCCCACAGTAGTGCCGGCAGCCACCACCACGACGCCGGCAGCCACCGCCCCACCGACATCTTCTGCAGTCGCGCCCGCACCGCACCGCACCGCGCCGCGCCGCTCCCGCAGCACCCTCCTGCGGCCGCCGCCCGCCCCGCAACGCCGCCCTCTGGGAGTCCCAAAAATTTGCAGCCGCCCCACTCCGGCCGGCCCTCAGTAGTGCCGGTGCCCACCGCCATGCAGCCACGGTACCTATAGCGTCGGCTTTGCCGGTGACACTTGGGGGACAGCTGCCCGTGGCGTGGAGTCGCAGAGGCAGCAGCTTGGGCGGAACTCGATCCCTCTCGATTCGCCGGCCTAAGCCCGGGACGCTGGGTTCGCTGCGGGTTCATCCTGTGTGTGCTTGTCAGTTACTACGGACTTGTAAGTCTGCTGGACCACCTCAGCCAGGTGTGCAGCTCGGCAGGTGTTTCATGAAGTAATGCTCCAGAAGTACTTCGTGTACACGAGACCGTCTGGGCAGAGGCAGTGCGACTTCTCCATTCATTAGAAAACAAGGAGCCCACGAGGGAGTATGCCCACATGAACACTCCCATTGGAGGAAAAGCTTTACTTGGACGCCCAGCAGCAAGACCCTGTGTCCTAGAAGGCAGACGTCGTTAGTTGCAGTGCTTGTGGCATTCATTTTGACATCTAAATATGTAGCACTGCTATTAAATGATGTGTTTGCCAGGCAAGGGTTTCATTTGGCACAGATTCAAATGTGTATTTGAGTTTGTATTGATGGCCTGCTCAGTAAAGGTGCTTTTGCGTTCAGATCCTGTTTTCAGTACTTGGCTGTAGACAGACCCCTTCACTATGGGAATGCAAACTTGTAATTATTTAAGATACATGCTTGTAAATTTCCATTGCATTAATGCAAAGTATTAAAGGGGTATGGGTTCCATAGGAGGCAGAAGGAATGAATCTCATGGGAGCCTTTGCCTTTCACAAGGTTCTTGGATACATGCCTCCCTGGTGCCCAGGTAAGGGACATTGTAGGTAAAGTTCCCAGCCTCGTGAGTCCTTCAGACTACTGCCCACTTCTGGTCTTTCAGGTGGGTAGTGGCGATGCAACAATGAGAGGCTCACAATCAATTAAAAGAGACTTCAGAACCTTAGGGCAACTGCTAAAGGGATCGGGAGATCAAGTTGTGTCCTTCTCTATCCCTCTAACGTCAGTGATGGACAAGAGAACATTTAGGAAGAGCCAAGAGGTCAATTCATGGCTCCAGGGCTGGTGTCATCGACAGGGCTTTGGGTTCTACAATCACAGCTCGGTTTACAAGGCACCAGAGCTGCAAACATCTAATGGGATGCACTTGTCCCAGAGGGGAAAAAGGATCCTGGGGCAGGAATTGGCAGGGCTCACTGATAGGGCTTTAAACTAGATTTGAAAGGGGAAGGGGTTTATAGTCTTCTGCTGGCCAGTGACAAACAGAGAGGCAGCTCACCAGAGGCAGAGGGATGGAGAGCTAGTGAGGGCTCTCAACTTGCTGCCCTGAGGCAAGCCACGAATGATGCACCAGGACACTCTGTGGAAATGGGGAATTGGCACAAGAGGAGGACACAGCCAGCCCTGCTGAAGTGCCTCTATGCAAATGCACACAGCTTGGGCAACAAACAGAATGAATTAAGGGCCACTGTGCTGCTGGGATGCCATGACATAGTGGCTATTACTGAAACTTGATGGGATGATTCCCATGACTGGAATGTAGGGATAGATGGGTACAAGCTCTTGAGGAAGGATAGGCAGGGAAGGAGAGGAGGAGGTGTTGCCCTCTATGTCAGTGACCAGCTGGAATCAGTGGAGCTCCACCTGAGGAAGGATGATGAGCTGGTTGAGAGTGTATGGGATAAAATTAAAGGCAAGACAGGGGAAGGAGATGTTACTGTAGGGGTCTGCTACAGGCCACCTGACCAGCAGAGCCAAGCAGATGAGGCCCTCCACAGGCAAATAGAAGCGGCTTCCAGGTCACAAGCCCTGGTCCTCATGGGTGATTTCAACCACCCTGACATCTGCTGGAGGGACAACACAGCAAGGCACCAGCAATCCAGGATGTTCCTGGGTTGCATAGATGACAATTTCCTCCTCCAAATGGTAGAGGAACCAACAAGAAAAGGTGCTATGTTGGACCTTGTTCTCACCAACAGGGAAGGGCTGGTGACCAATGTGAGGCTCAGGGACAGCCTTGGCTGCAGTGACCATGAAGCAGTTGAATTTAAGATCCTCAGGGCAACCATAAGGATGTATTCTAAGCTTACAACCCTAGACTTTAGGCGTGCAGACTTTGATCACTTCAGGGATCTGCTAGCCAAAGTGTTGTGGGACAAAGCCCTAGAGGGAAGAGGGGCCCAGGACAGCTGGTCAGTATTCAAGGAACACCTCCTCTGTGTCCAGGAGCAATGTATACCAACAAAGAGGAAAGCAGGGAAGAATGCTAGGAGGCCTGCCTGGATGAGCAAGGAGCTGCTGGACACACTATCACTTAAAAGGAAGCTCTACAAGGAGTGGAGGAGAGGAGAGCTAGAATGGGGCTATATAAGGAAGCTGCCCAAGCAGCAAGAGACCTGGTTAGGAAAGCCAAAGCACAGTTTGAATTGAATCTAGCCAGGGAGGTTAAAGGGAACACTAAGAATTTCTACAGGTTTATTAATGGTAAAAAGAAGACTAGGGAAGGTGTGGGCCCCCTCCAAAAGGAAACAGATGAAACAAGTGACTTGGAAAAGGCTGAGGTTCTCAATGACTTTACCTCAGTCTTCACTTGCAAGGGCCTCTAGCCATACTCCTGGAGTCATGGAAGATAATGGCAGGGACCGGGAGGAAGAACTGCTCATCATAAGTGAAGATCAGGTTTGTGATCACCTGAAGAACCTGAAAGTGTTCAAGTCCATGGGACCCGATGAGATACACCCACGGGTACTGAGAGAACTGGCAGATGAGGTTGCTAAACCCCTCTCTATTATATTCCAGAAGTCCTGTCAGTCTGAGGAAGTCCCCACTGACTGGAAAAGGGGAAACATGACCCCCATTTTCAAAAAGGGTAAGAAGGAAGAACCAGGGAACTACAGGCCAGTCAGTCTCAGCTCTGTGCCTGGTAAGATCATGGAGCAGATCCTCCTGGAGGCACTACTGAGACAGAAGAATAGTGAAGAGGTGATTGGGTACAGTCAGCATGGCTTCACCAAGGGCAAATCCTGCCTGACAAACCTGGTGGCCTTCTATGAACAGGTGACAACATTAATAGATGAGGGGCGAGCAACTGATGTCATTTACCTGGACCTGAGCAAAGCCTTTGACACTGTCCCACACAACATCCTAGTCTCCCAACTGGTGACACATGGGTTTGATGGGTGGACCACAAGATGGATAAAGAACTGGCTTGATGGCTGCACCCAAAGAGTGGCTGTCAATGGCTCCATGTCCCAGTGGAGGCCAGTGACAAGTGGAGTCCCTCAGGGATCAGTCCTGGGACCAGTCTTGTTGAACATCTTTGTTGGTGACATGGACAGTGGCATTGAGTGCACCCTCAGCAAGTTTGCTGGTGACACCAAGCTGTGTGGTGCAGCAGACATGCTGGAGGGAAGGGATCCATCCAGAGGGACCTTGACAGGCTGGAGAGGTGGGCACAAGCCAACCTCATGAGGTTCAACAAGACCAAGTGCAGGGTCCTGCATCTGGGTTGAGGCAATCGCAAGCACAACTACAGGCTGGGCAGTGACTGGCTGGAGAGCAGCCCCGAGGAGAGGGACTTGGGGGTGCTGGTGGAGGAGAAGCTCAACATGAGCTGTCAGTGTGCACTTGCAGCCCAGAAAGCCAACCAGATCCTGGGCTGCATCAAAAGAAGTGTGGCCAGCAGGTCAAGGGAGGTGATTCTCCCCCTCTACTCAGCTCTGGTGAGACCCCACCTGGAGTACTGCATCCAGTTCTGGAGCCCCTATTACAAGAGGGATCTGGAGGTGCTGGAAGGTGTCCAGAGAAGGGCCACCAGGATGATCAGAGGGCTGGAACACCTCTCCTATGAGGACAGACTGAAAGAGTTGGGGCTGTTCAGTCTGGAGAAGAGAAGGCTCTGAGGTGACCTTATTGTGGCATTCCAGTATCTGAAGGGGGCCTACAAGAAAGCTGGGGAGGGACTTTTTAGGATATCAGGTAGTGACAGGACTAGGGGGAATGGAATAAAGCTGGAAGTGGGGAGATTCAGGCTGGACGTGAGGAAGAAGTTCTTCACCATGAGAGTGGTGAGAGCCTGGAATGGGTTGTCCAGGGAGGTAGGTGGTTGTGTTCCCATCCCTGGAGGTGTTTAAGGCCAGGCTGGATGAGGCTCTGGCCAGCCTGGTGTAGTGTGAGGTGTCCCTGCCCATGGCAGGGGTGTTGGAACCAGATGATCCTTGTGGTCCCTTCCAACCCTGACTGATTCTATGATTCTATGATTCTATGATCTCAGAGACTTACCCCTCCACAGCTGTGAAGAACAGATCGTACGGCTGGTCTGATGTTACAACTTCTTCTTAATTGCACCATGAAAATATGCTGTATATCTGACCTAGAATATAAACTTTAAAAAGAAAAGTGGACCTGAAAATACTATTTTTAATTTCTTTTTTTTTTTTTAATCTAGACTCCCTGTTTTGTGTTTATTTTCACCATAAAAACCTGAAGGAAAGTGAAGATGGATATAAGAATCCTGAAGGTCCAAATGAGTTTTTCCAACTGTGAAGATACTTCCCCAGAGTATGTAACTTCACCACCAAACTCTTAATTTTATCAGCAGAATACCTTTTCCTTTAGCATCTGGCCCTGTCTACAACTGCTTTAATACCTCCCTTTTGGTTACTGATTCCCACTTCAGCGCTTCGACACATAAGAATGTAGATGCAAGCAGAAAATTAACACAGGTTTCCAAAACCAAAGTGAGCAAAAGCTTGCAAAGCTCCTGCACGTGACTTTCTCTACTTCAGCAAATGTCCCTTCTTGAAATAACCACCTGGTCCAGTCAACTCCCTGCAGACATGCTCTTCAAAGTTATCTAAGAACCCAGTTTCCTTGGTGCTTCAGAGAATTTCCTCATGCAATCTGACACAGACAAGATAGGGCTTTCGTACTCTATTTACTATTTCATACAAATTTATTCCAGGGTTTGTAAGAATCTTTGCTTGTACTTTGCTTATTGAACAAGTTCAAGCAACCTACTTTCTGACATAAAGCAATAACATGATATACAATCTATTTTATTTCAGTTAACAGAATTATACAGAAGATACTGACTCTTGTGTCCTTCAGAAATGGGAAATGAAGCAGAAATTTCTCAAGGCATGGGAATTAGTGCAAAGTTCTATATGCAATGAATGTAAATTTCAAATTACAGCTGGTAGACACAAAGCAGCATTGACGTTTATCTGTTTAGCTTCTAGCTAAATTTACCACAATGACTGCAGGTAGACCTTCAGCTTTAGCAACAACAAAACCCCACAAAAAACCAAAAGACAAATATTTCACTTTTTTCTTCTGAAGGTTTATTAGAATAAAGTCAAAACAACCAAACCACATGACAACTTAAAATAACTGCGTTGCTACAACAATTTTGCATTTAGTATTTGCAGAAAAAAAAAAAGATCTTAAGATAATGAAAACAGTATTTATTAAAGTTGCATCAACAAGTAAGAATGGTCTAGCATAAAGAATTTTCACGTCAGTCTGGTTGTCTGTGGAGATTTTCCATTCATCAGAAACAAAAAAGTGTCTGCCCATCTTTTGAGTAAACAGTGCTTCCCTTCTGAATCAAAGATATTAGTGAAAGTTTTAGTAATTCTTTCTTCCAAAATGAGCTGAAAATTAGAAAAGAAACACAGAAATGTTTTGATTCTAGGAACTGTGAATTATTTGATTCTCCCTTCATTGACTGAAAAAGTCTTTCTCTGTTCTTTCCCACTGAACTCAAAGTATTTTACAGCTAGCCAGCCTTATTTTACATAGAATCATAGAATCAGTCAGAGTTGGAAGGGACCACAAGGATCATCCAACAAGAGGAGATACACATTGAGTTTCCTCATAGGATGGCAAAGGTCTGACAGGAGGACACATCCGCTTTTTAATACATCATTCACATTTTGTATGTCTGCTATAAGCCCTTCTATTCTTTTTCAAAACAAACAGTTTTGGCCTGTCTCTCCCCTGATGGGGACTGCTTTTTCACACTGAAATCCTGGCTTACTTAAAATCAGTGGAAGCTTTGCCACTGAGTTTAAGCAGGGTCAAGATTTTACTGTCACTTTTTGATCATGTTAGTTAATTATTTCACTTGATCTCTCTGTCCGGGATTATGCAGACCACTCAGATGAATAGTTATCATTCCTTTAAGTGAAATAGTTAACTGTGTTCTTTTTTTCTTCTCCTTTTTTTTTTTTTTCATAAATCAGTGTTTGATTTGCTCTCTGCCAACAGAGCTATGAACAGTGTAACCTCAGTCTCTCCATGCCCTGATTTGCAGTATATTGTATGTTACAAAGGTGTGGAATTGGATTAAAAGGTACAGCATAGCGCTCTACAGATAAACCCACTGCAGGTGTGCAGTTTAATAGGATTTTAATTTAGTAACAAGCGAACAAAGAGAGGAAGCCTGGAATGGGATTTTCTAGATGAAAAAAAATGCTGTTCGTGCTGAGAGAAAGCAACTGCAAGTTCTGTGATAAGGAATAAAGATTGGGCCAATGCTCTCTGAGCTGCACTTTTATAGATTACAGCTCACTCAGAGCATCATCATTGCTGCTACCGGTTTTGACCATTCTTAGTTCACACGACATGCATCTGTCTGTGTGGCATTTCAGATGCCATGCTGCCTGTCAAGCCAGTGCCTTCAAACCCTGCATTGCCTCACTCCCCACCTGCTACATTTTTTCATACAAAAATAACGTTTTCCTCAAGAGATGTCACCAACTTGGAATGTATCCTGTTTTCAAGATTATTAATAATTATTTACATGCTTCAAATTATATACATATAAAAAGGATTCAGGAATGTGCTGTGTTATTCAAAATAAATGGAAAAACATGGACTCTGCTGAGGAGTGTAATTTATATTCAACTAGGAATTGAGGACTAAAAACAGATGGGGAAGGAAGAAGAAGAATGAAGGTGATAACTAAAAGATCATGAGGGGATCTGCTAAGCCACAGACACATATTGATGCTGCTGATATCAGGGCAAGGTTGGGAGTTCTTTTCTGATTTCTGTTACCAGTCCTCCCTCTTGTTTTTCCAGGGTTTTGTAGCAAAACGGAGGTTTTAGCACTAATTTCAATGAGATGAGGGTGGAGGTGCAATGAACAGATTTTTTTTTTTCTGAAGCATAGCAGGCTGTAGAGAAGACATAGAAATGCCTTGTGGGACAAGATGAAAAAGATACGGAGGCTGGTGTTGGCAGAGGATGGAGTGAAGGATGGAAAGTGACAAAAGACACTGGGTTGCAGAATGCTGCAGAGGCTGCATGAGGTAAAGGAGTTAAAAGGAAATATACCAGTGATGCCAGAGCAATATGTCAGGCAGCAGAAATGCATCCAAGAAAGAGCAGTGTGGCTGGGGAATGCTGCTAAGGATGCTAAGGGCTTAGATACTTGTGACTGAAGGGGGATTAGTCAGGAGCACAGACAGATGGTTGCTTGGGAGCATGATGATGATTTTTGATGATCAAAAGCCACAGATCACAAATCCTCATGCAATGGGAATCAATTCAGAGGATCTACAGAGATGGTGATACAAGTAAAGTGGTGGGCGATGGAGATGCTTTTGACAGCTGTGTTTTTTAGCAACCTGTGGAATTAGTTTTGACACTTCAAAGAAGGAGCCTGCAATGGTTGAGGTGGGAGCTACTACCCATTTGAGAGACACAAGTAGGCAGAAGTGCTCACTCACTCTGTCATAGCTCCTGAAACCCTCTTGAGCTACAACTTCAAGTTTTTCAGCTCCCTTGCAAACTGCAAATACTTGAACTACAGCATGGGCAGGCTCTTACTAGAATCTCTTTTTCATCCCACCGTTATCATCACCTTGTACATGGACGAGTAAAATCCATCAGGTATTGCAGTCTTTAAGCTCTTTCTATACTGTCTCTTTCCTTCTCCCATAACTTACCTCAAGCTATCATATTCCCCATTTCGTGTTTTATACCCTTCCTCCCTTATTCTGACACCCCTCATCCCTCACTCTAATCGGCCTTGCTCTCTTCTTGAGATCATGTCCAAAACATGCAAAACTGGTAGACGTATTTATAGGCATATCTCTCAGACAACACCTGGGTCAAACCCTTGTCTGCTGATATTCAGTATAAAAGCATTGCAGTGGGCATATTGGGCCATACAAAAGCCCAGTGAAAGAGCATAGGAAGAAGGGCAGACACTGATTAAGATTTATACTGTTTTATTTCCTAATTTCTGACCACCAGTGGTTTAGAGATACCTTGCTTGTAGCCTGTACCCATTTCAGTCTGGGTTTTGACACAAGGTAGTATGACAGGATAGGTCATTATGTTATATTTGAAAAATAACAAAGGCTGTCCATTACATGTATAAATCATTCTTGGTTTGCCCCCTCTCCACCTTTTTTCTCCCCTGCAATTTTCATTCCTGGGCTAGTTTTAGCATATCTTCTATTTAAAAAAATAAAGGTCCACCAAGGGTCTTTATAACTGATAAAGATGTTTTTAAAATGGGCAATTTCTAATCCTGGTCCTAATTTGTGGAAGTTTGATACATCTTGAGAGTAAAATAACTATAGCAGGATCACCTCAAAAATGTTGTTTGTTTATTTGTTTGTTTGCTTTTCATGAGACTTGGTGCCATTAACATTTGCCCAACACTATTTTCTGGAAAACACAATGTTCTCTGAGATTTAAGACAAAGGCTGTTATTGCATGCAAGAGTAATCTGAAAACAGTTGAATGTATAATTCATCATATTTATTAAGCACAGAGGCTTGATCCATGTTCCTTTATGTCCCTATATTTATCCTTATATCCTAGGAAGACTTAGAATCCATCTTGTCTTCTACCTGTATGTCATCCCTTTATGCTAGCAAGACTGTGGACACTGGTGCAAGGAGTAGTGGACTGAGTGCAAGAAAGTCTGGTGGAGCAAGAAGGTCTCAAGGATACAGGCTGGGCAGTGACTGGGTGGAAAGCAGCCCCGAGGAGAGGGACTTGGGGGTGCTGGTGGAGGAGAAGCTCAACATGAGCTGTCAGTGTGCACTTGCAGCCCAGAAAGCCAAGCAGATCCTGGGCTGCATCAAGAGAAGTGTGGCCAGCAGGCAAGGGAGGTGATTCTCCCCCTCTACTCAGCTCTGGTGAGACCCCACCTGGAGTACTGCATCCAGTTCTGGAGCCCCTATTACAAGAGGGATCTGGAGGTGCTGGAAGGTGTCCAGAGAAGGGCCACCAGGATGATCAGAGGGCTGGAACACCTCTCCTATGAGGACAGACTGAAAGAGTTGGGGCTGTTCAGTCTGGAGAAGAGAAGGCTCTGAGGTGACCTTATTGTGGCGTTCCAGTATCTGAAGGGGGCCTACAAGAAAGCTGGGGAGGGACTTTTTAGGATATCAGGTAGTGACAGGACTAGGGGGAATGGAATAAAGCTGGAAGTGGGGAGATTCAGGCTGGATGTGAGGAAGAAGTTCTTCACCATGAGAGTGGTGAGAGCCTGGAATGGGTTGTCCAGGGAGGTGGTTGTGTTCCCATCTCTGGAGGTGTTTAAGGCCAGGCTGGATGAGGCTCTGGCCAGCCTGATGTAGTGTGAGGTGTCCCTGCCCATGGCAGGGGGGTTGGAACTAGATGATCCTTGTGGTCCCTTCCAACCCTGACTGATTCTATGATTCTATGATTCTATGATTTCATACTTCTGCATCTTTTGATAAAACTAACAGATAGGTGGAGGGAAGAGAGCCTCTCAGTGCTTCCAACAGTGAGAAAAGACTACTCTTTTGATCAATAAATACATAGAGCCTGTATGACAGCTAGCCCACAAACTCATCCTAACTCACCAGAAGAGCACTGCTCTTGCTTAGACAACACTTGGGGAATCTGAAGGATCAGTGAAGGTCTGTTGGAAAGTTAAGGAAAGAATCAGGGAGCTGCAGTGAAGGGGAGGTGGGTGGTGTGGGGTCATGATCCTGTGAGAGGATTGTGAGGTGGGATGTGGAGGATGCTTTGTGGCATGAGGTTTAGGTGACATTAGACAGTTCCATGCAAACCTGAATTTCATTAGTTCCACTTTATACATAAAAAAAAAAAAAAACCACACCCTTCCCAATCCTTCCTGATTTACATAATTTCTAACTTTTTTTTTTCATTAACGTAAATGTTTATTTCACCTTGCTGCCTGTGGCTGTGTCCCACGAACAACTCAGAACTCTGGAAAAACGTTGCTTAATCCGAAGTTACTCTGGCTCTGCATCAAAGATATGACAGCTGTCTGTGAAGTATTGGCTTGAGAGTGCCCCTCTACAAAATAGTGCCAGATATGTCTGGGCTCATAAACCCACAGAACAGGGGACTCGTTTTGCTTTGTGATCTGGAAATTTTTATCTTCCTCCTCCTCTATATAGGACAGGAAAATGTGAGCCACGAAATCCATGAGTAGCAAATTAAGAACATGCCAGCATCCTAGGTTTAAATAAATAAAGAAAGAAAAAGTTAACCACCTCTTCATTTGCTTATCTCCGTGATGTGTTCTTTTTTGAAGGGCTTCATTACAGTAATGGGCTAGACAAAGTAGCAGACTAGCACTCATCAAGCAGTACTTACAAGATTATGTACTTCCAAATATTACAGCCAAATAGACACCAATTGCAGATTTTAAACATAAGCAAGAGCCTTTTCCCTTTATTAAGATAAAGAGGGAAGTGAAGTTGTGTTTTTTTCACTTTCAAGTTCTTCCCTCACAGTCACTGGTACCATAAGGCTTATCAACAACCACACATCCCTATTTCTCCCATCAGACTGATAGATCATTCCACCTCTTCCCAAGCAAACTCTCCTACAGATGTCTGCCTGTCTTGTATCTATGGCATTAAATAGCCTACCCTGCAGCTTGGGGCATAACCACTAAAAGCCAAGAGAGACACTGAGGCCATTGACTTTTGAAAGCCCTTACAGTAACAGGTAGGTCTTCTTTCATGCCATAAATCTGTGCAGGCATTCATCAAGCTATTCATAATCTGCATCCCACAAACATCTTTACATGGACATCAACAAGGAGATACCACAATTTATATGAACGACCAAGGTTTACAGAGCTTTAAAAATGAAAAATACCTCCTCTTTGGATGTTATATGGTCTGAGAAGCTGCTGCTTCTGCTCTTCATCCTTTTGTGCATCTTTAAATTACAGCAGTGTAAGTGGAAGGACTTACTTATCTATGGAGAGGGACTTTTGTGCTTGGAGCTGAAACTACAGATCTGACACTAGTAATCCATGAGTGTTTCTAACAATCTTATTATTATTGATATGTGGTTTATTTTGTGGGGAGGCACACTGCGTGACACTCATGGATTTGCCTAACTAATTGCATTTCCTCAGTGTGGATGCTACACATTTTGACTTTCAGGCTGCTTACCATTCCTGCAAGAAATGCTGAGATTTAAGAAATCTCTGAAAAGCAATGACTCTGGGTACAGAACTTTTACACCAGATGGTTTGCTAACATAATGGCTTCCTTAGGCTTGTCCACTAAAAATTGAAATCCTACCAGAACAGAAACATGGGGAAGAAAGGACATTGTTAGGCCATATAGCCTACCATCTTAAAGAACCAGAGGTATTGAGAGAGAAGATAATAACATTCAAATTAATTGGATCATCACAAAGAAAGATTAAAAGAATTTTTTAACTCTCTCATATGCAAGAATAAATTAAATCTTAGGGCTGCTGAAGTATAGCATAAAGACTGTCATAAGTGGAATGAAAATATAATTTCTAACTACATTAAGGCAGGCTCAGCAGAGGAAGGGTGTGTCCCCAGCCACTGACAACTGCAGAACAGGGAGGCAATTCATTAAACTCTTTATGTCCTGGGAAGAGGATTTCATCACTGTGAGGAATTTCAATAAACATTATGCTTCCAGTGGTGTTCTTGGAATTCATTCCTAATTTCCTCATTGCCCAAAATACTGCATGTAACATTGGAGAGTTTTGTGCAGAACTCCCCTGGAGAAAGAGAGAAAGGAATGATTATTTTATTATCACTGTAATAGTGCAGCTGATGGACAGGGGATCTTACTGTGCTGTGTTCCCTGCAGATACAGAACAAAACTGTGATCCTTCTCCAAAGAGTTTGCAATCTAAATATAAGGTAAAAGGTAGCAGCTACCTGCAGAAAATGGGTGCATGCCTACATGCAGAAACATCAACATTAGTGTTGGAAGAATACAGAAGAATACAAATATACCTCTTTGTTATGTCTTTGTAGGAATCACATGAAAATATGATTTTGAAGGGGAATTTCAAAGAGAGTAATAAGATTTTCTTTGGCTATTTGTGTGAAGCCCCATCCAACAGAAGAGGAAAAAAAAATATGGAGGTGCTCCTTTGAAAATCTAAAAAGCAGTTGGTACCATTTGGGATCAGTTGCTGCTCACAGGAGATGAGATGGTGCATTTCTGCAGAACGAACAATAGAGAGAAAGCCTCTGACAGGCTTTGCAAATTAAAGAAAGGATGATGTAATATAGAAATGGAAGAGACTGAATTGATTCAAGATACGATTATGTATCACTGCAAACCACTTCAAGTGAACATGACTGCACAGTCCTTCTGCTTCTTCTGCCTTGCACTGGTGTAGGATGTGTTTGATGCTTGACAGCTCAGAGCCCTAAAACAGAGAGAACACTAACCCAGCTAAAGGCATGATAAGCTTTCCGTCAGTTTAACACCTTCAGCAGGCTTGCTGCTGGCTAGGCAAGCACTTATGTCAGTGTAAGGCATAAGGAAAAGAAGCATGTAGCTCTTGTCAGAGAAACTAACTGCCTTTTTGGCGAGTAGTTATCTCAGTGACTGCTCTGACTATCTTACACAGAAAGAACCTGAGATACTGGGAGCTGTCACTTGAGAGATCTGGAGTTTCTATGATTAAGGATACTGTGGACCCAGCTCTCCATCACACTCTTCTGCTGTGATTTGCAGCTCTTGTAGGGAGGGAGTGCAAAGGCTCACATTTCAGGTTACTGTTTGTGATATTTCCACAGATGAATGATGGTTTCTGCACAAAGAGGGAGTTCTGCCCTTCCCACCATCTCCAGTTGTATATCCCTACTTTCCTCCATTCTGCTCATCTTAAATTTTGGATCAGAAACCAAAGCCAGATGAAAACTAATAATTTAATTTTCCTGACCTGGCTAGTTACATCACCAAGCAAATGGTGCTGCTTGGTCCAAGGAAGGCATTAAGAACTGATGGCTCTACTGATTGCAGTATGAATTTATGTCAGCTAAAATGATCTGGTGCCTCTGCCATTTCAAGACATGGAGGAGTGTATCCAGACAAGAGTCATAAAGATCCTACTTACCAAAACCATCTGCACAGTTGAGGGTCATAGCCTTGCTTACTGCACTTAGTAGGAAGTTCCATCGCAACTGGAAATTCGATGCCAGTTTTCTAAACTCCTCTTTACTTCTGCTTGGCTGCAGGTAGAGGAAAAAAAAAACTTTATGATAAAGTCAGTTGAAATAATACATTATTGTACTGCAGACTATTTCCCTGTACAAAGTGCACCCAAAGGTGGAGCAAGCAGGTTTTTTGTTAGAATCCTAAAATAACTTAGGTTGAAAGGGACCTTTGGACATCATTTAATCCAACCTCTTGTCCAAAGGATGGTCATCTTAGTTCAGCCTTTGTCCGGCCAAGTTCTGAATACCTCCAGGATGGAGATCCCATGGCATTTCCTATGCTTACCTACACTTATGGTATTTTTTTTTTCTTTATCTGTTGGAAATACTCATTGCTGCAACTTTTGTCTATCACCTTATGCCCTATAAGTGTGAACCCCCAGGCAAAGTCCTGCTCCATTGCCTCTACTATCCCATGAATTAGCTGAAGGTTGTGAGATGAAGGCACCACAGAACTGCAAAGTACTATTAGTTTATTTTTGGTCTTATTTGGAGTTTTTGTGGTGGGTTTTTTTGGTTGTTTTTTTCTTTTTTTAAGAAGGAAATAATGACACTAGAGAAGTACAGTTTAGCTGACTTTTTCAGAAAGAGAAAAACAAACCCACTACCCAGACCCAAGTTGGTCTGGCAATCAACCAAATCCATCAGTACCATCAAGCTTCAACTAATTTTGAATCAGTGATAGCAGAGGGGTGGTAGAATTAACCTTTGTAAAGGTTTAACCTTTGAATGCATCCATATGCAAGGATGATCATATTTGATTTTTTTTACAAGAGCTAGAGAAATTGTAACAGAAATTGTAACTCTCATACCACATGCTAAAATTCAAGAGTTTCTTAAAGAAACAATTGCAGGAATTGTGAAGCGTTCTCTTCATTTTTACTAGCATTTTTCTTCTCAATTTTGGTTTATTAAGGATTGTTATAACATGCATCTATGAAAGCAGAGCAGATACTGAAACCAAGTAAGTGGATATATGCACAGAAGTACATTTGTAGTTGTTTGCACAGATGGAATTCTTGTATGCCAATTAATTCCCCCCTTTTCTGCAGCATGCATAAATTGCATTTATGGAAATCTGCGGTCTGGTCAGGTTACTTATGTACAATGTAGCTCCTGCAGCCTCATTACAGTAAGCATGTAGCAGGACAAATGATGGGATCACCCTTTCTTTTCTGAAAGTATTCAATTAATTGTGTACCTGAATGACAAAAGCCTGAAGGTTTGAAGACAAACAGTTCAGGATAACACGAATATCTGTGGAAGGTGCCAGCAAAGGCATTAAGTCATTAAAACCTACAAAATATAGAAGTGAGATCATTACTTGAAGTGATTGGCTTGCTTTTTGGTTTGTTTATGCAGCTTTTAGCTTTCCCCCCCCTCCCCCCTTTTATCTTCATCTTAAAATATATCAAGATATCTATTTATAGCATTTTTATTAATATAATTATATTATTCCTTTAGTGAAGAACAGTACCCTACTTTGAAATCAGTCAGAATTCACCATATCTGAATGGACGTAGTATCATAGCAAAGGTGGCAAGAATAAACATGTTCAACGTGAAAGCTAGAATTTAATTATATGCAATACAAACTTACTTATCTGAGATTTTATGTGTTTGAGAAAAAAAAAACAATCTCAATTTATGTGTTGAGGATGACAAAAGAGTTTTAAAACAATAACAGAAAATGTTCTGTAGACCAGTAGAAATAATACAGATATGTATTTCTGCCTCGTATCAGTGCAGCTGTTTCACCAAAAGACTGGAACCTACCAACCAGTGCCAAAAAGTACATCACTATGGCACCTCTCTGAATTTATACCCTCCTAACTGAGACATCTTTTCTCAAGAAGGCCTCTGGATAGGTTTTTTAAAACAATGCTTATTATAAATAACATTTTGGGAAAGCAATGAAAACAGATGATACAATAAATCCATCTTGGAAAGAGTAAGACCATCATTAATATAATGGGCAAATGGAGCAAGAGTGCTCTGTGCAGTGGTTTTGATTTTAAGATGTATATAAATATTATTTAAATTGTGCTCCTCGTGGTTCTATGAAGAAGACAAATTATTATTCCTGCGGTCATGGAAAGGATGTGACACATCCTGTGTCAGTGAGTGAATTGGTGGTGGGCCAGGAACAAAGAACAGAAGTTTTCCCCTGTTAGATCCATGCACATCATAGTCCAACTTGCCCATCTTTTGCTAATAATTTAAATGGCAGACCATTAATCTAAAAATTATCTTGCTATCATTTTTCTATCTCTTTGCATTAAGCTGGCAAATGCATCATGTCATGACTGCATACAAATTGTGTATTTTATTGCTTAAAGAGGCACATTGATCCCACAAGGCCACAAGACAGCAAAAGGACACAAAAGCTGAAAGGCCAATAGTCCTCTTGCCTGTTCAGCACAAAATATTTTAAAATCTGGACACAGTAAGTGTTGTTGTGCACTTGATTAATAACAGAGGAAAATGAAAAATGCAGCTCTTGGAAACTCCTTTTTTGTTGAAGAAATAGGTAAAAAAATAATGCCACTGTTCGTCAGTCTTCTTCAAGAAGATACATCATTTAGTAACACAAACCCCACTCCTCCTGCCACAGAAAGCTTCAAGAGAAAGTCAGAATGGAAAGCTTTTCATTCTTAAACTTTAAAGTTAAAAGGATAATTTGACATGCTCTATTCTCAATTTTACTGGCTCTTTCCCAGTACTTCATGTTATGGCAAGACTGTAATTCTCATTAAAGCAGATGCCATGAATAAACAAGAGGAAATGCTGGAGGTTTAACAATGGCAAGCAAAAGCTTAAGTGGATAGCACTTAATATAGCAAAAAAAAAAAAATTACATTTCAGTTCTATATAACTCTGCAGCTCCTCTGGATTCCTAAACATCGTTTGAAAGAAGTATCCGGGCAGATCCAGAAATCCCTCATTGATGACAGCAAGCAAGCTGGATCGCAGAACAGTGACACTGCTGTTGCTCTTCAAGACTGTTCTCATTGCCTGTAGAAAATAAGAAAATGGCTAATGCCTTTCATTTTCTCAAACCCATATCTCAGTCAAAAATCTTCCCTTATTCAATGCCAGACTTTATATAACCAGTCTCCAAACTGGGAAAAGAAAACCAAAACCAAAAGAAGATGAATCTTAAGTTGTCTTCAAGGGTTGGTGGGTTTTTGTTGTTTTGTTTTGTTTTGTTTTTTTTTTTGTCTGGGAGACATTCTTCTCAATGACACTCTGTGTAGCTGTCTGTGATGGAGCAGACAGGGCTAACATGCTTGAACAATCTGGGAAATTCCCTGGACAGTTGGCTTTGCCTAGAGTTATTTATTACAGCCACACCAAATAATGATATTTTGTCTACAAGTTAGAATGGTGCATGAAGGCTGACTTTCCTTTGATGTTACATGTCCTTAGTACATGTTTCAATCAAATTCAAAGTCAAATCTTATCTGGTTTTCCAAACCTTTAAGAATATACAAAACTTAAGAAATATATGTTAGTTAAAATAATATTCATTCACATTTTATCCCATCTATCTGGTTATGAATAATTTGTAAATATATCTGGCTTCACATTTGTCCCCAAAAATATTACTAACATAGATATCACAAACAATTTTCAGTCTAACATCCAATTCTAATCTCTTCACTTTTCAAAAAAATTATTTAATTGCTAATATCAAACAGTATTCCTTCAGATTTGTGATGAAGTTATGAAAACAGTGAAGAAAATTAAGCCTGAATCCATTAAATTTTGTTAATCCATGTATTTACACTCTCAGTTCCTTACTGAAATCAGTAGGATCCTAAAGCCTTTGTTGACTTTTTTTTTGGTTTTATATGAATAAACCATATCCAGTTAGGCCTTCCAGAGGAAATTTTTTTAAATTATTATTCAGAAAAACTTCAGGATTCATAAACACTTTAACAAATCCCACTCATCAGGTGCTTACCATGACCATATGAACAGCAGTAAATGCAGCTGCCCATTTGTTTGCAAACATAATTTCCAATCTGGCCGTTTTTCATCATTCTGCTAGCTTTACAGAGATACCAAAAGCACTCTGATTCTCCCCCAGTAATCCAGTCCAGCTGAGTTAAAGACAAAGTCTTTTTTTGTGCTTAGTTGAAGTTTCTGGTGTCAGAAGAGCAGACGCATGCAACAAGACACATGAATGCTGGGAACTACCTGGAGCAGTATTTTCAGTGTGCTGCTAGCACCCAGCTCCATGCCCCAGTGTTTTAAACTGATCCCTTTAGTTGTTGCACTTCACTATACTAAATATAATTCTCAAAATGACTGAGACCCAGCTCTGACAACACTTAAACATAGTTTACCATTGGCAAGAATCAGCTCCAGAGAATGACAGGCATCATACTTACATTCCTTTCTTGTAGGGAATTCACACCCGTTTATGCTCTAATTACTTCTACATGCCCAGGTAGTAGCAGCTGTCAGCTTGCTTTATCTACACATGATGGGAAAGTTACTTTTATTTGAATCCTGACCCTGCCAAAAATTTTCCTATTTTCTCACCAGGTGGCTAAATTATTGCAAAGTACTCTATAAGGGGCAGTGTGGTTCCACCATTTAGAGGCTGCAGCTGCACAGCTCCTCCACATTGCACTTCTCATTAGGAGCGCTCTCACCTGCTTTCACCATCAGCCTTTAGTTGAAATTTCAGGTGTGTTTTAGACAGAGAAATCTGAGAAGAATTATTAGAAATATAAAATTACTTCTGTGTGAGAAGATGATATAAACTTCAGCTTTGCACAGAAATAACGGAGCGAGGATGTAATGGAGGTTTGCAGGGAGAATTGCATGAAGAAGGGCAAACATTTTAAATCTAATAAAAGCAGGTACTTTTTCATACAGCAGATAGTCAAACCCTGGAACTCACTACCCCAAGATGCTGTGGATGCCAAAATCAAGCTATTAAATACCAAAATGTGGATACACTTTAATCGCAGATTGCTAGAAGCCAGAAGAGTACAGTGGAGGAAGAGCAAGGTATCATTTGATCATATGAGCATCTGATGAAGGCCACCAGAGGAAACAGTGAGTCCACACAAGCCTAGGATAGGCTCTGTCTCACTAAAACACTCAATGGTTTCTGAGAGACATCCCCATGAAGCATTTGGATGTTTCTCATGAGCTGAAAATTTGAAATACCTGTGGTGTTTAGCTAACCATCTTCTGATGTTAGTGTTATGTGTTAGTGAAGTGTTATGAACAGGGGGATGCACTTGCAGGACAATGTTTAGCTGGTATTTGTTTCCTACCCTGGAGCCCAATATCCATGGCTTTGGCAAGATCTCTAATGGTTGTAATCGAGGCTATATGACTGCTGAAAGATGGTCATTTACAAGGTTTACATAACTTCACTTATTGAAACTAATTTTTTTTAATTGCCAGTGGGACTAATCATTAGGTACACTGGAACTCCTTAGCCCTTCCGTTGTGTTTTAAAGAGGCTCTAGAGAAGATGCAAACATCATTTACTTGTGAGAACAGTGCCAAGAGCTCGTTAACATGAACAAGAACCAGGCACAGAGTGTGCTTAGCTGTAAGTGTAGATCTGGCCTCAATTCTCAGGTCTGCAAGGTTCACTTTGTGCTAGTTAAACAGCACAAAAGGGGTGCAGAACAGCCACAGGCTGCTGCTAGGGAATTCCCCCCAAGGAGGTTGCAGTCCTCTTTCCTTAAGTCTTGAGGGTGTAAATTCAGTGCTGACTCTCTGTAGCTTTTACACACATTAGGAATAGGCAGGGAAGAATCTAAAAGCTACAACCAGCCTTTTGACATTATGAGTCAAGCACAAGAAGGGTGATGTAAATTCTGGGTATGCAAATCAACTGTAAATGACTGAGATACAGTTGGTACTTGCAGTCTTGCTGGACCATATTCTTCAATGCTTAAGAAGCACCGATCAGAAGTACATGAAGCTGAGCTTTCCAAGTGTTTAGTATCTCCAAGGGACGCCCAGCCTTTTGTTTCACAGATTCTGGAACATACCTTGGCCACGTTAGAAAGGTCTGTCTTTCTCCTGAGTCTTCTTATAAACACTGTAACTTCTGTTAAGGAAGAAGATGAGGCAGACATTTCATATCATTAATATTTTACAGTCTAAAAGACTTTAATGAAGAAAGATGTTTTAAGTTAGAAAGTAGATCCCTGTGGGAGCTGCAGAGGGCAACAGAAGAGAGCACAGTGGGAGCACTAAGCCAACATTATGGGCTGGGGACCCATGCAATTTAAAGCTTGCAAGCAGAAGCAGCCCAGATCACCATTTTACCTTCACTGCAAATCTGTTAACCTATGACACACAGAAATAGTGCTTCCAACATTTTTTTACATTAAATACTTCTTAATCAAGACTAATATTCTTTCACATGTATGGTTAAAGTGAATGAAACCAATGTTAATTCTAAACCTCCTATATACCATTTAAAGGGTTTACATGTCCACTTTTATCTATAATTCTGCAGCACTTCTTATAAGAGTTGGTTTCTTTGGTTCTATTTTCTCCTCTTACAATATGTTGCAATTATGGGAAGTGTGGTGCAAGAATATCCTTTTAAAGACCAAAATGTAAAATATCTGATTCTTAGTTACCAGAAGATCAAATATAAAGCAACTTACAAACTTCTGTAGACAGGCAGTATGGTTCTCAAGGGAGAATTTCTGTTTCTCTGAAGTTTGTACAAACCAGAAAGACTGGGATGCATATACAAGGTGTTGCAGGTGATTAATTATGTATATTTCCATGCACACACATTTTAGATTGCTCTGTCAAGCATTCATATGTATGAAATGCCAGAATTAAGACTGTGTGCAAGTCTTTTGTGAGCATATTAATGCTAATACAAGTTTTTGTATTAGCCCTACTTTGCTACTGAGGGGTTGGTCTTCATTCAGTGGGCAACTGAGTAACTGTGTTTTGAGCAGAATCTCCAGTGTCATACATAAATACATGTATGTATGTACACACATATTCACAAACACTTATACTCACACCTTTGTATAGTACAGATTTTTTTCAACTCCCTCCCCTAATGACAGAGTTGTATTTTCCCTGTGGAACTGTGGATTTTTGAACTGTGCTACAGCCATTAATTTATTTATCTATAGTAAGCCACTTGCAAGGTGAAGAGACAGAACAATACCAACATTTCACAAGGCAGACTGCATGATATTCACTCACAGCCAAAGTGATCACGGCAGATCTCAAGAAACAGATCTTTCAAAAGATTCAAGTATACTTTAATTTACCATGAATTGGAAATAATTTTGGCTTAAACTTATTCTCACATGTTATCTGAGACTATTTATTTTTAACTGTATCCTAACTAACTCTAGTCCTCACTACTATCAAAGTTACATCAGCTAAAAAAGCTTTAAAAATAATTTCTGTAAAAGTCTTCTAACACAATCTTCACTGCAGTTTAAGCAGATTATTTTATGAAATTCTCTGTATTACCGAAACATACCTTCAGATTTAGATGTTTGGACCAGTAATGGAAATCCTGCCAAAGCATTAAGCAGCCAATCTTCCACGTTTTTACTGAACAATTTGACTGACATTATGTGTTGCACGGGCACCTCCTCCATGAAATCGTGAAGTAGGATGTTCTCCATTTCCTAGAATACCAGTTCATGGAGCTGTACATTATTGGTGTGCTATAAATATTTACAGCAGCATGAAACAAAATGTTATTAATAGTTTAAGTGTAAGTGTAAGTGTAAAAAAGGCTGTTGGGTTTTTTCTTCTAATTAAGCAATAGCTAAGCTACATTTATTAGCAGAAGGAAAAATTCCCTAATGATAAACCTCATTTCCTGAATTAATTACTAGACAGTACTTAACAACCTACTGTAAATAAGAAGCAAAATATTTTGATCAGAAAAATTGCAAATTTCTATATGGAATGTCGGGAGGGGGGGGAATGCAGGAGTCCTCTCAAAGGAACAATAACTTGTAATTTGGAGAACAGTTATCAGTCGAACTTTCAGTTACACAGCCTCACGTCAGAACTGCAGGCCACATTTATAATCATAGAGTCACAGAACTAGTAAGTCTGGAAAAGACCTTTAAGATCACTGAGTCCAACCGTAACCCAACTACCATGACCACTAAACCATGTCCTGAAGTGCCACATCTACACGCTTCTTGACACCTCCAGGGATGGTGACTCCACCATCTCCCTGGGCAGCATGTTTCAATGCCTCACCACTCTTTCAGTAAAAATTTTTTTCCTAATGTCCAATCTAAACCTCCCCTGGCATGACTACAACAGCATATTCTATTAATATTAGAGGTTTTCAAAGGAATATAGAACATCAAAATGGAAATTATCTCAAATTCCTTTCAAAATCCATACTGTGCTCTCTCAGAAGAAGCGAAAGAACAGACTTGAGGTGTGAAAGAAATCCCCTTTGTACAGCACACAAGAAACAGCTGGCCCTTCCCCTCAGGTGCAACTGCCAAAATGGCACAAATACATAATAACATAACTACAACACACAAGTGTGTCTATGGTACCTTGAATAGTTGCCTATCATAGCTTTTGAACAGCTGGCACACATCTGGTGAGGACATCAGCGCTATGCTTTCAGGCTGCAGAGACCTCCAGAAAGACATGATACAGTCTTCCACCTGTCACACAAAGTCCTTTATAAATTTTCACTGATTTTACAGTTATGAAATGTGAGGTGTGATTCATTAAAGCAACACACATATGAACAGAAGCAAAAGAATGACCCTGGAGCTGGGCTTTTTGCCTGGCCTCATCCTGGCTGGGCTCCAGCCTAAGTGGAAGAATTCTGGTAGAACAAGCTGAATCTTGCAAGGTAGCATAAGAAAGAAGAGAGAAACAAAGAAATGTGCCATGGATATAATGAAATATATGCATCTATGGGTTTGTGTTTTGTGCTGGGCTGAGATGCACTGATGTGCCAGGAGTGCTCAGGATATGCCTACAAAGTCATATTCTTGGAACATGTTGTGTTGATTAAGAAGTCCCAAATAATTTGACTGAATGTTTCTTTTGTTTATAAATGACCATCTACCTTAGATCAAACCGTCAAGCAAATAAGCTACACAGAAGCAATTTTATTGTTAGAATTGTATGTTGTTGTCAGAATGAGGTTTATTAAAGCAAAGTCATACCTTGTCAAGCTCACCCTTTCTCACCATGTGTAAAATATCTTGACAGTGGTTGTGATACTCATTGGCAAGCAGTACAACCTGGAGAAGGTAACCAAAAAGAGAGTACAGAAACATCACACAGGCAAAGAGCTAACTCGCTTGCTGACTGAATATTGGAACATACCATTTCGCAGGGGTATTTCCTCCTTAGCTCTTGCTCCCAAAGAAAGAATCTGCTGAATTCAGACCAAGGGTCCTGAAAACTCTCTTGTTCATTCTTCAGATAAATGACAGGTGGAGAATAGTGCAAATTCTTGCTCTTAATGCATCAGAATTTATTTTGAACAATTAAAAAAAAAATCACAATTATCTTGTCAGTTCTGTTAAAGGTATTAAGCACTTTGTTGAAATTGTATAACATGATCTTTTTATAAGACGTATTTCTTAAGAGGAATGTTTGCCCTTCTTTTTTAGAAAGCAGGAGTGGATGAAAGAAGAAAGCATGGGTGACTAAATATTTAAATCCTAAATGGTACATGAATTTAATTTCAAAATCAGTGAATATTTAATGCTGTACATATCTTCTACATATATTTTCTATATCACTCATGTCATAGTTGTAACCTTCTAAATAAGGCTGCAGATAGTTGGCTCTGCTGTCAGGGTGACAGCACATTTCTCATCAGCTGTCATTACATCCACTTCAGAGCACTCATTACTGCACTCAAGTGCTTCATAAAAATAAGACAGACATCCAGTCTCCCCTTTTTTATTCACTTTGGTCCACGTAAGTTTGTTGTTCATACTCTGCTGGCTGACTTCCAACAACCCTGGTGTCAAACCATCCCACAACAGAACACTTAGGGAGAACTGTCATAGGTTCGCCTCATGTCTGCCCTTTTCAGTGAGCAGGAGTTGTGCTCTTTTTTCTTAATAATTTCCTAGTATTTAATTACTTATTGTGACAGTAAACTCTGAGTGTACTGAAAAGACATTGGCTCAGCAGTATGAGGGTGTATTACTGTGGGCCTCAGGCAAGGAATGCTGTGCCCCACTAACTCCCCTAATATTCAAAACCTGGGCTGTCAGCCACAATTTCCACTCTCAACACAGATAAAATTATTTGAGTTGACATTAAGATAACAAAAATATGTAGCTACCAGGTGAAACGTCAATGGGGGAAGTAAGCATTTAGGGGGATTAAGCAAAGATTATTATGAAGAAGATGATGGGTTAACTATATTTCATCAGAACATATTACATAGCAGTTATAATTAAACCGACAGACGTTTTGTTATAATTCTAATGTATCTGAAACTCACTGTTCTGTTTTCTTGGCTCTTGCTTTTGTAACCAGCTGTATCTCCAGAACTGCAGGCGTTTCCACTGTGATAAAAAATACAACAGAACACCCCCCCCCTTCAAAATCTCACCAATTTATTCTGTATTTAGTAAAAAAAATGAGCTCAAACTGAATAGAGTTTGAGCTGGAGCGCAACTCTAGCACGGTGCTAGGCTGGAGCACTGTGTTTGAGAAACAAATTCCGCTCTCTTTCCTATCATTCAGCAGCCCCAGGATTTTCTAACAAGTCTGAAGGCAAATTTTATTAATTTTATGATAAGACTGAACCATTCATTATAAAGATGGCAAGGTGTTAGGCATTTAACAGTGCAGTGTTTTCCAGCTCCTTGCAATGAGATCATGGGTTTCTATTTGTAGTTGCAGTTAATTTGAAATTGTTAGTAATTATAAAGATGCAAATAATGAAAGCATAATCATCCATGTGCTTTGATTTCACAGTAATTCCAGTTTCTGCATCCTGTATCAGTTTAGACAGCATTTTTCTCCAATTGTTCCCCATTTACTTTGAAAGCCTGCCATCATGTTCCACATGGTCAGAATTCAACTAGACCTGCAAACGCTTGACCACTGGCTTTTGGTTGAAAAGGAAGGGGTACAAGCACAACAGGCTGCTTCCTTGCTTTACTGTGCCCTACCTGTTTTGCTGAGGCTAATCCTACAGGAGAGAGAGACAATATTGCTAGTAACAGGGACATAGTGTGAGAGTTGCATTCCTCCAATCAAGCTGCCATCTGCTGCTGACACCTGCTTGCTGTCTATGAAGGCGTTTAAAACTCCAAAGTCCTTTTGGGCTTAGCTATTTTGAAGGGTGATAGGCAGGGGCTTTATAGAAAATGTGCTTCCACTGATAACTGCCAACACTCAGGCTATCTATTCAGATTCTGGCCGCTGGGTTTCACTGCTGTGATATATTATAAACCAGAGTACCATCTTATGTCCCAAAGGGACAGAGGACAACATGTAACAGCTTATCTGCTTGGAAATTCAACCCACTGAAAATGCCTCCTCTCACATCTCTGCTTTCCACAGGATTGACCCTTGGCACCTGAAAAATTACCTTTCCCTCTTCCCCTACTCTCTGCCATGAAGGCGATGCTCCAATGAAAGAACCAAACTGGGCTGCCCAAGAGGGTAGTTGGATAGTTTGGTAATGCTATTGGCATTTTAGAGTTGGTGGCTGAACAAAGGGAAGAATGTGTAAGCAGAGATGTTTCATAACGCTACTTTCAAATGGGTCCTTCCTGCAGATTTCTAAAGCCTGTGAAACAAAATTAATGAGTATTTTTCAGCTCCTGCTTTCCCTGAGAAGGCGGCCAGCTGTATCTTCTGCTGCTGCTACTATGGCAACACATATCAGCATCACTCTGCACCAGTGGGCCGGCTCCCCCAGCAAGCTGGCTCTCCCTTTCCCCCCACCATGGGGATGGTGAGGTGTGAGAAGAGGTACTGCATGGGTCCTCCTGTGCCCCAGCAGCCAGCTGGGAGCTCAGTGATGATTAAGTGTAAATCACTATGAAAAGCTAACATCTGTGTGCTCCCATGGTTAGTAAAGGGAGGTCAGACTCACCTAGGGCCTGCAGAAGTGCTAGGCTGCCAAGCAGAGCTGCTTGCTTTCCCCGAAGAGCTGTGCCTGGGTTAAGACAGGACACACAAAAGAGGAGGTGGGTGAGAAAAGCGGGTGACAGCAAAATCACAAGGACTTTCACCATATCTTTTGCAAAGTTTGGATGATGCTGTAGCATGGGAACTAGAGCTAAAATGGGAAATAGAATGGTGGGGATAACAAAAAGACTAACAGAAGAGGTGAAAGGAAAGGACAAAGTATAAATGAAAGGAGGGAGGGTGGTGAATGTGCATGCAGTTAACTGTCAGATTAGAAAAGACAATTTGCTGTAATTATATCAGATTTTTTATTTAAAATTTGTTGATTTGCATCACTAAAAAGAACCTCAAACTTTTATCTATTATTAGAATCAAAAATTAACTGTTATGAAACCAAAATTAGCTGGCTTTTTTAAATACTACTCTAAGCCAGAGTCCATTTTTACTGAGAGTTTATCCTTAAAGCTCTTATAGAGGCCCTCCCTTCCTAAAGAGCACTTTATCATAATGCAAATCAGTAAATACTGCATTCCATTAAATCTCTGGGGACCCCATTGGTTACAGTTGTGCTTATTTACACAACTTTTGTAATATCATCATCAGAGCTGTGGTACATGTCTTCAAAAAAACCCGATTTCTAAATGAACCAGTTCACAGGTGCTGTGGAGAGCAGCCAGGCAGAAAGGGACCTGGGGGTACTGGTTGACAGCCGCCTGAACATGAGCCAGCAGTGTGCCCAGGTGGCCAAGAGAGCCAATGGCATCCTGGCCTGCATCAGGAATAGTGTGACCAGCAGGAGCAGGGAGGTCATTGTACCCCTGTACACAGCACTGGTTAGGCCACACCTTGAGTACTGTGTCCAGTTCTGGGCCCCTCAGTTTAGGAAAGATGTTGAATTGCTGGAGCATGTCCAGAGAAGGGCAACGAGGCTGGTGAGAGGCCTTGAGCACAAGCCCTATGAGGAGAGGCTGAGGGAGCTGGGACTGTTTAGCCTGGAGAAGAGAAGGCTCAGGGGTGACCTCATTGCTGTCTACAACTACCTGAAGGGAGGTTGTAGCCAGGAGGGGGTTGGTCTCTTCTCCCAGGCAACCAGCACCAGAACAAGAGGACACAGTCTCAAGCTGCGCCAGGGGAGGTTTAGGCTGGAGGTGAGGAGAAAGTTCTTCACAGAGAGAATGGTTGGCCATTGGAATGTGCTGCCCAGGGAGGTGGTGGAGTCACCATCCCTGGAGGTGTTCAAGAGGGGATTGGATGTGGCACTTAGTGCCATGGTTTAGATAGTCATGAGGTTTAGGGTGACAGGTTGGACTCGATGATCTTTGAGGTCTCTTCCAGCCTTCTTGATTCTATGATACTATTCTATGATTCTATAAGAGTATTCTCACCACTTATCATGGAAATACATTCCAGCCCAGGCAACCAATATTTTCAAGGCGCCACTAACTGTCAAAAGACAAATGCCTCTTTGTAGTCAAAGGCACACCATTATAATCTTACTACCATTTCTATGACAGCAACGATCATAGCTCCCAACCTGCCAGATCTGTTACTGCCCTAGTTCCTCACTACCAGCACTGTGTCAATTGTTAACTATCTCAATATAGTCAAGAAATATTCTTTTCTGCAATCAGAGAGAATGGATCATAGTTTTGAAACTGTTCCTCTCTTCATCAGCCCACAGGCTGGGTAGATGCCCGGCTGAGGCTGGATTGTGTGTTCTGCTTTCCCTTCAGGTAGGTGCAACAGAAAAAGCATCTGTATATTAGATTCTATTCAGACGTGAGAGGGAGCAATAGTTATTTAGGACACATTCACTACTCAGATATCCCTTCTATCTGCCAGAGGGAAATGGCAACCAGACAGACAACTATATTCCATTAGTAGGAACTGGTCCACAGACCAGCATTTGGACTGCACTGAAATAGTGTATAAAAAATCTTCTTCACCGTAAATTGGAAATTTCCACACCAACACACTCTCAAGAACTGAGATGTTATGGATGAAATAGCCATTCTGCAATTATTTGATTACCTCTGCAAGGGCAAAATTTGTTCTTGCAGGTAGAAAACTCTTTTAAGTTTTCATTATTCTTTTTCTAATAGAAAAAAATCTGGAATCTATTATTGCTGGCTTTATCAATGTCATTGGATCATGAAAAATTAATTGTGATTTCAAAAAGTACTGAACTCTACTGAGAGGACAGTAAAGATGACGTATTTCCTGATGTTTTCCTATTTTTTACAAAGAATGTACAAAACTCAATACAGATGGGAAAAAAAACACCTCACTTATTTGGTTGAAGCTGCTGCTTATTCTGCATGTGACCTAATTATTTCTTTCAGAGTTGTACTATTCATACTTCTCTGGCTGTTTTGTTCTCTTTTTCCTGCTTTCCCTTTTTCCCCCCCCCTGCTGTCCCTAATCAGACAAATAATTCTGACATTCAGCTGCCCAGGTGTTGCAGTCCTGCATGCTGGCTAGGGATAGGGACTCGTGGCTGAGAAGGACTCTGGTTGAGAGTGGAAACTTCTAGTTTCAGCTATCTGGCTTTGCACAACTTAGTGACTTCTTATAACTGTCTTGGAGGAAGCATCAGACAATATAATTTTGTAGATAAAACTTTTTCATTGCAACTGGAAATATGATCTTTGTCTGAATACAATCTCATACTTAATTTGATTTTTGTTGGTTGTTGTTTTTTTAATCTGAAAAGTTATCTCAAGAAACCAGATCAAGATCACCAGATGACTGTTTGATGTCAGTCTGTTCCTTTGAATACACCTCTTTTTCCTTGGTTTGACCAAATTAAATATTAAATCTCCTTCTCTGGAGATATTCAAGACCTGCCTGGATGTGTTCCTGTGTGATCTGGTGTAGATGAACCTGCTCTGGTGGTGGGGGGTGGACTGGATGATCTTTCGAGGTCCCTTCCACCCCTAACATTCTGTGATTCTGTGAAATACAGTTTTTAGGAGGAGGTGTCCAGGTAGGCCTCTCTGGCAGCTGCCGGAGAAGCGGAGGAAGGCCAGCAGCCAGTGCAGCAGCTCCCCTGCGGTTAAGCATGGCCTGCATTGTGTTCCCCACCCCATCAACAAACAGGCCTTGTTTCTGTGAAGAGGGCCCAGGACACAAGCTCTGCTTCAGGCTCCCAGCAGCGGCTGAACATCTTGTTTCTGCACCAGCTCTGGAGTTAGTCAATATCACTTCTTTGGTGCCTCTTACTTTTTGTAATATTTCCTCATGTTTCTACTCTGGGAGGAAAATGAGCAACAAGTCAAATCGTTCTGCTCTCTCTCCACTCTTCTATGACCGGAACTAGCAGCTCTCCTACCATGTCCAGCAGGATTGCTGTTTTCAAGGGACGCTGGAAGGGAAACCCCTTTCTTTCCCTGACAAAGACAGACCAGCAGAGACTTAGCCAGACAGCTGCAATGTTACTTCAGCAGAGGCCAAGGCCCCTTCCTTGTTACAGATGTGAAATCTTAGGCCTGTTCTGGTTATACTGGGTGCATGGGTAGCAAGGCTTATCACTTCAGTAAAGATGTCATGGGAAATGAGCCTTGAGTTATCTATGAATAATTTGTTCGGTCTCACAACAACCAACTGCCACTTGAACCTGATCCTCTGCCCTGTCCCATCCATTACTGTGGTCATTCTACGAACTTCTGCAACCCTACTCTGCTAGAAGCCTGTGGAGAAAGGCAATAAACCTATGGGTATAATTTTTCCATGATCTTGTACAGCATAAGCTTCTGTAACTATAATATAAAATATCCCATACACTGAAACACTTTTAGCATCACTAGAATATCTGGATGCCTAATAGGCTGAGTTTCATCCCTCTAATCTTCATGCTATAGAAAAATACTGTATTTGCATATAAAAGAAGGGAAACCAAAGTGCAGAATGTATCCATAAGCACATTAAAGTCTGTAAGAGTGTGATGATGTGAGCCTTGTCTCCAAAATCTAAGGTATAGGTTGCACCTATTTTTATTCTCCTGTGCATTTAAAAGGAGTGTAAAACTGTTACAGAGTGGCAGCATTTTCCTTCTTTTTTTTTTCTTCCCCCTCCTGCCATGGAGAGGTACAAATCTGTTGTTTATTTCAACCATGAGCTTAACCTTAAGAACTCTTCTTGCTGTACCACACTTATGTCTACAATTTAGTATTTTACATTCATCAATTATTTTTATATATTGTAATATTTGCAATCAGCTTATACTTATCATATACATCTTCTTGTTCCTTTACAAGAAGTGATTTTAGAATCTGAAATTTTAAAACAGAGGGAGGGAAGCATTTTTTAAGTAATATGCTTCATTGTTTCAAGTAGTTAAAAAACCCAGGTAACATGATTGTGTGTAGGACTCTTCATAACAGTGCAGTCATTTACACTTTAATACGTATCTCTTCAGCCTACTATTTAATATGGAAGGTGCTACAATATCATGAAATGAATTAAATATGTTTATTTGAGGTCCTATTTAGAGTCTCACTACATGAAGCTCTTCTTTTAGGTTTGGCATGAGTTTCCTACTCTTAAGATTGACATGGCTAAAATGTTGAGTTCAAGGAAGCTGGATTAGGCAGAGCTCCATTTCCAAAATGGAGCTTCCCTATAACAGTGCAGTACTTAATGGCACTTTTATAGTATACATAATAATAATAAAAATATAATACTGCTGTCTACTTTCAACAAATGATTTACAAGACTTTTATGTACAGACAATATATAGACTGTTGTGACATTTTATGATTAAAACATTGTAAAAAGCAAACCTGTGATAATCTTTTTCAGACAGAAGAAAGCAATAACGTGCATAAATGGAAGAATTCTCCCTGATAGCTATTCCAGCGTAATGATACCTAGAAAATAAATTTAAAAAAAATTAACTGATAACTGTATGATTTTCAACAGCAAATAATTCACAACCCTTCTTTGAAAGCAGATGATTATTCTATTTAAGCAAAAAAAGACCAAATTCTGTTGAAAATTTATTTTCCCCTTGTCATGGGTTAAGTGGAATATCTGCCGCTCTTACTCAAAACCATCCTGCCTCATGCCAATTTCGAAATGAAAGTGCTGGCTGGAGCAAAGTATTATATGGCTTGAGTTCAGATTGTAACATGAGAGGTTTCCTGTTCTTGTTGCTGCTTTTGGGTTCCAGGTTTCAGGTGTTGGGAACAGTGGTGAGAAGGGTGGGAATTGGCTAGTTCCCTGGTTTTCTGATTTATGCTATTGCTTTCCTGTTTTATGCTGCACTTTTGTTTCTGCAAATAGGCTAAACCTAGGCAGTTGTGCATTATATTATTAGCTAAGGTAATTGTGCATTGTATTATTATTATCTGTTTTGCTCAGCAAAATTTTTTATCTCATCTCTATTTATCTCAACCCAGAGTTCTTGTGTGTTAGTTTTTCCCTCACTTCTGTGTTGTAGGGAAACAGGCAGGCTCACTTTAACCTGTTACACTCCTACGGAAGGTAATAGCACAAACTCTTTACAAACAAATTTTAACAGGTTTTGCCCTGGAATAACACCATCTTCTAAACAAAAAGTCAGTGAATGGCATGCAACAGATTTTTAAAGGGCAATTAGTGAAGTCAGGGACCAGAGTGTCAGCTGAGAGAGGTCCCTGTATCCCTATGGAAGTTTAATTATTTAGCACAGTGTTTCTGCAGCCATTCACAATAGCTTAGGGACTGGATAGCTCATAGTATCATAGAAGCACAGAATGGTTTGGGTTAGGAAACACTTTAGAGACCATCTAGTTCAAATCACCCTGCTATAGAGAGGGACATTTTTAACTAGCTCAGGCTGCCCAAAGTACCATCCAGCCTGGCCTTGACTGATGCCAGGCAATAGACATCCATAACTTCAGTGGGTGGCCTGTTCCAGTGCCTCACCACCTCACACTAAAGAATTGCTTCCTTATGTTTAGCCTATACCTACCCTCTTTCATTTTAAAGCCATCACTACAAGTCCTTGTGAAAAATCCCTCTCTGTTTTGTAGACCCATGTCATATCAAGCTAAAACCTCAGAGACCTGTCACACCTTCTCTAAGGTTTATCTCGACCTCGGTCAGCAGCAGTCAGAATCGCCGTCCCTGATACCCAACTGGCTCTTCCCAGGCTGAGTCACTGGGAAGCCAAGGGAGCAGTGCAGCAGTTTGAGGCCACCAGCAGCCGGCAGAGGGTAACCTTCTGCTGATGGAAAGTGAGAACGTGGAAGCTGGGGGCTGTCACGCCTCGTCCCAAATCCTGTCAGCTACAAGGAGAAGCCTAGGAGTGTTTGTGGTGAGGCACTCCCAAAATAAAGTATCTCACTCGATCAAACTGAAAGCAGGTTCAGACTAGTGGAGAAAAGTTGCAAATCAAGTAAGGGCACGTCAGTCTCAAAGCTAGCACTTGAAAGCTACTCAAAATGCTTGTAAAATTACTGTGTCTCAATGCCCTTAAAACATCCCTTTTTTTTCCAGTAAGGACATTTAGAGTGTGATTATAAGTTTGGACATTGAATCAATGAAAAAGTATCAAATTCTGTGCTCTAAAAGAAGAGAGAAGAGGTGAAACAAAGTAATGCAGGAGGAAGGTCTGAGATGGTCTGCTTTAAATGGTTTTAAACAGTTTACGACATTTCCGTTGGCCACTGTTACACGTTGTGTCACTCCATAGACGTGCAAAGATGAAAAGCACAACACAGACATTAATCACAGCTGCCACCCCAGTGCATCCTGGAGCTAGGCTTTCCTGACCTTGTGTCTCAAGCTCTGAGTAAGATTGCAATGTCTGACGGATGCCTCATACAAACCATGCTATAATAGCCAGTACAAATTGGAGCACTAATTTTTTTTAATCAGTCTGATCTGGAATTCGTGCCCTACCAAAGCAGCTCTGATGTGGTGATTTTCATAGAATTAACTGTATTTTAAAATACTTCATGACATCACAAATCACTCTGGATATTGCAATGCATTGCAAATTTACAACCAACAATTCAGCTGCTGTATTATACTGCTGAAGCTGAACATTTATCCATTTTCAAATTTTATCAGAGCAGTTATAAATAACTTATTTAAACAAAGGAAGCAACCCAAATACCTGGCATTCCTTCTTTTGCCCAGTCTTCTTGTCCTTAGACCTGGGAAAACTAATCTAATAAGCTGAAAAAACAAACAGAATATTAGAGACATTTGGCAAATTAATTCTAAAACACAAAAACCTATCTGCTATGTTTTGTTCTCATTAATTGCTTCCTTTGCTTTCCATCTTTGCAGGCTAATACCTGTTCTTGCCTCTCAAATGGTAACTGTTGCATTGAGCTCAATCACACTTTTTTTTTTGATCCAAAGTTAAGCAATTTAAGGGATTAGCTTCCTCAGGTAGGAATTTTTTTAGACTAGTCTGTTTTATCTTGCACTGAAACACAGTCAGTGCACACACCAGGAGACCACCCACAGTTGGGTGGATATATCAGATAGGGGAACTTGGAGGTGCCATGATTCCCCAGTACTGTGCTAGTCCTGCAAACCTTGCTTATTTGTGCAGAACTTACACAAGGGACTTTGCCTACCTGCTTACTTTTGTAAGGAGTACTTGCAGAATAGGGCCTGACTTGTTTATTTTAAAAGGACCTGAATCATCAAGCTGCAAAACAACGTTTTTGGCCACCTCACCTCAGTAGTGAATGTGAACTGACGTCATGCAGCATTTGTCAAGGTTAGGCCTTGTAGAGTAGTAAGATACTGTCAGGGTAATAATCTACTTCACTGTGATTATTCTGCATGAACTGTCCTGTGAAGACAGAGACTAGCCCAGGACAGCTGGAGCTAACATTCCTTATGCAGCAAGAACCAAAGACAGAGTATGCAGCTTTAGCAAGGAGTGAGGAGAGCCTCTGCTCAGCAAGCAGAAAGCTTGAACTCTGCAAAGTGCACTTTGCTGGCCCAAAGGCCTGCTAAAGGGCAAATTTCCCCAGCTCACACTAATGTGCACCTCCAGTTTTAATGGTGCTGGAGTGGTTCTATTCTTCACATTCCTGCACTCACCCACACCAGCTGTCCCTTTTCTCAAGCTGGTGTTCAAGCATAATGCCAAATAAGGCAGCCTATGAAACTAGGGCTTCTGTGGCATGGTGCATTTGGGCAGAGGGATAGGGCAGATGAGATTAGCAGTGTCTTAAATCACCACAGTTTGATTCACACAGGGCTTGACTACAAAAGTCCTTACAGTCCACGCTCATGTTATGTGGTCAGGTTACTACAGCTTGATGAATTATTAATAGCTCAGCCCATTAGCTAGGCTGTGGTAACTGATTACACGTACACCTTCAGTTCAAACCAGGGTTGCTGCAGTTCCCGCCTTCCTAAACCTCTTACTTCAACAGTCCCATCTCCTGCTATATAGAAGGACAGACCATTTCAATACACTGGGGAGCTGTATCCCAGCTTGCTCACTTGGGATGTGTTAACTTGCACTGCAAGGCACTGGGTCAGTTAAGGCTGTAAGCAAACATTTGCAAGCACCAGCCTATAGCAGCTATGGCTCATCAGCTAAGCTCTTCTGCGTGACCAGACTCACGCTTCATCCATGCCTGTCCCAACTTAAAAGTAAAATGTATTAACTTAAACCACAAAAAGGCTTTGCTTACAGATGGCAACTCAAATCATGCTGGAGCACCTGAAAGCATGCAGACAGGATGGGATTAATCTCACCTATGTGGCTACAAGGTATAGCTGTTTAAGCTAGTCGCTGCAGACTCAGTAGTCAATGGAAACAAAAAAAACCAACAGGCAGTTCCAAGGCACTGCCTGAGATGACTCATTTTAGGGTAAGAGGAATCATATGTACTCCATTGTCTACCAAGAGATTGTAAGGTGACTAGCTTCATAGCAGGCATCTGCACTAGATCAGGCATATTCTACCCATGGGTTTAGCTGATGATCCATTAAGCTATGGTAATAAATCACACTGGATTACTCAATCAAATCTTAAGTAAAGATGATACAACTTACCCAGTAAAAAAAAAATTTAAATTCAGCTGAATTGAGATAAATGATTCCTAAAATGAGGTTATCTGCATAAATGGAATTGATTTCAGGTACAACTTTTATTTAAATTGTGTTGGTTTTGTGTTAAAACAATGCGTAGTATCTCCTAACATGAACAATAATAGAACAAAATTATCAGTAAAAATAGGAAATTCTGAACAAAAAGGCTGGACCAATTAATAATGACAAGGCATTCTTCCTTCCTTAGTTTGTTAAATAAAATTTAATAGCTATGAGTGTTTGTTGCAGCTGGGATTTCTAAGTGGCAGTTGCTCTGTGAGTTCTAACAACTTCCATGCAGTGGAAAAGTGGAACTGTTTGAAGGAGATTAGGTTTTACATCTATATTTGTTTTGCTTGGATGATTCTATAACAACTTTTTTAATGTGTTTGGAGAAAAAAAATCTTTGTAAGTATATTTAAAAAGGAAAGTATAAGATTATGTAACAATCATCAGGGCGGGTCTTCTAAGGACAGAAGAATCAGCTCCTCAGGATGAGTTTATTAACCTTGTACTGTTTACTCTGGTAAGCTTTTTAAAATATATTGTCAAAATAAATCTTTTCTAGTACAACATACACCAGTTCCTTGAAGAAAGTAAACTCCACCACAAAGAACAGGATAACATTGCCTACATTAGATCTTACCACAAATACATTAGAAAAGATTGATTCTTCTCTGTTACTTAATCTCTTTTGACATATACATTTGATTATCAGATTTTCTGTTCTGGTATCTCTGCTTCTTATCTTATATGTCCTCTCTCTTCTGTACCTTTCCAAAAGTGGCTGAATTTACTCGATACTTGGGCTCTGGACTGCAGCTTTCCATATACAATTCATACAGTAGCCAACGGGGTATAGTGCATCCTTCACACAGACAGAAATTATCAGCTATCCTTTAAAAAAAAAAATCAATTGGTTTATGTCAGAATTAGAAGAAAGAATTGTTAGCTTGTGATTGTAAAGAGCTCACCAGTTTTACCGTGTACCCTAAAAGAGTTGCTCTGATTTTATGGAATGTAGAATAAAACAAAACAAAACAAACAAAAACCCCATACCAAAACCAAACCAAAAACCCCCTACCTGCTTTTATGTTAATATGCATTCTGGGAAAAAAAATTACACATCTTGTATAGCTATGGATATTCTGTGTGTGGTTTTAAGTTCTACTTTCCCGGTTTCCAGAGTGTAAGAGAGGTCATGTTAGAGACTGCTAAGAAATTAATTATATTTCATAGTTTTTAATAAAAACATACAACTTAGTAGTATCATTATAACAGTAACATAAATACACAAAATATTAGCGTTTCATTAATAGGGTATAACTTTGATGTCCTAATTACAGAGATGTTCACTACATCAAAGATAAGTATATGAATATTTTTCCATCTAAAATGATGTTTCGGGATGAAGAGTGCCCAAACTATGAAAGACCAAATTCTGTTTTCATACAGCCTCACTGATTTTAGCTTAAGTGAATATGAGAAGAGATTTGAATTTACAGTTACTGTGTAACAGAACTGCCAGGACTGTAACAGGTTTAGGTGTTTAAATGCTCATTCTCTGGCCAAATCCCCTATTCATCCCACTTATCACAATTGCCATAGCTAAGAAAATACAACTACTTTTGCAAATAAGGTGAGGAAGACGTAAACTTAGTAATTTATTAGCTTAAGGTATCACCCTCACCGCAAAAAAAAAAAAAAGGACCTTTAATTATGATATAATGCCAATGGTTTCAATATCAGAACAGCTTCCTGCATCACAAATACAGGAGCAAAGCTGGAACAAAGAAGCGAGAGATTAATCTGCAAAGCATGACACACTTTGATCATATGACAGTGTTTTCTTACTGTGACTCTGCTTCCGTTACCAAATGATTTGTGCATATTTAGTTAATTTATCAGCTGAATGCTACTGCAACACAGTGCCAGTTCCTCACTATGTCTTTACTGCAAATCAAGCTGGTTGTGAAAGCAGACTTTTCATAATCATGAAGTGAGATAATCCAGTTGGATTTTAAATCAGCATCCCCTCTCTTATTAGTAGCCTGATTTCTGGCAGCCCAGCATTTATCTTTCTGTACTACCTGTATTGGCAGTAGAGAGTGGATAAGGTCTTTGGTGAACTGGCTTGCTAGAAATGACCGAGCAAGGACATGATAACTGTGCAGCCTGATGATGTCTGCCTCACCTTTTATTCATGCCCTTTCTCCAGGCAAGAAGGCTGACTGCCTCCCCCAAGTTTTCATCTCCCTAACAAGAGGCTCCAAAATACTTCACTTTTACCTCCTTGGAGCCCATCTTCTTAACAATTCAAGAGGATGGTGCTGCCAAGCACTGGGGCTGAGCTGTCCTGTGCTCTCTGCCAGCTTCTCAACACTTCCAGCCCCACCACCCAACAGCAAAGGCTTCAGGGCTAGACATGAGTGGGGACCAGCACCAAAAATATGGGATCTAATGCATTAATGGGGTCCCTTCCAATGGGGTGCATTCTAAGATTCCCATCAGGGGGATGAAAAATAAGTAACATTTATTTTAGATGAGAGCCCTGACTGAGCTCTGTCTGCCAGCAGGCAGAAATGCTTGTTTCTTCTAGAGCAACCATCTCAAGCCCCTTTGTAATTGAGTAGTCCCAGAGGAGATTAAACCTAAGACCAAATTCATCCTTAATATAACATCACAAAAGTCATTGGAAGTGCAGCAGAAATTAATTCCTGCCTCAGCAACTACTTTCTGCCAACAGTTTTTAACTCAGCATTTAACTATTTAATGATAAAATACATGGGGATTAAATTCCATGAATTTGTCATCTGTTAGACTGCCATCCTTTTTCAAGTAACATGTCAAACACATTCTTAGTGCTGACACATAATGCAAAAATGTTGTCTATCAAGAAAAAAAATTCACACGGAAAAGAGTACAGTACTCATCCTCTTGCCCATTAACCCCAAGGTTCCCAAAACCTGAGTGTTTATGGCACACATCAAACCAAAACTCATAATAAAGGCAATAAAATCAAAAGGAAAAGGTAATAAGGGAAGAAGACAGAGCTTAAAGAAAAATCACACAGGGAAAGACCTCCTCCAGTTATCTGCTACTTATCCATGCTTTCTATGTGGTTTGTTGTCTGATCAGTTCTAGGACCTCACAAAGACTTCAGGTTTTGGGGGTTTGCCACTTGTTATATGCGAACTGTTGGCATTATACAGGTTTGCATGTATGCTGTTAAACCACTTCTGGAGCTGAATATTTAAAAATTGTCAAAACACAAAAAGGTGATTCAGAAGGTTGTTGTGACGAAAAGGCTCATCAGATCACCCTTTCAGGGACTGGTTATGGTTCAGTTTTACAGAGTGTCTCAAACTCATTGGATGACCTTGAATGGATCTCTTCCTTCAGTCCTTTTAAAATGGAAGAAATAAAATCTGTGTCACAGCAAAAGCACAGACTAACTCCCACTGCTCAGGTGTTACTGAGAGGGGGAATAAAAGTATTTAAGACTACTTGCTGTCACAGTAAGTTTGCTTGCATGTACTTTGACACTATTTACTAGTTGGACTCATCTGTGCTTTGGGATGCAAGAGAAACCACGTTTTTCTCTTTGGCTGTTACACACAGATCACACTCTTCTCAAAGCCCAAGAAAATGATGGTGGCAATCTTATTCTACCATAGGAAATATCTCACTGGGGAGTTCAACTGCTACCATCACCTCAAGGAAACATAACCTGAGAGAATGTCAATGACTCAGCATCATTGTCAACTGTGTCACTAACTGTGCAGCCTTGCAGCCACCCAAGGCGTGCTGTAAAAGCGTGCCAACTGAGAGTGGTCCATGTGGGGATGTTCCTCACCAGCTGCTTTGCAGCATCACCTCAAGTGAACGCAACACAGAAGCCAGATTGTAGTGAGTGAGTAGGCTGAGACAGATCCCCCTTTCCTCCACATCAGTAAGCTTTGTGGTGGGAGGAGTACTTTGAGAGAAACTTCCCTGCTTTCATGGCATCGTTTATGAACCACCGTGATGAAGGGGCCTTTGCAGCAAAACAGGCTTTCACCCAACGCAACCGCGGTGTCACAGGTCAGATTCCTACCCCCCCCCCCCCCCCCCCCCCGGTAACAAAGCCACCCAGCAGGTCCTGCGAGTCCCACGGCGAGGAGGGGAGAGCAGTCGCCCTAGCCCCTTCCACCCTCAGCCAGGACCTGCCCAGCTGCTCGGTCCCCGCTGCGGGGAAGGAAGGGGGCAGCACGCACCAGCAGATGATGGAGAAGTGCAGGACAGCGGTGCGGCTGTCCCTGGCCGTCTCGGACGGTGCCATGCCGGGCCAGGCCGTGCTATGCGTGTGCTGGGTGGTGGCGGGCCGTTGGGCGCTGGCCGTTGGGTACCGGCCAGCGAAGCCGGTTCCCGGTCGCGGGACGGCGGCACACCCAGCCCGGCCCCCGCCCGCCGCCCGGCCCCGCCGAGGGCGATCTGCATCTCTAGGGCAAACGCCAGCCGCGGTGCAGCCGTTGTGGCCAAACACGCATTTTTTTTTTCTTAGGAACAGCAGTTGAGAAAATGACTTGCATGGAAAGGTACAAAGGTACAAAATACGCCGGAAAGAGGTGTAAGTGAAAATTGTGCGGCAGTAAGTTTGAATGTCACAAGTGCCATCTTAATAATAAATTTTGCACACCTTTAAACATTATTTTCAGTGTTTTCTACAAGAATGCTGTAAACTCCCATAATTGTTTAATTTCTCTTTGATATAGACAGATGAAAGGGCTGTCTGCTCCACTGAAACCCTGTAAGCACTTTTCCACTGCGAGTATCCATTATGCAAAATGAGCTTTACGGCCATGTGACTGGTGAACATAAATTATGTATGGCTGGAGCATCTAAAAGCTTCCTAGTGGATGGCATTGGGTTACATCAGAGCTCAGCTTCTCAGCAACTCCCATGGCTTCTTTATGTTAATTACCTGCTGAAAGCCCATGTATGAAACCGACTGGCTTGCTTGCTTTGTTATGGCAAGATTACCGAGGCTAATGGGTCAGTAGACAGCAATATTGAAGGTGGAGGGGACCAGGGGACCAGGAAAAAGGAATTTATAGTGGAAGGTTGCTGGTTTTCTAGTCTCTCCATGCAACTTGCTTTTGAGGAGCAGTACACACAGATGCCATGTATAATACATGCTGCTTTTAATCTGTAATGCATTGTGCTGTGTTGAGAACCCCATGGGAAGATGCTATTCACTCACAGGCCTCCAACCCAAAACCTTGAAAACAATATCTGCCCAAAACACAGGTTAGTATACACATTGCAATGAGTTAGAATCTGTCATCAATAATTCTACTTAACTGTGGAAGCTTCCCTCAATAATTAACAGTTCTTGGACTTGATTTTGTATCTCTGCAGTCTGCTGACCTTCTCCATGGGACATTTAGTTTACACTGGAAATACTCTTGCAAGTACTGTGGAGTGAAAGCTTTCTCAAATGACCTTAAACTAACGGTCATAAGAACCAGCAGTAGTGATACTGCAGCAACTGTAAGACTTGTGTGGTTTTGTTTTGTAAGTACTCATAGCTTCTGAGGTGGGCTTTGCAATAGATGCTGCCTGGAACACTCATTGCTGATTCAGATGTGCCTGTCCATACTACAGCCACAGCAATGCCTTTCACTTACATGTGCTTCATCTTGAGTTTCCAGCAACTGGCTTACTCACATGTTTGCATGTGCTTCTGAGTCCTGGTCATAGTTCTCAAAATTCATGACTTTTTTGGCACTATTTGGAACTCCACAAATTTTGTGAGGCTCCCTAGGCCAAAAGATGCCTCAGCAGGAAAAAAATGCATTTACTATTTATTGGGAACTGGGAGAAAATAAATGGACTATTTCTGTGGTGATAGATTGAAGAAAGGAAAGTCACACAGAGCAGAAAGTCCCTGGACGACACCTAATACTCAGAAAAAAATTTGATGAGAGGAAGCAAACGCTACACAAAAATCCCTATCAAGTTACTAGTCCATAGCCTTGGGAGATATAACGTAGGTTACAGAATTTGTCTTGGACAATTTCTGCATCACAATAATGAGATAGTTGGACCTATGTACTGTTCAAACCCTGGCTCTACTATTATTTGATTGTGTGTTTTATGTCTCTTTAACCTTTCAAATAAAGGTAATACTTTTTGAGGGGTGGGAGGGAAGGGGATTCTGGTTTTAAATACCAGGTAGAATTTGATCGAAAACCTGAAATATGCTTCTTCAATTTAATCCAGAAAGATAGGACTGGGTGGGTGTACACTAGGTCAAGCTGTAGTAAGTATTCTTGCATAAGCAGAAAGTTGCAAAGCTCTTTATTACCATCATGGACATACTGCTTGCATAAAATGAAAGAGTATTTAATGAACACACACTTTGACTAAACAAAATCTTGACCTTAAATTAGGTGTGTGGGTGACCTGATTAAAAGTCATGCTAAAGAAGCTCCTTTCCTCTGACTTTCACCATAATTAGGACAATTTTAGAGCAAACTTTAAGGTAACTTGCATTTCCGCAACGTTGCAATGAGTGTTTTTAGGACAAAATTGCCTCTTCAGATTAGTGTATTCCCTCACTCCCCTCCATCTATCCAAGGGAAGATTTGGATACTTTGTGGTAAACAGACCATGTAAGACCTCTTGCTGATGATAGCTGTCTTGTAAAGAAACAGTAAAGTGCTAACATCTCTCAAATACTTAAGGTATTTTAAAGAAGTGCTTTAGACGATATTTAAGCACTTAAGCTAAAGTACAGTCATGAAAGCAAGTGAATCCGTTGTTTCCACCACTACCAGAAGCAATGAAAATATGTGACTGTAATAAACTGTGTTCCCCTAGAGCTGAAAATGCCTCCATGGTATTATTTAATTAATTTTCCTGTAGAAAGAAATGGGTAAAAGAGGTTGCCAAGTGAAAATTGAAAATCAAATCCCTTCTCTGCCACCCACTAAACCAAGGCTTTGGAAGGCTCTTTTCAATGTGAAAAGAAAAAGGAATTTGGTCAGTGTAGGAATCCTGGTGAATATTGTGCTTTGAGAAACCAATCACTACATTTTGTTTGTTTGTTTGGATTGCTGAGTTTTTATCTCTGCTAGTTGACCTGCCAGTGACAAAACGACATCTGTGCACAGGTTTTTGTTTCCTTTGAGATCTCAATAATGCCAACAATCAGGCATTACCTTGATCTGATCAATTTACTGTTAATAGAGATCTTCAGAGTCATAGTTATCTTTCAAACTTTAGTTTGAAATAAATCATTTGTCAGAATTCAGAAAATACAAAAGATTATACCTCGTTGCCATGATATTTAGAGCAGCAACGAAACCAGGACAGAACTGCAACCACCTTCTCCTTAAATATTATGACTTGACGTTATAGAAAACTCCGTGTCCTTCACTAGCCACATGCTTTACTATTATAGTCCACATGGGGAAGAGGACAGCTCCTCTTCTAAGTGCCTATGGCAAGCGAACTCTTGTGCACGAAAACCCAGTTCAGCAAAGCATGTCAGCAAATGCGTAAGACTGCTTCATTTCAGCAAACTATTTCAGAATGTGCTTAACTTTAATATGTACTTAGCTGAACCCTCTTGCAGAGTGGGGATTGATGGCTGAATTAAAGCATTAAACACTAATGACAGAGCTGGGAACACAAAATAGTATGTAAATTGGGACGTGTCAGGACTAGAATGAACTGGTTCAAACAGTGCAATCATTGCATGATTAAGATCTCTTGAAAGAATTGAAGCCATTAGAAAGGCTTAGGGTCTGGTGACTTGAGATAGGGGACAATCACCGACAATCTCTCCAGTCCGTACACTGTTGCAAATAATTCAGTTTTGGACCATCTGGTGGGAAGACTGGATGGACTTCTTTTCCACACAGAAACTGAAACATGTAAGTCTCTCTTGGAACAACATTAATCCTAGATGATGCCCAGGGCAGTGTTGGCTACTGATGTCCTTTTGACTAGGATGAACAATGAGGACACACAGCATGTTCTTTGACTGTTTTTAGTCCTGATACAAGGGGTAGTAGGGTCTATCTGAACAACTAAATCCCTTTTGTCCTGAGGCACTCTGATGAGTGCATCCCACAGGGCTCAGCCATTCACCCTTTGTGGTCCCTTGTGTCCACAGTACCTCTAGGAGGGTGACTATGGAGCTGAGGGCTGCGGTTTACACCATGTGCTGGTGACCCCCGTGCTTTATATTTGTCCCTCTTTAGACCCACTCAAGACAGCCAAACAACTTATGTGGTGACTCATGAAGATGGAGATATGGATAAAAGCCTATCCATCCAGAAGTGGCTGAGGTAATGCTTGTCGGAGAAAGCAAGTGCTTCATTTATGCTTGGCAGAAGATGCTATGTTTGCTCCTCCAAGTCTAAGTAGCATTTTATTGTGCTTCCCACATCTATTCTTTTTGTGATTTGTTTTGGTTTTTATATCCTGGATGTATACTTGAGTTAATTTCTGTTTAATAGTACAATCTATTATTAATGTCTGTGCTATAAACTATGAAATAGTGATACTGGTTTTACGTGTTACAGTAATTTGAACTGAAACAAAGTATTTTTTTCTTTACAATTAGAGTGGCAAATTAGACAGAAAACATCACCAATCTCAGAGGCTGGTAGATCAAACAGTAGCTCTGACATGAGCTTCTCTGCCTGATTTGCAGACCACATGCGAATGACCCTGGACTGTATTTGTGCATCAGAAATGTTTACACAATGAATCAATTAATTTTTAAGGAAGGAATGACATTAAGGGCAGCTTTGAAATATGCTCAAGGTAAAGTCCAGCTACAAAAATTTTGAAAAGAGAGAAAACATCTCCCTTCTCCACCAGAATAAATACAGACTTTACTGTGAAAAGAGATGCTTTTCTTTCTCTTTCTTTCTTTTTCTTTCTTTCTTTCTTTCTTTCTTTCTTTCTTTCTTTCTTTCTTTCTTTCTTTCTTTCTTTCTTTCTTTCTTTCTTTCTTTCTTTCTTTCTTTCTTTCTTTCTTTCTTTTCTTTCTTTCTTTCTTTTCTTTCTTTTCTTTCTTTCTTTCTTTCTTTCTTTCTTTCTTTCTTTCTTTCTTTTTTCTCTTTCTTTCTTTCTATCTTTCTTTCTTTCTTTCTTTCTTTCTTTCTTTCTTTCTTTCTTACTTCCTTCCTTCCTTCCTTCCTTCCTTCCTTCCTTCCTTTCTTTCTTTCTTTCTTTCTTTCTTTCTTTCTTTCTTTCTTTCTTTCTTTCTTTCTTTCTTTCTTTCTTTCTTTCTTTCTTTCTTTCTTTCTTTCTTTCTTTCTTTCTTTCTTTCTTTCTTTCTTTCTTCTTCTTCCTTCCTTCCTTCCTTCCTTCCTTCCTTCCTTCCTTCCTTTCTTTCTTTTTCTTTCTTTCTTTCTTTCTTTCTTTCTTTCTTTCTTTCTTTCTTTCTTTCTTTCTTTCTTTCTTTCTTTCTTTCTTCCTTCCTTCCTTCCTTCCTTCCTTCCTTCCTTCCTTCCTTCCTTCCTTCCTTCCTTCCTTCCTTCCTTCCTTCCTTCCTTCCTTCCTTCCTTTCCTTTCTTTCTTTCTTTCTTTCTTTCTTTCTTTCTCTTTCTTTCTTTCTTTCTTTCTTTCTTTCTTTCTTTCTTTCTTTCTTTCTTTCTTCCTTTCTTTCTTTCTTTCCTTTCTTTCTTTCTTTCTTTCTTTCTTTCTTTCTTTCTTTCTTTCTTTCTTTCTTTCTTTCTTTCTTTCTTTCTTTCTTTCTTTCTCTCTTGTAAAAATGACAGGTAAAAATGTGTCACTTAACTAGCCAGATTAAGCAATAATTTTCTTGAAAGTGTTTGTTGAAAGATTCAGCATAATAAATTTGGCATAATTAAATCATGAGGCAGTTAACAGTTAATCTCCTCTGAGAATGACTTCTATTATAACAAATAAAAATCCTGCCTCAGTAGTCCTTTGAAGGTAAAGCATGTATTATATGAGTGATGTGGTTTTATCTTCTCACCTTTTGAATGTCTTAGGCCAAAGTGGCATATCAAAGAAAATTTGTATTCATGTAGTGTCAGAGGTGACATGATTAAAACCGCATACAGTTGTATGTGTTCTCCAAATTTCATATTTGCAAGCACTGTATTCCTATTATTTTACAATTTTTTTTTTATCCTTCAGACTAGAAAATGAATCAGGAGATACCACAATTTATGCCTTGCTTCTAGTTACATAAAAGATATTTTCATTTAATACATGTATCTGAGATTACCAGATCTCACCAGTAAATGTGAGAAAGAAAGAAAGCACTCTGACAGACTTAACAAGCATCACCCCATAACCACTGTAGGAATAATGAAACCTGAAGTTCCAGGATCCATCTGAGTTGTTCAGATCCACCAGGACCCTGCTTTAAGCAGGGAGATAGACTAGACAACCTCCAGACACCCCAGGAAACGTAATTTATTCCATGATTGCTGCACAGTCTCTTTCTTAATTGCATCTGAAGTATTTGTGACTTGGCTATGTTTGAATTTTGTTCAGATAAGTAGAACATTAATTTACACTGCTAGCAATGACGTTGTTGTAGCTGCAGCAGTGTAAAGATATAGCCAAGAAAAACTTTATTAAAAAAATAGTATGTTTTTCTTAGGCTGGCTGATGCAGCATGAATAGATATAGATATTGTAAGCCCACAAATACTGTATTGGATCTGAAACAATCAACAAATGCAAAGTTGAATAAAGGTTGGGAACAAATGCTCTGGTCGAATGAGAGTGTGTTTCTTTTTCCCAGTATAACAAATTAGATTACACTTACGTGGTTTAGGATGAGAAGATGTCTTTTATAGTCATTTATGCTCTGTTTCCATTGCAATAAATTACAAAACCAACCTTTGTGAAACATTTGATATGAAATCCCCTTTTTGAGCAGTTTGCACATTTATACTCTGACCCCATAGCTTTGCATTGATGTAAAGGACCTTTGTGGGGTTTGATGTATGAGCAGCCCTGGTGGGTCTCTGGACCAGTCAATATTCTGACTTCTGATCCTGATCTTAAACTACATTCTTGACACTTATGAATACATTCCATGCTGCTAAATGTTCCTGAGATGGAACATTCACATCATTGCAAACTTCATTTTTTCAGCTGTGTGCTATTTGTAACATGGGACTGGCCCTAAGGTTGGCACTGTTGCAGTTTTGCATGAGCAAGGACTAGAACTGACTGAATATATAGGCTAAATATTCGTTTGCATTCAAAAGGGAGCTCCTATTTAACTGTGGTTGTAATCCTTTCATATTTATTTTCTACGAATATGCGATCAGGCTTTACTAGCATAATACTTGTCTGTGAGAATTCCCATGTGACTTCCCCATGGGAAGCAAACATTTAATTCAGATGTTGGGTCACCAAAAGGCAGTTCAGAATGTTCTGTCGACTTTCTTTAAAAATAATTATTCATATTAAATATTACACTCCTTGTGGATAAAGCTAAAAAATACTTGGCAGTATTACAGTCAGCAGGACAATTAACACTCACACTCTACTTGTTAATTTAGAAAGCTGTATCAATATAGATCAAAAGATGTTTGGGGCATAAATTAACGTCACTTGATTTACTGCAGAAGATACATTCCTGGTTGAAAATGTCAATCTGCATTATGAAATTCATAAATGAGATGATCTGCAGACCTGCAGTTATCCACTGAAGTAATTAATTCACAATTCTGTAACAAGCATATTTCAGACATGAACTGCAGATCTACAGGTGATCCAAGGTAAAATTTGTGACCAAAAAAAAAAAAAAAAAGAAAAATCCTGTTAAGGTCACCACATGTGAGTGAGAGATGCAGGACGTGGTTGCTTAGTTACTAAGCAGGACTACACCTGGAGCTCACAGTGCCTCCCATATGGGGATGGGTTTTGCATTTTATTTTTGAATGACATTACTGCTGAAAGTTAACATCTAAAACAAGGCAACTTTTACGAACAGCTACTCTGTTCTGGCAGCCTCAGTGCAACTGCAGCCAGTGGTAGTGTGACCATCTTTCCATCACAGAAGACAGAACCACAGGAATACTAATAGGCAAAACTTCATTCTTCAGAATTTCTCAGTGTACAGTATTCCTCATGCACGCAACTGAGGTTCAGCCTTGCAACATATTTCAAACCTGCAGCAATGCTTAATGTTTCCCCAGAAGTTACCCTTTTTCTTCTAAGAAAATAATTGAATTGTGTTTGCTGAAATGAAAATGTGTAGATAGATATTTAAGAGTACCACTGATTAATTTCTTTTTCTGCTTTGCCAATTCTTTATGCAACTATGCTTAGGACTAAATAACTTCTCTCATTAATTGTCATAATTTACATTTTAATGAATAAAGAAATATTGTAAATGTCCATCTATAAAAAATGATTTGATTCTTAATTTAAAACTTTTAAAATTGTGAAACTTTTAGAACTGATTCAGAGAAGTTTTAGGATACAGTGCAAGACAAATCACAGATGACAGTCATTCCTCTTTATCATTCTCATATTTGTCAGCTTTAACAAGATTAAAATTTCAAATGGGGAATTCTAACTTGTTGCATAGAAGAGACTTATTTTTTCAAATATGTTGTATAAAAAAGAAAACTTAGTCAACATGTACAAGATTTTTGCACTTTTAAGGCATAGAAGCCAGTATCTTGTGAATATGTCTCATTGTTTCAATGCACTCCAATAAAATAAAATCTCTTTTGTAATTCTTAAATGTTTTTGACAGATGACAGAAATCAATTGAAAAAAATCAGCTGCAGAACTTTCAAGATGAAATAGTAATTTATCTATTAAGTTCTTTTATATGTTATGCAGCAAGATGGGTAATTATCCATTAGAGTTTCCTATTATTGGATAGCATAACTTCCGAATGAAAACTCATAAACTATGGTTTATTTTTAAAAATTAAATGTCCAATTTTAGTATATTTTTAAAAATTTCAAATATTGATACTGTGTTTTCACTGCTATCTTGAAAATAATCAAGAAGACAGTGGATTATTCCCTTTTCAACTGTGCAACAATGTTAGAATCTGAAGTATTTTCCACATTTGAAGTCTTAGGGGCCACAGAAAAAAATATTTTTAAATCAAATTTTTAATTGTTTTCCTAATTGAAAGAGTTGCTAACATATTTTTGAGAATGCACAACGCTTTTGTTTTGGAAGACAACACCATTTTAACTATGAGTGACTCTTGGAAGACAGCATGATTTAATTTGCCATCAGAGCCACGTGCTCTATATGAATGACTCTGCATAATCTAATGGCATACTGTTTTTATGCTTCTGCAGCTGTCACCTTGTTTGTTTGTTTGTTTTTTTCCTCATTCTTGTATTTCTTAACTAAAAAGCAGATTTCAAACACTTGGTTTGCAGAAGTTACCCTGAAACTAACTTAGCACTCATAGCATTTAAGGATTCAAGTAGTTAAGAAACTTCTGTATGAACTGCACTAAGTATTGTGTTAATCTATGCACAGTCATTTCTCAAAGCATTTTTAAAAGTACAGAACATAATTTTTTTAGAGGCTGCATGCTAGAGGCAGGTTATCATCACAGTTATGGCCACAGTCTGTGTAGAATTGTAGCTTGACCAGGTGAAAACACATAATACATAGAGTCACCCAGTGAAAACACATAATACATGAGTCAACCTTACTGTGGTATTACTGCCCATGCAACCCTCATTTTGTACCTAATACTCAGATGATGTTTTCCATACAGCTAATATTTACCAGTGTGAAATGCAAAGGAAAGACGTCCAGTCATAATCTGACTTCCTACTGGAACAAGACCTGGAGTGATGCATCAGCACCCCCTTGTTTTCTTCCTCATTTTGTGGGAAGGAGCAGCAGGCAGAGACTGGCCAGGAGTGCTGTACTCCAGCAGCGGAACAATTAAGAGAGCACAAAGCCTCTTGCAGGTGAGCCTCAGCAGTTCCACGGGAGTGATTTTTTTTTTTCCTCTCTGATCTTTGGCTCATTCTCATGACAGTTCTTTAATTTTGGTTAGAGGCCACGGTAAAGGGAGATACCCATATCTCTTTTTTTTCTGAAGGAATCTTCCATCTCTGAAATCATTAGCTCCCCCATGCCATTCAAATTATTTCCCTCCCCCCGCCCTCTTTTTCCATTCCATTTTGGGGCTTCTTTCAACTGCCTTCCTTTGCTATCAGTTCCCAAAACCATATCGATAGGAAGCCTCCTTTCCCGCAAGTTGCTGAAGCCTGGCTGGGAGTAACCAAGAACCTCCAGTACAGGTTCTCCTGAGCAACTCCTATAACTGGTGGGTGCCCTGAAATATCACAGTAAAGCACAGCAGAAGCCACTGGCACAGTTTTGTAGTGTTATTCCTTGCACATCATCTCCTTAGCTGGGCTAAAAGAGTCCAAGCAATAGACAGAGTAATGACATATTTTACCTGGCAAAAAACAAAGATACATCTACTGCAATTTAATGTAGTCTTAGAATTACATAAAAAGACAGGTTTTTTTTTTAATGCTGTGATTAATTATTATTGAAGTGCTAGCTTTCTTTGGGCCAAATTCTACTTTGAAAATTAAATTTAATTGAGAGTTACTGTCCTTAGTGTTGCTCTGCACAGGTTTGATTGATGGATGCTGATTACTTCTTGCTCAAGTGAAAATGAATGCAATAAGACAGGACTCCTAAAGAGTGGATTATCACCTTCAGGGAGAAATCAAAGGTATTGGGAAGAACCTCAAATAAGGCATGGCTGAACACATTAATGACAGAGGGGTTAGTATTCACTGTCTGCTAGTTTGAAAGAAAGGAAGATTATTTGAGCTTGTGTGGCAAAGCTTTTTCACTCTCCCAAAGCCCAATTTGTTAACTATTAGTGTATGCTAAAAATCCTCAGCCCTTTGATAAAACGTTGGGAAATAAGAGGTGCATGGTTAAATCCAAAGTAATTTTTCACTAGCAGCAATATTATTAAGTGCAGTATTTTGCCGTGTCTGTTTTTGTTGGGTAGATAGCTGCTCGTGTTCTGCCAGTTAATCCTGTTCTTTTGTGGATTTTAATTACAAAACACCTAATAATGTGGGTTACTGCTTATAGTAAATAGCTGAAGGAATGAAGAGGTGATGTTGTCTATTAGGTGCAATATCCAGGTTTGGTTAAAACCAGGAAAAGGTGCTTGAGCTCTTGAAGTAGAAAGATTTTTCTAAAGCTTAACACAGATGTAAAAGACTTGCTCTCCAGTTTGGCAGAGATGCCTGAATCATAAGGACCTGGGAAATTTTGTCCAAGGGCAAAAATAATCAGATTTTGCCTGTCCATCCCTCCTAAATACTATTGCTAATTCTGCATGCCTCAGTGAAAAGCATTTTGCAGGTTTGTGAGATTTCTACATTTTCAGGTCTGTGTGGTTTTACCACAAGCTTTGTAGATCAGAGAAAAACAACTTATTTGTGCATTTCTCAAAGAGCAATAGTTCATGTGCCTGTGAAGCAGAGATGATAAAACATCTATGCTGTGGGCAGTTTCAATGCTCGCCTCAGGAGTGTTGCTGCTAGTCACCCTGCAAAGCCAGGGTAGCTTTTAATCATGGCCACTTGCACTAACTTCTGGTATTCTGAAACAACTGGGACTTGCTGAGGCCCTTAAAGTTGTCTTTTTGTTAGTTCACAAAACTCAGTAACTCTAATAGACTGGGTTTAGCCAGCATTTCTGGGTGAGGTCTCAGCAAAATTTGGATTATTTCATGTATGAAACCATACAGAAACTGAGCTCTTTGACAAGTCCCATCATCTTTATCTAGAGTGTGATTTTATCATTCTGCATCAGCCTAACCTTTCTGGGGACCTCTCATGGGTGAAAGTACTGAGCTGAGGAAAAAAAAAAGGTCAGGAGAAAATGTACTACAACAACCCCTTGTTAGTGAATGAATGCATACTCATGCATACTTCAGCTATCTGCTTTGATATCCAAATACACTAGAGCTATAGACAGGCTCAGAATGTGACCTTCAGTATCTTACCACCAGGGCATTTGTTCCTCAACTGGTTTCTTTAGTCTTAAGTTGTTATCCTAGTCTGTGTGAAGTAGTGAAGAAGCCTGGTAACCCCTGCTGTGCCAGAGAAGACTGTCCCTGTCTAGTGATGGTGGCCTAAGACTGACAAGAGTTGGGGTTGTTCAGTTTGGAGAAGAGAAGGTGCCGAGAAGACCTTATTGTGGCCTTACAATATCTGAAGGGGGCCTACAAGAAAGCTGGGGAGGGACTTTTTAGGGTATTGGGTAGTGATAGGACTATGGGGAATGGATCCAAGCCAGAGGAGAGGAGATTTAGATTAGACATTAGGAAAAAGATCTTCACCATGAGGGTGGTGAGACACTGGACAGGTTGCCCAGGGAGGTGGTAGAAGCCCCATCCCTTGATGGTTTTAAGGCCAGGTTGGATGTGGCTCTGGGCAACCTGATCTAGAGGAGGGTATCCCTGTACATGGCAGGGGGGTTGGAACTAGATGATCCTTGGGGTCCCCTCCAACGCTGACAATTCTGTGACAAACTCGAGCCTGACAATGGCATTTCCCAGCAATTCTTCTTCATCAACAGAATTCAACCTTTACTAAAACAGCTTTAGTGATTAGATAATGTTTATTGTCTGTCAAATAATCATATTATGTGGTGAAGCACAGCTTGTGCAGCTGAGAACACAACAATTTGTGGACAGAAATACCCTGGGAAAAGCCATTTCTGCTGCTTTTCTGCATGCACCTGTTGGCCTTTTATATTATGAGATATATCTTTCTGCATGGTGGTCAGAGTTCAACGGTTATTTGAAAAGAATGACACTTGACTGTGATTTTACTTGATCAAGCCTTTGGAATTCTTGAAATACACAGATTTATGGGTTTTTTTGGCTCTGTTTGTCCCTCACATATGGATACATATATATCTAACCTGGCTGATTATTATATACATATATATCTCTAAGCTGGTCATCTTTAACCACATGGAAGACAAGAAGGTTATCAGGAGTAGCCAACCTGGATTTACCAAGGGGAGATCCTGTCTGACTAATCTGATAGCCTTCTATGAAGTTATGACCAAGTGGGTAGATGAGGGAAGAGCAGTGGATGTCATATATCTTGACTTCAGTAAAGCTTTTGATACAATCTCCCATAACATCCTCATAGAAAAGCTCAGGAGATGTGGCATAGATGGTTGGTCAGTGAGGTGCATTGCAAACTGGCTCCACAACAGAGTTCAGAGGGTCATCATGAATGGCACAGAGTCAACTTGGAGGCCTGTGGCAAGTGGTGTCCCCCAGGGATCGATACTGGGTCCAGTTTTGTTCAATAGCTTTAACAACGACCTGGATGAGGGGATTGAGAGTACCCTCAGCAAGTTCATTGATGATACAAAACTGGGGGGGTTGACTGACACCTGTCAGGCTGTGCAGCCATCCAACGTGACCTGGACAGGCTGGAGAGCTGGGTGCAGGCCAACCTCCTGAAGTTTAATAAGGACAAGTGCAGGGTCCTGCATCTGGGGAGGAATAACAACAGGCACCAGTACAGGTTAGGGGCTGCCCTGCTGGAAAGAAGCTCCATAGAGAAAGACCTTGGAGCACTGGTGGATAGCAACAATGTGCCCTTGTGGCCACGAGAGCCAGTGGTACCCTGGAGTGCATCAAGAAAGGTGTGTCCAGCAGGTCTAGGGAGGTTCTTCTACCTCTCTACACTGCCCTGGTGAGACCACACCTGGAATACTGAGTCCAGTTTTGGGCCCCCCAGTTCAAGAGAGACAGAGACCTGCTGGAGAGAAACCCAACAGAGAGCCACAAGGATGATTAGGGGGCTTGAGCATCTCCCCTATGAAGAGAGACTGAGATCCCTGGGTCCATTTAGTCTTGAGAAGACTGAGAAGGGATCTGATCAATGTCTATAAATACCTGATGGGTGGGTGTCAGGAGGAGGGGGCCAGGCTCTTTTCGGTGATGCACAGTAATAAGACAAGGAACAATAGGTTCAAGCTTGAACATAGAAGATTTCACCTCAACATGAGGAGAAACTTCTTTACATGATGGTGATGGAGCACTGGGACAGGCTGCCCAGGGACGTTGTGGAGTCTCCTTCTCTGGAGACTTTCAAAACCCACCTGGATGCATTCCTGTGCAAACTACCCTAAGTGATCCTGCCCTGGCAGTGGGGGTTGGACCCGATGATATCTTGAGGTCCCTTCCAACCTCTAATACACTGTGATACTGTGATGCTGTGCAAGTAACTATTACGGAGGTATCCCCATTCTAAGAACAGCTACACTCACAACTTCAGTCTAAATTTGTCTTGTGAGAATGTGGAGGAAAAATACAAAATATAAACATGTCGGAGGCTATGCTATCCAATAATTGGACATTGGAGCAGGAAGTACTCTTATTTGATCAAAAATTATGCTGACATTTATTCCTTTTCTACATATTTAAAGTCCATCCACCTATAGAACATGATACTACAGCTTTGAGTACAAGAAATTAATTCAGCAAACACAAGGTCCTCATGACTCTATGATCAATTTCCCTTAAATAGTAGGGATAATATGAGGATGTATTTTGGGAGTGTTCATAGGACTGGGCCAGGGTTTTAGATAGAGAAAAGGGTAGTTCCTTTTTAGATAATGATCTAAAACTGTTTTAATATACCTGAATTGGTTCTCCTTCCTGCAGCAAACAATTTTCAGACTGTAAGTATTTACCTTTGCTTGTGCCTTTTGTTCACAGCTACATTGATGTATGCAGGAGCACATGTGAAAAAAGCTTTGACACCGGATTTTAACATGACAAGTATTTGAATATGGATCAGAGTATTCAGGGACTACATCAGAAAGGTCGCTACCACCTGTGAGCAAAGGTGATTAACACCATGCTCTTACTTGCTTTTAATTCACGGAGAAACTGCTGGATGTTGGAGGTCTGCTGACTTGTGATTGCCTGAGCTCTGCTTGGCACAACACCAGCTTCTGCTAAGGTTAGCTTTCCATGTGGATAGGGCTGCTGTGCATTTACCTACATCAGATAAGGGATAAAAAGACCTACTTTGCTTACCAAAATAATTGTTTGACCTTTAAGTATTCTCATACCAAGCTCACGAGAGACAATGTGATATCAACAAATGGTTATAAACAACAAAATCTGGGCTTTATAAACAGCAAAGCACAGGCTGCATGGGAACCTGCTGTGCTTTAGTGTGTTTTAGTGAGAGGGGTACTTGATTGTTATGGGCTTTCCAGTTACGTGCTGAACAACATGACAACTGTACCATGAGTAATATTCTTTCTCTCCTGTCCCTTCCCCAAGGTGAAAGTTACACATGCAGTGCACTGCTTTGTTTTGGCAAAAAGTTTTGTTTTAAACACACATGCTGCTATTTGTGTACCTTAGGAAAAGTGAGATTAAAGCAGAGGTCTTACACTTGGCACAAAAGATGCAGACTTGTCCTGTTCAATTTCTGAGGAAGTTCATTCCCTGTAATATTAAGTTTGTCATTATGGGAAGTTCTCTTTCAAGTGAGGAGCAAAGCTGCTTGTTGCAATCTTCACACAGAAACTTTAAGTGAATTTGAGACCCAGACCACTTAGTGCTTTTTGGACACAAGAGTCTTGGGCTGGACTCAGTGTTGTATGAAAACACTAAAAGAGGGTAGCTGTCCTAGTCGATGCTGATGAGATGGAGCATCACAGCCTTTGGTACTTGCTGTAATTTCCTAAGGACTCATGGCTTGTTGCTCATACACATGGTATGGCTTTAGTCTAGACAAGAGTTGAAAAAAACTTGCATGAGGAACAGGTGATCATCTGTCAGAATATGAAGGAGGTATTTTGGAACTGGAAGTGGTGTGGGGTGGTAGCAAGTAAGAGTTTGGCATCCATCAGAAGCCCCTGGAGCTCTGGCAAGCAGCTGACCCAGTGTGTCACTTATGATTTGATAACTTTAACCAAAGTCTACAGAAAATCCCCGGAGTTGTCTTCACACAATAGCATAGTGTCTTCCTATTGTAGAACTTACTTGTAACTATCTCCATCTGCTCTTCTCAAGACTTGGGAATAAGCTGATGGCAAAGATATTGTTGTAGACATTTAGAATTATTTTATGTACATGTGCTACTGACATCCAAGTCCAATTTGGCAGCATCCACATAGGGAGCTGGGTGAAGCTATGAAGGAGCTGGCTTTTGGGGGAAAGCAAAAAATGTATCAAAAGTATCAAAGGAAAGAAGTGGGGGTTTACAGCAATACATCAGTTAATGCACCTCTCAGGGAAACAGCTTCCAGTATTTTGGTGCAACCAGGACTCTGACTGCTTCCTTAAGTTAGAGAAACAGCATCTCATTGCTAACAGCATCAGCACAGACTTACAGAGGAGGGGGATGGATGCCTACTCAAAAGGCACCGATGGAAACTGATTTATCTACACTGGCTGGCCAGCCCGTGACTCTTGTGAACAGACTGACACTGTTCCCATGCTGTGCTATATCATATGACAGACTTCAAGGCTGTACCAACATAAGGCTGCTGAGTAACAGACTCAGCTGCAGAAAGAATGCTGCTAGCTGGGGCTTTTTAAGTTATGCTGACTTAAACTCTGAACTGTTTCTATCCTATGTTTCTATCCTATCCTGACTGCAGACTGGAACATGATTAGAATCCAGCTTCTGCTAGATAAGCCTGTAGATGTCTTTTGACTAACTTCTTCAGCTTGTTCAGGTGTGAGAACTTGAAACTCTGCATTCACTGGAGAGAAAGGATGTTCTCTGAACTGGCTACACTGCTATGTACTTAAGAGGTAAAGGCAAGATTTCTTCTCCAATCATTCACTGCCAGATCAAAACTCACGTGGCATACAGAAAAATGCATTAGTTAAGCTGTTCTGAAGGAATCAAATGATCATGAGGTTACAATGTGAGGGTGTAATCAAAGGGGTGCAGTGGCAATACTGTTACACAGCCATCTTCAAAGAGAGTGCTTTTGTCTGGGATTTCAACCTCAGTCTCAGCTTGTTATTTCTTCCCAAAAGGTATGACAATTAGTAGTAGCACTGAGTGACCTCCTGTGACCAGTAGATGACATTATTTTTTTCTGCTGGTTATCATAAATAACATTTACTATTAAAACATGGAATAAACCCTCTATTTTTTTCCAAAAATCAGGTTTTGTTTTGAAAGAAATGTATTTCTGTGATTCATGATCAAATCTGCCTAAAAGATTCTGGGATGGAGCTTTTCTGATCAGACTGTTTTGTTGGAAAAGAAAAAGAAAAGAAGCACCTTCTTTGTCAAGGGGGTGTAAAGTTGCCAGGATCAAAAGTCAGAACTTCCAACTATTCTGAAAGGACCAAGAATATTTTTACAATGCAATGTCTGGTGACAAAATCACTTCAGAAAACTCATGTCACCAGACAAAATTAATTCAAAAGTGATCACATCATAGTTTTTTCTTTTATTCTAGATCTCAGCCTCTCTCATAAATAAACAAATAGGCAATTTACTAGATTAGTCCTGCAAGTTCTAAAAATAGGCAGTAATTAATTAAAGGGGTTTGGGAAAAAAAATACAGCATTTGGCTGACATCATGAAATTTGTCCCTCCACTTCAGCCCTCACCTGCACCACCACATTTCAGGTCACTGAAGAATGCTCACTGCCCTCTCAAGTGTGCCATCACATATGCTTACTGTGATCAGCACTAGTCAGTGAAATGATCTAATTTAGGCCCCAAAATACTGTAAGCAAGTGAGCTGGTGCATAGGAAGTGTTAACCTGTACAGAAAGGGTGAGAACAAGCCCTGTGCTTGCACATAATGTTGTGTAACATCCTAGCCCAGTGCACAGTCGAGGCTGGTGTTTTGTGGAATTGCCCACTCCTCCTGTATTAATTAATTAGAAGGTGACAAGGACACTCCAGCCATTGGCCCCTGGTCATTCTCTGCTCATTCATTAAATGGTGCCTGGCCCAGGGTGATTACCGCTCTTCTAAGGGATTTAGGAGCTAAGGCAGTTGAGGTCTGGTTCCCAGGAGATACTCTGCTGTAGAAGTTACAAGGGTTGAATATAACAGGTGTGGGCTCCTTCATCTCAGCTGGCCTTACTGACTGAGAATGGTCATGGGTATTGCTCATTTATGAAGTTGTCTGCCTACATACTCCTTCATACATCTATTGCCCATACCACACAATTTATAAAGGCATCTTTATTATCCACTGTCCTTCTGCAAACTGTCACTGGAGCTTGAACACCTCTGGAGAGGACATGGAGGCTCTTGCAGCCCTATTTGGCTTACGTTTGTTCACTCTTCAGCATCAGGCTGAGTGTAGCTCTCAGCCCCTGAATACAATTGAATGGAAACTACAAAATAATCAGTTTTTTGGGCTGAAAAAAGATATTCCAGGCAATGTTTCTGAATAATTTTGATGCAGAACTGCCATCTTTGTTAGTTAACACTGGTTTTAGCAATGAAACTGCATTGCTTTGGGTAGAATGCAGCACTTCTCTGCTTTCTTAGGAAAAAAGAATTGTGCTGATTTGTGGGTTTTTTTTTCTTATACAGACTTCATTTGTTTGCACACAAGATATGAGTAATGAAGAAGCCTACAAAATTCAGTTGCTGAAATTCTGTCAAGAGTTTGCAAGAAACTAAACAAACAGAAAAACAGCCCATCAAATAAAAATGGCTGATTGATGCAAAAGGCAACACAGATGGAGGTAATGGGGTTTCAAAAGAGGAATTAGAGAGGATGTGAATGGAGGCTCATAAAGCTGCAGCAATTCAGCTTTGCCATGAATTGCAGTGGGAAATCCTCATTACAGAAGATATTTCTGTGCTGTACCCACCCATGAGAGCTTTGCTAGGACAACCACAGGGAAAGCATGATCTAGTGGTGGCTGCAAGATGCAGCAATCAGCATTCCTGAGCCCTGCCAGGCTGTGCTGCTGACTCATGCCGTCACCCCGAATTAGTCATTCATTGCCAGATTCTTCGACCTGACCTTGTCAAGGTGCTGCAAACAAGGAAGCAAAACAGACTTACCTTTGGCAACTCTGGCAAACAAGTTTTATCATGTCATACTTCAGCTTCCCCTGTGCCACTAGATAAGTAGCATGGCCAGAGAGCAAGCTTTGGGCCATGACAGGACATTTCTGGGGCTGGGGGCTCTTGGCCTGGCACGGCAGAGCCATGAAAGAGTTGTTTGTAGCAGAGGAGGATGAGGTAAGCTTGACTGTTGTAAAGGAAACATGAGGGTTGATGGAAAGCTCTTTGAACACAGGTAGTGGAGAAGCTGGTGGATCAGCACATCCTGTGGGAAAGACCAGTGAGAAAGGAGGATGCAGAGCCCTAGGGAGGGAAATGAATGCACAAATTCATGCCACGTCAGCTCAGATGAAGAACTCATCTCCCTCTAGATAGTGGCTGGCCTGAAGTCTTCCATCAAATGGGAAAAAGACCATTCACTGTTCCTAACAGTGGACTGATGAATCTGGGAGGGCTGCAAAACATGGCAATTTTTCTGTATTTTATTCCACCGGTTTCTCACCAGAGGGTATGTTGCATTGATATTTGGGTAGGGCTGTCCTTGGCATGACAGTCTCTCTGTCTCAAGGCAATTGCTGTGACATCCACCTTCTTTGTTATGGCATCAGATGTGAGGAACCTCATCTGTGTCAGAAAAAGATCACCAGAAGTTTCTGAAACACTTCACTTGGGGCTGGGTTTTTCCTGAAGGTTTCTCTCTGTAGTGCCTCTCTGTAAGGTCTCTTGTACCTCTCTGTAACATCTCTTGTATTATCACCTTTGACCACTAATGCTGAATTGGACTAACAGAGATTTGACTTAAACCTGACTGGAAAAGCATAAAAAAATGAGCTGACACCTGAGTGGTGCTTGGTTAGACCTGTAAGCTCAGAGAAGGAGCTGTAATTGCCCTTCTCCCTGCCAGAGCTTAAGCACCCCTCGCCTCTCAATGCTGGCTCTGGAGCAAACTTTCCTATTGGGAAAAAGGTATCTCCCATGGGAGATACCTTTGTCATTAACCACACTGTTGTATCCAGAAAATTCAACCTGTATTCCAGTCTATTGAAAATAAGTGCCAGCAAAGTGTTCATTTTTGGCTGTAGCTGCACAAGTCCCATCACTGGTAACAATCACAGAATCATAGAACGGTCTGGGTTGGAAGTGGTCTCTGAACGTCATCTAGTCCAAATCCCACTGCAGTCAGCAGGGGCATTCTCATCTACATCTGATTGCCCAGAGCCCTGTCAAGCCTCACTTTGAATATCTCCAGGGATGGGGCTCCAACCACCTCCCTGGGCAACCTGTTCCAGTGTTCCACTACCCTCATGGTAAAGAACTTCCTCCTAACATCTAATCTAAATCTGCTCTTTTCTAGTTTGAACCCATTGTCCCTTATCACCGCAGGCCTTTGTAAACATTCTCTCCCTACCCTTCCTGTGGGCTCCCTTCAGGTACTGGAAGGTCACTATTAGGTCTCTCTGGAGCCTCCTCTTCTCCAGGCTGAACAACCCCAGCTCCCTCAGCCTGTTCTCATAGCAGAGATACTCCAATCCCTTGATCTTTTTTTTTTTGGCCCTCCTCTGGACCTGCTCCATCAGGTCCATGTCCTTCCTGTATTGAGGGTTCCAGACCTGGACACAGTACTCCAGGTGAGGTCTCACCAGAGAAAAGTGGCAGAATCACCTCTCTGGATCTGCTGGCCATGCATCTTTTGATGCAGCCCAGGATGTGATTTGCCTTCTGGGCTGCAAGGGCACACTGTCTGCTCATGTCCAGCTTCTCATCCATCAGCAGCCCCAAGTCCTTTTCCTCAGGGCTGCTTTCTATCACCTCATCCCCCAGTCTGTATTGATAGTGAAAATTGTTCTAGCCCAGGTGCTGGACCCTACACTTGCTCTTGTTGAACCTCACAAGGTTCACCTAGGCGCATCTCTCCAGCTTGTCCAGGTCCCTCTGGATGGCATCCCATCCCTCTGGTATTCCTACAGCACCACTCAGCTTGGTGTCATCTGTAAACTTGCTGATGTTGCATACAATCTCACTGTCTGTATCGATTAAAAATATTAAACAGTACAGGTCCCAGTACAGACCCCTGAGGGACACCACTTGTCCCTGCTCTCCATATGGAATTCAAGCCATTGAGCACTACCCTCTGGATGCAACCATCCACTGAACGGTCCACTCATCAAATCCATATCTCTCCAACTTGGTGAGCAGGATGTCGTGCGGGACCATGTCAGAGGTCTTGCAGAAGTCCTTATCTATCAGCCGTGGGAAAGATTTTGAAGGAGAGGCAAATGAAAGGCTATGCTGCAGAGCTGTATATGTGTCATTAAAGACAGTCCAGGCTCCTGCTGCAGTAGGTAGCCGAGACACACACATGGGTGACAAACTGTGTTCTGAGTCCCCTGCCCTGTTTCCTGGTTTGAGGTGGGTCTCAGCTCTTCTGTTCTGGGCTGATGAGGGTAAGGCATGGGAGTAAGCCATATAATCCCTATTTTTGTTACTGTGACCCTTCAGTGTCATCCAAAAACCTTCGGGGAGTGATTCGTAAAACTGGATTTAGAGCACACAGGCTGCACTAATGGGGCTGTAGGAAGAGGTGAGTGACTAGAAACCTTCACAGGTACAGGCTAAGCTTGGCTATGTACCATGGACAATGCCAAAAGCTGTCTAGAACTGTTTGTACTAACCCACCAGTCAGGTTTTATTTTAGGAGGTAGGTTTCTATCAAACTGCAGAGCCTCCTCAGCACTCCAGCACTCACCCACAGAGCTGGTGGATATCCCTTTATGTGAAGGCTCACCCTGACACCACAAAGTGCTCTGTAAGGAGCAAGCCTTCACTCAGAGGGAGATACCTCAATGCAGTAAGTGCCTCTTGTTTCTGCTCTGCGACTCTGTTTGAAAACCAGGCTAGTAAAATGTCTTTGCCAACTTCAATCCCCAGATAGCACAACAGAGCCTTATGTCCTTTGTGCTGCTTCCAGCTACAGCATTGCTTTGCTAAACATATTAAGTGTTAAATTTTTTGTACTCTCTTGGTATAGACAGATAAAAATAATACTTATGCTGGGGCCAGCCCATTTGAACTAGTGAAATGTTGACAACTCCCAGTTGTCTTTGAATAGATACATTTCAAAGTATTGCCCAAATACTTTGGAACAATATTCAAACTATGGTGTTCTTTTTTTTTTTTAAATATTTTATGTGATGTTTGCAAGATATTTGGATATCTGCAAACTATTGGATATGACCCTCAGCTTGTGTTGAGTGCTAAACAACATGCTTCAGAACTGCAGGACTACAGCTTCTCTCCTGACAACCGGTGACTTGCACAATGCTGTTCTTTTTTGACATTTTTTGCAGGTAATTCATGCTAAATTTGTGAATCATTTGCAGAATGGTTTCTAATTGCTAAGAGAAAAACCATTACGTTATCTCAGAAGTTGCAGTAAATTAAATTTATTTGCTGTGCACCTATATGTTTTATCTACTCTTTGAAAATAACTTTAAGCTAAATCCCTCTTTCTAAAATGGGCATTTTTTCTGTCACCACTGGAGCTGCATATGTATTACTTGACAAACTGTCTTGTTAAATTCTTTTGAGAAAATATTCGTTGAGTGTTGCATGTGCAAATTCTTCTGTAGCCAGTGGGAAGAGTGAGAGCTGCGTATCTGAGAGCCCAGACCATCAGATGACCAAACAGGATGAGAGGAACGATGTGAATGGTAAACTGTGATACCATTAATATGCTGGAAGGATACAGAGTGACATGCTTTTCTGGACACAGAACCACTTTCCAGTGATGAGGAAAACTGGGGAAAGTGGACACATTTGAGAAGCTGGGAAAGAGATGTAGCAACTAAAGCTAGTGGGAGAGCATGACTGTACCTACTGTCAGAGTTTCAGTGCACCAAAGCCCGGGTGCCTCACCCCGTAATGACACAGCTAAATGGAAAGATCTTGTTTCTTTTGTGTCTCCACCCAGTTAGATAAAGATATAGCTAAGGAAAGCCAGGTCACACCTGTCTAGTGGCACCTTTTCCTCTCTCATTAAATCCATTACCTTCACAGATAGATTTATCTCGGAATAGAGATAAAGGGAGGTTCTTTTTGTTTGTTTGCTGTATTCTTTTTTATTTTAGAGGAAGTGTATAATACTGAAAGGTGCAGATTACAGTTGCTCTTACTTTCTCTACACTTTGGTGGCAGGATAGGAGCTGCTGAATCTGCTATGCTTGATCCACTAGAGAATAAATGTGTAAATAAAAAGTTGAGGCTGCACAGATTATAGCCCTACGACAGTAGTCCATTAAAAGCCATGAAGTAAAATCAGGGATATCTTAAGTAATTTCATGGAATGAAAAGCCTTTATGGTTTTGTTTTAAATAATTTTACATATCCTTTTTACCTTTTTGTGTAATATGACTTGAAGGAATTTACATTCACCTCAAAATACTTGTTAATGCAATGGAAATACTTCAGTGTCTAGTGTAGTCAGTTCTGGTTCTTTCATCAATACTTTGTCTGGGGAAATCCTCCTTATTTCTCACAGCTAATCCAAATCAGGATAATAAAATTTGACCTACAATGAATTAGAGATGCAGATGAATTAGAAGATGTGACTCAGCTGAGAAAGCATAGGTTTCAGTTAATCACGGAATTATCTGTCCTGAAGCAAAAACCCTTCTTGAATGTACTATTTGTTCAGATGATGGATATTTTTTCAACTTCAAACTTCTATCAGAATGATAAAAGTCTTCGTGTTGAAACTTTTACAGGTGCTTCATGCAGCATTGATTAAATTACTCCAGAGTAAATGTGGCTGGGAAGATGTGACAGTGATTCTATTCATTGCACAAGCACCTCAGTCAGTCTGCTCAGGTTTCTGGAAGCCTCTGTGGTCTGATTCACTATTTCCTTACTGTTTGTTCTGGGACTGGGAGTAACTATGCAAACATGATGTTGATGCAATATTGTAGGGAGTATCTAGGCTAATCCCTGCATTCAGCTTCTGAACATGTTTGTTGAGAGCAAGGGGTTGGATTCCTTACTATCTTCCATCCTGTGCTGTCTGTAAGCCCATGGAGCTATAGCCTCACACAAAGAGTTTTACTTATTTTCTAACTGTAATTCACCATGCACAAGCCAGTGGAAGAGAAAATTTCTAGTATATAGTGGACACATTCTGACAATTGGCATATCACACTCAAAACCTTTTTAAAAATTGTCAGTTTCTGAGAAATCATCCTTGTCTTCAAAATCACCTTAAGGTCATCAAGCTAACATTTTGGTTTCAGTATGGATGTCTAGGCACTTTCAGGGCAGAATTAGAGTTTTTTTCTAATACATCCAAAGATTTAGTTGTTCTACCAGGACTCTTCGGTGACTCAGAGGTTAGTTGGAGGGCCAATATAGGAGCTATGAACATGATTTTAGAGATCTGTGCCACTTCTTAATATGCATTTCAGGAAGTATCAATGTCAGCTAAGACTTAGCACCTTCAGTAGAGACATCTACATCTGAGCTGGTCCTCTATGTCCCATTCCAGTAACTGTGAGACACATCTGACCTATTTTACGAGGAAGAGTAAGAAAGCTGCTGCCCTCCATCAGTCATGAAGGGATCCATGCAAAGCCTCAGATGCGGAAGTCTGCAGCCAGTTTGGGACACTGCACCCTTTGCAGCTGAGCAAGAAACAGGATTTGATACGTGAAACTTGTTTGCAGTAGTAGAATGTGTAAAGCAGGAAAAAACATCAGACCTTCCAGACCTGCTTTGCAGTTCCTGATACTTCAGGGAGTGTTGTGTTAGTTTTGGAGACATTTGTGAGGGAGGAGGATTTAACTTTTGTTATAAGGACTGCAAAGTTTCTAAGAACAGGGTGGATGGTGCTTGCAAGCCTCTTTAGGAAAGAAAAGATTGACTTCTGTGTCTCTGCAGACACTGCCACTTTTTGTTGCAAAGCAGAGATACAGAGATCTGAAAGATTTTCTGTTTAATATCCCAGCCAGAACTACAAGGATATGAATGATTCTTTAGAAGAGCACAACTAGAAGATTGCACTTTCTGGCTCTGGCTGTGTAACATTTAATTGTAGGTGGATGTGATGGTTTGACATTGTAAATGATACATGGCCTGCAGACAGGCGGGACAGAAGTGCATGGGACTTGAGACGCATCTAAGAATGATGAAGTCTCAAGGCAGATGTGGCTTTCTGCCATCTTTGGAAGGCTGTGATCATAGGGGGAGGTCTCCAATGACTGGAAAAAGGAAAATGTCACATCCAAAGGGTGAGAAAGGATCCAAAGAACTGCACAATCTTTGGCCTAACCTGGAAAGATTATCAGCATACCTCCTGAAAGCTGTGACTGGACACATGAAGTGGGAAGCAGATAACTGGGAACAGTCAGAAAGGCTTTAGACTTTAGCCTGATTCATGCCTGATCACCCTGCCTGCTTTCTGTGATGAGATGACTGGCTCTGTTAACAAGGGGAGAGCAATGCTTATTAACAAAGATCTTAAACTAGCTCCAATACTGGCCCCTCTGGCACTAGCAACCAGCTGGCAGTGGGACTTTGCACCTCTCACCACAAATATTTAAGGCCAGGGATTCAGCCAGCTTTCCACTCACCGTATTCTCCACTTACCTGTTTCAGCAGTTTGGTTCTAAGGATGCTATGAGAGGCTACAGTGAAGGACAATCTCAAGTCAGGAGGCAAATGGTGCACGCTGCAACAAAGGCAGTTCTGATCAGATAAAAAGAAAGCAAAACTTCACAGGGGAGTTGTTTGCCTGGTGAGGTTCTGCAATCCCTCTCCTTGGAGATGCTCACAACTCAGCTACCAGAGGCTTTGAGCAACCTGATCTGAGACAGCCCTGTTCTAGTGAAGGGATGGACCAGATGGATGAGAGGCACACAGACAAGTCCCTTCAAAACTGTATTATTCTATGATCTATTCTGTGGTGCGTTTATACGTAGGTGTGCAGGAGACTTTCAGCACCATCTCTGGCCTTGTGTGGGAGGCTGTTTTGTAACCTTAATTCAAAACAGCCATGTCTGGCTTTCTTGAGAGAAGAGACTGAGAGCTGATGCTTTTGTTTCCATTTCTGTTACGGAGGTGTTAGGATCACCAAAGCTACCACTGTGTGCAGCACTAATTACCACCTATTTGAGAAAAGGAATATGGGGCTGTGTTGCTCTCTTACAAGGTCAGGTGTGGAAGCTGTTTGGGCAATGGGAGAGGGCCTGTGCTACCTGACAGAGGAAGGGCCTCAGGACAGAGCTGTCAGTCTACTGTTTATCACCCCCAATACATGTCTGTTTTGTGTGAGAGTTTGTTGTTCATTAAAAATATTAAAAATCTGTAACAATATTTCAACGTGGTCTTGCTGCACAGAGGCTGCTAGAGAGGAGCACAGATAGACCCATGGGGAACAGTAGGGCAGTACATAGGTTCTCTGTCCTCTGCATAAGAAACAGAACAATCTTCAAGGGCTCAGCCCACAGTAAAAGTTTTCACGACATCATCAGTGTTTAATCTAAGAAATATATATTATTATTTCCTCCAGTATCACAATAGAGATAATGCCTGCGAATGGATAGGAAAGCTCCACATTGAGAGGCTGCATCTGTGTATACTTATTGCCATCTGTGCTTGTTCTGGATCTTCTAAAAGGTGCATCAGGCAGAACACTCGGACCCATTTTATAGCAAACCTATCTACACTGAGATTCCCTCTGTGGTCAGACGAAAGACACAGGTATTTTCAGGGAGCAATTTCTCTCTTTCAATAGCACACCTTCAAAATAGATGGTACAGCTTCCTGGCAGCACCTGCTTCTTTCCAGCTATTAGATAGGAAGCGTGGGTGACAGGCTCACATGCAGATATCTCCACTGTAAACATCAAAGGTGAGGATTCAGCTCACCCTGATATTAGGATATTTGGGTCCTGCATGCACTGTATGAGGGTTTAATTGCCCTGAGTGAATGGCTGCAAGACCCTCACATGTGCACCCTGTACCCCTTGTGCTAGGGGGTGCATTAGAGCTCAGATTCTGGTGCCTAGTCCTTGCTTCAGCTATGTTATAGTCTAAGTGTGCCCTCCTGCCCATCCCCTGCTGATCCAAACTTGCTCCTGGACTCCTTACATTGGCTTCACACATACTTGCTTGTGGCTGTCTTCTGAAAGGGTCGATTCACCTCAGCTCTGGTGCCATTTGATGTTGGATACCCTGCTTAGTCTTGAGCTACTGCTCCAACAGTCTCCCACAGGTCCTCCACCAGCCTTGCTAGGATGTCACAGCCACTCAAAGGGGTCTAAAATGGTGTTAAACACCAATGGGCAGGCAGCTGGACTGTGTGTCAGGTGTCTAAAGCATTAAGTGTCTGCATGGGAGCAAGGTATCTAATCTTTTGCTACAGTCTGTAAGGATCTAGATCATATAGTCAGTAAAGTTTGGAGAGCAATTTGGCTGACCAAGTGTTGTGGTTTACCTTATGAGGAGAAGAGCAGCTTACTAGGCTCCACTTACATCCAGGCACTAGTTTAGGGAAGCTAAATCCTACCTGTGGTGACTAAAAAAAGATAAATACATTTATGACACTTTTTGTGTCAAACAATACAATTTTCACCTGAGAAGCACAGAAAAGCAAAAGCTTTTTGGATATTTAAGGTCCAGTGACGGCATCTGAACGTGCAATCACACACTTTCAGTACAGTGTACCAAGCACACTCTCACAAAACATATCTTTTGTTTATAGTTGTCTGGATTTACAAACACTCTCTGGAAGAACACTCACTGTATACAATGTATTTTTTGCTTCTGTAAACTATAAACGTGGAATTATAAATAGTAATTTTAGAATTTTTGCATATGGTCTCCTGCGTTTTGTGATTCCATCTCTACAACGAGTAAATGACAATACTGGTAGTGTAGAATGATGATCTCTTTTTGCCCAGTCTTCTCTGCTCAGTTCTGTGGTATTGTTATAGCCTTTTCTGTTGCCATAGAAATGATTGATATATCCAATCACAGCATTCTTGCCATACTTTTGCCTCTACATATTGTGTACCTTGCTCTTTAGACCAGAATCTCACTTGGCTTTTTGATATTTTGGGTTATGTTCTGCAAAGAAAAAAAATTAAAATGGAAGGAAATTTTGGCTTTCAGAAGGTTGAAACTAATCTGAAAGGTAAAGCTGCATATATTAATACTGTGAACCTCCATGATTTTACTGTAAGCCGTGTGACATTTGGTGCTTTTACTAATTCCTGACTCTGGCAAGTGGTGACTTTGTGAGAATCTTAATATCCTGTAATACAAAATGTGTATTTGCTTTGTTTAAAGCTTCATAGCCACAGAACTTGAAAAAGCAAAAGTAAATTTAAAGAGCTGCCTTTTTTTTTTTTTTTTTGCTGGATGCTGACTTTAGGAGGAATGAATTATGGTTTTTTTTTTCAGATTTGGGTTTCCCTTTCAAGAAAGTACAAGAGAAAAATAACTACTCAAGCTATTATTTGACATGACAAAATGAATAGCAGTCAGATTGACCAATTTAATTCTGATTCACATGTTTCAAAACTTAGTAATGCAGGATGGCTACTTCCAGACTGGGATGTTCGTTCCACAGCCATTTATCACCCTAAGAAATACCCTGGGGCTGCTTGAACTTCCTTTCCGTTGGCTTCCCCTTCCCCCAGCAGTGCCTGGAAGGATATGGCAGCAGACAGACATCCCCTTCCCTTGTCTGTGGACAATAAACCTTTTTGCCCCCCCCTTTTAATTTCTTTGCCCATATCTCCACGAAGGCCCTTACACAAGTCCCTCACACACCCTCTATACAGGAAAGAGGGCTTTCTGTTCATCTAAGGCATTTTCAACATGTGAGTGCTTTCATCTTGGAGCTAAGGAAACCGATGTAAAGGAAACCAACACAAGCTGGTTCTTAGGAAAGGGGGCTGCATGGCTTTGCACCCATCTGCCACCTTCTGTCAAGATACTCAGCATTTGACTCATGCTCCAAAGGATCGTCTAGAAACAGGGCAGCCCAACCAGAAACAGAAAGGGCTTTCAAGTGCAATTCAGGCCAAGCATGGATGGACCACTAAGCAGAGTAGATTTAGGCTAGATTTCGACTAGATCTAAGGAAGAATTTTTTTTTTTAATGAGGGTGGATAAATACTGGAACAGGTTGCTCAGAGAAGTGGTAAAGGCCCCATGCCTGACAAGATTCAAGATCAGGTTGAATGGAGCTCTGAGCAACCTGATCTAGTTGAAGATGTGACCTCTAAATGTCCCTTCTGTGACAATTAAACTTCTTTCTCAACCTCTTGCCTTTTGGGGAGGCTCTGTAGCCTGGAGTTGCCCATGCCACCGGTTTCTAGCATATGCCACTAGGAGGCTCAAGATGGAATCTGCTGCAGGCAGCAGCTCTCAGTGGGTGTGGGGGTGTGTGTGTGTGTGTGGTGTGGGGGAATTTGGGAATTATCCATGGGCGGTGAGAACCACCCTCATCGCTCTTGTAGTTTTCAGATCTTGGTTGTAGATGCTGGAGGAGGGAAAGGGGCATCCTCTGAGATGGGAACAAGCTCGTACTCATTTCTCACATGAAATGAAACACACTGAGTTTTCTCATGATTTATTCTTTGAGAATTGGGACAAGTGATAGCTTGGAGCCTAGAAGTCCTCCCTGGAATACCAGTCATGCTTCCCCCAGCCCCACTTAGCTAAGAGAAAAAAATGTGTATTATTCTTCTATTTTAAGCTTTAGCAAAAGCAATTGTTGGCATCATCAAGGGCTTGTTTTGACCTGAGGCTGCCTTGAGAGCACACCATGGATGAGAAGTCAGAGTCCAAAGTACAGGACACTGCAAGGGTGATCCTCACAAGGATCCCTTTTATGACTGCCACTCTTTGGACCTTTTCCCCAAACGTTCCCTGAAGGAATTGATTAGTCCCTATTTCTTGCTTCCCTCCATACCAAACCTCTGTATTTTCTGCCTATTCCTATTCACTGTCATTTCAGGGTGCTCCTTGGGTTGCCCTTCCCTCCACACTTGGGGCTTTTCCTTTACAGGCATCTCTTTTCTTTCTCTTCCAGGCAGTGCATTTCCACACTTCAGGAGCATTGCGTTCCTCCCTGCCCCTTTCCCTTCACTGATATTTGTCCGGGCATCAAAGCTGTGGTTTGGCACACACTCCCTGCGATGGTGTTGGTGGCAGCTCAGGCACCTCCCATTGCTCTGTCCCACCTACCACCATGAGCTGCTCCAGCAGCGCGCAGGGGGCAGGTGAAAGGATGCTGTGGGCAAGAGCTGGGAAGCCGGGATGCACAGCTCAGCCCTCTCTGGAAAACCTCGCCCTGCTCCCTGGGGAGGCCAGTGCTGGATTTGTCAGGGTGCCAACACCTCAAAGGCAAGGAGGAGGAGGGAGAAGGAAGAGATAGAGGCATTGTTGAGCAAGAAGGTGCAAGTGGGTGCCAACAGCCAGTTGTTTGAACTATAAACAATTGCAGAGATGCTGGAAACTGTAGCTATGCTAAACAATGGGCCCATCCCCCTCCTGTGGCGTTTCCATTCCCCTTTCCCTCCTCCACAGTCAACAGGGTTTTGGCCAGCGGTACCTTCCCTGACATTTTGGATTTGATTAGAAAACGTTTAGCCTATAACCTATGACACGCAAGCGGGCTAGCACAGAAACACTATCAGTTCAAGCGTATGGTCTCACAAACCCTGACAGCAAGTCAAATATCCCCCCACCCCTCTTACGGGCCGTAACAATTCCTCATTTAGGGCCTGAGACAGCAAAGGCGAGTAACACCAAAGCAATCGCCCAGCTCTGTGGGAGAGCGTGAGGGGATTTCATCTGGCTTCTTCATGGCAGCTACAGTAGCTCCTGCTAACCATCGAAAAATTAGATGCTTGTTTTAAAGTGTAAAAATATACTTCTTCTGAGCTTTGCTTTTATTGAGAGAAAAGGAATGAAAAAAATAATTCATATGCACCACCTAAAGCCTCTTCTCCAGAGCTGGCTCTGCCTCAGCTTCTCCCCCCACAAACACGACCTGCCTCCCCCTAGAGGGCTCCTCCTGTCTTCCTTCTTTTTAGGGTGGAGGCTAATAAGCCTCCCTGGCCCTGGTAAATCGGGATTAATTAACCTGCAGATCCCTGCAGGCTTCCAACACCTGCTAACTGAGAGAATCCAGCCAGTCTCTCACGGTGTTTTTTTCTGCACACAGAAGGCTTTGACACCTGCAATAAGAGAGGGTTACAAGTTCTAGCTTTGCCTGGGTGCTTTGCAATAAAAGGGGGGGGGGGGGGGGGAGGGGAAAGTGTTTCTTTCCCCCCTTCTTTTTTGAATTTAAATGAGCAAATTCTTCTGTATGGGAGGTGAATCTGCTAGCAAGCAGCTCTGTTTCAAGCCATTGCCACCCTTCTGAGGTTGGGGGAGACACTTCTAGCTGAGTTCTGCCTCTGCTAATAGGCACCCCTCTCTTCTAGCTGGTGGCTGCCATCTGTGGCAAGTGTTGCAAAGCATGTAGTCAGTCACTATGGGATGCAGTTATCTGATGCAACGGCTCCCTAGGGACTGATTTAGGACCACTATAGTAAGGACAGTTGGGGCTAATTGGATTTTTTTCCCAGCCTGGGTTTCCAGATGTAACAGGGCAGCAATGCTTTATTAACCTGGTCATGTTCATCCATGCTCCTTGTTACAGAGGAAAGGATTTATTTTATATGTTTTTTTCCTTTTGGTATCAAATCACATTTTAGGGGGGGTTGTTTCCTGCTGGTTCCTGAACAAGAGCCAAGCGGCCTTCCTTGCCTGCTGGAATTTTACAGCAGGGATGCCACCCTGCTGAATGCTGGCATTTTTTATTTCAGTGAACACTTTTCATTATCTCCACTAGTAACTGACTCATTTCAGTGGACTGGTCAAACCAGAAAAAAAAAAAATCCTCGGCAGTGTTCTTCAATGACTCATTCAGGTGGATAAAGCTTTTAACAATGTCCTCTCATAGCTAAGAGGACACTAGCAAATAGCTTGTGTGCAGAAGAACTAAGATGATGTTTTGCTGGCTCCTCTCCTGCAAGAGCTTTGGCCTCTCTGCCTGTGAATTTCTGCAGCTCAGCTCTTCCTTCCCTGCCCAGGTGCTTGACTCTGGCTTGGTGCCAGCTTTGGTGCTCTCTGGGTCCTCCCTACAGCCATTTCATCACCCTAACTGGATGAAAATGCAGAGTTGTTTTCTGCTAGTGCGTCAGCCCAACACATTCCAGGCCATGAGGGAGGAGATAGGCTCACCTGGTTGGGAATACATTTGATCACTGTGGAGCAGCACTCTCAGTTCACCTGCCAGTGCTGCTCACTGGTCATGTGTTCTTTTCCATAGTACCCTTCTAAGACAGATAAGAAATAAAGGCCCAAAAAGAGATGAAATGATCAGGTGAAGGCTGAAATACACCAAACCTACCTTTTCTCACAAGTTTTGATTGACTATTTCATGCCAAAACATCAGAAAAAGGACTGGTATGCTATGTTTGCTTAGATAATCCTATGCTTTAGATAATGGATGACTTGGCTCCTATGCACTGTAATCTGCTCATAGGGCAAAGGAGTGTATTTCAGAAGACAGAAATTATTTTCTCTCGCAGCCACTGATCCTTTGTATTCTGCAGTTTTTCCCAGAGGATATCCCAAGGATTAAGTGCCCCATCTTTATTTGTACTGAAGATCTTCAAAGCTATGATGGAGAACACCTTTCAGATCAGCAATTGTGTTCTTCATGGTCCAGGAAAGGTTGATATAAGCCCCTTCCGACCCAAGTGGCTCCAGCAGGATCCTATGCTTAAAAGGACATTTTATCTATCTGCAGCAATGGCATTGGCATAAATGTCAGAATTTTCATTCCCTTAGAGATCTTATACCTGTGGACACACCTGCTTGTGCCTGATCACCATTTTCTCCTCTCTTCATACTTAATCTCTTCTGTTTTTGAACCCCATCTGCAAGCAACAGGACAAATCTTCTGTAGCAGTTGCTTCTCCTTTCCCACCCACCCATCAGCCACAGGACCTTTTCCAACTCAAATGATTCTATGATTCTACATAGTTCTCCTTTCAGTAGCAAATGAAGGCTAGTGCCAGAACAGTGGTTCTCCCTACAGACTCCCTACCTGCCCTCCCACACATACAGTTTGCCTGTGAAGCATCCTCCCTAGCATTCTGTACTTGGTTTGCCTGAAGGATGTGGCTCTTTAGAAGATATGCTTCTGGCATTCCTGGGAAGCAAATTACAGTCATGCTGGCAGCTGCCTTCTGCCTCTGTCTATTGCAATTGCTCAAAATGATGCCAGCAGCCCCTGGGCTGCATTAGGAAGAGGGTCACCAGTAGGGTGAAGGTGATTACAGCACTGGTAGACACATCAAGGGTGCTTTGGGCCAGTTCTGGCCTCCCCAGTACAACACAGACAAGAACTTACTGCACCAAGTCAGCAGCACCCAGCTGGTGCCTGGGTGGAATAAATGGAAATAAAGGAAATACCATTTTAACATTAAAATCTCCCACACTTCTTTGCTAAGACAATGACCACCCAGACAGGTTGTGGAGCCTCCATCACTGGAGATACTCAAAACCTGACTGTATGTGGTCCTGAGTAGCCTGCAGTAGCTGACCCTGCTCTGAGCAGAGGTCAAACCAGACAACTGCCAGAGGTAGCTCTCTGCCATAACCATTCTGTGATTCTGCTTGCTGATCCCCATGCCCTGCAGTCAAGTCTCACTCCTCTACTTTAATTTTCCCTCAGCCATCATAATGGAGTGGTGTTTTGTAGTTCTGAGTGAAGGGACAAATTAGCACCAGTGCCCTGGTTTTGCCAGGATAGAATAAGCCAGTTACAGGTGCAGACCATTACCAGTTTTGAGTCAGCCAGAGCAGCTGACCCAAGTTGTCTCACAGGTGTATCCCATACAATATGCATCACATTCAGTATAAAAGGGGAAGTTTGCTGATGAGAAGGGAGTGCCCTGCTTGGTCTCCTGCTCTTGCTTTGTCTCCTCTGGACCCTGCTCCTCTCTTTTCTCCTGGGGACTACTTTCATGTTTCAGTGTGATGGCTGTACCTTTGCTGGGCTGTGTATAACTTCATATTGACTTTGGTATCAGTTTTGTTGTTTCATTAAATCCGTTTTCATCTCAGCCCATGGATCTTCTCTCCCTTTCCCACTTCCCCTTCTCTACTGGGGAGTGGTCATCAGGTGATGGAATAACTGCTACAGTTCAGCCCTGGATACAGGAAAAACATAGACAAGCAGATACTTGGATACACCTAAGCAGTTGACAAATGTATACCTGGTATGGGAGTAGATGAGGAAAAAAGTCTTTCCATAGGGTGTTAAGTCCATACAAGGCAGGCAAGTGGGATGATGACTGGTTATAGTAATCACACTTGGTCTTACATGGGAGGAGGTAGTCAACAACTTCTGTGCAGTTTCATAGGAAGAGCTACACTAATTCATGGCAGTTAAATATCTGTCCTCTGGATTATGCTTTGCAAGTCAAATGGGTAAATAGCTTCCAAAGTATGCAGGACTGCACAGCCGAAGTCTTAAAACCTGGCATTGCATGAAGGATCACTGATCAGCTGCATGGGATTCATTGTGCCAGGCTGAGATGTCTTCAGTGCAGACTTCAACGCCCAAACTCACTACGCCTTCTTCACAGTCGGTGCTAAGATACCATTCCTCTGACTCACTTGTCTGTCTGTTTCAGGGTGAGATGAACTGTACCCTGGAGGTGCTTACTTCTTTCAGTCAACTGTTAAAAGAACTTAGGTGATCATCTCAGATACAGGCATCTAAAATGGACGGGTGAATCCCACATGTTTTATCTGGAGATGACAGCTCTCTGTAGATCCTCTTTATTCAGTGTTTCTGTTATGACTGGAACACCTTAAAAGCTTCCCTGTGTCAGAAGATAAAATAATTATATTGATTAGGAAGTTCTTAGCTAACCGTTACACTGAGGAACTTTACCAAACTGCTGTATCACAACAGCTCTGAAGTTTGTCTTACTTAAAACTAGATTGCAGAGAGTACATGTATCATATAGAAGAACAACTCAGTGAATCCACAGTCTAGAAGAAAAAGACAGAAAATGCTCTTTCAAGCCAAACTGTAGCTAAAATACTTTGCCTCGCATCAAAATCTGGCCATGGCCTATAACTTGCATCCTTTTCCTGTATTTCGATGACAAAGTTTTGTTTAAAGAAAACAATACCTGGAGGGTTGTGCTGTGCCAATCGCTGGTCCAAGGGTGACTAATAGTTTTCATTTCAACCATGCATTATGACCAGTGGGTGTCTTCTGTTAAATTATATGCTGCATGGTGATGCCTAAAGGCTTTGTCTCTTCCCACAGATTTTTCCCTGGCATTTCTATTGACATGTCAGGAGCAGCTCCATGAGATCTTGGCTTTGCAGTTGGAGCTAACTTAAGAAGCTGCAAACAACATTTCACCATTTCAGTCTCCCACGTGCTCCTCTTTGCCATCATGGCCTCCTCAGCCGTGCCACTGCCAGAAATTTGAACTGATTCACTGCTTCTGAGGGAGTGTTATTTTTAAAGTTGGTGAGTGGCTTAGGCCTGCAAACCCTTGTGCTAGCAATAGGAGCTGTCCATGGAGAGGGCAGTACTATGTGGTGTGAAACCAGGTATGAGGGACAGGGAAGGCAGGAGAGTGAATTTTTAAAGTTAGCTTCACTGAAAAGCCATTTTTCTGAAATTATGGCTTCTGTGGCCCTCATGCTGTATAAAATGAAAGGAAAATGTAAACCAATTAAGTCTGTGTATTAATTGTGGTTCTACATTTCCTTCAATGGCACTAGGTTTTAAAATTTTCATTTGAAATGATGCTCAGTTCTCACCTATGTTTCTCCCCCCCCTTTTGCATTTTGGTGGTAATTCACTCTTCATTTTTAGAGCTACTTTAAAAATGTAACTCCCTACTTGTTGTAAAATAGAACACAAAATTAAAATCCCTTCAACATTCAAATAAAAGTAATTTGGAAACTGAAGAAGAAAGCTTTCAGAGGACAGACTTCAGAAGCTTAACATTTGTTTAAAAATATATGCTTTACACATTAATTTTTATTTCTATAATTTATCTCACTTAAGCCACAGTCTTCAAAGATTTATTAATTCACAGGGAGTTTGCACAATGCATGAAGTTCAACATAGGGATAAATTTTCAGGATCAAAAGCAGCTGTACTCAGACCAGGGGCACTGTAGGAATTTATGTTCTCTTCTGCTTTCTTTGAGAAGCCTACTGTCAGATGAAGTACATTGGCTTCATTCTGGTAACACGATGACTTCTGTACTAACTGAGAGCCACGGTTCCAGGTTGTTTATTCTAGATCTGTGGGCTTTCAAGGATCAGTTTGCTCTGGATCAGATGTAAGCACACAACAATCTTCTTTCCATTCAGTTAGCCCAAGTACCTAGAAATATTTCTTTATGCTTTTTGAGCAGGTTTAAGACAGCCTCTTCCATCAGAAGATGTTCTGGGCCAAAATGACTCCTTCAGAATTTTTTGAACACATTTGAATTGACAAATTAAGTTCATACAGGTTCAGTGCTTTGCATCATGCTGTTGTGTCACTTCTGACTCAGCACATGGCACATCAACGCTATGTTCAGGGCTATGCCAAAACAAGCCCTAAGTTCTTGAGAAGTAATCCCCACCTATCTCCTCAAGAACTTGGTAGGCTTGCAGGCTCAGTTTGAACCATGTTTGTGTAAGCTGGAGGCCTACGAAAGAGCAACCCAGCCTCCATGCTCACTGCTTCACACACTCCTGTTCTTTCACCACACTGGGAGCACAACTGATCTGGATAAAAATAAAATCTGGAAAACAGGGGTTATTTCCAACCCTGATTTGTTTGATCATGTGTCTCTGCAAGTAAAGGCACCAACACAATAACAAAGAGAGTGCAGTGACAGGAACCAAAGACCAGGAGGAAACGCATAGTATACATGCCCAAGTGGTTGGTGAAGAAGGCTTGGGAGATCCTCATGCAAGCACTGCTCATAGAAAAATACCTGAAGAGCCACAGCCACCATCACATTGGTAGAGCAGCTTTTCTTATTCCAGGGCACAACCATGGTGTGAGCAGGTTGTCATGCTGCCTTGCTCATCATCCTGATCGCAGAAACAAGGGTGAGGCCCTGGGTCAGGGGGAACATGAAGACAAAGGTAAGGAGGGACAGTACCCCCCAAGGAGTCCTGACTCAGGCAGGGAGGAAAAAAGTTTACTCATAGCCACTACAGATATGGCTCAGGGCGCTGCATAAGAGGTGAAATAAGTGTCATAGTTGGGTCATGGGAAGATAACTAGAAGCCAGCTTAGCTGTAAGCAGAGATAGCCTGTGACAGCCAGCCACACTTGGTAATTGCATGCTTTGTGTGATAGATAGCAGGACCAGCTAGCTTGCTAAAACTTGGATCACAGTCAGTGTCCAAAAATATACCCAGGATCTTCTCAACTGGCCCAAGCATGCAACTGCATTTTCATGCCAGATTTATGCATTTTTGTCAGCTTTAAGCCTGGCTGTAGAACTGACAAGTCTCAGTCTGATGTAAAGCGTAAGATACTGGTCTGTGCTGCAAATTCAGTCTGGGAAGATCAGTTAGGGATGTGGAGTAAAGAAAAGACTGTGGCAGCCTGAAATCACCCCTTTTATCCTGTGGTCTTCCAGGGACAGCCTCCTTGTGGAAGCTCACAGGAAGTAAATCCTGTGAGGGCATGTTCACAATCAGATTCAAAATGTCCCAGCTAGGTGATGGAAATTTCTGAACTTTCCTGGTTTGTTTTTGTTCACTGATTTCTCTTTTGAGGGCATTGTCCCTGCATACCAAACTTCATACCATGTCAGCTATGAGCTTCTCATGTCCTATGGCTTTAGATGGAGTAGGTACCATCTTTCTTCACCACATCAAGCATAGCAACATAAAACCTATATAAACACCATATTATGTTATTTTCATAAGAACAATGTCATATGTTCATTTGGGATTAAGTTAGAATTGTTGGCTAGTTCAATACTGCACAGGTGTGATATTAGTTACTCCATGACTAAGGTTAACTTGTCTTCCTAGGCTATACTGCAATGCCATTTGAGGTAACTCTTTCACCCCAAACCAACTTTTAGGACATTTAGGACATAGTTTCACACCATCTAGATCTCTGTGCAATAACAACTTGAATTTCTTCTTTCCTATTACTGTCCACCACTCCTTCAATGCAGGGTGTTAATAAGATGTAAAGCAAAACCTGCAAAAAAATAAAGAAAATATGTTTTCTCTTTTGCTAACACCAGTCCACTTACCTGACCACAATACAGGGGAGCTGCACTGTTAGAGCTGAAAGAACATCAGAAATGTGTGGCCTGAGAAGGGATGGTGGAAGGTGGGCATCTCTGAAGTGCTGAGAGTACTGTGCCTTCCTGTTATTCTGCCTCTCTCTGCCACTCTTCCTGTGCTAGCAGGATTGCTATATTTACACAGCCCTTGTGTTTCAGGAGTCCTTTGCTATCAAATCCCCAATGTGATGAGGAAGCCAGGGGGTGGGCAGTGATGGCTTCAAAGCATAAACGTGATAGAAACTTGCTCCTTTTGGTCCATGTGGAATTGGTGTCACCTACAAGGACACCTATATGTGCTTCCCTGTGCTTGAGTCCAACTATGTGGCTGAGCCTTGCCTGCATGTCAGGATGAGGGCAACCCATTGGATCAAGAGGCAGTGCAGTATCCTGGGGCAGGGGGAAGAACTGCAGGAATGCATCCACCTGTACAACATTCAGATGCAGCGTATCTGCATCTGAATCTGGGTGTGCCAGCAGTGCTTACACAGAACAACCCTCACATGGAGATGTGAGATAGTGGTGGTGGGACAGCAGAGGAGAAGAGTGTAGGCTGGAGGAAGCCTATAGTGTCTCATCCTTCCATATATGATTTGCTCCCAGTATGTGCTGTAATCACTAGCACGAGGAGAATGTTCCAGCATGAGGAAAGCAGGCAGTCTTCAAAGCCTCCCAGTGTCTCTGGTCATAGAAGCCCACTTGCAGCAGGACAGTTGGATTGTGCAAAGCCTTAGTCCACCTCACTTGCTATTCTATTCTCTGATATTCCTTCACCCTAGCCTGAGCCTCCCTCGTGGACTTGCCCGCCAAAGGTGAGAACCATTTCCCTAGAGAGTACAACAGGGCACATGTATAACACTTCCCATTATCAAGTAGGTCAAAATCACTCCCATTTTCCACACAGGGAACGGGAGTGGAGGCAGGAAATGAAATGCCCCAAGGCTACGGGATGAATCAGTAGCAGAAATAAAATAAAAACTCAGAACTTCCTGTCTCTTTACTCACCTCCTGAATACTGTTGATGATTAAGCTCTTAAAAAGTTAGTGCAGTTGATGACCTCTGCATCTCTGGTCAGTGATTAGGGCCCCAGAGTATTAAATGCGGAAAAGAATAAAACAAAGACAATTTCAAAGAACTAGCAAAAAAAAAAAAAATAGAGGGAAAGGAATTTCTTTTGTGGCTGGAACATAAATGTGGGGTTCCTATTACTCCCACAGTGCCTCTTCCAGTAAGGAAGGAAGTTTCTTTAGTTTTACCCCTGTGGGTCCACTGAGAGTTGAAATTGGCTTAAGCCACAGCGACCACTAAGAGACACTGCTATGGTTACTTTCCTGCACGTAGTCTCTGCTCCACTCCTTCTTGTCAACACAGCCACTCAGGCAGCCATAAGATGAACTAGCCGAGGGAACCGATCAATAGCAACATCAAAAATTGTTTTCCTTTCCAGGGCTAGCTTTGCTATGGGTCCTGGCTCACTAAACAGCTGTATGAACATTTACACTGACTGACACAAGGAACGAGGTGCCAGGGATACGAACGAGGGTGGAGAAAGGGGGGTCTCAGCTTCACTCTTTCAAGAAACTACAGCTCCTCTGTTCCCTCCACTGCTGTGGACAAAGCAAGGAGGAATGGGTGCAACAATATCTGAGATTGACAGAAAGCAGGACATCAATGCTGCAACTTTCACAGAATCACAGAAACATTCAGGTTGGAAAAGACCCTCAGGATCACCAAGTCCAACCAATAACCTTACTCTACAAAGTTCACCCCTAAACCATACCACCAAGCGCCACATCCAGATAACCTTTAAACATATCCAGGACTGGTGACTCAGCCACCTCCCTGGGCAGCCTATTCCAATACCTGACCACTCTTCCTGTGAATTTTTTTTTTCCTAATGTCCAGTCTAAACCTACCCAGTTGTAGCTTGAGGCCATTTCCTCTTGTTCTATCACTAATTACCTGTGAGAAGAGACCAGCACCAGCCTCTCTACAATGTCCTTTCAGGTAGTAGTAGAGAGCAATGAGGTCTTTCCCTCAGCCTCCTCTTTTCCAAACTAAACAACCCCAGCTCCCTGAGTTGTTCCTTACAAGATTTATTTTCCAGGCCCTTCACCAGCTTCATTGTTCTCCTCTGTACTCACTCCAGCACCTCGACATCTGTCTTGTATTGAGGTGCCCAAAACTGGACACAATACTTGAGGTGTGGCCTCACCAGACCTGAGTACAAGGGGACAATCACCTCCCTACTCCTGTTGGACACAGCATTTCTTTGTTCCTGAACAGATTGAGCTGACACAGATTTTTTTGATGCTTCTACTTAGTTTGTGACTAGGAGACATAGTCATTTACTGCTCTGTGTGTAGGGTGACCATCCACAGGGCTGAAATTGCCTTTCCTTGCATTTCATCTGCATGATGATTTTCGATGGCTGTCTCACTCTGTCTCCTTCAGAGGTGTTGGTTTCATTCTGTGAAGCAGGATTAAAACAGACCACTCATCTTCTTTACAGTGGTTTTAGGTTTGGTCTTTTTACCTTTAGACTTTCCAACTGGGTAAGTATGTTGTGCTGATGAAGAGTATGTGAACAGTGTGGTTTTGGCCACAGCCAGAAAGACTTCTTCCTCAAGAAGGCAATCTTTTCATGCCTTCATTTGTGTAGGAAGGAAAAGGAAGGTGAGGTGGTGTGGTGCTTCACCCTGGGAACTAGCAGGAAGCTTTCCTGTGACATTAATTGCTTTATGAAAGCTATTTCCCCCCCAAAAATTCAAGGATTCACAATCCTGTTGCTAGAACTTCTCCTCTTTAGCAGTTTTCTGATATGACACTAAAGCAAAACAAAGAACAAAACTCACTATAATAAAATACAAGCTCAAAGCAGAGCGTGAATGCCATGGTGGTGTGGACACATCAGTGCTGTAATATAGTGAAAACGTGTATTTGGGCCCAGATTCTCAGCTCTAAAGAACTCAGCCTGTATTTTTCAGCAGGACAAGAAAAGCGTTTACATGCTGGATTTGCAAAACTTGGAGTGTTCAGAGTTTGGTCTTGGAAATATTTGCAGCATCCACAAAAACATAGCAAGTCTCTCAGGTAGTATGGCCACTATGAAAAGGGATTGTGGAGTTACAATGTTCCACAGAAATGTCATTTTCATACTCAACAGCAGCGGTAAAAGGGGTGTATCAAGACAGGACTGAAAACTGGGACATCACTGCGATGCTGAAGGAGGAATCATAGAATCATAGAATCAATCAACACAATATGGAAATCCATTCCTCTCAAAAAAAGAAGGCATTAGAGATGGTAATTGGTTGATTAAGGGCAAGCGCAGAATGGCTTTCCATTTGTTTCTCATTAAAAAAATCCAGAACTTGCTAGCTGATAAAATCTGAGGGGGAATTAAAAAAAAGTGTAGAAAAAATACGTAATGGAGAAAATGAATAGGAAACGATGTCTCTTCCAACACAAGAACCAGCAGGGGGTTCTTTGAATCTAGCAGATGTTGGTTCGAAGCCAGTGAACAAAGGTGGTGCCCACATAACAAGTAGATAGTTCACCTTTGGAACTTGTTGCCAGAGGACGTCAACAGTCAGAAACATGTACTTATACACAAAGCAAATAGGTGATCAAATGGAAGGATAAAAAGTCACCAGAGACTATGAACGTGGTGACACCAACATTGCTGAAAAGCTCCCTGAGCTGCTGGAAATATCACTGGATGGTTAAAGTTCCCTTGTGTTCTTCCCTCAGCATTCACCCTTGGCTACATCTGGAGACAGGATGCTGGGCGAGCAACAAGTTTGACCTACGAAAGCTGCCTTTATGCGTAAAAAGGCAGAGTTAAATAAACTGTGTAATGCAACCCAGACAATAAATCTTTGTGGAAATCCACTTTTCAAAACTAACTGCATCTCTAGACCTGATCCTACTACTTCGAAAATGCACTCAGATGGACCCAGCACTGAGCCCATTTGAAATAATTTTCCTACTTATGACAATAGGTTCCTGCACAGAGCAAAACAGTTGCCCTGGTCCAGGCCTGAGTTTCCTTTCTTTGTAACTACACTTTAAGTGAAAATGAAGTACACCATTAAACTGTTATGGTAATTTATCCTTACACTTTCTGCTCAACAGGTTTGCTTTGTTTTAAAAGTATGTTTCTGTGATACTTATAGCTATGTATATGTAATTTTGTGGTTAAAGTAGAAGAGACAGGAAAACCTTGGTTCCCACAGGAAACGTAGCCCAACCTCTTGCAAACAGGTAACATTTTTGCCATATCGGTGTGATAAAGAACTTCAGTGAGAGACAAATCCTGCCAAGGTTTACACCTGTGTGCAACTGCCTGATTTGACTAGCTCAAGAGGGGTTAATGGGATTTTTCTATCATTCAGGTTCTGCTGGAGGATGCTTCTGGGTGGGAATGGGGCAGTTCTGTCAGTAAATAATGGGTTAAAAATGCCATTTTATGAGTGCTAGATCTGCTTCTGAAGGTTAGGATTTGTGTTTCTGCAGAAGTCTCTGCTGGGGCAGGAATATTTTTCCTGTGGGCCTGGGTGGAGGCGAACAAATGGAAAATAAGAGATTTTGCTGGTCACTTCACCTTGGACAGGCACCGAAAACACCACCACCACCACCACCTACGCCACGGGCAGTGGGGTAGTGCCAACCACCATTACGTGCCGTTGTTATTTACAGCAAACGCGTTGCAAAAGTGTTCGCGTCGGTCGTAACACCGACCCCTCAAGAAGCGCCCGGAGGGCGGCTGGCAGCCTCGGAACACGGACCCCCTCCTTGCCCACGCCGCAGAACACAGGCAGGAAGCCTGCCGGGCGGCGCTTCAGAGCGCACCCCATCCACTCGTTTAGCTCTACGGCCCTGCCGTGAACACGCGTGGGCTTCCCCTCCGGCCAGGCCCGCGCGTTGTTTGCGGCCCGATCTCGCTCGTCCTAGCCCTGTCGGGGTTATTGTTGGGCGGCGGCGGTGAAGCGGGTAGGTCTGCCGGGGCCGCTCCCCTCCCCGTCCTCCCTCTCTCTTTCTCTCCCCACGAGTTTACCCAGCAGTGCTCTGGTGCGGGCGCGTTTCCGCCGGTTTTTCCTGTTGGAGAAGGGAAGGGGGAGCTGTTTTCTCTCTCTCTCCTCTTGCACTGTATTTTGTATCCCTTTTCTCCTCCTCCTTCTTCTTCTTCTCCTCCTCCTCCTCCCCGGCTATCTTTGTCTGGCTAGCAGCACCCTGCTCCAGCCCCGCTCCCGTGCCCCGCCGCCGCCGGGACGCGCAGTCCTTGCCTACCGGTGCCTGGCGCCGTTTCATGCGAGGGCAGCGCCGCGGAAAGGACTCGGAGGCGGCGGGGGCTCCACCGCGGCGCTGGGCGTGAGCCTCCCATGCGAGAGTGGGGCCGCGGCTGCCGCTGCCGGTTCCCGGCGTGAACGCTGCTTCACCGCCGGCCGGGCTGGGCCGGGCCGTGCCATGCCCGGGCGTGGGGCACACCGCGAGGCTGCCAGACGCTGCCGGCCCCGGCGCCGCTCCTGCCGCCGCCGCGACATGGTGTGAGCCTGCTGCCGCCGGGGACGCGCGGGCACCCACCGACCCACCCACCCACCGATCGGCCGGCCAGGGCACCGCCGCCTGCCTCGGGGGGATCCAGCCCTGCATTGCACCTCGGGGAGACAGGCGGACCGCAGCACCCCTTCTCCTTCCTTCCTTCCTCCCTCTTTCCTTTCCTTCACCTCCCTCTCCCCCTCCTCCTCCCACCATCCATCTATCTATCCATCAACCCCCTCGCCAACCCCTCCCAATGCTGAAGAGTTTCAACCCGGTGGGGCTGGAGTGAAGAAGGGAAGGGCGGAAGGGAGGCGAGGAGCTGAGCTCCGCGCAATTCACAGCTGCTTCGGAGAGCGAGGCGGAGGGCGGCCTCTCTATTATTTAACAGAGAAGAAAAAAAAAATTAATAGGACAAAAAAAGAGAAGAGTCGGGAAAATGGCGAACGATTCTCCTGCAAAAAGTCTGGTGGATATCGACCTTTCCTCCTTGCGGGTAAGTGCCAGGGCAGGGGGCCGGGGCGGCGGGGCGGGAGCACCCCTTTGGGCCGGCGGGGAGGGGGCCGGCGCGCCCCTTGCCGGGGCTGCCGTGGCTGCCGGGCCGGCGGGGGTGGGAGCGGCCGGGCCGGGCAGGAGCCGGTGCACGGGAGGCCGGCAGCCGAGTGGGGGGAGCCCCGCGGGGGCGGGCGGGGGGAGCGCGGCCCTGGGCTGCTTTTCCTTTGTTTGCATGTATTGGCATGTGCGTGGAAAAACAGGGCGCAACAGCTGCACGCCGCCAGCAGCCGGGCTCGCTCGCAGGGCTCTGCCAGCAGCCATCGCCTGACAAAAACGTAACCCCACTTCTCTTCTCCCCCGCTTTCCCCCTCTCCCCTGCCCTCTCTGCCCCTTCTCCCTGTCATAGGACCCCGCTGGGATTTTTGAACTGGTGGAAGTGGTTGGCAATGGCACGTACGGGCAAGTCTACAAGGTTTGTGGTAGAATTTCTTCTCCTTTTATTGTTACTATTTTTTCTAGAAGGTACCTGGGGGTTTTACCAGGCTGAACACACAGCTGACGGCCAGCCACCCGCTGTAGCAAGCAGAACAGTTAGGGACGACAAAAATGTTGCCCTTGTCATTGTTGCTGCCTGTGACAAGTTTGTCAGCCTCTTGTCTTCTGCTTTTCCAGAGGGGCACAAATTACTTTTCCAAGTACTCATCCTGAAATAATGAGATAGTCCTTTATTGGCCTTATTCCCCTTACCCGTGCTCCAGAGAAATGACCAAACCGAGTGGACACTGTCAGAGAATGCCTGGGCTGTGCAAATAGGTTCGTGGGTTTATTCAGGATTGGTGCTCATAAAAGTTACTGCTGCTGCTGCAGTGACTTTGGACAAAGGCATTTGTCTTCATTAAAATTGTCACCAGGTTTCCTTGTTGGAAGACCTTCAAAGTGTTGAAGCTGCTGAGTTGGGGGTGAGTGGTGCTGTATCCGATCCCGCTGTTCTGTGCAGTGATTGAGGGGGGGAGCAGAGTGACAATAAGCGATCGAAGCAGGGAAGGTTATTTCCTGAAAATAAGAATTCCCAGTATAACCTGTTTGACAAGTGTATGACTTTAAAAAATAGCAATTGGAGAGTGCCCATGTGGGTGTGAAACTAGCCTACTGGGTCCCCCCCCAGCCCCCCCATTGTGCAGTCAGTGGAACAAACAAATCTCGAGATTGCATGACATTGCACTGAGTGCTTGCTACCAGTATGACTAATTATTCACACAGTCTCAATACTTGGCTAAGGATGGAAGGCTCAAGCTTTGTATTGTGTAGAAATGCAGTGCCCATTTGCAGAGGGAAGGGGAGATAAATGAAAGTAATCAAGTATGCCTAGCTGTTTGGGGTTTTGCTTTTTATTTTTTGCTTATAAACAAAGCAGTATAATTGGTGAGTTTCCCTGATGGGAAGATACTGCTGCTTGCAGCTCCAGTATCTAAATAAAGCACTTTGGTGCCTCTTCTGCAAATAAAACACACGTCAGTTTGTTTTGAGGGCGTGAACCTCAGCCTTCATGATGGAGAAGTATTCTGTCTGCACAGCATGCGAGTTGCACTTTAAGACCAGAAGTGGGATAACCAGGCTTCTGCTGTTGTCAGAGAGCTGGAAAAAAGGATGTGGCTTGAAAGGCTGGAGGAGAGGCGAGATGAGTGAGAAGCTGTACTTTGACAACACTGTGACCATTTTTTTTCCCTGACAAATTAAATGACACCATTTAATATTTTTCTGTAATCCTTCTGTTCCTAGAGGTTGCGTCACCTGAACCCTTCTTACAAACAAACTAAAAAATTCTGGCATGAATGTGTGACTTGAAATTCTTGTGTTAATTATTGAAATTTGGTGTGTTGTTTCTTTGCTTACTTGTTAATGCTTTCATTTAATATGCAAAAGTCCTCTGTGTATTAGCAATCTTGACAATAGAAATTTAAAATTTTGTTTTCCATAAGTGTGGTAGAACTCTCCCAGAATTAGAAATTAAATCAGCACATGCATTTAGTGACTTGGAAGAGTGGATGAACATCTGAAGTCTAAGGGCATCGGTGACACTGGTAACAGGGAGAGCAGCAGTTTCTGTCAGGGCACTAGTTCTACTGTGTGTCTGATGAGGTTTCCCATGGCTGTCCTCACTCATTAGACAGTCGTGGCAATGCTTCCTGTTGCCTGGTAGCTGAGGGCATGGTGATTTGGGTGCATTGAATAAAAGAAATAGATATATTCTTCTTTGGTTTAGAGCCTGTCAGATGGTAGTAGGTAGACAGGTGTTAAAGTTTGGATTAGCACTCTTATTTCTTAGGCATTTGTCCACATTTGTGTTACATAGTCTTAAAATTTGAACATCCAACAGGGTTGTATGTAAACAAGAAATACCCACCAACCAAACAAAATTGCTATGATTAAACCTCGGCTTTTGTCTTAACAGAATGCAGTCAAAACTAACTCCCTACAATAGCAGTGCAATAGTACTAAACTTTTCTCAGCCATGCATTTGTTAGGAAAAATGCTCCAGGGACACCCAAAGGTGAAATTCTGTGTGTACGTTTTGAGGGCTTTTGGAGGAACTGCCTAACTGAGGGAAAAACGTGGTCACGCTGTGCTTGCTTGTTGCCTTCCGCTTTCTTCCTACCCAGCAAGCTTTCCTCGAAGTCCTTCTTCCCAGCTAGTTTTATTTCCCTTTTAACTGGTCTGTCATCCCAGGGGAGTGGCGGGGGGCAGGCTGTCTTTGAGGAGCTGTGCCCCAAGATCTCTGGGGCACCGCTAGTTAGATGCACTTCCACGTTTGTGTGTCGGCATCGGCGATGATGTCACCCGGGCCGGGGAGCGGGATTGGTTGGCTACCTGCCACTGCTGGGAGGACTGAGGGAGCGCGAGAGGGCATGACGTTATCTCTTTGTCTAGCTCATACACCCCGGCGGTGAGACCGAAGGTCGTTTGCCTTGCTGGGGAGTCTGCTTTCCAGCGGTGGTGGGAAGGGGCCTGTGCCGACCTGTTGACAAGCAGAAAATAATCCTATTTTTCTCTTCTTTGCCTTAGCTGAGCTATCTGGAAATAGCTTGGATCTACCTAATTTGTGGCATTTCTATAGCTAGTTCTACCTTAGCTGTATGCATATATGTAAGTGCAAGAAACACAAGAGCAGGTCTTGGTTGTTTGGCACCTAAATGCAAGTTACTCCTTGTCACAGAGCAGCCTGGATCCTCCTAGGATTTTATGCCATTGAATGGGTTGACTTAGGTGGTGTGTACTGTGGGCCTGGGACCCTGGTGGTGAGGTTACAAATACTTACGTTATCAGCTGCTCCATTTAAAGGTTGTGGAATTTCCATTGTTTTTATCTTCGTAACCTTGCTTACACCTTTCCTGTGTGTAGGAGGAGCCTTGTGTCTCAAGAGGAGCTGGTTATACAGTGGTGAATTGGGGGAGAAGATGAGCCTGAGCCTCCCCAGGCCTGGGTGCCTAAAAGAAACGTTTGGCCTTTGCCCAGCGCAGGGGAAGGGGGAGTGGTGGGAATGGCGTATTCAACCCAGGGCGAAGCAGAGGTTCTCTGCTGCACATCTGAAGTGCTGAGGAATGAAAAGCTGGACAGGAAGTTGTTTGTAGGTAGTTCAGAATCTGAGAATGATGGCATGGAGGGAAGCTTGTGCAAATTGCATTGCTTGTAAGTTAGAATGCAAAGGGTTAAACATTGCGCTGTACAGTGAGCAGATTTCCCACCTTGCCGATGTGGAAATGACTGGTTGCAGAACAATTGAGTCTGTAGTTTAATACTTTCAAGGAGCCCTACACCTCTGCTGGAGTTTTCAGAGAGAAATTTCCCTTCAACAGGTTGGCATTAGCTGATGGGAGCTGAGAGGCATGTGCAGACTTGTCCAGAGCAGCACCCAGCCTGCTCTGCCCTGCCTGCAGCAGGCAGAGTGTGCAGGGGAGCACCACTGTATGGGGCTCAGTACCCCTAAGCCCACTTTGAAGCAACAGAGCAACTAAGCAACTTTAAATTAGCATGGTGCAAGCAGGGGCTTATGTGAATGGCACAGAATTCATCAGAAAAATGGTGTTAGCTGCTAGTTGTGCTTTTTGTGCATGCTGCTACTGTCTGGGATGGCGCTGCCTTCAGTCTCCTCTTGAACCCCACATCATCAGGGCACTTGGTGTGACTGGACTTTGTAGCCAGCCTACCAAATGATTAGTTGCCTTAAGGACTTTTCTTTTGATCTTTTGCAAATAATAGTGAAGCATTTTTAGCATTGCTGAAGTTATATTTTGGTTTTTCACATCCAGTGGTAAAGTGTAATTTGAAGTTTGCCTTGCACAAGATGAAACCACTCCTGAAATTTTCCTCGAGATAAGATTTGGACATGGTGTTTGCTTCCCTTCTTTTTCTAATGTAACAGTGACCTGTGAAATAAAGGCATTGGTTAATATTTTACAAATTTAAAAATCTCTACCATCTGATTGTTCATAGAAGCATAAAGTTTATTAATTTTGCTATTGAGACTGAACTGTGTTGGTCACCTTTTTTTTGGGGGGTGGGGGTGGCCTTGTGTGTGCATGTGTTCTTAAAGACAGCTAACACTTTAAAATAGCTGTTGTGAGCGTGCTGCTGTTAAGTCTCACAGATAGACATCGTAATTCTTTTGTAGCAGCAATGGCTGTGGGTGAAGATTGTTTTTGTGTGAGTTCTGAAGCACAACAGGAGTGCACCAGAAAGATGAGAATTAGGGATGATACTCCTAATTGCCCTCAATGCAGGCTGGTGTGGCTTTCTAAAAGCCTTGTAATAGTTAATTCATAGTGAAGGCTTCTTTTGTTGATTTATGTTGCAGCCTTCCAAAACAGCATGTAAATGATGTGTATTGTCTAACTGCTGGCTCATAAAAGGAAATGATGTAAGATGTGATCGTTTAAATGCTGATTTGAAAATAAATTAAAACTTAGTTAAATGTTTTCCCACGCTAAGGATAGTCTATTTTTGTCTTAATGGACTTTCTATCTTACAAGGTGACTGTGTTGGGGGTTAGGAAGAGAGGACAGTGCTTGGTATTCTCTACTAACTCAGCTGAATTTCCACCCCCCCCTCACCTCCCCCCCCCCCCTTCTCTCACTGCTAAAGGCACATCATTGTGGATTCAAATGATTTTGTTAAACATGAATACAATTCAGTCTTAGCGCTATAAAGACAGACTGTACTGAGGATCAGTGAGGTCACTGGCTTCCAGGAACTGGTCCAGACCAGCTCTCTTAAGTATGAACTGCCCTTTTTCCCATCCCTTTCTGATTTTTTGTGAATTGTGTTGCGAAGGGGAGTTGCTCTTGGAGAAATTGGGAAGGACCAGTGTGTAGCTGGAATACTGTTCACCCCCGTGTCTTCCCTCAAATTGGCTGAACTTTAGACCACTTCTCCATCACCCAAATCCTTCTTAATTAAAGATACAAAAGCGAGGCAGGTGGCCAGTGGGGATTACAGATATTTATTTTTATTAAAAAAAAAAAGGAAAAAAGCAACCTGCCAATTGTGGGTAACCACATGTCCCTCTTATTCTTCTTCTCCCAGTCCATCTGTCTGTTTGTCAAAACATTTTTTTTGGCATCTTAAACTAACTTGCCAGCTCCTGGGCCTCACTCCTTATTCCTGGAGTAATCACAAGAGGGCCTGACATTCTGGGACCTGGGTGTGTACAAGGTTTTGAGGTGATGGATGTAACTAAACACAGCATAGACTCTTACGCTGACTCCTAGGAAATTTTTTCAGTAGGAAGATTCTTCAACTGATGTGGATAAAAATATTGGTTGAGATAGTCTCCTACTCTCTCCTAGCTTTTTGTTTGTTTGTTTGTTTTTTTGTTTTTGGTTTTTTTGTGTGTGTGTGCACCCTTTGCCTCTTAGCAATGGTAGGGGCCATTTTTGCAGCATTGTGGAAATCAGTGGTTTTCCCCAGGAAGGTCTCTGCAGCCTGATCCAGACATGGGGAAGGTGAGCTTTATTCAAAAACCCTGGGATAGGTATTTTTATTAGTTTAGGAATACTTCAAGAAAGATGGGGTAAAAACTGGAACATACACCTTTCATTTCCTTGCTTTTAGTTTTGCTGCCTGCTGATAATGGAAATTTTGGTTATGTGTTGTCAACTTCAAGGTACCAGAACCTTGGCGGTAGTGTGCAGAAGTGCCTTTTTTTTTTTTTTGGCCTCTGTGATGATGGCAGGTCCATGCTTTCCACCCTAAGATACAATGTAGTGGAATGTCCCCAGAGGGAATCCAACATTAGAGAAGGTGTTCACTCTTTGCATTTCCCTGCCTTCAGCATATACATTTTTTAGTATAAATTTTTGGACTAGAATGCTAGCTGACTACTCGTGGTGTAGTCTGTGTTTGTGTATACACATTATGTTCTAGTAATCTTCAAGTGGTCCTTTCTGTTGCAAAAGTGATTTCAGCAGGCTAGGTTGTGTACCTACCTTCTGGAGATCTGTTTTCCTTGGAGGAAAGTGGTATTTTTGTTTTTCGCATTTTATACTTCTGACTGTATACTCTGGCTCCGACAGAAGTATTTCTCCCTGCCTTTGGATGACGTTGGTGTTTAAGCTCAATAGCATTGACTTGCACAATGTGAGCTTGAGTGTTGTCAAAAGTTGCAGTAAGATCCTTATCTGCAGCGTTATTTTAGGTCCCAGTCCAACTCCCACTGGAGCTGGTGGAAAGAATTCAACTTGCTTGAACGAGAGGTGGATTTGGGAGGGGATCTCATAGCTTTGCACAAGAATTTTCTTACCAAATACTTTGTTTGTAGCATTATGGGTCCCTAATTGTTTCTCAGGTTGGCACAGGCTCAAGTAAAGATTATGTTGACTCTAAAATCAGGTGACTATGGGAAAGATGAGGAAGAAACCCACAACTGTGCATACTTCTTGGGAACCTGGGGGTAACTTTGTAAAGGACTTGGAGAATTTGGCATTGCATCTCAGTATTGCTTCCAAAGTGCATTTTCTGCCTCAAGTGCAGTGGGAAACATTTGCAAAGAGGCACAAAATATGACACTGATTAGAAACTGCAGAGTGCTGCCAAATGGTCAGTATGCTTTTGTGAAGTTAATGGTGCCTCCACCTATTCCCCATTTGTAGTCCTCTGTCCTGTCCTGAGCAAGGCTTGATATATCTCCTCCTGGGTGGCTCCGTGCTATTGACTTCTATGGTGTCTATTTCAGTGCTAGAAAAAGTACAGGACAGCTTTCTGAAGAAGTGACTACGAACTGGAGACACAACAGTCTAGCAGGCAGAATAGTCCCTTGCTCTGTTAGGCTTTGCCATCCTGTAGCAGATCGAAATCTTTTGGTCTGAATGTACTGAAGAACTTCAACTTGACCTCAATGGTGTTTGTTTTAATTTGCTACTTATTGGTAAACCTCTCAGAAGCGTCACTGAAGAAGAATGAAATCAGAGACTGGGTAGTGGAGGTGCTCACCTTTGCAGAGGTCTTGCACTTCTGAGGCACATAGGTACCACGTGGACGCATGGATGGAGTGGGCTTCTCTCCACTTCATTTAAAAATTGGTGCCACTAACTCCTAGCTCAAGTGCCTTGTGCAGCTCACTGTAGCAGGCATGAAGGGTGTGTTTACCTCTCCCTGGGGTTTTCCCATGCTTTCCTTCTACTTAATCTTGCATCATACTGACAAGTGAAGGGCTAAGTCTATAGGGAGATGGGGAGTTTGGAAGAGAGCAGCAGTCTGCTGAAGGTGAATTTACAGAGGGAGTCAGAGGGTGATGAAGAAGAAGGCTTAAATGTTGAGAATGAATTAGTGGACTCTTCATAGTTGTGGGAAACAAAAATGTAGTGTGGAGTCAGGGAAGTGCTTAATGTAAGGAAAACTAAGGGACAGCTTAATTGTCAGTAGAACTACAATAGCATATATAATAAAAAAAAATGTATTATGAAAGAGATTAGCTTTTACCCATAGCAGTTCACTAAGTTTCACTAGCCAGCCATACTCTGAGCCCATGCATACCAGGGGAAGGTTTACTAACAAGTTTTTGTGCTGATTTCAGCATGGAACAGGCTGATGAGACCTTCTTCAGCCCACCTAGCTGTATTGTGACTGTGTGCCAGAACAAGTAATGTCTTTTTGGGGAAGTATGCTAATACTCCTGGCAAAATGCTTCTTTCCCACCAAAGCTGCACCTCCCTGGATTGCTTTGCCACTGTAGCTGTCATTATTGCTCTACAAACAGGATACTGCAAGTGCCAACAGGTCCTGATCAGCCTGTCTAGTAATAAAGCAGCTAATGTGGTAAAACTCCTAACGTGATGCAGTTACACTGGTATTGTAGTGCTTATCTGGTATGTCTCTGTCACCTCCCTTTGGAGCTGTCCCATGGCATGATGATAAGAGCTTCTCTCTTGTGCAGGGATCACTATGACTCATGGGTTTGTATTGGCAGCTGAAGGAGCTGCATGGGCTATAGGCATATGCTTCCTGGAGCAAGGTTATACTGCCTCTAGAGAAGGTTTACTGTGAGCTGGGATCAGCAATGTGGCTTCTGGGGATGCTGGTGGTGCACCATGGCTACTCATCTGCTTCCCCCCTGCCCTTGTGTGCCCTGAGTGCCCCAATAAATCCCTGGCATTGAGGCTGCTGGGAGGGTTGGATTGCTTAAAGCTTTTCCCACCACCCTGGATGGGGAGGTCCTTAAAGATCCCTCTTGGCACCTTGCATTTGCAGCTTTGGAGGCATGGGTGTTGCTCTGCTCCTTACCCTGCCTCCGAAGACTTTGCTTCTTGTAGTGCTGTTCTCCACACAGAAATGCTGGTTCTCACATCTCTTTATAACACCCATCTGCCTAGTCTCTGGCTTCTCACTGTGTGTTGCATTATCCTCAAAAGTGGCTTTTCTTTTTGGTATGTCTTCAGAACTCCAACTTAGCTTTACTGGATGTTTTAGGGCTCTGAAAATCAGGCTAGTTTTAGGTTTGAATGATTTGGTTATCATCTTTTTATGTTGCATCAGTCCATGGTATGGACTTGGCCTTGGTTTCTGCACCTGGCAGCTTCACCAGGGAACAAAGGTGAAATGGGAGGATGCTGCTTAGGTAGGTGAGAGAATGGCAGCAGCTTGCTATCTTTAATTTCACTGAATCTGAGCTTTATTAACTTTCTGTTAAGGCAGGAGTTTACTCCTGCTGGTTTACCTTGAAGCTAGGATTTTTTCTTTTGGAACTAAAAATTACTTGAGGTCTTAAAAACACAACAATCAGTTTCAGTTAAGCTCTGGTAGTTTCAGTTGCTTCTTCCCAGGATTTTGGGAGCCTAGCTGTAGGGTATGGCAGTGGACAGGAGTTCATGATTCTAATTTAAACAGTAAGCTCAAAACAAAATAAACTAGTCTCAGAACTTGCCCCCTGCATTTCCAGCTATTTAATAGTATTGTTTTGTTTTCAAACCCAGGAAAGACAAGCTTAAGATCCATGGGCCTTAATGTGTTTTGGTAAAGTATACTATGCTATTTTGGGTTTATGTATCTTAGAGTCTGGGACCCCCCAAAAATATTGCAATTTGTTGTTTGTCCTTCGTTTTTGTGCTTCACAAGAAAAAGTCAGTTGAATACCTAAAAGGACAAACCACTGTACTCATATTACAAGTCCACTGTCCAGAGGGAATACTCATGGCTGAGTTACAAATCCTTGAAGGTGGGGGGTGCATAAAGAAAATGGAAATGCTGATGGACCCTGACCTATGGTCCACTAACATGGACCATGTGCTACTGCAATTGGGGGGAACTCCTGCAGCAGTGTTTGCATACAATGATGAGGTGTTTGCTGACTGGAAGCCCTAGTTGAGTTTCTTTTTATGCCTCTCTAAAGATCTGATAGTGCTGTGTATCTCCAGTTATTTTATGATGGCCTGATAGGTGAAAAATGCAGTTTGTAATGAGAGCTGCAGACATGCATGTCTGGTACAGCTTTTTTTACTGCAGTGGGCTTGAATGGTACTTTTGAAAGGTGCTTAGGTAGGTTCGTGCTTCCTACTGTCCTTACACTGTCTGAATGTGAGCTGTGTACTCCAGGACTCACAATGAAGATAAATAGGACAGGAAAGTGACCTCTGGAGATAACTACCCTAGGATGAGATAAATTGCATTTTACCTGAGTCTTTGTCTGTTAGTTATAATGGAAATTTAAGATGACTGTCTTCTTGGCATCTAAGGCTGGACAAGTTGACCTTACAGTGTACCCTGTGTGTAGTAGCTCCTGCAGTCCATTGTCTTTGTGGGATATATAGTAGGAATGAAGATGCCTTTGCAAGTGGACGTATGAAAGTGAATGACATGTAAAACCTCTCTTACCTATCACTAGAAGGGAAACATCCCTTTTTCCAAAACACTCATAAATAAGTGACCTCATTTTGCATGCACTTACCACGAGGTGAATGTGCTTGTCCTCAGTTACTATCTCTGCTCTTTTATCTGAAGGTTCGGAATTTCTATAGACAGGTTTGTTTCTGCAGGACATCTGAGTGATCTGGTTGAGAAGAACTGTAAGTGTAAAAAGCAGTCAATACCTTGTGTCTCCTCAGCAGTAAGCACTGGGGTCCTTCCTGTGCAGGTAAATTATACTTCTGTAGAGAATGCATTTGTTCTAGGTTACTGTTTTTCAAGAGAAAATTGTAGAAATATCTCAACTCTTTCAGTGTTGATAAGGGCTGTAATTAAGTGCCTGACACTCAAGCTGTTTTTTCAAAGGTGTGCTTCTCTGCAAGGTATCTTTTCCCATCAATTTTTTCCACCCCCCCCAGCCATGTTGTAGAATTCAGTCTGGTTGTGAATCACATTTTAAAATCTCAAACTGTTGTAAATCTGAGTATCTTTTCGCTAATTAACACTTGAAGTGTTTGAGGCAATATACTGTATGTTCCTTCAGCAGTTAGAGTGGACATCCTTTCAGTATTTGAAGTTTCATATTCCATACCATTTGTTAATCTGAACTATCAATTGTGTGGTAATCTCCTGTATAAACACAGAAGGAAGTGGAGTTCTCGTGTGCTTCTCCCCTGAGTTATCCCCTGTGCTTTACTTCAGGATACAGGTGTGGGAGAGAAGTACAGCAAGGAATTGATGTCATTTGTTCCCAGCCACCCAGGAAATGTATGACAGAGGTACAATCCAAATCTCTGGATGCAAAGTCCTGTGCTTTAGTCAAAGGAGATCCTTTCTTTGCCTGAGTGATAGCTTGGATCAGCCTTCATGCTTACCAAGCCAAAGTGAATGAAACTATTGCACATTGGCCCCCTCGTCTCTTAAGTGCCACCCAGAAGAAGGGGCTAAATGTTCTTGGGCCACTGGGCATGTGGGTCTCATAGAGTGAGCCTCATGATACCTTTGCTTGTTTTAATTGTACTTGGGGTGGAACTGTTATGTGCTGTCTTTCATTTAAACAGAGGCCTTACCAACTGCCTTTTGCAGTTTTGCTCACGTTTAACTGTATTATTGCCTGTAATAGTGCTGAGACAGGTATTAGGATATTTTACCATGAATGAACAGCAGTGTTAATAGCTTTAAAATTGGTATATTGACATTTATAAGCAGATATCACATTGTGTTGATAGCTTCAGGGGCCTTCTGCTGCATATGAGAGCTCTTGCTTGCTTTAGAAAACAAATAAATAAAATTTTAAAGCCACCCTAGCACAATCAAGTGTGTTAAACCAAAAGTGCAAGGTGATGCTGTATCCTTAGCTTCTTCTGCAATCCACTGTTATTTTGGCAGATGAAGTTAATGATGTACTGTTACATGAGAAGGACGAAAAGGCCCAGTGTTGAGAACTAGGAGGAAGTCTCAGATGTAAAGGACCTCCTGAGTGCATGGCAGGCACTTTGTTCACCAGCACTGTACCTGGCACCTGACATGCTTGTTCCTGGGATGTGTTTGGAAGTGTCCCTGTGCCGCAGGGGTTGGAGCTTTGGCAGAGCTGATATGCCTTCAGGTTCCCTGAAATTGTCACCTTCACCTGCTTTTCTGGTGTGGTCTTGTGGGGAGGAATGGCAGCCTGTTAATAGTGATGGCACAGACTTTCTTCACTTCCTCTTTCCGAAATTGTTGGAATGCTTTTAATAACTAATTACTGAAAGGGTGACTTTTTTTTTTTTTTTAATGTGAGCTTTAGGAAAGGTGAACTTTGCTGCTTCTTTTCCCACGTATGAAATGCAATGAAATTCTCTGATCTGTCTTGTCCTTGGGGACTATGAAGAACTCCTTATGCAGCTCCCCTTGTGTTTAGGTTTTTGCCAAGCGTTAAATTCTGGAGTGATGACAAGTGAATATAGAGAAAATGTTTCAAGTCATGTGAAAGAAATGTTACTTGCTAAATAACTTGAGTGTTAAAAGAAGGGATGGGAAGAGCTTTTCTTAGCCTTTGTGGAAGTCTTATATGGCAAGGAATGAAAATCTTTAATATTGACCTGATTTTATTTGTATTTAAGATCAAAGAGCCCTTGTGAATGAGTAGCTTGTCTCATGTGTTGCTGGGTTTATGATTTTGTGAATGGCTTGAGGCAACAAATCAGTCCTGACTAATGCTACCTTTCCTTAGTTTTCCTCTGAGGTAATGGAAGAGTGCTCTGGTTTCTACTTTAGGAATAAAAATAAATCAGTTATTGAGCAGACTTCTTTCTGCATAAGTTGCTGAATTTGGAGGTGCCTCCTCATATCGTGGGAGTGCTTGCATTGCATTTTGGGAGAGGAAGAGAGAAGTGGGCAATGAAACTGTTCTTGTTGACACTGCCACTTCTGGTGCAGATGAAGTCCTTGCTGCAATCAGGGTTTGACTTTGGAGTGTCCTCTTCTGCTGCTGCTGCGCTAAACCTCTTAGCTTTTTGATAACAAAGCATGTAGTCAGCCTGTGCTGTTTTCATAAGGAAATATGTTTTGTATACATACGGTGTGGTTGCCTTATGGGAAAGGGTAATGTTTTCTTTTGTGCTCCCCACCAGTAGGCTTTCCTCTTGCAGAGAAGAGAAGGTTAAGCAGGCAGCTGAAATGCTGATAGCTTTATTCCAGCGAGGAGAGAGTTATTGCTCACTTACACAATACAGAGCTGTGCTGAAAGCACCAGGTCTTTGAGATACCTCCATTTGCTGGAGAATCTGACTGAGTAGCACAATAATGTGGGCTCTGTAACTCAGATAGAAGATGGGGAAAGGGAATGTGAACAGCATTTCAAATCTGTAAAGGTGGCATCAGTTTATTTGCTAGATCCTTGGGAGTTTGGAAACAAAGCCACTAGCCTTGGGTATTAAAATGTTGCATTTACTGTTACTAACCATTCACCCTGCGGGATCAATACACGTGGGAGGAGATTAAATTCTTTTTGTGGGTGCCATTATTTGAACTGTTGCCTAATGGGACATGGCACGTGTGTGAAAATCCTCTGAAAAGGGTGTGTGTGTTATTCTGAAGTGTTAGTTTGATCTGCTGAGTTTTGACTGCTCGTGGGCTTATGTCAGTGATGGTGGATGGTGCTGACTTGGCAGAGCCTTACCTCATGGTTTCTGCTGAGAGCCAGTGCTTGTTGTGAAAGTGAGAGGTGCCCAATAAATGGGGAGTCTCATAAAGCCACTTATGTTGCTGAACTGTGCCAAAACCTGGCTTTTTGTCAAGGTTAGCTGAAGTGTTGGGAGTGCATTTTACTTCCTAGAACTCTTGGTTTAAAGCTCCATTAATTGTATGTCAGTTACTGTATGTGTTATGATAATCACCTGGAGTGGAAAGGGCTAGATTTATTTGAGTAAACATTTCACCTAGTAAAAATTTAATAGCTTGTCTGCCTTCAAAGGCCATGCCTTTTCTTCCTGTGTATATTGTGCACTATGCACGCAGCAGTGCAGAGTGTTTCTCAGAGAGCCACATTTATAACTTGATCTTGAGATGCTGCTCTTCCCAAGATGTGGACAGGGCTGTTGCAAAGATGCTCTATCCTGAGTTTTCTTTGAAAGGTGTGGATCGGGTTTACCTCTGCTGTGCTGAAGTCCATGGGCTTCTTTTAACAGTGACTATGGACAGCTTTGCAAGATGATGAAAACAAGACGCTGAAATGACTATGGACTTGAGTCTGAATCACAGCCGCCAGCAAAACCACCTCCTTTCAGGAACTGTTCTGTGTAATGGCAGAAAAAGTCCTATGAACATCTGAGCCAGACTTCTCTTCAACAAATATGTGATTTCATGATTTGAAATTTTGAGAGAAGTGTTTTTAATGTCCTTGCTGTCTTAAGCTGTCAGGAATAATATCACACACATAGAATTAAACAGATTGGAAAAGACCTTTGAAACCATCAAGTCCAACCTATCACCCACCACCATCTAATCAACTAAACCAGGACACTAAGTTCCTCATCCAGTCTTAAACACTTCCAGGGACAGTGACTCCACCACCTCCCTGGGCAGCCCATTCCAATTGCCAATCACTCTTTCTGTGAAGAATTTCTTCCTAACACCCAGCTTAAACCTCCCCTGGCACAGCTTGAGACTGTGTCCTCTCGTTCTGTCACTGGTTGCCTGGGAGAAGAGACCAACCCCCACCTGGCTACAACTACCCTTCAGGTAGTTGTAGACGGCAGTAAGGTCTCCCCTCAGCCTCCTCTTCTCCAGGCTAAACAACCCCAGCTCTCTCAGCCGCTCCTCGTAGGGCTTGTGCTCCAGAACCCTCACCAGCTTTGTTGCCCTTCTCTGGACACAGTCGAGCAACTCAACATAGTGGATTATGCAGACCAGGTGTGTATTTATAATTTAAGAGGTGTAAATGTCATCTGAGGGAAAAATAAGTGTGGTGCAATAAGAGTGTGGTAGAGGTAATCCTTTTTCTGCAGTGTTCAGGTATATATTGTTTTATTTTAGGTTGTTTTTCTAAATCTAGAAGTACTTTGCCTGTCCAGGATCAAGCTCCATTGGCTGAAGTCACTGGAGATAAATTTGAGTGTCAACCTGTTTCTGCAGCTTAGAGTTAGAGCCATGTTGACAAAGGCTTGCACATTTTTGGTTTGACACAGTGTTCACTTGTCACACTTGAGAGAAAAAGTATTCTTTCTAGAAATAACCGATTTTCAGAATTGCCTTGTATCTGAAACTTTGTAGACTAATTATTTAATCTTTTCTCATAGAACTAATTTTCTATTTTTGCTCTCATTTTTTTTTAGCGGTGGGAAATTTCTCTCCTTTTCTGTGGTTTGTTTTGTCTTTCTCTTCCCTTGCCTCATACTGACCTGATGTGAGTGAATTCCTTCTGCTGCTCTCCCTTCCTCTAGACTCTACAGTAATCATTCTTTTGCATTTCTTCATCTAGGCTTGTCTGTATATTTTTGTTTGGGTTTTGGTATAAAAGTAACATACAGAAGGCATATGGCTAAATATGTGTGAGTTCTGTCGAGATAAGCGAGGTTTGTTTATTTCATTAATGTATTTCTCCATGTTCATTCTGCATCTCCAAATTTTTTTTTTTGTGGTTTCTTTTTAAACTACTTTTCGAAGAAAGGAGACTTCATTCATTTTACCTTGTCCTCAACATTTTTTTTAACCTCAGGGCTGACTTCAGCTGTTTTTGGTTTGGGGTATGGATCTAAAATCCTTACAAGTTTCACAAAAAAATAAATGACTGGGTAGATGGAAGTGAGAGGGCCTGTTGCTCTCCTACTGCCTGTTTCCCTGTGGAGAAAAACTTTTAAACTCCCTCTTTATTGGTCATTGATCTGTGCTCAAGATGAAGGCTTCATGTCTGCTTTGCAGTGCTGTCCGTTTGCAAGTTGGAGGCTGAGGGCTCACAGTTGTCATCTGTCAGCCAGAGTAGAAGAGACAAGAAAAGGGTATTGCATTACTGGAGATCATAATCATTTTTCCCTTCCTGTCTTTTGGACAAAACTGAGGTGGCATCTTGTGAAGTTTGGGGGTTCTCTGCTGGCAGCAGTGGTAGTCGGAGGAGCTCTATGGCTCCTCTCTGTGCATGAATTGAATATGTGAGGTTTGTATATGCCAAGGAAGGTGCATTGGAAGTCTTTCTCTCTACAGGGAATGCTGCCCTTGCCACATGCTAAGTCTGTATAGTTAAAGCCTTGGGTACTTAATGTGGGCTAACCTCGGGCAGTAAATCCAGGGCTAGACAAAGTCCCCTGAGGAGGTGGTGGGCAAAGTGAGGATTTCTTTGCATTAGTCTTTGCTGCAACCTCAGATGGTGTCTGAATGCAAAACTACTAATAAACAGTGATAAACCCTGAATGCTTCTTCTCTTGTCAGCTCCTGCCTGCATAGGGGCTTTTTCATGACACATGCTTGTTTGTTCATGTTTCTCTTTTAAGGAAAGCAGTTAAGCTAGGCAATAACCACCAGTAATTCAGTGCTCTGTTAAGCATGTAATAAACCAAGCCTCATATCCCTGGGTTTGGAGCCATTAGGGACTGCTGCCCTTTGTTTCTTTCTCTGGTAGGAGGAGGTAAGAAATGGGGCACAACTGACTTGTCTGGTGTGGAAATAACAAAAGGGTGGCTGAAAAGAGGAGAGGTATGACAGTGCAGTGCTCTGAGGACAGACATTGCTGTTCTTCCCAAAAAGTGCAGGTTCAAAACCCAGCCTGTGCTCTGTGCCTGTAATGCCAAAGCTTTGTGGAATCTGCTGCAAAATTGGTTAAAAAAGGAATTGCAGCTTCTTGTGATTTGCACCAGGTCTTGTCTTATCCTCCTGAGGAAAACAGGCACCTCTTGTTGGTTACAAGCCTTGCTGTTGTTTTCTGACTTTTGTTCAATCCAGGTGCAGCCCAGCTAAGTGGTAGGTGATTCAATTCTGTGCTGTTTGCATTCATTGCTGAAATACAGCCTTTTTTTTTGTTTTGATTGGGATTGTGTGTGGTTGGTTGTTTTTTTTTTTAACGGAGATACTTGATGCAAGTGTTGGTGCATAGTGCAAACAAAGCAAATACTTTGGTCAATGTGTGGATAAATGTTTAGGACAGTTGTCGTACAGAGTTTGGGACGCTTCATATAAAGACAAAATTATGGTGCCTCCTTATCTCTGAACTGCCCCTTTAAAGCCTCAAACCCAGCCTCTGCATATCAGTTTGCTCTTTTACAAAGAGAATGGCTTCATGCTATTTCTCTGCATGATTCTGTGAAATGCATTTCCAGAGGGGAGCTTTCTTACATATATGCAGAACAAATTTTAGTAAAACATTTCACTTTCTTCTGTCTTCAGAATTAGAAAAATGAAGTCTGTCATGACTTTTCAAAGTGTGGGTTTAAGTGAAAGCTCTCAAGGCATATTTCAGTGCTGATTCTGATGCAGCTGTTAGTTTAAGGATTCTCTTTTTAAACTGGAGGTGGCTGTTAATTAGGGTTGGGAAGAGGAAAATACAGTATTGAGCTGAGTAACCTGGATAAGCTGCTACTTACTTTGAGGTTGGGTGGGGCATGTAAAAAAAGGCATTTTGTCAGAAAGCTGAAAGGAGAAGGACTGGTTTAAATTTTAATACTAACTTTAAACAATCTTGTCTAAAATCTTCTCCTTCTGCAACATATTTTACCAGCAGTGCTGTCTGAGAGCACCACCACTCCTTGCCACCCCACTTTTGACTGCTTGATTGCAATGCTTTGGCTTTTCAAAATTTGATGCAACTCCTAGATGTTCAGTGCAATTTGCCGAAGAACATTTAGTACACAAGAATTTTGTTTCCTTGTCTTTTAGGTATAAGGAGGTGTCTGGTGGCTCTGTGAATGCCAAATGGCAGTATGTAAGAGTGTATGTGTTAGGCAGCTGGTAGAGAGGGACTGGAGGAAATGAGGGAGGAGAGCAGGTTGTCTCTGTGGGTTTGACTTCAGCTTGTTGGCTTGCAGCCTCCATGTAGACCATCACCACAGCCCGTCTCTGGTTCTGTGGGTTAGCTCTATGATCGTCCCCCAGAGACTGTGTGGGCATCATGGCCTTAAAAATAGTTCATTTAATTCATTGAGATGATAATAGCATTTGGTAGGGGAAGCTTGAAATGTGGAGCAACTGCCCATGGAGCCTGCAGCTTAGTTGCTGTTTTACTTACTGGTTGCACTTCCTGAATGTGTCTGTGGAGGGGTGATGATTTCCCTGTGGGAGCCACCTGCCCCTCTGCTTTGATTTGTATCGTACTGCCCAGGAACTGCTTTTCCAGACCTCTCTGGGAGCAGAGTGGGTGGGAGCTACAGGGCATGCCAGGCTTTTTATACTCACAGTTCCCCAGCCTGCCAGGTTTAACAGGTGAAGTAAACTCAGTTACCTATTCTGATTTTTCTCACCTTGTGGATGAATTGAAGCGTGTGTAAGGGTGTCTGTGGCCTTGTGCCATATTGTGAGCAGTGGGGCATGAAGAAGAGGCTAATGTCCATCTCCTCTCCAGCGTTATGCATGCTGGGTGCTGCTGTATCCTTGTTCAGTCTTTCAGGTGCTGGATAATAATGCAGTGATCCCTCTGGTAGTGGCAGGCAATGAATTATAAGGATGAAGACTCTCCCATTCTGGGTATCTGCAGTTCTGAATGTACTCATGTAGCCCTTTCTCCAGGACAACTGTCATTGCATCTATTGCTCTAGCTGTGTTTAAAGATTTACTCCTTCCCCTCCTCTGACTGCCTTGTTCTGCTAGGAGGTGACAGTTGTGGGAGGATTGAGTCAAGTCTGGTTTTTTAGGTATTAGGACATACTTAGAGGAGTTTCTGTTGTCACCACCATCTGGACAGAGATTCATTTGCTGAGGAGATGTGCTGGTTACAGGGCAAAACCTTTCAGATGTGATATGTACAGTACTAGCAGGCTAGAAAGGCAGTAAGGAAAGGTATAAGCTGCTATATATACTTCATATACTTCAGGACAGAGTGTTTCTTGCAGGTTTAACTGGATGAAAAATAGGAGGTAGTCTGGGCAAATAGGCAGATCTGTTTCTTAGAGGGATTAGTGCTCTGTAATGCACTGGGTAGGCAAAAGGCTCAAATCATTGTTAATTGCTCTTATGTAGCAAATTCAGTAATAACTTAGGTGCCCGAGTACTTGGAAATCATTCTGTTCCTTCCATTGGTCTGTACCCATCCTATACAGGAATTGGTAAAAGCAGATTATGTTCTTGGGAAGAGTTTAAATTGCAGCAGGTTTTTAACTTGACCCCTTTGAAGTGTTCAGATTGCTAGAACAAACTCAAGAGAGAGATGCTCTTGCCCTCAGACACAGATCCTATTTGTCCTGCTCTGCTGAATTTCACCTGCTGTTTCATGCTTTCCATGCTGTGACTGATTGTAGATTGGAGTTGGGGGTACACCACACACGTGTCCTGCTCTGGGGGCATTGCACTGCTGGAACTTCACATTTAGGCACCAGAAGGATTAAAGGGTGCGCTTTGAAAAGATACTCCTTCATCTCCCTGATAAGCGGCGCTGAGTGGGCAGAGGAAGAGGAGGTTAATGCCCCTTTTACCCAGGGTCTGTTTGAAGAAAGGCAGTCATTTAGCTAAAATATACATCCACAGTTCATTTTTGTTTAAACTGAAATTACTGAGTAAAGAAAGGCATCCTGGGAACAGATTAGGCCATATGCTAGGAAAGGGGCGTGTTTCTCTCAAGCTCATCACTTGACAGCAGCATGCTTTAGGGTTTTCTGTATTAAATATTTGATATATCTGTAGTAAACTGGAATTCTGTTTGGGTTTAATTACTTTTGATTTTTTTAAGCCTGCGGGATTCTAGCATTTTTCTTTACCCTCCCTTTTTTTCTGGCCTCCCTGCCCCCACCATGATCCTATTTCATCATGGAATGAGCACTGGGGTATAAGCTGCCATAGCCACATCCTGGTGATGGGCAGAGTGATCCTGCAGAGCCGGCCATAGGGTTATATTTCCAACTCTGAGAGGCCCAGAAAGCTCTGGTGCTGAAATTTGTTTCTTCAGAGATATTTAATTAACTTTATTGTATTAGTATGAGGATGTTTTTATTGCTACTTCCCATACTTTATTAAAAATCTATTATTAAAAGTGCAAGCATATTTATTTGCCTTTAATGACCCCTTTCTTTCTCTACTATGCTATGGGCAGCAATTTGCTATAGTGTTGTTAAGCAGACAGTGCTTCTAGGGATGGTGGACTGTGTGGAAAGAGGAATAGTAGGAAGGCATTTGCTCCTCCTGCTGTTTTTGAGATTTTAATTTTATTTTACTTTATTATTGATCAGAAAATGGTCAGAAAATATTTAGGTTTATTTTTTTGGTTGGTTTTTTTGAGGGGGGTGGGTTGTTGAGGGGTGAATAAAGACTGACTCTCCCAGTGCATTTTAAAGAAAAGTTCTGGATCTTCCTCTCCTCTTGAGTTACATTTGGAGGATATTTTTCTGTCTGTGAGCCGTAAGTGTGTAGAAGCCACTGGCTGCAGTGCCAGTTTACTTTCTTCCCCCCACGTGCAGCTGAGTAAAGGCCAGGCCTTTCACCTGCTGCCTGTTTTGCATTTCCAGCATTTGGATGAAATTGTCTTGCTGGGAAGCTGAAGGCATGGGTGATTTTTGCTGAGCAGATGCGCTCGCATTATCTCCCCATGTGATCTACGCTGGGCAGTGCAGTGGTGTTCTCAAAACACTGAATGAAGAGAGAGGTCAAGGAGGAAAAAAAATAACCCAGCCATAAGCAGTAGCTTGTAGCTGTTTCAGACAGTCTATTTTTGCTGCTGCTTTATTATTGGTGTGCGTTGGGCCAGCAGACTCTAGACTGCAGAGAGTAAGGAAAGGAAAAAAAGTCCACCCCAGAGAGAACTTGATTTGCTTATTCACCATGTGGGTATCTTTCCAAACAAGTACACAGATTTCTAAGGGAAAAGCACTGATCCCACGTGAGCAATTGTGGTATTTTGATGTGAGTGATCAACACATTTTTGTGTGAAACAAGGCTGGTAAACATACTTTAATCCAGCTAGATGTGCAGGCCAGTGGTTCTTTCCTCGTTTCTCCTTGTTTTTATCAGATTTGCAGCTTTTTGTCTCTTGAGAGACTGTTTCCAGGGGTGCTTCCTGTGACTTCTCCCCCGCGCTTCCTCTAATAACGTATTCTTGCCCTCTGAATGTGGCATTCTTTGTCTTTCAGAATATTCAGTACTTGGGAAATTAGACTTTCTCCAGTCTGTTTTGTGAAAGGCTGTAGGTATTTAAGAAATGCTGGAGACCACTAAAGCAAAAGACCTTCCTAGACAAAAAATGTAATACAAGCTACCTCGGTCTCCTCCAGCAGCCTGCTAGCAACCTTAGGCCTTAGGGCCTCCATGAAGTTTCTCATCTCTGGATTGGCCAAGTGCTCAGTTGTGTGTTGAGCACCAGTAAGAAAAAGCATGCTTATGATCAGATGAGTGTCTAACAGTACTTGTTGAGGCTGTCTCCTCATTCTCTGCAGCTCTTCCTGACAGTAAGTGTGGATGGAGTGATTCATACTCAACTGCAGCTGAGCCAGTGGCTCACCTGAGGGCACTAGCTCAGCCATTTCCCTCTTACCTCCTGCCTGAGGCAGAGAACAGCTATCAGGCAGATCTTCATTTCTCAGGAAAGCAGGGAGGTTATATATGGTTGGGTAGAGGATGTGTTTGCTGTGTTCAAAACACCGGTAAAACTGCTGAAAGGCTCTGACTCACCCTGATCGTTAATCTGAGACCAGATGTGTTTTAAGAGGACTTTGCTACGGTGGACAACCATGGTAAAGATGATAAAAGTGTGGGTAGAGGTCGTAGGGCATGATCACGTGTCTGACTGGGGTTGATCTGTGTCAGGGCTTACATTAGCCATGGATGACCCTCTGGCCGACTACAGGTTTGACAGCTTAAGCTCAGGTTGGAGAGCTTGGTAGTACCATCTTCCTCTGTCACCTGCCTCTGCCGATGCTTGTCAGCACCTTGACGCTGCCCAGTGCCGGTTTAACTCCTTGTCAATTCGTCTCTGTTATACAAGTCATCTGCTGACAAAACAAGGATCTGGGTCACTGCTCTTAAAATAGATTCAGCATTAGGCAAATTGCTCAAGCAAGCTCTCCTTTCCTCTGAGGAGACAATATCAACTCAGCCTCGTAGGGATACCCCTAACAAGTGCAGCATCCTTCCACAGAGGCCCTGTCACTTTAACAACACTTGCCTAATACACTTTTAAAATGCAATGCCCAGCTGTTTGCACAATGTTTGACTTGTGCCTGAGGGAGTAAGGATGTTTTTTCCTTCATATTAATGCAGATATATGCATCTGTATGAACTGTTCTTTTTAGGTTATTATTTGCAAATCTTTTCTTTGTGCTTTTGTGACTGGAAGTGTGATTGGCAGGTTTCGCTTTCATCCATGAGAGTCATGGTAAATGGCGTCTGTACAAGGTGATTGTTGTTCTTGCTTATAGGCAGAGTTTAGTGGTGCCAATTTCATCTTGATAATAGTCATCTGGTAACTGCTTTGAACACACTGAGCCAAGCCCTCGCATGGGTGTGTAGCCAGTCAAGGTTGAATTATTAAGGAAATCCGTCTTTAAGGTTACAGCTGGGCCTCTGCGGACTCTGATCCCAATTTTGTAGAACTTGCTGTATCACGTGTCCTGCAGGCTTCCTGGGCCTGGGTCGCAAAATGTCCTACCTGGTGGTTTCTTCTGCTTGTCCAGGGGGATTTCTTCTACTCTAAAGAGGGTACTGCCACTGAGAATGGGGCTGGAAAACGTGCTGATTGAAAAAAGGGAAGCAAGAAACTAGGATGTTGGTTCTTCTTGCTCACCAAAGTCCCCTCCTCTTGTGTGTATTGACTTTATTGTGGATGTGAAAAACATGGTAGCCAATGATTAGATAAATTGAAAATTTGTGTGGGGTTTCCAGTTATAAGGCAAATGGAGTGAAATAAGGTTTGACGTCCTGTGAATTGGTTTCCCACTTGACCTGAGCAGGCAGTTTCAGAAAAGTTTCTCTAATGATAGAGGAGGTGGCAATTTTCTACTAATTGTACCATAGAAAACATGGCAAATTTTTGAGTGAGGGGTGCTTGAGCAGCCTGAGCCCTCATAATTATTTTCCCACCTTTTTCCTAATGTTGTATTTGTAATACCTGCTTTGTTTTTGTGTTGTACCCCAAGTAGACTTGAGAGAAGGTGGCGGGCAGTGCCTTGCTATCATGTGAAACCATTAGCATAAATTGACTACCCCTGCAAGGATCTGAGGGAGCAGATGCTTTAAATATGGATCTCGCAAAACTGAGCTGCTGAACAGAGAGCCATGTATGCAGGCATGTGCAATATTTGTGAGAGTTGAGTGCAACAAGATTGTAACTGGAGTTTAAGACTTACTTTTGGGCAACAGGAAATCAGTCTCTGTGTGAGGACACTGTAGCCCTGGAAGCAGTGATGTGAACACTCACAAGATACAGGGAATGCTGATGGTGCTTCTGCAGTGCCTTGGCAAGAGCACTTGACTGGCTGGGAATTGGAATTCAAGCTCTTCCTCTGGGATGTAATCCCTTTTCTTCTGCCCCTGAAGGCTACTCCCATTGCTAGGCCATAAGGAAGTCTTGGTAGCATCAATCTCACTCTCTTATTTAAATTTTAATACTTTAATAAGTGTTTGATTTGTCTGGGAAGGATATAATGCATATGGCTTTATGTGATATGTCATCACACAGTGTTTTCTAAGAAGTCCCAAATCAGCACATAGAAGTATACTGAAATGCTGTTCTGTTGAAAGAGAAAATGAAGGGGTTGGTTGCTAATGGTAGTTCTGCTTTGAAAAGAGAAATGTGGATGCTAGTACCTTCTTCCCAACTGTGTACTCTCAGGAAAAGAGAGTGCCTCAGCACTGATGAGGGATGAGACAAGAGAGCAGACTGAACTGAGAAGTTGCCATTGATAGGTACCAGTTTCCTACCCCCATCGAGGGACTGAGGATCAGAGGGAGTCAAATACTTCTGCTGATACTGTGCTTGAGGAGCACAGCAAGCTCCCTCCTTTATCAGGCCTCTATGTCCCTGGTGGTTTGCAAGTTCAAACCATCTCCTGCCTATCAGCTAAGAGCAAACCATTTCCTTTCACAGACTAGAGGAAAAATCAAGGAACATTGTAGTAACTATTAATAATGTTTCTTCACATTCCTGCTTTGTTTCTTTTTGCCTTGATAAAGCAGAAGTGCCAGGCAATGATTTTAAACTGCCTGCGCCAAGGAAGATTGCTGCTGTGGAAATTAACTGCTTTACCTTGCTGTGCTGCTGTTGAAGTTAATCTTGACCTGGAACTTAGCATTTGCCTTTTCATCTTGGATCTTCCCACTCCCGAATTGCAAATCTAATCAACTTAAATAGAAATTAGAAATGCTAAACAGGGAGAAAGCTTTGTAACTGTTCTCCTGAGGAGGCTGGTGCTCACTCCTGGCTTAGGCTTTGTCAGTGATGCACTAGGAGCAGGAAGCTCTGTTGTTTTTTTTTTTTACCCCAAATCATTAAGTCAGGAAGATGGACTGAAGAAGGACAGAAAATCATTTTCTGTTGTTGTCACTCTATTTATTTTAGCTGCTCTTAGATTTTGCTGTACTGAGCCCAGCCCTAAATTAGAGTGACCTGCAGCTGCTACTAAACCTTGACTTTATGCTTGAATGTTTGGTCAGGAAAGTTCAAGCACTGGGACAGAGAAAGGTTTGCTTGGCATGTGGGTGTGTTTATAAGATCAGGCCCAAAGTCATTCATGTGACAGTATCAAAGTACTGCAGGGTAGGGTTTTTCTGCAGGGTGATGCTTGCTATTCAGTTGCTTACTGTATCTTTAGAAAACAGTAATCTCTGTTCAGCATCCTTTTTACAAAATTACAGTAAATGAAGTTCAGAATGTTTCATTCTAAATTTGGGAGTGAATATTCATGTGGGTTAGAAAGTAATGAAAAGCAAATAAAAGTTTGCTGGAATGGTATGTCCTTGTTTGAGCTGGAACAGAACTAAATTCTGCTCAGTGATCTTACTTTGCAACTTTGTTGCATATGCTGTGCTTTTAGCTATTCTCTTTACTGGAAATTTTAAGCAATATTTTCACCAGGGTTTTGAATGATGAAATCACATGAAGAGCCAGTTTTGACTAAAATTTTGTCTCTCTTATAAGAGCTAAGGTAACAAAAGGAACACAAAAAAAGAAGAGAAAGGTGGACTTAATGTAAAGAGGTTGAATTATTATTGGTTGAATGAAAGCCATGTGTGGAAGATTGCTATTCAAGCGTTTCATGCAACTTCTGACTAAGAATTCTCACTGCCATGTTGTTGCTTTGGTCTCCTCTGTGTCATTACCATGAATTTTTCAGTGTGTGAGAGAACTGTGTGTGTGGTGCACGTTGGAATAATATAAATCATGCATGTTAACATACTGAAGAGATAACACAAACTGCTCTGGCATGAACTGCTACCTTCTTTATAATCAGGACTTCTAAATTGATGCCCTCCCCTCAGCGTATGGAGCTGTGACAGCAGTCCCTTGGACACATATGTACATGTATTCACGTGTCTGTTTCCCATATAAATCAGTAGCTTTATGCAAGGCTCAATCAGGTTGATAAAAGGCAAAAAGGATCCTGCCTAATACAGCTTACAGTGAAAGTGGCACACTAAGTTCCTCCTGCATGAACAGCAGTCCCATGATGTATCAAGGAGACCTGATTATACAACAGGACTAATCAGCTCTGGATGCTGCCATGAATTATGGGTTGGCTTAAGTGCTGCGATACACATTTCTGCCTTAAATTGACAGTGGAAGCAAAACAGAAAACCAGAACAGAAAGCCCGAATGTCAGCAAGGCTTATCTTCTTTAGTTCTGTATCAGGGTTAAAGGAGAGGTTTCTTAATGTATTTATAACATATCTCTTTTGTCCAGGCTAGCTAGAATAAACCAGGTTATATTGGAACTTTACTGCATAATGTTACACAACGATGCTTATTGAAATGTGGCTATTTTTGTAATATGCACCGTGCCTTAATGAGGGTAATGGATAAAGAGTGTTGACCCACAGAAACATAGCTGAATATAGAGATAAAACTTTAATGGAAGTTCCAGTGTAATTTGGCACTTTGCAAGTGTGTTTGCACTTTGGGCTGAAAAAAGTAGGAAAGTAATGAATGTTCGGAAAAAAAAGTCTGCCTGATGTATTTTTATGTCTTTTTATCTTATCATACGAAGAGCCAATGAATTATTTCCTTCTCCCTTTCTTTCCATTTTTATTTTTTATATATGTAGTTTTGTCACCTTATCCACAGAGCCACTTTTGAAGTTCGGATGCCTGCAATTAATGTCTAAAGCTTATCTGTTTACTCAGACTTTGTTGCACCTATGGTTGAGAGAGGAATAGGTGCTTCTAGGTGATTCATCTAACCTGTCTTAGACGCTAATCAAAAGGTGATTTTCTGAAACTAGTAGTTGGATGCCCAGAACTGGGACAGATACGTTCCCTACCTCCACCTCAGATGGCTTTGTGAAGAGGATGAGGAGTGTGGCTTTGGTCTATCTCTGGTAATTCCCAAACCAAGTCCACAGCTCTTAGGTGAGTTTGAAGGGTTACTGTACTTCGGAGGTGGTGGTTCAGACCAAGTGGCTTTTGGAAATACAGGAGTACTCATCTGTTTCTTAGATATGCAAATCCACTCCCTCTGATTTGGCTGGGAGGACTGGGTGTCTGCCTCTCCTCATGATGAGATTGTTTATCTGTGTGGAGTTTTCAACATTATGAATTCTGAGTATAATTATAATAATAAATGGCATGGTTATTTCACAATGTGCTCTCTACTGTGATCAGCTACTACCTTCAAGAGCCTACGTGCCTGTCCACAGCTTCCTGCCCTTTCCCCATCTTTGTATTTGGGTTGTTCCAGCTTTCCCTCCTTAAAAACAGTAAAAGTTTTCAAACATTTAAAAGAGAATGCTAGGAACGTGATCTGGTAAAGAGGAGGTTATTAAGGCATTTGTAAGGAGCAGCACTCTCTTGGCTTATTTGTGTGCAGGCTAGGAGCACAGTGTGCAGACTGAGTGGCACAGACCCTGTGATGTGCCAGGTGTGTCTGTGAAGGAAAGCTGGCACTTACCTTGCAAATAATTACAGTCTAAGCAAGCTTAGAAAAGGGGTGGAGTGCAGGCAGTAATTCATTTTGTGAAGGATATATTGTACTCCACTTGGGTTCACGTTTAGTTTTTCTTCTAAAAACTTAGGCCTTGCGGGGCTCAAGTCACAAAGTAAGGGGACCTTTGCCACTTTTATGCTCTTCTTTGGAGGGAAGTCTCAAAATTTAAACCCCAGTATTTAAAGGTGGATTTTTCTCAGGCATTTCTTACAGCAGAATGATTGGCTAGGAGAGCTGAACCCTTCCCCTCAGCCAGGTTGGTGCAGCCTTGGCAAGAAACTGCATTGCAGTTGTGCAAAGTAGCACCAGCTGGAACACGGGGAGGGAGGGCTGAGGGAGGAGGGATGCTGGGCTTGGCCCCGCTGTTGAAATGAGCTCTTGGGAAACTGACTGGAGTTTGACAATTTGCGAAAGCTGGTTTTAGGGCTGAATTCTGAGAACGAAAACTCTGACAGTTCAAATCCATTTGTGCTTGTTTGTTTGTTTATTTAAAACAAGCTATCTTCCCACTGACTGGGGTTTTTGTTGGTTTGGGTATCCCTCTAGTACTACAAGAGAACATGGCTGGCTGGCCACTGGCTTGTCACTGGTATTTTGGGGTGGTAAAGCAGTGGGCTTTGCTTGCTGGCAGGTTTGCACTGCGAGATGTGGGGAAAGGTACCACTCCCCAGCTGTCATGGGTATGCCAACACAACCTCTGCAACTTGGTGGTGCTTACACTGCTCACTTTGCCCTCGAACAGCTGCAATGCGCTGTGCCCATCTGAAAGAGGGTTTTATATGCCTCTAAGACTGTGTTGGGGATACAGTGCATCAGGCTGGCTGCCTTGGCAAAACCTTGCTCATGTGGATGAGGCCCCTGTTGTCATCTTGCAGGCTCCAGGTTGGCTGGAAACTGTTAGCTTTGGAGCACTTGCAAATACACAGAACCTGGATTAAAAACGCCAGGATGTAGTGCTGAAGGGAGGTCCCTCAAGTCTCACCTGTGCCATAAAGATAAACGTAAAAGGCCTAAACTCTTACCCTGTAGTACAGCTCAGCCCCAAAAGATGTTTCTTAATGCTGCTGATCAGGAACATCCTGCAGCCATCTCATCTCTCTCGAATGGGCTCATGGGGCACTCACAGGCACTTTCAGCTTTGTTTTGAAAAGTTTCAGCTGTGTGTTACTGCTTCTGAAGAAGTGTCACAGTGAGGCAAACCCAAAATGCTAGCTGCTCTAGCTCCTTCCTCAAAGAGTGGTAGGAAACCTATGTTCCTTCTCTTTCCTCCTCCTCCTGGACTCCTGGGACTGCCCTGTGTTTGTGAGACAGCAGATGTACTGGCCAATACAATACAAAATTTGCCTTTTTTTTTTTTTTTGTTACTGTCATTTTTTGATGAGAGTTTAAATCAAGGTGCAAATCCCACATCAGAAAACTGATATCACTGAGTTTTACCTGGAGGCTGTAGTAAGGGTGTGTAACTTTCTTGACAGGTTTTTCTCCAAGATTGTATTTCGACTGTGCAGCCCTTTCATTTGTTTAAACTAGAGATGCTCCATTCTTCTGTTTACTGCTTTTTCTCTTAGCAAGCCAAACATCCCTCAGGTGCATAGCTGAGCCAGCTTCAGGTAGGTGGGACTGAAGGGAAGAGGAGGACAAGTGTATGCAGGAAAAGGCACATTCTGGATTCCTCCTGTGAAGATGAGTAATTGCTGGAGGTTAAAGCAAAACAGCAGTGTTTTGTCTTTTCCATTTCCCCATCTGAGAGCTATGTACCTTTTCATGATTGAGGTCTAAACAGCTGAGCCCCAGGATCGCAGAAAAAGATGTGGGTAGTTGTGTACTCTTGGGATATGAAGATATAAAAAAATTATAATTCGTTTTTATAGAAGCGAATTTCACTCCGTACTGCTTTGGGGAACAGAAGACAGAACTGGAGCCTCTTGGTATGATTATCCATCCTGGAAGTGGTAAAGGTTTTGTGTGTGAGACCATGAACAATGGCTCTGAATGTGATTCTATTGATTTCCTTCCCTGCAGTGTTTCATAAATACCATTCAGTTTAACTTAGCTTTTAATCTTACATGCAGGTTGAAGCATGAGGCTTTTCACCCAGTGTGAGATGGCTAACTCAGTGAAAAACAGCAACTGTCCTGTGCCCCAAACCCTGCTGATGTGTGAAAACATGCCCATTTTGCTGTCCGATTCCCAGCAAGAGTGCCTGAGTGGTGGCAGCCCTCCAGGGTGGTCCCTAGGAGACTTGCACAGCTTGCTAAGAGGAGCACAAGTGCTGCAGACTTGGCACTACCTGGAGCCTCAGGCTACAATGTCAGATGCCTTGGTTTCTTGTGTGGATCAGTAGAGCATCTGTTTGACCCTAATAGGGCTTCATAGTACAGCTTGATGCTGCTTGCTGAGTTTTAGACTGCATATGGTACTCGGTGCTCATCTTGAAAAGCAGCTAGTAAGAGTGCTCTGGATAGAAATCTTACAGGTAACTGAGACTTGTTTGTTACCAAATGGTTACTATTTCACTGAATAATTGCATTGCATATTCATTAAAAAAACCCAGTCCAGTGGGAGAGCTTCATACTTCCCTCATGTTTTTGTAGTGTTCCCATTTTCCTGGATGCACAGGTGTCTAATTTACATTCCTAGAAACACAGCCTTCGTGTTTTCTTTAAAGTCAAAGTTTCTGTGTGTTGGGTAGTTAGCTTAAGGAATCCTTGGTATTGCTCAGAAACACCTTTGAGAGAAACACCTTTCACAATGTGGTAACTGCAAGCAGTGACATCATGGTGATATGAGCAAAAGAAAAGGTATTGGTAGTGTCACCATGTGAGCTGGGTTTCCCCTGTGCTGTGTCATCCCTGAACCTGTTTTCTTCCTTGTTGAGTTTCTGTCACAGCATGTCTTGATTCACTCATATGTTTGCACTGTCTCTTGTACAGAACAATCTTTTGTGGGGGTTATTGTGCAGTTTCTGCTCCCAGTTACATGGATCTGGATTTGGTTAGTGCTACACTCCCCTGTCTGAGTTACTAGTTGCTGCTTCATATGATGGATCAGTGAATGCTGTTGGAAGATGTGCGTGATAGCAGTAGTACAAGAAAACCCAGCAGCAATCTTGTCTGTAGGTGGAGTGGCTACCCACCATAAATAAGATGATTGACACATAGGTACACACCAGGAAAAAAAAAGAAACCAAAACCCAACCAACAAACAAACCCAACCAGATAAAAGGTCTTGAAATGTTCCCTTTTTCCTTCAGACATCACTCGTGACTTGCCTGGGGCAATGACCCTGTGCTGTGAGTGTGATGGTTTTAAGACTGTCTTTTTAATTTTTCTTCACAAAGTTTGAGCAAAGAAAGAATGTAAATAGATCACTATTGGATGTAAGAAAGCCTGGTTTCTTGCCTGGTTATTGTCAGTGTGGGAGGGGGATTTCAGCTCTCACACTGTTAGATGTGAGTCTCAAGTGACTTGAAGGGAGAGCTGAAGACAAAACACCTGCTTGAAATTTCTGGTTACCAGGGAGGCATTCTAGCTACTTCTTGCCTGCTTAGCTGGAGCCAGTAGGTGTGATGCTTGCATGTATCTGTGCAATGCATTTTATTAGAAGTTGCCCTGAAAATGACTTGTATGCTGGACAAGCAGTAGAAATTTAAACATAGTTTTTGTTGCCTGAAGTAGCACTCCTTGGACTTTGGTGAAGAAAAAAGAAGTGGTAAAGGGATTGGAGGCTCGTGCACAGGTAGTACAGGGAGGGTTTTGCTGTAGGGTCAGCTAAAGGTGAAAATATCTGACCTGTAGCTGATTGAAATAGGTCTTGGCTAAAATGAATGACCAGAGGTTTGCTTTGCTGTATTTGTTGATAACTGTCTCCAGTGCAACATGGGAAGAGATAACATTTCAAAAAGAAATGTTTTAGCTTGCCTGAATCCTGGTCTAATATGTAACTAAAGACATCTCAGAATAGTATACCTCAAAGTGTAATATCTCTGTGTTTGGAGGGGGCAGTTGGCACACACAGGACCTGTACACCCACGTAAAACAGAAGCACAAAGAAATCCACATTGCACAATTGTATGTCTTTGTGTTTTACACCTTTGCCTGTTTATACTTCTGCTTAGGCTGAAGTTATCAATGGAAGTGCCCAATTGCAAGCATTGTTAATCAGAATCTCTCTGATGTTTAATGTAGCTTTTGATACTGAACTCCTGCAGGAACCAAATTCTTTCATTTTATGATGGAAACATTCTAAATGAGGGCAAGTGCTAGGTGTCTCTGTGTCTTTAGTTTTCTTCTTCCTTTTTTTTTTTTTTCCCCCTCCAGGGACCATTTAATGAAAAAAAAAAATTACTGGTATGGTAAGTTAAATGAAGCCAGTTGGCTACTGGTAGGCTGCTCCCATGCATCCAGGCAGCATAGCCAGCAGTTGCACTTAAATTCTTCGTGTTCTGGCAGTGTGTGCAGTTTAGCTGTTGGGATCCTTTGGTGTGCAGAAATCCCTGTGGATGGTAGGCCTTCATATGTGTTCTGTGCTGAAAAATTATTCGATTGACTGCCCTCATGGAAAAGTACAAACGTGCGTGTATTTTCGGTGGCTGTTTATTTGCCTTGCAGAGGGTTGACTGCAAAACCCTTTCTGAAATGCTTCTTGAAAGACTTCTGAAGAGTGGTGGGCTCAAGCCAGAATAGTCTTGTTTTACAGTTCTGCTGCCATGAAGGAAATCAAAGTGTAGAAAAAATGCAGCTTAAATGCCTCAGATATTTATTTTGCCCTTTCATTACACAAGCCTTCCCTCCCTTCTTAGTCTGGGCGATCAGAGTGTGTGTGTAGGGGGGAAACCGTGCTTTGTAGGGGAACCCTGCTGCACAGGCTCTTGTGAGCCTCCTCTGGGCTCTGGCCCCTTTATTGTTTTAACAATTAATCTTTCACCCATTTATAATTTAAAACACTAATAAATACACCCTTCTCTTCCCACAAATTCTCAGGAATCTCTGCAGTCTCCTGCTTGGTTATGTATCTCCAAGCTTGCACAAATAAGTCCTCCAGTGGTATGTAGCCAAATGAAACCTTGGAGGGATGTGTTTAACCTTGGTTTGTGCAGTGATTGTACATTACCCACTTGTCCTGAAGACAGAAAAGAATGTTGACTTTCACAATGTGAAAATAAATATTTGAAGATAGATTTTGGTCTGCTCAATTTGCTCTGTCAGCATAAACAAAATCCTTCTCTTGTTTGAGTTTTAAGGGTATGTTTTGTAGCCTTCACAGTACTAGTCTGTATAATCTGAAAGAGTTTCATAGGAGGTATTTTAAACTAAAAGTTAAAACCAGAAAACAAGCCAGAAGAGAAACTCCTGTGTTTCTGTTGTTGCTTATATTCTTTTCTTCCTCCTAAGTATATTTTCCTTCCATATAGATACATATTCGTTTTCTACTTCTGCATATCCCCACAATGAATGGGATGTTTGCTGCCCCACTTGGTAGCTCAAATTCCATGCCTCAGCCCTTGTGTTCTTGGGAGGCCTTAATTTGAAATGGAATCTGAGAATTTCTGTAGGCTGCTAAGGAAAAGTTGGAGGGCTTGCTTCATGTTAGAATTCCCACCTCTCTTAACTGTGGAAATAAATGCAAGACTTTTTTTGTTGACCTGGTGTATTTGCCTGAAGGCCTTCCGTTGCGCTCATGAGTGGAGGATGGACTTGTACCTCTTGGGTAACTCTGGGCTATGAGAGCACTCCTTCCCAGAGCAGGACTTGTAATGGCAGGGAGGAGTAAAAGCCCAGATATCTATTCATTATTCTGTGTGTACATCTGCTCCTGGAAATTTTGAGATAGGAAAAAATTAAGATACAAGGATACCTGGTTGGTTGCTTTGTTTTTGCATGATCATAGGTGTGGTTCAGCCTTCCCCTCCTTTCTCTTTCTGACTTGTTAAAAGAATATAAGACCTAGTCTTAGACTATTCCCCATCCGTTAGGACCACCAGAGAAGTAAGAAGTGACATGCTGAATTTGGACAGGGCCGGGTTTGTTGCCTGAGTCCAAACTGGGAATTGCTATAGAGGAGTAACCTTCCTCAATGGGTGGTGCTAATTTCCCAGAGTGCAGCTCACACGAGATGAGGATGTCTGTACCACGGAGGTGTGGTGTCTCACAGGTATCCTGTGCTGCTGCTGGAAATGGGCTTCTGCTGTTAGAGATGTGACAGTGCCTCCCCAAACTGTCCAATTAATGTTGCAAAATTTCTTCTGGATTTCTGCTTTAAAGACTAAAGGGCACTGGAAACATTTGACATTGGGTCAAAATGCTGAGTATATTATTCTCCTACTTGCTGTGATTTTACATTTCTAAAGCCAAGCTGAGATTGGTAGTGATCTGTAGTGTGTTTTCACGTGTTTTTAAGGTATTTCCAATGGTACTGTGCCTGTTAGCATTGCGGCAGATTATCAGGATTGTTTGGTGTTTTTTTAGCTCCAGAAAAGACCATAGAAGAGCAATTGTTGGTATCAGTTTCTGCAGTGAGCATCTGTGATGCATGCAGTGACCAGATCTGGTTTTGATTTGATTACTTTGATTATAGCTTGAGGTAGAAGAGCTGAAAACTGCCTGGAATCCACTTTGCCATCCTTTGCTTTCCCTGACTGCTTCAAAATACTGTTGATTTTTCTTGGGGTTTTCTCTTTATTGGGCACCCTTTCCTCCCTCATTTAAAGGGGACTGCCATGTTTGGTGCAGTATTTGTAGAAAATCTATCACTGACAGGCAGGAATATATTTAAAACATCTTTCCTTGAAACCTCTTTGTCATCACTGGACTTTCTGGCAGCCTGATTATATTCTGCAGAGCAGAGGCAAGGAGTCAGATTACATGTTTCGGTTAATTTGCAGGTCATTTAGAGCTAAGGGTATTGCAGGGAGAAGGCAGCAGAGCTGTGAGAAAAACATAGGGTTTATCACTTGCTGTCTGTTTTTTATTTAAAAAAAAAAAGCTTATCTGGAGGAATAAATTTTCCTACATTTACAGTTCATGCCTTAAAATCACTGAACTTGTAATGAGGAAGTAAACATGAAGTTGACAGTCAGTTTCCATGTTTGTTTGAAAGAAAGTTTTAAAAGGGGGTTTAAGAGATGGAATTGTAACCAGCACTTACCTTACCTTGTCCTACTTGGAGGTAGTGCTCTCATAGGACTTGGCAGTGGTCCTTAAGGTGAAGCAGGCTATTCAGGGCTACATCTGCCCTATAGCTTTTGTGGTCTCTGTTCTGGCAATAGTAAATTACAAATGGTGTGGGAGGCCAAAGAGAGCATCAGCTACTTTCTGTTCAGGGTACTGATCACCTAGCTTCTGAGGCACATAAACCTTCAAATGGTAGCTCCTTACACTCACACACTGTCATTTTTAGTTATTCTTCTCACTATCAAGGTGGAAGTAAGACTCCAAAAGTAAGCATCAAGTGAAGATAGAGCTGTGATTCAGGAAGAACTGTGATTCAGGAGAGGTTCTTGCTTCCTTCCAGTGCAGTATTAACCTTCTGATGGTCTTTTGGGTAAACAAGTGCTGGGAACAGTTCAGGAGTCTGAAGTCTGATCGCTTTAGCCAAATCTGTGGTTGGAAAAAATGACAGACAAGAAGATGAATCTGGAGCTTGCCAAGCTGCTTTATTTTCCTGGAGAATGATGCCTGGTTAATCTGCTGTAGGATGCCTGAGTTTTTCCAGTGGGACTGTGGCTGGGGTGCAGAGAGTTTGCATGGGTCACCAAGCAGCAGGGCTGAAGCAGGATGAGTCTGAGGCAGGGAAGTCCCTACTTGGTACAGACAGCTTTTGAAACAGTGACATCGGTGTCAGCAGCTGGTCAGAGCTGTATCTTATTGATGTTGAATGTGCTCCCATTGAAAAGGGGCAAGGGGAGGCTTTACATGATGGTGCTAGAGGCAGCCATTCAGAAGAGGAAACTGACCAATTCACCTTCAGTGAGCTAGTGGGGGTAAAGCTCTGGTTCTGAACTGTGCATGGCACAGACCTTTCTCAGGTACCACCAGCTCAGCCTGCTGGCACTGGGTGATTGTGTCTCACCTCAGCACTGATGGGGTGCAATCCATTTTCCTACTGCTGTTGGGTTTTTTTGTATTGATATTACAGAACTTGGGAGAAACTGAAAACCAGTTGCTGGCCGGTGAGTTCTTACTGGTGCCATTTGTGCTAACGGCTTTTGTCTGCATGGGTTTTGGGGCTCTGATTAGACCCGAGGAAGACAAATTGAATAGGCCCGCGTGCCACTTGAAGTACTTTTGTGTGTGGTTGCAATTTGCTTTACCAGAAGAATGTGTTCTTTTTAGCATGTGAATTTTTTTTTCTTTAGTATTGTGGTGACCCAGGTTTCCCAGAACTAGGATACATTTAAGCAAATGAAGGCTTCAGCAAGCTTAGTGCTTGTCTACATGGGGAAGTTAGTGCGCAGTAAGCTAGGGTGTGAATTGACAGCACGCTAGCTGCTCTGCACTAACTCCCCCTGTGGATGCTGAGTGTGCACTAAGAGCGCCTGTTGTGCAGGTTCATTTAGCCAACTGAAAGAGAATGTGCTGAAAATTCACACTGTTGCTTCCTTCACCCTGACTTTCCCATGTAGACAAGCCCTTACTAAGTCTAGGATAAAAAGTCCTTGTTCAGAGATCTGACTTAAATTCTTAATTTTTTTCTTTCCTCCTTATTCTTTTCCCTGTCTCTTTTTTCATTTTTCTCTTGAGTGCCAAATAAATGTTACTGGAGGTTTGTCAGTCTGGTAAAGACCCCACACATGCAAATCTGGAAAGGAGGGTGTGCTGATTTTGGGAATGACTGTGGAGAGAGGCCTGAAGGTGTATCACATGCAAGTATCACATACTTCTGGACCAGATCCAGAAAGTAGCACATTTGCCAAAGGTGGGTTTGGCTCAGCCTAAACAGTACAACAAAAAGGTAGAAGAGCATTGTGATTTGGAGGAATGTACTTTCCCTTGCTTAGAAGATGAGGAGGTCTTTATAGATGAAACTATAGGTTTTGTAGATGTATTATTAAATATATTTAATCCTCTACAGTTAGGGACCCCATAAAAATCTTCAATGAAACAGTAATTCTCTACTGCTTGCTGAGATACCAGGATATATTAGTGCTGTGGAAATTATGGAAACAAATTAATTTTTTAATAGGTTGTACTCATGGGTGGTTATTTCCCTCATCACATCTCACTGCCTATTATCTCTGTTTATTTCCTCTTGGGAAGCAGGAAGTGTGAGAAGGAAGACAAACTGTAGAGCACTCAGTCCTTTTGATTATAGGTGTGATCCAACATACGAAATTTTGGCTCTGTCTTACTGATTTTCTTCAACCTAGATTTTTGAAAAATAGTTGTTCTGGCAATTTAAGGAATGGAATGAAAATGTGCCTTTCTTCGTCTTAATTGGGAAGGTGAGAAAGCATGATTACATGCATGTGTGAAAAAGAACAACTCTCAGCTTATCTCACTATGCTAATATAAGCCCAGTCAAATGGGTGAAATGGATCAGGTACAGCATTACACTGTACTGGTTCTTCAGGCACAGATCATGGTTCATGGTGGAGGTTCACAGAAGGCATTTTCAACTCACCTGCTCTAGTCCTGATGAGGAGGGGAGGTAAAGGCTCTTCCCACTTTTCTCTCTCCAGTACATGTTCACTTGCATAAAATTAATGCACATGTGGTTCATAGATTCATAGAATACCAGGTTAGAAGGGACCTCAAGGATCATCTAGTCCAACTTTTCAGGTAAGAATATAGTTTAAATTAGATGGCCCAGCACCCTGTCAGCTGGGCCTTTAAGCTGTTTAATGTAGGGGAATCCACCACCTCCCTTGGGGGGTTTATTCCAATGTCTAATAGTTCCAATGGTAAAAATTATTTTTTTCTGGCACCCAGTCCGAATCTCCCCAGTAGCAACTTGTCCCCATTGTCCTTTGTCTTTACCATGTGACTTTGCAAAAACGGAGTCTCCCTCTTCATGGTAGCCACCATTCATGTAGTTGCACATGATTATGAGGTCTTCTCTAAGCCTTCTCTTCTCAAGGCTGAACAAACCCAGTTCTCTTAGCCTTCCTTCATATGACAGGTCTTCCAGTCCTCTGATCATTCTTGTGGACCCTTTCCAGCCTGTCTGCACCTTATTTGTAGAGTGGGGACCAAAACTGTACACACTACTCAAGGTGTGGTCAGAGTGCTGAGCAGAGTGGGAGAATGACATCTTTCTCCCTGCTTGTGATACCTTTATTAATGCAACTCGGCATCCTGGATGCAGCCCAGTTTTGAGGGTGAAAGGATAACTGTAGGTCTGTCTTGACATAGAGATCTTGTTTTAAGGATGCACACAAAGATTTGATGAATTGCAGAAAACATAGGCTGGGTTTGGGGCTTTGCTGTGTGCTACAGATCCTTTCCATAGACCCTGACTATGCTGTCTTGATGGTCCACCACTATCTTAGTGGGTCACCATTGTAATGGCTGAGAGGCACTATGTCTGAGGGAGAGGCATTTGTGTTGCTCATCTTCCCCACTCCTGTGGGGAATGCAATTAAAGCATCCTCCTTTTTACAACAAAGTGTGTGGTGTTGTTGATGCAGTTTAAAGTACAGAAGTTACAGTGGTGGCCTTCTGCTTGGTGTCCTGGATGATTCAACAGTGAGTTTCTGAAGCATAGTTTGGCCTCCTGTAGCAGAGATGATGAGCAGGAACAAATACGCCACTGCTTTGGGGTATTTTGGCATAATTCTTCTTATTGCTGTTTCTTGTCTGCTGCAGTACATCAGCTGGTAGTTTGTCAGATGGTAAATATATAGTTCTTTATTTTATGGAGATATTATAAAACACAGTAAAAAGTTCCTGTAGGGTTTGGAAAGAATAAAGAAACCCCCAATATATCTGTGCAAAGGAGCAGAAGTTGTACCTTATATTATAATTATAACATGATGGATGTCTTCTATTTAAACAAGCTAAATAAAGCAGTGTAGTGGGTGCTCTTGCTGCAATATCCCTTCCAGATTAAACTGATCTATGCCCCTTTTTCCTTGCCTTGTGTAACTGGACATAAATGCTTTGAGCAATTAATTTTTTTTTTTTTAAATCTGCCTGGCCATTTCCTTTCTTTTCTGGCATCTGTGGTGGGAATGTGTCTGTTCAGCTGCTCCTCCCCTCCCTTCCATTTTTGGGAGACCCTTCTCCTGTAAATGTTCCTGGTGCTGGCCTCCCTGGGCGGCAGCTCCAGGACGTGCCAAGCAGTGAACAAAGCTGAGCTTTAGCAGTCTCTTGGCTTTCCCCTTGCCTGCCAGCTTCTGAATAGTGGTGAGGGAGACTGACGAGGCACTGTTCGCCTCCTGCTTTGCTGCTCTTTGGCAAGGCAAAGCTGGCCACTGGGACCGTGCCCTTGCAGGCTTATGAAGACATTACTCGCCTTCTTTTAGCCAGGGTTTGGGTTTGAGTGAGTCCCTTCATAGCTGGTGGGGCACAGAGGTGGGATTGTGCCATGGCTGAAAGCTCAGGCTCTGCCAAGGTTGGGGCACTTGCTCCAGGGTCCTTCCTGTTTTTTATGGACGAGAAGAGTAATTCAGAGCATCGCTTTTTCCTTTTGACCGTCAAATGCCAGAACACAATTAAATAGAGCAAGAGAAGGAGAAAGAGACCCTCTGCTTCCATGGCTTTCTTATGTGGAGCTGGGAGGTGCAAGGAACATGGTGCAGTGGGAGCCTCGGCAAAGCCTTGCTGTACGGGGGGGTAGCCAGCTATGCACGCTGGCCGGCTGGCATGCCTGGGAGGACTCAAAGGTGACAGAGATAAGGCTTAGATCCTAGTAACCCGACTAATAAAAGACTTATTCCAGCCTTAATAAGCTCCTTGGACAGATGGATTCTGTTGGACAGATGGATTTAATCTGGGAAAATGATTACATGGCTTTTGTACTCATTAGTACTTTTGGTATTTATGCATTAATATTCTTGAGGTAGGTTGGTGAAAATAGGGTTGTGTAAACCTGCACTGCATTCTGCTTGCAGTAGTGGGCCAAGATGCCTATACACTTCCCTGACCACCCATTATATGGTGAACATGTGTGTTTATATATGTGGACTATATATATTCCTGGGATTCTGACATGATTGAGGTGCAAACTTTTATTTCGATATGGCAGTGAAAGCCTGTGTCCTCTGAAAGTACTGCTGTGATTTTTCTAAGAAGGAATATTCTGCCCATGGTTTGTGTGCAGCCACCTTTTTTCCATGAGACTTGGCAGCTCTTTGAGATAGTGAGGGAGATCAAAGCTGAGACTGTGGTATTGTCCTCATGTTCCAAATAATGTAAAAGAGAGATGAGTGGACCAGAGGGTAGCTAAACAGCTTCACAGTCTTCATATAGCAAAGGGAAAGCACTTGCACCAGAGAGAGCACATAATAGGAGATGATTTGAGAATGCTTAATGTTAGGACAGAGGATGCTATAAAGCATCATCTACCCCTAAAACTTGTTGAAAGCAAGAGGCAGAGAGTGGTAAAAAATGTGCCAAACTTTTCATTGACCCAAGCAAGAGGTACTTAATTTTAAGCACTTAATTTTCCTGTTGTGGATGGGTATCATTTGCAGCTCTGGACTGGCCGGGGATGTTTGAAATAGCTGGAGCATGATGAAATTTTAAATGAAGTCAGAAACCGAAACTTACAGTGGAAACGTTCTTCATATATTTAATTTACTACCTCCAGAGGTAGTGGAAAAAAGCTAGGGGCAGAGGGAAAGGGAAGAATGATATTCATGAATTGTTCTGCAGGGGGTGAGAGTGTTTTAATGAAAGACCAACTCCCTAGCTCCCCCAAAAAAATAATTTCACAGGGCTTATAAAACTAACTCTGCTATAAACTGAAGCAATTTTGGACAAATACTTATTTTTTTCTTTTTCAGCAATTCATGTTTTTTTTAAAGTGCTTTACCAATGCTACCTCTCATGGAGGATTAACTTGACAGTTGGGACTGTCGTGTTGCAGGCTTTGGAGGGAGAGCCATTTGTGGCAGAAGACAGTGGTTGTGGTGAGGTGGCAAGTTTTGTGTCTGGCTGTGGAAGTCTAGCCTGAGTCTTTGTCAGTCTGGTGATGTGGTGTTGGCTGATGCCTGCCTTGCTGCCTGCCTGATGCAGTTACCCTGTGGAATGGGCAGTCTTCTGCATCTGGCAGTGTTCAGGAGGGACCTTTCCCTGTTGAGGCACCTGCACTTTTGATTTTCATAGGGAGCATGCTAAGGATAAAGTATTATTTAAAATGTTTCTATGCTTTCTCAGTTGTAGTATGCCCTTTTTTTTTTTCCTGTGAGTAGACAGGTGAGGTGGCCTCTGTTTCTGCTGGTGTTTAGAAATCCCATATAGGGATGTCAGAGGTTCCTTATTCAGACCTTTGCTTGTACTCCTGCAAAGCACTGGTTGTGGTGTAGTAAGTGAACATGGGGCTCTGGCAGTGATGGATGCGTGATTTGGCAGTGCCAGATCCTGTGTGACTGAAGCACAGAGTGCAAGGTGCTGGTGCTTTGGTGCCTTCCCTGCCCCTCCTTGCTGTACTAATGTGGATTATATCAAAATAACGCAGCCTTTTGGGTGGAAGGTGTGCATTTTTGGTGTTCTGGGGTTTTATAGGTGTCTCTGATGACTTGTCCAGTATTATATGTCTAGACTTGGTGCTGGGGAAAAAACAACAAACAGAACAAAAGACTCCAGAAATCATGTGCTCATGTTTCAGGGATCTCGAGGCTGTTGTGGTGAGATGTTCAAGACCTGGTTACTGTGAGAGAGGGATGGGATTGTCAAGCAAAGAACAATTAAAGAGTTCTTCATGGAACAGATGATCCCAATCGTATAATTAAAAATTGTGGCCTGCTGCTTTCAGTGCTATTTGGGTTTGTAGTTAGAAGCAGAGCTGAAGAGGGTACTAGGCTGCTGCCTTTCCCAGAGCCCAGCTGCAGGATTCAGAGGCTCAGGCTTCCAAGCACCAGTGTCTCTGTGCGTTGAAAAACTTACTCTCAACAAGTTTGACTGGATGCTTCATAGGCTTCTGCAGAAAAAAGAGTACTGACTCAAGTCTTCAGTTGCAAATGGAAAACAAATGTGGAGCAGCATCATTTGTAGTGGCTAGCAGTGAGTCTTAGAAATTGATTTTCCCCAAAGTTATGGAGTTTACTTTTTTGCCTTTTTTTGTTTGCTGTTGTGGGACTATTCACCTGCAAGTGGTTTTTCAGTATGATGTATGTATTATATATTGCATTAATAGGGCACTTCCTAGATAAAGCCCTTTATTTAGGGGAACTGTCCCCTCAGCTTCTCTCTTCTGTCTTTTTAATGATGGTTTCACTCTGCTTTCTGACTGGTGCCATGAATCATGTGGGTGTTAATAGATCTCTGTCAAGATCTGCTTGCTCATAGAATTCAACAGGGGAACAAATGATGAGATGTCTTGTGGATGAAGAACTGCTGTAGCCATACTATAGGTAAAAAAAAAAAAAAAAGAAAAGAAAAACCAAAACCCCAACCCATACCTGATAGCATGAGTTGTTTTTTTGTGAGGAAAGGTGATTGAAAAGACAATAGAAAAGTGAGTCCAGCATAACTGTGACTCTCTCCAACCTGTTTGGTCTTGTTTAAGCATGTGAAGAAGTGCAGATGGCATTGATCTCCTTGACCAACCACTTATTTGCTTGCTTATTATGATTCCCTAAGGATATTTGCATCCTTTACTTGCAGAAAACCAGAATTTGCTTTTCTGCCAAGATTTGAATGATACAAGGGACTCTCTGCCATAGCTGTATTTAAATTCAAAACGCCTTCCAATTAATTGCATGAAGTGGGATCATGTGGCCAGTGTCCTCTGTTTTGATAGGAAAATTAATGTGCTTTCCATATTCAGCTTGCAGGGAGCAGTTGCTGCTGTCTTTAGTTGCTGGTACTCAGCTGTGATGGATGGTTCAGGATTGCAGGATAAAGATCTTTGGACTCCTGACTAAATTCCTGCATTCAACTAGTTGGCAAAGCAACTAACTGAGCTAGCATTTGTGACTGCCTTTTTAATTCACTTACGATGTACAAGCAATCTGAAATATGAGGGGACAGCCAGGCACCTCCTTGATTGCTTGCAGATGAGCTGTGAGGGATGGTGGTGTGCTGTTGGAAGCACTTTCTTGGTGGCAGCTGGAGAGAGGGGAAGGAGTGCCTGCCCTGCAGGGCTCCAGTTTTATTGTCTCACAGCTGTGGACAGAGGCAGATAGAGCTCAGATGCTGCTCTGATGTGGAGCAGGGAAAGCATTAACAGGGGTGAGTTTCAGTGGGTGAAATTTGCTGCAAAGGCAGGGGTGGATGACAGACACTGAGGATGAGGGAGGCCTTCATCTACCATGGTATGACCAGCAAGACCTCACATGTCTTGGCTCTGTTAATAACTGTTTGTGTAATGTTGACGGAAATGAGAAATTATCCTCCACCCCACAAAAATACACAAAATCCAAGTTAGCAAATTGGATTTCTTTGCTCAGAAGTTATGAACTGCATGCACAGTTACTCTTGCAACAGCTCCTTTTTTTACATCCTGCTTTTGTGTAGCCTAAAACATGGGCAAGTGGGGTGTGATAGTACTTTATCATAAGGCCAGTTTGTAAGGAGATTGAAAGCTTCCATGGATAAAAGAAGAGTCTCAGCAGGGCCAAAACGTGGGTTGGAGTATTGGATAGCTCCAGCACAAAGGAAGATGTTTCTGCTGTAGGTTTAGAGTGGGTGAGGGGTTTTAATTTTTCAGTGATTGTAAATCTGTCTGGCTTTGGCACTCCTTGAAAAGTACTGTCTTTTCACAGCATAGCTGTCATACACTTCTGTTTTCTAATGGTCTTTTAGAAATAATAATTCTTTAGGCTAATCTTGCTCTGAAGTGTAGGTATGCATTTACTATCCAATTTTTCTCTGACTGTACTGGCCAAATCCCAAATAATTCCCAGATTTAGTGAGATCAGAATCCCAGCCCTGGGGTTCAGCAGTGGGTTACAGGTCATGTATGAATGTGCCATATATTGGATGGAGCTGGAAGCTGCTCTTCCTGAGATGCCTGTGCTTAACACTGGTAAGCTCTTTGTGTGTCCCCCTCAACTCCTGTTAACTGTTTTGGGGATGACTGTACATTAACACTCTCCTTGGAGACTACTTACAGTAGTTGAGGATACAGTAGTTGAGCTGGTTGCCAGAAGTTGAGGCTGTCAGTAAAGTGTATTATTTGGGGTGCCTATGTAGCTTGAAAATAAATATTTTTATCCTAGTCTCTATTCTTGGGAACTGCATGCACACAGTAACCAGACCTTGGAAACACCTTCTTGTGGTAGGCACTACTGAGTAAATACTATAATCTCTGTTAAAAAGTGGCATTTTCAGTTTCTTATTCCATCTCCCTTATATTTCTCCTCCTGATGTTTGTTCAGCTTGATTGCTTGGGAGCACGCCTTGAGGCTGCTGTATGTAGAAGGCTGCTCTATGTATGAAGAGTTCTCTTCAGTTTTGGGTAGATAGAGGAGAGCATTGATACCGAGGAAAATACCGCAGTGCTCTCAAGTTTATGTTCACAAATTGTTTTACTGATTAGGGGTCTAAAGGTGCAAACTATTCCAAATTATTTATTATGTATTTGAAATCATGTATTTGAGGAATTTCCTGTTAGAATTCGAAATACAAGAAGCCTGAATCTGGTTTATGTACTGATAAAATGGTTGGGTTTGGGTGAAAGAGAACTAGCAGTAATAAATTGTTTTATTCGTAGCTCTCAGACTGTCTTGAAGAGCAGATTCGTCGCTATGATTGAAGGTGACATGAGAACTGAGTCATATTCAGCCTCATCCAACACTTGCATGTGATACATTTTAATTACTTTTAAATTTAGAATAGAGGTCCATCTTATGAAGATCTTTATTTTTATGCTAACAGCATGTCTTGTGTTTTTATACTAAGGCCACATTTTGGATGATTGCTGCATGACATTTTAATGAGGGTTTTTTCTATAGAATCTTTGCTTTGTGTTTTTCTAAAAAAAAAAAAAAGTAAAAAACAGAGTAGTGTCTTTTGTGTCTTTTGCTTCTAAGTAAGGTATTCTTACTTACCTAGGTTATATTCAGTACTGGTAGAATAACCTAAGAAATATTAAACAGATAATTTGCCTTGTCTTTTTTTGTGAGGTGTTTCTATGCCCCATTTGGTCTTGAACAATGTTACCTTTGGGTACACAATGAAGTCAATGGCAGGTCGATGAAATATGACAACAAAGTCAGGATTAATTTTAGTGTATTTTATACTCAGAAGGTTCACTAAGTTCTTTTATAGTCTGATTTAAATGCGTCTGTTAGTTGCTTAACCCATGTTTGAAGTGGAAGGAGAAACTTTTGAGAACATGTAATCATGGAAAGTGAGTAACAGCTTGTGATTATGGAATTGAAACTACTGGTGAGAATTTTTATAGTGGCGTGTCGTTTATGTAACTAACCAAATTAAAATTTAACCATATGTGAATATCTTTCCTTTTACGGAATATGTCTGCTTAAAAAGAAGGAAAACAAACCCCAAAGGAATCCAGCAATTACATGCAGTGCACTGCATTTGATCTCTTAGTAATTTTTCACCCATAGTATTTTAAAACATGAATTTAAACCTAATGCGTACGTAATTTTTCCCTATCTCCACTTGTTTGAGTTGGACTACAAGGACAGACCAACAGCTAATATTTGCGTTTATCAATAGCTGTTTCCTCACCTCCTCAGGGGAGAGCTTTTACTTTCAAACCAATGCTTCAAAAGAACTTTTCTAAGCTCAGAGCTGAGCTCTTCTTCTGGAAGGTGGTGGACTCCTCAGCAGATTGAGGAGCCATTATAATTTACCTGCTGCTTCTTCCATAAGGAAGAAAACATCTGAAAAGGGGAGCAGGGCAAAAAATGAATCTCGTTTTTCCATTGAGCTGTGCAGCTCTACTTATTCAACTTGGTGTTAAATCCTGATAAAGAAAAAACACTAACTTTCTTCTTTTCTTAGTTGCTTTATGTCATCATTATGTATTCTCAGCTGCACATAGTGCTGGGTCCTACATTTTAAAACGCTAGTGAGCTGCCACTCTTGATACAAAAGCCCATTTCCAAGAACTTAAGCTTTTTCTACACAAAACTCTAAGTATATTTGGTCTAGCCTAAGAGCTTCCATGTGGGAATCAGACTACAGGTCTGTAATGCCTAGGCTGCTGTCTGTACTACTTGGCAGTGATGGAGAAAGGGATTAAAAATATATACAAAGAGGAAGAGACAGATCTCCCATAGGATATAACAACACTTGGCAACTGATGGGGGGTGTGTGGGGTGGATGCTTTCTTTTGTTTTCAACTGAGGTTGCATCCAGTTCTGCCGTGCTTGATAGCCCTTCTGGTATAAACCGCGTTTCCACCTTTGACTTCTGTGGCATCCTGTGGGAAGGAGTCTGGCTGCATGGAAAAAGTATTGGTTAAAGGTGCTACTCGATAAACGGTGTTAGAAGCACAGTGGTGTGGGTGGATTTCTCTGCCTAGGGAGGAGCACCCAAGAGCTCTCTGCAGCTGGCACAGCCTTATCGTTTCCCCTTATTTTGAGACAGCAAAGTTACACCTACATCTCGGCAGCTTGATGACCTGTGGGTTGTGTTGCAGGCGCTTGCAGCCTGCTTCCATCTGCCAGGCATAATTGATGAGACGTGTGAGTCCATCTATTAGAGTATGAGGCTAGTGTAAACAGTCCTTTTTCCTTTGGAAACACGGCTGCTCAAAAGCATGCTATCACCAAATTGGTATTTGTTTTAATCTACAAGTTGGAAAAATACGGTTTTTCTGATTTATTAGGCTGTCATGAAGGCTCCACAAGCCAGGCCTGAAGCTTACCATCTCCTGCAGTCTCAGCTGGGACAGCCTTCCAAAACTGCTATGAATCCCATTTTTTGCTGAAACACTGACATGTACTATTCAGAGTTCTTCAGATGAAATTTTTTTTGTTAATGGCAAATTTGGGGCTTAAGTAAATCAGCTACTTCAGCTCTAAAGATGTTATTTTTAGCTGTGAAAGAGATCTTATTCCTGAATTTCTGCAGTTCCTCTTGCACTTCTTGGCATAGTGTAGGATGAGTTTTATGAAGAATCAAAACAAATTTTAGGCATCGCTTGCTGCATAATGTTCGTTTGGTATTGTTTCTCAGCTCTGGGGTTTACCTGCTATAATTTACTAATTGAGTTCTGTATTCTAAGTTTATGGATTTGCTTATAAATCTAATTCCAAATTTTACATATATGGAGTTTGGAATTTTAATCCATTCTTATCCTTTGTGCTGTATATAGAAGGAGGGAAGAACAAAGCAAAAATTGCACAAATAAACATTTAATGGTATATTCTTACATATGCAAACTCAGATGTTCATCAGATCTCTAAGGAGCAGGACTTTTTCTAATTATGGTGTCCACCAAGAAATCACTTAGCAAATTTGACTATCCCAGGAAGACAGGAACAGAAGGATGTGACTCATGCAGTGTGTGTCTTCCAGGGAGACCAATGAAAATGTGAAGAAAGACTCTGAAATTTTATGTATGTTGTTTTTGGCGTCTGCTTGGACCTGCAGAAAGCTCCTGCTTTTATAAGGAAAATGCTTATGGCTATCTGTTTCTGTCTCCTAAATATTTTCAGCGGTTTCAGAAACCAGCATTTTCCTGGGGGAAAAAAAAAAAGTTTGGGCTGTGTTTCTTTTGCTCTTTGTTGATAAAGAATAAGAATTATTATGATTTACTGTAATAAATATTTCCAGAATGTAATAATTTTAAATGAAATACAGAATGCATTGACAATTTCCCAAAATAAGGAATACACTTTTCGTATTTTTTAGAGAGTACGTAGTCTTACGTTTTTTTCCAGGATGGAGATTATTAAAAAGAGGCTTTTTTTTTTCCCCACACAAGCAGTTGGTGACATAGTTTGCCGAGCATGCGGTATATAAACAGATGAAAGCTATTTTTGATGTGTCATTGTCTCAGCGAGATGGGAATTGGCAGTGCTGATGAAATGACAAGTACTTGGCGACGTCGACTTTACCACATGGCTGTCAGTCTAGCGATTAAAAAGAACTGGCAAGTGAAGATTGCTGTGGTTTAAGCAGGGGAGCTAGTTTTCTACTTTAGAGACTGGTTCTGCACATTTTGACTAATTTTGTTGTTCTGAAATCAGGTGAGTTGGCTCAAGAGAAGTGAGAGCTGCTTGAGCATCTTGCAGGATCATGCTCCTCAGGACCAGGTTTGCTCCTCTGCAGACCCTTCTGTTGTGCTGCAGGGCTTGCTCGCACACATGCGGACAGACGTGCACATGCTTGCTGTTGGTGCTTTGCGTTTTGAGACAGAAAGGTTCAGGCCTTGTATTGACCCTTGTGCAAAAATCTTCCATGCACCTTTCAGCTATGAACTCTGGGCTGCAGTTGTATTTGTTTTTTAAAGCATTGCTTCTAGTATTAGCATTGGGCTAAGGAGGATAAGTTGCTTTTTACTCGTTTTTCTGAAATGGGGATCTGAAATAACTGGCTGTGCTCTTCAAGGAACCATGCAGGAGAGATTTCATCCCTTTAATTAGCAGGTTAGGTGAACACTATTACTGAAGAGCTTGATCTGTTGATTAATACATGGGAACAGACAACTTGTTTAAATTTAAGAATTTTCTCTCCTAACGGGTGAGGGAGTGTGTGCCCCAGCCATGTCACTTTTTGTGACATGGTGGAGTAAAGTTGTTGAATAAAAGTTTTTTTTTTCTATTCTAGTGTCACAGTGTAAAGGCTAGTTGGAAGGATACTTGCAGGCTGTGCAGAAATGCTTAAAGGGCTCCTTGTGGATGACCCAGCAAAGGTCCTTTGTTTGGTGTGCAGGCTCTGACTTGGCTCGGCTCATGTGACAGCAGTGAGGGGATAAAAAAATGCCAAGATGTGCAAAGCAAAGGATTTACTTATCTGTGCAACCCCTACCCTCACCCTGCTGTGGGCCTTTGACTAATTTTTTTTGTGTGTCTGTAGTATTATCCCATTCTTTGTTCTGCAGTTTAATTTGGTGCTGGGCAGTGGGGAAGGATGCTGGGGAAATCTCCATCTGAGTTAAGATGAAGTTGCCAATGACGTAATGCTGTAGAAAGGACAGGTCTCCAGACATCTTTAGGATTTTAATGAGCATAGCTGATGGTTCAGGTAGGGCTTTTCTTTCCTTTTTTTTTTTTTTTTTTTTGACACATTGCTGATACCCATCCAGGAAACCTAAATGCAAAAATCATTTGTAGCCACACTGTTGTTCTCCTTCTCTGTCCATATATGCTCATTGTGGCAACAGCCATGAGTGGGCTGTTGGCAGAGGTCAGAGGGAGCTGGCTTTTCTGTCCTGGCAAGGTGCTGCATGCTGATCCTGGTCAGAGCCCCCCTTTCTGCTCATAGGGATCTATCTCTGCCAGCAGATATCTGGGTGATTGATGCTGGTGCCTGGGTTTCAGAGGAGCATGCTCCTACAAACCCTTTACATGAGCCATCTGTCTTTAATGGCCTCTCCAGCAAGTTGGTTGGTTTTTTTGTGGTGTTTCTTTTTTTTTTTTTTCTTTTTTTTTTTTCTGTTTTCCTCCGCTCAGCAGACAGGAAAATTTTCAGTGTTGTGCCTGGCAGGTTCATGTTACAAATCCTCTCAGGTGACTTCTCATTTTATTTGCCATTTTTCTGACCACCTTGTAAGGCTGTAGGGAAGGGGGGAAAGGACTCTCTGGGGCGCTGAGTCTCAGTTGCTGCCCCTGGACTTTTAGAATTTCCCACTTCTGTTTTTCAAGCCTGGTTTTGAGTCTCAATTGCTAAATGCATGAATGAGATGTCAAACCTGAACTCATTTAACATTTTAAACTTACCAAAATTGTGTTAAGGGATTTAAAGCTGCATGGCAATTTCAGAAGTGCAGCAGGTATTAATTCCTATTAATCTTTACAGAGGGAGCTGAACCATTAGACAGATATCTTTGACCTATGTTCCTTGTATCTGATGAAAGGAAAAGGAGGCAAAATATAACATAACCGTTGTTTAGTGCAGGTCTTTATTTGTTTTATTTTATACCAACAGACAGGCAAGAATCAGTGCAGCCATCCAACATGACGTGGACAGGCTGGAGAGCTGGGTGCAGGCAAACCTCATGAAGTTTAATAAGGACAAGTGCAGGGTCCTACATCTGGGGAGGAATAACAACAGGCACCAGTACAGGTTAGGGGCTGCCCTGCTGGAAAGCAGCTCCACAGAGAAAGACTTTGGAGTGCTGGTGAACAGCAAGTTCTCCGTGGAACAACAATGTGCTCTTGTGGCCAAGAGAGCCAATGGGATCCTGGGGTGCATCAAGAAAGGTGTGTCCAGCAGGTCTAGGGAGGTTCTGCTACCTCTTTACTCTGCCCTGGTGAGACCACACCTGGAATACTGAGTCCAGTTTTGGGCTCCCTAGTTCAAGAGAGACAGAGACCTGCTGGAGAGAATCCAGCGGAGAGCCACGAGGATGATTAGGGGACTTGAGCATCTCCCCTATGAAGAGAGACTGAGATCCCTGGGGATATTTAGTCTTGAGAAGAGAAGACTGAGAGGGGATCTGACCAATGTGTATAAATATCTGAGGGGTGAGTGTCAAGTGGAGGGGGCCAGGCTCTTTTCAGTGGTTCACAGTGATAGGACAAGGAACAATGGGTTGAAACTAGAACACAGAAGATTTCACCTCAACATGAGGAGAAACTTCTTTACAGTGAGGGTGACAGAGCACTGGAACAGGCTGCCCAGAGTGGTTGTGGAGTCTCCTCTGGAGACTTTCAAAACCCATCTGGATGCATTCCTGTGCGTTCTATCCTAAGTGATCCTGCTCTGGCAGGGGGCTTGGACCTGATGATCTCTTGAGATCCCTTCCAACCTCTGCTATACTGTGACACTGTGATTTTGTGAAGGCTGCAGGAGAGAAATGGAGGGTGGCACAGAATTACCTGAATAAAAGAGTAACTATAAGATTTACTCAGGTCAGGAACAATGCATATGTGAAGGCAGTGCAAATTCAGGGCATTGCTGGTCTCTGGATGGTGATCAGCAGAGCTTACAGCAGTTTCTGAAGTGTTTTTAATACTTTTCCTCAGAGTTTAGGACGTGTCTTTGCTTTGTTTTAAAGAAAAAAATGTGTAGGCGTCAGTGGTTAGCCTTTTCTTAACCAGATATTATGTAAAGCTACTAGTTACCATATTTTTATTCAAATGTGAGATCCAACCTCTCCTCCTACCCCTGGCCTAGAAGTTTCTGGGCGTTTGAAAGGTAGCACTATTTCAATTACAAGTTGGAACTTAATGCCATGCTCCCTTGCGGAATATTGTGGCGATTTTGCTCAGCACATCCGTCCGCTTCGGGGAGGTCTTGAGCACTCACAGCTTTGTGGATCTTCACAGCGGGTTAGGCCTGCCACAGGTTTTGAAGAAAATAGGCCTCCTTCACAGCTTTCTGTGCTAAAGCTTAGTCAGAACTTATTGCAGCTTGTACTTTAAAAGCTTTCAGTTCTTCTTGGAGAAGAAAGCAGGCTACTGAGTCCGGATGTTTTACAAGTCTGCCATCAGAAGAACCATGTGTGTTATCGTGTCTGACACTGCCCACTGTTACAAGTGCAGTATTACGCATTAGTATTACTTGGTGCCCTGTAGTTGTTTCAGAAAGTGTCACTGTTTGATCCCTGATGCTGGTGTAGAGCTTCAAATAGCTGTTGGTGGTCCATCTATTGCCCCCCATTAGCTGTTAGCGTGTTCTGTCGTCTGTGTCCAGGGAAGGCCTGGAGAGGCAGCTGTGTTCAAGGGCTAAGCCCTGAGGGGTAGGAGTAAGCTGTGTTTTCCTCTCCTCTGGCTGCCCCAAGCCAGCGTTAGGGAGACCTTGGCTTTACTTACAGGTGAACTGCATTAAACATGCTCTTTTCACTGCTGCCGTCCTGCTGTTACAGGAGCACGTTTGCGCCAGGTGAAATACCTGCTTTTGGAGGGATGTGGAAGGGGCAGACTGACGGAAGGCTGCTGTGGGGTTGGTTTGTTGTTTTTTTTTCAGTGTGTGTGTGTGTGGTTTGGACAAGAAATCTTTTGGGTTTCTCATGTAGGTTTCTGAATTCATTTCCAGGAGATGTGGAGCCTGCAGCTCTGACTTTCAAATGTGAAAAGTATGACTAAGCATGTGCTCTCATTTTTTGGAAGGGCTTAAAGAAACGGGTCTTTTTTTGACCGTGCGTGGTATCTATCTTCTGAAAATCACTGACCATTTCTTTTTCCTTTTTACTTTGCCTTTGAAGTAACATTGGGCGTTATCATTTAATTTTCCGCAGTACTGGTGCTAACAAAATGCCATTGCTGCTGTGATACCATTTCCACTGCTGCATACAGAGGCAGTGAGATCTTTGAGGTGCTTGAGATGAGGGCAGCAAGTTGCCCTCTTGGTTTTTTAGCCTTCCTGGTGTGCTTTTGCTGGGGGTGACTTATCTTCTGGGTTTTACCACTCCTGCCATGGAGAGGCCCTTTTGGTCCATGCCCTTAGGAAGATAAAGATGGCAGAGGTTTTGGGATTCCCTGAAGGGCAGCAGAAGCTCACAGGGGTGGGTAGCTCAAAGCAGACATGCATCTTTGTGCCTGAGTAGCCACCTGCTAGTCCCATCTCTGGTGTCCTGTGATGCTTTGGCATTTCCTCCAGGAAGGTTGTTGATGGTGCTGTGGTATCAACACAGCTCATTGTGCTTGTAGTCACAGCTCCATCTTGAAAGTACCAGACTTCCTTTCCTTACTTCAGCAAATGCCAGACCTTGTTACTAATCAGTTTGGTTTTTTTTTTCTCTCTTCCTTTGAGAAGCTCCTGTTCTACCCATAAGATCAAGGCTTAAATTTTCATTTCTGTAGACATGGTACTCCCATGCAATGACTAGCAAATCCTATTTGAAGCTCCTTCTGCTCTTATTTATAAGAGTTTCAGATAGGCTCTTATTGTCTGTGGACAGCATGCTTGTTTATTTACTCACTTGTCCAGGGTGTCCTTTGGCCGACTGAAGAGCTTCAGTCATTTTTGGCTGCACTTTGGTAGGTCTTCTAAGTGTGGTTAGCAAGCATACTTAAGCATGGTTTAAAATTCTTACGGCTGAGCAAAATTACAGTGCTTCTGCCAGCATTGTGGTGGGAACCAACTGATGTTGGGGCTGTCTGAAGAAACATGCCTTGAGATGAGGGAAAGCTGTGGAAGAGACGGACACTCAGCCAGGCTGACCAGCGTTACAACTTGGGTCAGCCATGGCCACATCTGAGACCCACTCAATCCCACTGTCCTTCTGCTCCATGGATAGTTGCTGAGAGCTGCCCTGACATCCTTCAGGGAGAAGGAGGCTTTTGGAGATGAGGCACAAGTTGATAGAGATTGATGGTTAATGGAGAAGAGGCAAGAGGAAGGAACAGAAGGACTTACTGCAGAGTGGAGAGTGATTCACACCACTGGGCACAAGCTAGGGCAGGAATAATCTGTATGCTTCTGTGTCTTGTTGTGCTTTCAGTAGAAATTTCCATAAGTATTTTTTTATAATAGCAGGTTAACCTTCCTGAGGAACAAAAAATTGCCTAGTGGTTTAAGAGCAAAAGTCTGGCTATTGTAAAAGAAAATATGTTTGTAACACAAATGGGTAATTATCTCCCAGAGTATGGTCTTATCTATTCTGTATTCTCAAAGGATCTGATGATACCATCTCAGTGGCATTTCCTCAGGAAAGTTTGTAACTCAGATCCCTGACGCCACCCTGGCCCTGCTGGTAACGAAAGCCCCGGGCTGAAGGGAAGGGGAGGGGGAGAAGTGAGTGTGAAATGGGCATGTTTTCCAAGGGATATAAACCAAGATTAATTGCCCCCTTTGTCTCCACCTCACTCTCAAGTGCCCCATTGAGCCCATCAGGTGTAATAAGGTGTAAGCAGAGTTTGGCCCAGGCGTCCCCCTCGGGGTGCCTTTGCCGAGGCAGTGAGCTGTCGTGTTGTGTTCCTGCGTATGCAGCTTGCTAATCTAATGCATGTGATTGCCTCTCTCCTTTCTGGTTCTGGTCTAAGTTACTTAACAACCAGTGGATTAACCTTAGGAAGATTTCCTATGGCTCTGGGGGGAAGCGCCTGAACAGAGGTCTCAGGCTTTACATAAGAGACCAAAGGTGCTGACTGCAGTCCTTAGGTATGGGACATATGGCACTGTCTTGTGTTGCTGGTACTTTTTTACAGTGTAGTTCATTTGAAGGGGGTTTTGACTTTGTTTTCATCACAAGCAAGATTGGTCAGCTGCAAACTCTATTAAGGAAATAAGTGTGACGCCTTCCCTTGCCTGAAAATCAGCAATTTATGTGTGCATTTTTGTTTATATAAATATATATGTATAGATATGCACGCAATACATTCATGTAAATCAATCCATTGACATAAAAGTGTCTCAGGAGAGTATTCAATCCTGTGCTCCAAGACTGGCACACTTAGGTCTGTCAGGCTGTTCCTAATGGGTGTTTTGTGTAGCCTGTGCTCTCATGGTGCTGCATCCTCAGGCAGCCTATTTCTATGTCTCACTAGCCGTCACTGTTAGATTTTCCTTCTCTCCTGCTTGGTCTCTGATTTCTGTGGTTAATTGTCATCAATTAGGAGGACCCTGTAGTCTGTAGCAGTAGGCCCATGGTCTTCCAGCTGATAAATGAAAACCAATGGAAGTTTTTGTCTTATCCTTAGAAGAGACATTCTTATTGGTAGGAATGCTGTCCTTGTTCACCCCCTCTCTTCAGAAAGCCCTGACCCTTCCCACTTGCTGGCAATAGGCACACAGTCTCCCAGGTTTTGCCTCGGAGCAATGGGTGCTCATTTTCTTTTTCTCCATCCTATCCTTGATGCTACAAAGAAGTGATGGGAGTTTTCTCCTGGTTTAGCTCTCTGAACTGAAGGCTGCTGCTATGCCTGAACCTAGGGGCTGAAGGTATGTGTGTGGGAGCCATCAGGTGCCTGCTCCTTGGGGCAGCAGCTCCCTTTTAGGTCGGTTTTTAGCATTACCCAGAGGTTGTCTGAGGTCTCATCTGAGTGAGATGAGACTGGCAGTGGGGCAAAATGTGCATATAAGCTGTGATTTGGAGCGATACGGTCTGCCCAAAGTCAATTTTGACAGAGGGACTCACAAGGTGTTGGTGGACATCTGTGAGCAACCTTTCCCCACTCTTTCCACACCCTGCTTTCTACTTAGGTTCTTAGATGCTTTTGCCCATTTTTTCCCCTGTTGCTTCTTGCTCACTTCTCTGCGTTGCCTCCTTTACCTCCAAACAAGGATGGCTTAACTGTGCAGCTTGACTGAAGTGGCAAAGAAAAACAACCTTCTCCGAAATACCCACTGTTTTTTGGTGGGCGAGACAGTAAACTTCTTTGAAAGAACATTTTCATCACTTTTTTTCCTCTCTGGGGATCAGTGGTTTTTTGGTGTTTTTTTTTTTTAATTTGCTTTTGATAATTGCTTGAAGTGATCAAAACACCCATGACTTTTTGAAAGTGATCCTATGCATTTAGAGAATTAACTCCTAGCAAACTGGACTTTTTGGTTTCCTTACACATTAAAAAGATGGCTTGGTCTTCCCAAAAACAGTACCAAACTTTCTGTTTCCCCAGCTTTAGCTGAAAGGATGAAGTCAAGCTAGGAAAAATAGTCCTACATTCATCTGCCTAATGTGAGAGAGTCTGCTTTCATAGAGGTGTGTTTTGAAAAGACTTAGGTTACTCCTATGTCGTCCTCAAAAAACAGACTTTGTTTTCATAGCTGAGGACAGAATAAATGGATTTCTTTAAATGATAGTATGTTTAGTTAAAATGTGGGGAGTAGAGTAGTGATAAAATTGTCTGCAGCTGAGATAACATTTTACTTTATTTATTTACCTTTTTTTTTCTGGTTGAGTGCTAGGACAAGGCATTGCGATTGCATGAGCACGACAGAGGTGAGGTGCTAATTGCTGTTCCCCAAGAAAGGGACGAGAGCTGGAGAAGCTCCACTGTGCTGATGAGCACCTGGTCTTGATTAGCAGCCTGTGATCAAATCTACTCACTCTTCTTGGTGACACGGATTTCTTCCTCCTTATGTCATGAGATCCTACCATTCATCTATCTTTGAAGTCCATAGATGTGCTAAGATCAGCAAAAGTCACAGGACTAAGAGTTTGCCTCAGCTTTTCCAAATTACTTCTCAGTTCCTGGGCACCTCAGCGAATACCCTGGGGAAAGGTAGATATTTTTCTCCTCTTGACAGGGTTCATCACATCTTCAAGTCACACAGTGGTAGTTAATTGTGAAGCTGTGCTGCAAGTGATGTCTTTGGCAGCAATAAGTTTTTTCTTGTTGAACTCCTTGGCATGGAAGTGGCTTTTAGCAACCCAGTATTCACTATCCTACTTCCTTAATTTATAAATATTAAATTAGAAGAATTAAATGTCTTCTGATTTTAGCCTTTAAGCTAATCAAAGTGAAGTATATCATGGTTATGGATGAACTGCTATGTAAACTTGCTGCTGTAAAATACCCTGCCAAGTAGAATACTATAACAAAGTAAATCCTGTAAACCCAAAGCTTAATTATTGATTTGATTTAAGCATATATACAAATGCTAAGAAAATACAGTAAATTAGGGTTCTAGTGTAAGATGTAATTCAAGTTGTAAAACAATTTCCATTATGAGCCTTAGATCAGAGATTCCAAATAGATTCCCCCCCTGCCCCCCATTTTGGCTGAAAGCTCTCATCTGTTGTTCCCCCCCCCCGCTAGAGATTGCATTGAAATTTTCTGCCCTGTGGTGGTGTTTGAACCTTGGAAATCGGGAGGGTGATGGGAGGACTGAGTTCCCCTCATCTGATTAAACTCTTTTTTTTTTTTTTTTAATAGTGGACTACAGCAAATGTTTTAAACTAGAGGAGAAATTTCCATTAGGGAGATTTTGATGACTCTTTAGATGTGGAAATATTTCTGTGTTTGTAGAGCAGAGGTGTGCCTAGAGAAACTGCCTCCAACAGAACCTCACAGTATTTTCTTAAAACCAAGAGTGTAAATAGTATCACAGACTCTACAGGTTAGAAGTGTGGCAATACTGACAAAATCACATTTATAGGGAGGTGTAGCATGCTGATAAACATGGCCAAAATTTGAATGTGAAAAACCTCCTGAGCCCTGAAACAGGAGGAGCAAACTTAAGCTAAATGCAGGTTGAGTTGTTTCCGTAAAAATTCTTGCCTAAGAAGTGGGGTGTTTTGGTTTCAGTGGGTTTTTATTTTTTTTTGGGGTGGGGGAGAGGGGCATGGGACTTTCTTGGTATTTCTGAATTCAAGCCCCCCAAATTTAATGGTCTTGACCACTTTAGAAAAATTTTTACTAATCCTTAATATCACTTAATATCACTTAATATCCTTTCCAGCTTCCATGGGAATTTGGAGGGCCTGAGCATTGGCCACAATACTGCCAGGTGAAAGAGCTGAATTTGCTGCAACAGTTGTTCAGGCCAAGCCTTTTACAAACTGGCATTTCTGTCCTAATCAGGGCAGGATTAAACTCTTGGAGTATTTGCTATCCAGTATAGCTTTAATACACATGCTGTCTTGAATGAGCACATCAGCTCATAAGCTGTTTGAGCTAAGTGGTTTGCCTATGTGGGTGGTTGAATGGATCTAACACAATGCAGCTTTGGTCATGATTTTAGGCCACCAAGTGGTACTGCAGTATAAATAAGAAATAAATTGTCACTGAACCCATACTGAACCTGTGTAAATCCATTCAGTCCTAAGAGGGTGTTTTTCACACTTTGATTAGTATTCCAAGTGAGCTTTCCCCCAGTATCCAGACAATGTTGGTAGCTGGTAGAGAGGATACAGCCTTATCTCTTCTCACTTCCTTTGTAGCATTAGCTCTCTGGTTACCTTATGGTCCTAATTGGAGAGTTCCTGTTCTCATTGTGTTTGGTCCCTGTGCACATCACTGTAGGCCTGTCTGAGCACTGGGCATGCCTTGAGCGCCTCTCCTTCCTCTGGAGTGTGGCTCCTTAGGGAAGGGCTTTGGCTTCCTGTGCTTCATGCCAGGCTGGGTCCTTAAGACCTGGCTGGTGGGGAGGTTGTGTGGGCTGCAGGCTTCCTTCCCCACTGCCTGAATGACACCATCCCTGCCTGTTTTAGGCAGTTTTCCCCTGGGAGTTGGTGACATCGCATATACTTCTGATGATGCAGAAAAACTGCTCGGCAACCCCAGCCTTGTGAATTTCTTTTTATGGGTGGCTTGTACCTTGAAAATAACCTGCAGAACATCTGTGTGCAGCGTTATATTTACTTATGCTATTGTGACACACAGCTATAGACACCAGCTATGAAGTTTCTCCCATCTGTGCCTCTGCCTAGAGAGCTTAATTTAATTTCTAGCTTGCTGCAGCTGTACCTGCAGATGTGGGAGTCTGTCATTTCTACTTGTAGACTGAGGGCAGGCTCTTTCTCATCCTGTGCATGTTTTCCTAATATTTTTTTGAGGTTTGGGATCCTCTTTAATCCTTGACTCGTCTAGTGAGCTGAAGGTAGTAAACCTGAAGGTAGTTGATTGTTGTACTCTCTGCTTTTTTGTTTGGTTTTGGTTTTATTTTTGCTTTATTTGATTTTTATTTTTTTTTATTATTTTTTTACCATGAGTTTTCCCCTTACTCTGCTTTAACTGTTGTCATTTGGACTTATTAATATCAAACAGATAACCTGGGTGGTATAACATAGTTATTTACAAATATTGCATGTGTTAACTTCTGCATTCTCCGTAATGTCTTTCTGTAATCTTAGTCTTTTTTTAAAATACAGGAAACCCAATACTTTAAGGGAGATGTCATAAAGCAGGCTGTTGGTATAAAAACCAGGTTTGGAAAGAGATGGGAGGAGGAGCAGAGAGGAATTTGCACTTGGACTTCACATCTGCATGTGACATGAGGTCAGCATGCATTTGCGCTGGATGGTGCTTTGATAACTTTCATCGTTCTGTTGAATGACTAATCAAATAGATAGTTAAATGCCTTCCAGTCCAAGTTCTTAGTCCTCCTTTCCCAACAAAGAGAAGAATAACACAGTTTTAGCCCACTGTGCTGCTCCCTACTGTGCTATAGTGTTGGCCTGAGAGGGCTTTGTTTGAAACTTGGCATAGGGAGAAGATAATTGGACTGTTGCTCTTTTTTTATAATTTTTTTTGTACTGTTTTGTTAAATTCATGATGCACTTCCCTTTAACTGATGCTCATTATATGTAATCTTGTAAAATGCCCTGCTGACACTGCCAACAGCATGATTATCTCCAATATTACCTTAGTAATATTCTAATGAATTAGAGATGCACAAAAGCATTATGCAGAGGGTGAGTTTAGGACCTAATTAACGATGCCCTGAATGTCTGCTACTCCTAAGAGGAAGTGGGGAGGAGTGCGTCAAGTCCTCAATGTTGGATGTGTGGTGCAGTTACTTTAAATAGCTGTAATTCTTGCAGGTGAGCAAGGAAAGAGGACAAGGATGTTTGCAAATTGAGGGGGCATGGGAGCGGTCAGCTACACCGAAGTGCTTGGGGTTCTCCATCACAACGTGGAATGAGTCATAATTTGAGGGTGTTTTATTTCAGAGGACTTCCTTGTGGGGGGGTGGGGGGTCTCACCTTGCCCAGCAAAAATTGTCGTGTAAGAAGAGGTTTTAAACCTGCAGTTAAGTGCTCGGTGGGTTGCAGTGAGCTCAGGAGAGGTGCTGTGCAGCCCCATGCTGCTCCTCATTTCTGGAACCTTCTTTCTTGGATTTTCAGAATTTTAAAATTATTTGGCATAGAGTGAGCCATCGGTTGAGAAGTGTGGGAGGAGTTGGCCAGCGTTAAAGACAATCTTTTCTTACCACTCCTGAAACAACGGAGCCTTCAGAGGATCTAGTGACTTTTAATTTTGGAAACAAGAACACCTTAGATTTGAAAGTACACCCGCAGCTTCAGCTCTGAGACAGGAAAGGTGCAGAAGTGACAGTGCTGAAGCAGCGGAGTTTTGTCCTGAAGGACAAAATGTCTCTACAGGGAGGGAACTCAGAAATCTATTTCATTTAGTTGTGCTTTCAGGCTTATAGACATAGTTCTATTTCCTGTATTTCCTCTACATCAGCAAATCTTGGATTTCCAAATGATGCTGTTAATATTTGTTCAATAGATCTTTCTTTAATGAAGTAGCTACATCTTCTAGAGACTGCCTTAACCTGCTCATTCCCTTCTGCTATACTGAAGATCAGTGAAAGAATTAAGTATAATCCTTCCCGTAACCCCTTTCTACCTTTCCAAATTTAACATGGAAAGCATTTAATACTCAGAAGATGAAAGTTAAAATTCATATACTCCTTGAACTAATCACACTACCTTTTCAGGAATATGAGATTTAAAATTTTTATTTATTTTAATTTATGGGAGTAAGAGTGAAAAATTTAAAAAGGTGGAGGAATCTCACCTCATGTGAAGCAACAGTGAACAGTAGCCTTTCTGAATAGGCATTCCTTTTTTTCCATCAGATATGACCAATTGCAGTGTCAATTGCTGGCTGTTAATGAAGGCTGGGAAGCTGCTCCTACTGTTAAGCTCCTCATGCGTGCTTTGTTCCAGCCCTATCGAGGCACCTCCTCAAATTCAAAGGGATTCCTCCCACTTGCGGGTGCCACTGCAGCCTGGCTGCCTTCAAAAGCTGGATGCACACAGCTGGGACACTGCCTTAGAGCTGTGGGACCAGGGAGCAGGTGGTAGTGGCATCATACTTCATGGAAAGTGGTATGGGACCCATGTCCTGCTCTTCTCCCTGCCACTCTTGTCCCCTCTGCTTTTCTCTGCCAAGGAGAGGCGTGCTGGAGCAGTCTGCCTAGCACCCAAAATCTGCTCTAAAAGGGCTGCCTGCCCTGGGATATCCCACAAGGCATCGGTCACACATATTTAGACTGCACAAACTGAGCCATGGGATGCCAGCATTCCAGGAAGGGGAAGTCTGACTCTGTTTCATCAGTTTTCCCTCAGCACCCATGATCTTGTTGCTTTGCTTTTGTGATGTTGTCCACTTTCCTTCAGATCTGGCAAGGCACTTCTACTGGAAGTGTTGGCTGCTGTTTTCTAGTCTCAAACCAGTTCTGGTAATATTTAGCTGTCCCTTAATATGTGATCTATCTCTAGTGGCTTTTACCCAGGAACACTAAAGTACTTTTAAAAATAAACATTAGTGAATTATACCTGACAATACAACCCTGAAGTTAAGTAGTATTTCTATGGATAATAAACCCCCCAAACACCAGAGGAAATTGAGTTATGTGTTCAGAATTGCACGGGAAGTCTATGGCTGGAATGGAAATGTCATCTGCTTCCAGACCTCTCTTCTTGATATGTGGTCTCCCATCTCACTATCTCATGGTGACAAACACCCCAGATATGGGTGTGTGTGTTCATTTGTCTCCAATGTGCCTCAACTTGCTTAAGATGGTAATTTCCTTGTGATGTTTCTTCTGGTTGTGAAGCGTCTGGTAGTTTTCACAGCAAAGCTGGAGAACTAAAGTTAGGGGTGAGGGAATCAACATCTGGTGTTTATCCTGAGAATCAACTCTCTGTTGGTAGTGCTCCCATGTCTTCCAATCCCAAACTCGTCTATGGGAGGACCTTTCCGAAGCTTTTGTGTTCTCTAGTAAACAAGAGAATTAGAGCTACCTACTGAGTAGGGAAAAGAGGTAGCTGGCATGTTTTTATCTTTCAGAACAAAGAAAATATGCTCTTTATCTACTGGATGCTAAGGCTGTTTCCTCTGAGAAAGTGGAAGGTGGTACAAAAGAACTGTTGCTTAATTTCTGTAGCAGGAGCCTTAACAGGATGTGGCTTGAAAAGAGTAGAAAGAAACATTTGCAAACACAGAAGGTTTAGGGAAGTGGTCATAAGGGTAGAAATACAGATGCTGTTTTGGTCAGACTGTTACGGAATGCATAAATTGAAGGAAAATTTGTAGCAATGCTAACATATAGAGGCATAAAGAAGTTTCTCAACAAATAATTTATATGTGCAGAGGTCCTCTGGCACAGCTGCTAGTTTCAGTAGTTTGGCTTATCGATAGCTTATGGTCTGTGAAAGAGAACTTTTGATAGATATTTGCTTCTTATATTTCAAAATTTTTTTTTTACCTTTTCATTGCAGGGGCCTTAACTGTGTTTGGTTTGTAGATTTGTGAAGCACCTTTGGATATTGCAGCAGACGAACAATACCCTGTTTTTGAAGTCTTTGAACATCAGGCCTTTGGTTGTTTTTGTGGGGTTTTTTTTTTGTTTGTTTGTTTGTTTGTTTTTTTTTTTTACACCACACCAGATTTGAGGTACTTGTGTTTAGATGTTGATGTTTTAGTCATGGCTGAAGTGGTGGAAAGGACAAGTAGAGTCCAGTCCTGGAAGTGGCATCTGTCTGTGGTGGAAAGAAACACTGCTAACTCTCATTAACAGCATCATTAAATGAATAAACCCTCTTAAACCTAGCTTTGAGGAACCAAGTTCTCTTAATCATATATTAGCAATAACTAACTAAACTGTTGAGGAATCTTTTCCATTAGGAATGAAATTGGGTGCTCTGAAGGGAAGACTCCTGTGTAAAAAGCACATGGGGGGATGCTGTGGTGGTAGCTGGGATTGTTAAATGCTGGAACTCCCTCATCCTTAATAGTCTCTTGGGTGCACGCTTGCTTCCTGGACTTGCCTGCTATAATGGCCTGCTGTCATGTGTCGTCTTCCTAGTAATGGATAGGAAGGGATCCTTTGTGAAGGCTAGTGGTGCTGGAAGCAGTCCTTTTCCCTTTTTGTTCCACCCTCCCTGACATTTTTTCTTATTCCTTCCAGCTATTCCTTCCAGCTATTCCTTCCAGCTTTCTGGAGTGGGTGCCACCTCTTTATGTCATCATATATCCATGAAACAGATTTCTTTGTTTGAGTTTGGATGTTTAAAGTGAGCAGAAATGTTAGGAAAGAAGTTCTGTCGGTTTGCCCCTGCCCTGAGTTGATTTCTGATTACTTACCTCTCTTCCCTGGGCCATAGTCATTTGAGTGTCACATGCAGTATCAGGTAATCATGACTGAAGAAAGAAAGGCTTTGCTTTTAATTCATGAGGTGGTTCTAGCAGAGGGAAATGAAATCCTAACAATGCTTGAATTTATTAGGTGTTCTCACTTGAGATACTGTGTTCTGAGATGAATGAAGCCGTCATCACTGGGAGCGCTGAAGATCTGATGTGGAGGAAGAGATGAAAGATAAGGCTGTACTTGCACCTACATGCCGTATCTACAGCAGCCTTTCCACTGACCCATTCACCAGTAGAAAAGCTCTCGTGTTTGTTTGCAGTGGTTACCTCCTATCTCCCAGGGCTCTGCCAAAGCACTGCTTGGTACCCCAAGGCAGCCACACCAAGCCTCCATCCTCATTTCACTGGGGCTCATCTGCCCCCTTTGCTGTTTTTCTGATCTGCTGTCTCTTGCGTCTCGTCCATAGGGCAGCCTGGAGAAATGTATCCTGAAGGCCTCCTTTTTAAGTGAATTTCCTTGAAGTCAGGTGATTTAAGTGTATTGTGTATTTTACAGTTTGTTTGCTTGGAACATATTGGCACAGACTTGCCGGTGCTTTGAATGATTTCTATCTGGAGACAGAGCTTAAACTTGTAATTATTAAATGTGTACTTATCACTAAGTGTGTGACACATTCGTGGGAATCGTAATAATAAAACAGATGGAACTACTGCCTGGAATGAACATATAAATGAAATCTGGAATGCTGGAGTCTTCAAACTTGTATCAGTAGGTTTTCCTGATCTTTTTCAATTGCTTTTACTGAAGCTAAGGATGGTTCTTGAAGATTTTCCTGTAGCAGTCAACTACACTGCTTTTACTGGCTGCTTCTTGGTGAATTTCACCCACTAATTTCAATGCTAACTATAGATGCAAGTGACAAACAGTATAATTAAGTACGTTAAATCTTTCTTAGCTACAGGCTTACTCACACAATAGAGAAATCTTGGTTTTCTTATTTTTTTGTCCTTTTGCTTTGGAATAGTGTCTCCTGAAATTCTCAAACTAATAAGCAGACTAAACGGAAGCTGTGCATTATTCATGTTTAAATGTGTACATAAGATGGCATGTAAGCTACTGAAGCGTTAGTAAAATAATTAAAAATCTGAGTCATCAAAACAAATTAAAATAAAATCAAGCACTTGCTAATTTTGCTAAAATGGAATTCTTATATTTGCCAGAGTTCAATTCGTGCCCTCCCCAACCATTCAGTTGTTTTTTTTGAGAAGCTCTTGTTCTGTGCTCCCTGTGGAAGCTTGAATGTTAGAGCTCCTCAGTTTTAGTTTTTTGGATCTTGGGATGATTTTATCTTTCATCCTCTTAGCTTTGCTTCTGTTGTGATTGCACTTAGGTTATATAGCAAAAATCAGAAAAGGAAGCTTGTAGCTTTCCACATGGTGGAAGGTACGAGCTCCTTCCCTTATTTCTGCAGTAATGGGCATCTCTCACACTTCCAGCTTTGAATTCTTGTGTTTTGAACTCAAACCCAGTGTAGTATCAAATTAAGTTTTTAGGGTTTTCTTGATGTTTCGTATGGGAATTCATTGGAGGCTTTGAGCCTGGTTTTGTTTGCTTATTTTCATTTCAGTCATCCCTGTTTAGTATGTGCTGTACCTAGATGAGGAATAAGAGTAGCACAAGAATCCTTCTTTCCTGCCCCGCCCCCCCCCCCCCCCCCCCCCGCCCCCCGACTTGTTTTCGACTAAAACATCATCCCAGGCCCTTGTCTAGGGAGAGTAAGACCTTTGGGACAGACCTATGTGTCCATGGGGACCCAGCTGCCCCCTCTCAGGCCATTTGTGGCTGTACCGAGTACCCTGTGGTGCTTCTGGGAGAGTGAGAATGCCACCAGCTTTCCCTTGGGAGGAGCCAGTTGTAGTATCCTGCCATAGACAGAGTCAGGCAGAAGTGAGTGCTGATGGAAAATGTGGTTTGTGTGTGTACATGTGTGTCTGTGTTTCTGACTGGTGATAATGGAGCAGTATTTCATCACAACTTTGTTGGAGGTGGGGCTGCCCGGGGCCACACAGGGCTGTGCCTTGGAGTTTTCCCCCAACCCTCCTTCCTTTGATGCCCTGTAGTTTCTGAATGTGAGTAGTTTATCTGCACGGTGAAGCGCCCTCACCTCCTGTATTGGTGGATGGGATGAGATTCTGATTTTTGTCAGTCTTGTCACCCACAGTAGGTAGTGGGGGTTGTGAAGAAGTGGTTGGTGCTCAGGTTTAGAGTGTTGTGCCATAATCATCCCTTAATTCAGCCATATTTGATGGGACTGTCCCACATTTGGCATAAATATGCACCTGTGCCCATAATTGACAGACATTGTGCTAAATCTTGCCTTCAAGTATGTGCTTCATCTGGTGATCCACTGGTTCACTGAAATTGCTTTAAGTGTTAAGCGTTGCTCTGCTCTCACTCGTGTTGTGAAAGAGAATTCCGTGGACTTGTTATGAATTCTGCTTTGACAGTAGTTGCTGTAACTGTGCCTTGTATAATTGAGCAATCAATTCCAGCATGCTATATTGATGTTTTCAGTGCAGACACATGATTATAATAAACTGCAGTGCTCTTTCAGTAACTAGAAAAGTGGCTGTAAATTTAAAGGACAAATTTTAAAAAGCTTTGGAACTTTCAGAAATTCAGTTTTATTACAATTTAGAAAACAATTACTTTGTTTTAGCTTTCCTCAGAATGCTGTAATTTGGGACAGGTACAGCTAGTATGTGTAGACCCTTCCCCAGCACCTTGGAAAGCCAGTTCTGCTGGTGATACCACATTCAAACTGCCGAAAAGGGTTTAGTTTTGTTTTGTTTTCCTGATGTGAGGAGAATGGAATAAAAGTAGTAGGGCAGCGTCACTGCTGATTTAATTTTGTTTTCAGTGCATGACACTTAATTGGAAGATTGCTTAATTCTAGGAACTGCTGTTCTGCACCATCATACCACATAATGTATTTAGGTCAGGGCTGTAGTGTTTGGTCAGAGTACCTGATTGTGTTTAGCAGTATGACTGTTTCCCAGATTCAAGTGGTGATATGTGTAAGTAGCAGGTAGTTTTTGAGCAATGTTGCTCAAACTTCCCTTTGTAGGTAAGCTTGGATATGTCCTGGGAAAATGTGAATGAGCAAATACCTTAAAACAACTGAAAGGCTTAGTTGTATGTTTGTTTGTTTTAAAATAATATTTATTTCCAGTCTCCATCTCCTTTCCTTTAGTAAGGTTAGAAGTGGTGGAAAGGAATGGCAAGAGATTAGATTTGGCTACAGCTTTAGAATTATGTATATTTATGTTTGAAGATTACAAATCTTAAAGTTTAAATTCTGAGTGGAATTAAGCAGTGTTGTCATCTGTCTTATGAAGAACGGCTGAGGGACTTGGGGCTCTTTAACCTTGAGAAGAGAAGACTGAGAGGGAATTTCATCAATGTTTATAAATACTTAAAGGGGTGGGTGTCAAGAAGGTGGGGCCATTCTTTTTTCAGTGGTGCCCAGTGACAGGACAACAGGTCACAGGCACAAACTTGAACATAGGAAGATCCATCTAAACATGAGATGGAACTTCTGTACTTTGAGAGTGGTAGTGCACTAGAAGAGGCTGCCCAGAGGTGGTGGAGTCTCCATCTCTGGGGTCTTTCAAAACCTGTCTGGATGCCATCCTGCGTAGCCTGTTCTAGGTGAACCTGCTCTGGCAGGGGGTTGGGCTAGATGATCTCCAGAGGTCCCTTCCAACGTCTACCATTCTGTGATTCTATGAGCCGGTGGGCCAGGAGATTGTCAGTCTGTTGTATTCCTCAGGAAGGCTGGCCTCTTGTCTGCTTCCTTTGTGTTGTGCATCTGCCCTTAGCGAGATGGAGCCTCATCCAGGCTCACACGGTGTCCCTGCTGCCTGTCTCCTCCATGTAAGCATGGCTGCCAGGACACTTGCAGGGCGACAGGGATGGCCTTCCTGGCCATACCAGGGGGTTGTTTGTGCTTGAGGCATCCACCACCCCCTTCTTCCTTCCTCTTGGCTCACTGGGAAACGGCATAGTGTTAAGAGAAGTTTCATAGATAGTGATGTTTGGGTTAGCTGCCTGGCTAGAAGTGATTGCAAAAGGTATTAATCATCCTCTACAGCTGAGTTTTAGTCCTCATTCCTCTTTTTGGAGTTCAGGGCAATACTAAGTTGTCCTATTTGTTCCAGTTTGTTGAATGATTTACAGCCAAAAGCTTGGCTTTTCCAACTTACAATTTTTATATTACATCTAATGGCAGTTGGGCTCCAAAGTAGTGACTTGTGGTCTGCAGGAACAGCTAGTGTTGGATTGTGAGTTGAATAATTCTTTTGTGTAGTGTCATAAGAAAAGAGTGGGTTTTTTTCTTCTTTTTTTTTTCCTCCTAAGTGCAATTGTTTTTAAAAATACAGAAACAAAAAAAGAAAAAAAAAAGTCATGCAGTGTGTCTCATATCTATAGTATGTTGGGGACTGAAGTCATAAATTGGAAATGACCTGTAAGATTGAGTCCAACCATTAACATAGCACTACAAGTCACCACTAAACCATGTCCTGAAGCACCACATCTTCACATCTCTTGAGTACTTCCAGGGATGGAGTGCCATGTGGTGGCACTCAAGATGATCTGCTCCATAATCTTCCCTGCACAGAGGTCAGACTGACAGGCCTGTAGTTCCTCAGATCCTTCTTCTGGCCCTTCTTGTAGATGGGCATAACATTTGCTGGTTTCTAGTTAGCTGAGGACTCAATGGTTAGCCAGGACTACTGGTAGATGATGGAAAGGGGCTTGGTGAGCAGTTCCACCAGATCAGTACTCTGGGGTGAATCTCATCCAGCCTGACAGACTTATGTGTATCCAAGTGGTGCAGCAGTTTGCTTATGATTTCTCCTTGGCTTATAGGGGCTTCATTCTGCTTGCCATTCCTGTCTTCCAGCTCAAGGGACTGGGTACTTGGAGAACAGCTGGTCTTACTATTAAAGACTGAGGCAAATGAGATGTTAAGTACCTCAGCCTTTTCCTCGTAGTTTGCTATTGTTTCCCCCTACCCTGCATCCAATAAAGGATGGAGATGCTTCTTAGCTCTCCTTTTGTTGCTAATGCATTTCTAGAAACATTTTTAGTTGTCTTTTACAACAGTAGCCAGATTAAGGTCTAGTTTGGCACTGGCCCCTCCAAGTTTCTCCCTGTATAACCTCATGACATCTTTGTAATCTTCTTGAGTTACTTGTTCCTTCTGAAAGCTAAGGCCTTCAGACAAAGCTCTCTGTTCAGCTAGGTTGGTCTTCTTACACACTGGTTCATTGTTCATTGCATGGGAACAGCTTGCTCCTGTGCTTTTAAGATTTCTTCTGGAAAACTGTGTAGCCTTGGTGGACTCTTTCAGCCTTCAGGACTGCATTACAAGGGACTCTGTCAGCCAGCCTCCTAAAAAGGCTAGTCTGCCTTCTGAAAGTCTAAGGCAGCAGTTCTGATGACCATTCTTACTACTTCTTTGAGAATCAAAACCTTGTATTTTGTGATCGCTGTACCCAAGACAGCCTCACACCATCACATCACCCACGAGTCCTTTTCTGTTCACCAACAATAGGTCCAGCAAGTCACCTTCCCTAGTTGGCTCAGTCCCCAGCTATGTCAGGAAGTTGTCTTCCACACACTCCAGGAACCTCCTGGACTGTTTCCTCTCTCTTGTATTGTATTTCCAGCAGACAGCTGGTAAGTTGAATGCCCTCAGAAGACTAAGGGCTAGTGACTGTGTGACTTCTCCCAACTGCTTAAAGACTTTTTTGATTGCCTTCATCCTGGCTGGGTGATCTGTAGCTGACTCCTACCATATCTGCCACGTTAGCCTTCCTCCTGATTGTTACCCATAAACAGTCAACCCTGTTGTCACTGTCATTAAGCTCTAGACTCCCTAACATACGGGCTACCCCACCACCTCTCCTTCCTTGCCTATCCCTTCTGAAGAGTTTATAGCCATTCATTGCAGCATTCTGGCAGTGCAAGTCATCCCACAATTTTTCTGTGGTAGCAACTATGTCACAGTATTCCTGCTGTGCAGTGCCTTCCCTCTCCTCCTCTTGCCTGTGCTGCATGCATCAATGTAGATGTACTTCAGATGGGTTATTGATCCTGACACCTTTTTGGGGCAGAAGCCCTAAGTCAAACCTGATGATTTCCAGGTGCTTCTGTGGATTCTATCACATCAGTAACCATTGTGTCTTTGTTGCCACATGGAATTTCAGCCCCTATTTCCACTGTGACAGCAGATCGAAGGATCTTGCTAGTACACATTCTCTCATACATTGGTGTGCCACCCCACCTCTAGTGAGCCTGGTTTTGTTCCTTACCCACTTCAAATTTAATTTAAAACTTTTCCAGTGAGCCCTGCTAACTCCTGTGTAAAAATCCTTTTCCCCCTTTACAACAAGTGTACCCTGTCTGTCACAAGCAGGCCTAGTGTCATGTAGACTGAGCCATGATCTGATCAAAAAACCCCAAGTCCTGCCTGTGACAGCAGTCTCAGAACCCATTATTGATCTGCTGGGTCTTCCTGTAGAAAGAAATCTCACAAATCCTTTTACACTGAAGTAACTTTTGCTTCATCTACATTGTATTTGTACCTTGAGCACACAGCAGGGCAGGTGGGGGGACCAGCTACAATGGCAGCAGCACCATGGGCTTGCTTTACAGGTCCTCCTGAGGGATTTCTTTCCCATTTTGTTTGCCGTAACTTGGTCTGTGAAGGCCACGGTGTATTATTTAAGAGTGGTGAACATGTTTTGACCAGTGTTTGCAAGGCACTTGGTGTGTTCTGGAGTACTGAGTAAAAAATAATCAGAAAACACACAGATTCCATTTCGTTATGTGAACGCTGTCCTTTTTTATGGAAACCTGTGAGCTGAGTATGTTGCAAAGTGGCTTTTCTGTTGTGTGGCCTTTTCACGTAATAAACGTTTGCCACAGGCTTTGGGAATACAACTTAAATTCTACCCAGGCAGCAAGCAAGAGGAAATTGTGTTCATTTTGGTCATTCTTTTTCTAAATGAAAACATAGAGGGCTCTGCAGCCTCTCAGGTTTGGTCTTTGTTTGCAAGTCTGATATAGAAAGGGTTGTTAGTACAGGCTTGAATTTCTCAGTCAGGCAAGCTCCTGTGCTGACAAAGCAGAAATAGTTTGAGGTCTGAAAATACTGCTATTTGAAAATAGTTGGTGTCGACACAAAGCTGCTTACAGATCACTCGTTGGCTGTGTGCCAGTTTCTCAAGGACAAGGTGGTTGGTTTTTTTGGTTGTGTGTTATTTTTGTTTTTTCTTTTGCTTTAGAATCACAGATATACTTGGCAAGGTATCAGAATGTAATAATGCTGGAAAGAGTCTTCTGGTGTGAGTCCTCACTTAATTAAAATATATATAACTTCAGGCTAAACGTGGGATTTGCATCTTGCAAACAAGTTGGTACATTTTGTCTTAATTTACTCTTTAAGTATGGGGTCACAGCATAAAACACAGTACCCATTTTTTTTAAGAATGCCTCCTTCTGTAGTACTCCCTTAGCATATCTGGTGCCCTAGAAGATGCATTTTAGTTTCAGCACTTGGTGCCTAGTAAATTATAGCTTCCTAGTCTGTAATGGCAAGGAGATGTGACTAACTGGAAGTGATACTGATGATGTTTATAATGGCTAAAGGAAAGAGATGCCAACCACTGTATGTCCTCAGAAGGAAAAGTGAAAATTCCTAAACCACACAGTTCCAACACTTCTTTGTTGTGTGTTGTAGCACTGGAGGAGTATTGACAGTTGGACAGGAATTTAGTTTTTCATATATATATATATATACACACACACACACATATATATACACATGCACACATATACATATAATGTATATTTAAGAGATCATTAACTTTTCTACTTAAAGAAATTCCAGAATGTAAATATGTTAATAGTAAAGGTTATGAATGTGAAATCTTGCATTTTAACCATTTCAAAATAAAACTCATTATGCAGGCTGACCTCCCTGCCCTGCACAGCTGTATTGTTCCACTGGGATGGTACAAGTCAAAATAGTTCTCCTTCCCCTTGCTCTTAAGCTGTCCAGTGGTAGCTTTAGATTCTTCCCACACAGTGTCTTTATTAGCATCTTGCAATGAAGCTAGACAAAAGGTGGGACTCTATCAGGGGAGACAGCTGAATGTGGCAGTATGTGTTGCACTCCTCCTAGTCCAGCAGTCTGAATAAACAACAGAAAACTCAAAAACGTGTTAAAGAGGAAAATAAAAGCAGTGGAGCCAATTCTTCTCCTTTTTCCCTTCCCACTTACAATGAGGTTTTGTATGTTCCAAAATAATCTCCACATCTGTGTGGCATATTTGAAAGTGCAGAAAAAGTTTAATTCTATTTAATACCCTTCTTGGTGAGCTCAGGGAGACTGGTGGACATTTTAGGGTGGTGCTTTAGGCAACCAGCACCCCCCACCCCCACCCCCCTTCCCCAAAATAGCATAGCCAAAAGCAGGCTGTCCATGACTGCTGGATGCCATGCAGTCAGATGTCTGGATGCCACCCATGCCATCCCCTCACTGCCTGGGAATGGCCATTGCCTGTTTCTTGGAGTTGCATTTTTTTGGAAGTAGACTAAATGTAGCAAGGCTGGTGGGATGTGCATGAATGTTGGTTTTCCTTGTCTCCTGATATATGACCTCTGACAACATCCCCCAAGAGAGTGCAGCTGCTTACATCAGCATTGGTGTGTGGAGTGGGGCAGGGGGGTGGGAAGTAACTGTGCTTTCGATGCATCCCCCCCAAAAAACCCAAACCAAAACAGTATTTAGTGGCACTTCTATCTGCCCAGTGCTTAAATACTTAAATTAGTCAGGAGCATGCCCAGCAACTTTCTCAGCGGTGAGTGGAGTGAAATGGGCCTAGGCTTGCCTGGGTTTGCAGAGGGCCTTGGTCACAAGGTGTAAATTGCTCATTTCAGTTGGAAGGCTCAGATTTGTACACCCAGGGGTGATGAGTTAAATGTTGATATGAATTCTTTTAAAAAGCGAAGGAATGAAGAGAAGCAGCCCCAGGCTCTTTTCATCCAGGCTTATTTTGATGTCTTCCTGAAGAAGTGATTGAGAGACGCAGGCCTTCGTCAGCCATCTTTCTCAGATGAAGAGGTGCCTGCCTTGTCTTGAAGCCCCCATCCCCCAGCGTGAGGACCCTGGTGGGTCTGTTTGGTCTGCGCTTTATCTGAGGTAGAAGCAGCCTGTGTACACAGACCTGTCTGTGAAGTGGCACTAGGTAGCTGTGGTGGTGAGGTGACACCTGGCAAGCACAGGGTTTACTCTGACAACCTGCAGTGGTCCCCTTCAACCTGATTAATGCCAGCCCTGTTACAGGGAGTTGCTATGGCCATGCCACTAAACCAGGCCTGCTTCTCCTTTAGTCAGTAGCCAAGATCCAGTGGAGGCTATTTAGTGATGAAAATGGCTGCTGAGGTGTAAAAATGAGAAGTCGTGTAGCTGTAGTCCATGTCATTTTTTATCTACAAATACATGTTTTATCATTTTGGTCTGAATTCTTCTCTTGATATTCTCCATCTGGCTTGTTTTCAGTTATACCTGCCAGAAGAACATTGTTCTGCAGGGAGTCTGAAGAACAAATCATAGTTAGGAGGGATAGATTTAGTGGCTGATAAAGGTGTTAAGGTAGGGTAAAGAACTGATTTGAATGAGAGCTGGACACAGCAGATTCTAGATGATGTTTCCAGAGGAAGCCAAATGTACTCTGAGTCAACTGCATCCATGTGGGAGGTATGCCTCTATTCTGGTTTCATTCTTTCATTTTAGTTTGGGTTTTTTTGGGTGTATTTCAGTAGTGTCCCAACTAAATTACCTAGGTATGTTTAAAACCAGAAAAAAAGTACAGGCAACGTTAAGTCTTTTCACCTTGTTGAGGAATATTTAGGCTGGGGACTTTATTACAAGAGAAAATGAGTGACAGTGTGTTTAGTGAAGGTCACTAAATCTGAGCATTGCTTGTTGGTTGCTGGAAGAATAGGATGATGACTGATGATGGCCCTTGGAGAAGGTATTCCCAGGCTAAAGGCTCAAGCTAGTTATCTTGAGTCCCTGTAGAAGCATCCAGTCTGGGGAAGGAAGCTCTGGGTGGCCACCTACAGCAGCAGAGCTTGATCCAGTAGCCAGCTGACGTCTGGAGTGTTTGGCAAAGGGGCAGCAAGGCATATTTTTCAAAAACTTCTGAATGGCCTGAAGATGAGGCCTTGTGGAAAACCACATTACAGCCTTGCTTGCCAGTGTTACCAGGGGACTGTAGTTGGCTGGCTTTTCCTGCTTGGTATTGGGGAGGGAGAAGGAAGGGGGAAACCTATAAGGTACACTTGATAAGGGAATGTTTTGTGCCTTTTGAGCCAGGAAATGTGTAGCCTTAGGAGATCCCAGTTGGCTGAATGGACTGAGATTGGCATGAGTGGGTAATGAAGGGCTAGCCATAGTCTTAAACTGCTAGACCTTTTACCCTCTCCTTCCCCTACAACATCCCCTTCTTCTGCCAGCTTTGTTTTCACGTATTGCTTGGTCAAATTATCAGTGGCTGTGTGCTGAAATATGTGTAATTGTTATGCCTCACTTAGGCAAATCTATCAAAGGTCCTATGAGGGATTGGTGGTGTTTTCCTGGTCAAGACAGAGGCATCTGACATTGCAGTTCTCTTTCTGTCCTCTCCCATCAGATAAAAACATCTCCAGCTGATCAGTGGGGCAAGGTGAACTACTTAGGGTGCTGGAAGTTGGCAGAGATGCCTCCCAACTCTGAGCTCTGCCATTGGCCTGTGATTCTGGGAAAGTGGTGGTGTTTTTTGTGTGGGTGGTTTTTTTTTTGTTTGTTTGGGTTGTTTTTTTTTTTTTTTGTTTTGTTTTTTTGTTTCCCCTCCCATTTATTTCCTTTTTCCTATTTAGGAAATGAGCTGTTTGAGAGGAGGAAATGCCTCTGGTAATGTATATCCAGCATCTTTTGGACAGGGAAAGCTACCACAAAACAAGCAATCAAAGTGAAAAATTAGTGCATAGAACTCTCTTTTCTTACTAGTGGGTAATGTCTTTTCACTCTGTCCCTGGAAGTATGGAACTGAAAATAACTGTGTGTCTTTCATACTTCACAGGATGCAGTACCATGCATGAGTAAATTGTCATTATTATTTCTTCAATAGACAGCTAGTGAGCCTGTGGATAGCTAAAGCAGGATAGAGAGTATGTTGTTTTCTGTTTTGCTTTCCAGGCATTTGATGTCAAGAGTTAGACAGAGGGAAAACACAGAACCCTGTTCTGTCTTTGACTGAAACAGTGGGAGTCTTTAATAGCTTCTGGTTGGTTTGGGTTTAGAAATCATATAACAGGAAGAAAGAACATTGATGTTGGCCTTTTTTTCTTCTTGTGCATTGCTGCAATGACTTGCCAGGCTTTTGTACTGAGGTCATTTGCTGATTTTTGTTCTAGAAGGCGCTTCCATGCCAGATAAACATTATCTCTTTTTACAAATTTATCCCCATCACTGGAGCCTATGATTATTTAGCTTGCAGAATGCTCTATCAGTAGGAACAGCTTTATTTTTGGCTGCAAACACAGCTAGATAGACTTCTTGCTTAAGAACATTTTATATTTAATGATTTGTTTTTCACTGGGGAGTTTGCTTTCACTTTGTGCCATTCTGTCATTTTGCCTGTCAAAAACGTATGTTATGTTTCTTCCATAAGCATTAGTCCCATCATTTTGCACAGGGTGGACCTAGTCTTTCCAGGGAGTGGGAAGAAATGTTTTATAGAGTCTTACGTATTCAGAGTGCAAAGTTGGTTGGTCTACAACTTTCTGTGTTGGTAAGGGACAAAGAGAGCTGATGGCAAACATTCATTGGAATAATAAGGTATCATTTATTGCTCTGGTGTGTGCACCCTGATAGCAGAGTATTGCTTCATGGACTGTTGCCTCAGAGTCATAGAAGTTCAGAATAAACTAGATGAGAAGCAAACTGAAAAGTTAATTTTGACATTGTATAGCACTACTATTAGGTGGTATGGTGGTGAGTTTTCACTTACTAGCATGTTTGAGTATATCCTCCTGCTTCGTTGTATATTGTAGCAACTGAAAACAGAGTTTTAATTCAGTGTAGTTGATCTGCTTTCCACAACTGTCATCATAGGATACTGGGAGGTTAGAGACCTTCAGAGTGTACAGTGCACAGAAAAATCCAAGCTTGCAAATTTTAAGTTACATAGGATGCCTGCCTTCCTCAGTGTGTGATGTTTCCTCATTTTCTGCTTCTGTGCTATTTAGCTGGGGAGCAAGCTTCAAGGACCAGTTTCCCCAAAGGCATGTTAATACACAGCCAGCAACTGTGTTAGCAGGAGAGTTACCTTTATTTTGCATAATTAGTGAGGGGTAGGAGGTAAATGAGCTGATAAGATTTCTTTTGCATTTGATTTGCATAGTTCTTTGATAACATTAAGGTGTCTTAGGGGGGAAGAAAGCACCATGAGAAACAGTACATAACACCACTTGCCTTTGAACCTTGGCAAACCAAAAATTTCACAGTAATAATGCTGTGCAGAAGAAGAAAGGGGCAAGAAATAGGTGTATTAACTGACTTGGAGAATGTGATTAGGCTTAAAATTTATAATGTTCTGCAGATCTTGGCAGTTTTCCAAGGATTTCCTCTTATCCCCTCTGCTTTTCAACATGCATAAAGCCCAGTGAGATGAGCAATAAGCAGCATATTGCTATCAGACATGACTGGGAATATGCTTAAGTAGTGGATTCAGTTCAAGATTCAGTTAAACGCTGCAGTGTTGCTGTTTTGATGAGAAGAGGTGTTTTTAAAGATACTCCATATGTAAATGATCTTTGTCATTCATGGGAGAAGGAACAGGACAAGATTTGGGGTCAGCAGGTTCAACTCCATTGACTTGCTCATCCTGACTGGCCATTTAAAAACAATGGCACAGTATTAATCTTAAAGATACTCTTATTTTGCTTCCTTGGGAGGATAAACTTATGCTTTAAATATGAATAGATTAATGAAAAGAGGGAAAGAAAAGTGGTAAGGATTCATAGTAATGACAAGTAGTTTGGAGATTTTGGTCGATACAAACCTTAAGATAGTTTAAATTCACAGATTCATAGATTGGTTTGGGTTGGAAGGGACCTTAAAGATCATCTCGTTCCATCACCCCCCCGCCCCGCTATGGGCAGGGACACCTTCTACTGTACCAGGCTGAGGCTTTCTAAGGGGCAGACTCTAGTCCAGATGGGGCAGCCTTTGCTACCAGCTGCTGCTACTACTCAGTACAATGTTTGCAGCCTTCTCAGTCTGTTGGCTCTGGTGACTGTTCTAGGTGACTATCACCTTCGGTGTATACTTCATATCAATACTTCTGGCCAGATGACAGTTATCCTGTGATCCCAAGCCTATGAAATCTGGTATTTAACAAGTTTTTTAAGAAGTTGCTGTTTTCTCTTAGCATGTTTTGCAGTCTCATGGTGTTTTTCAGATACTTGGATGGTAATTGCCAGCAATTTTCGAGGACAAACAAAGCTTGCAGGAACTTCTGCCATACCTAGGGGCAGGGTGGGGAGAGCCTGGGGTGCCCTGAGGGCCTGTGACTCCAGATGGTGCTAAAGCAGGGGGCCCATACTGCAAGAAAAATGCTGTCCCACTGGGAGTGTTAGCTGGAAGTGCTGCTGAGATGCTGTCTGGATTGGAGCCTGTGGTGGGTTGAATTACCCTCCAAAATGAAAATTGGAATGCATACATACAAAATACACGTTATATATATACATACACAAACACACATATATTAAAAAAATATATAAAATACTTATAAACAACACAGAAACTCCTCAGAACCCCCTGGATGAATCAAGGGGACCTGTTCACCTCTTTCCCCATTCCCTCCCTCCTTCCTGTTACCTCACACAGCAGTCAAAACAGAGATACCCTGCAAGGCCACAGAAGGGAGAAAGAGAGAAGGTGGAAGCAGAAGCAACAGGAGAAGAAAACGGAGGAAGAGCAGAGGCATAAACATTTCTATGTTCCCATTAGCAATCCAGTGAATTATATAGACCTTATCATTGTTTTCCTTTTACATCCAATGGTAATTTATTTTCAGACTTTGCAGCCAGGGACTAGGCTAAAGTTCCCCCTTCAAACTGTAACAGGGCCTTAATGGCTACCACATTTGTGAAGTGCCCCAGGAATTAGATTTGAATATGCCAGGGGATTGAGTTCAGAGAGTTTCTCCCATCTGTGACTTCTGTAGTTCTTTGTAGAATTTAACCACTTCTCAGTTTTTCTTATTATTGTTTTTAATGGGGACACTGTTTTCCAAAGCTAAAACTGGCTATGAAAATCTGAAGATTGGTTTCCAAAAGGGGGGAGCGTTTAGCCGTTTCTTCTTGCAAGCGAAGTTACACCAGCATGGCAGTAGTTTGACAAGTCTGTTCTCCAGCAGAGCTGGAGATAAACAAACAAACAAAAACTCTGCTCCTGCTTATATGTTGTGCTTGTGATGTTTACTTTTTTCCTCCCTCTAAAAATGTTTTTAATGAAAAGAATGTGTTTTTTAAAATGTCCTTTTACTTCGTTCATATAATGTCATGCAACCTCCCCACCATTTAGGTTGCAGATGCTTGGAATATGAACACTCCATACATTATGAAAAGGGTATTTGGAGTAATTTTAAAGAATATTCTGAAATGACCAGGGTTTAAATTTGGCCTGGGATACTGAGCAGCCCATGCTTCCCACAGTCTGCAGTTCCCTTGCTTTCCAGTCCCTTAGGAGGGTTATAGAGAAGCTTTTCCCATCCCTGCTGCAGAAACGGCGAAGTGAAACACGAGTAATGACTGCACTCTGCTGTAGCTGTCATGGGCCAGGTTTTCACAGGGACTAGTGGAGGCACCAGCAGAATCCCGTAAAGCTGCAAGGAGAAGGATGGTTGGGCTGGTGCACATTAGTCATCCCAAGTGGGCTGGTCTCACAAGGAGGAATGTTGTCTTGAGAAAAGCTGTGAAACTGAGCCCTGGGAAATTTCAGGCTTCCCTCTGGAAATAGCAAGCTCACCAGTCGTTTGTAGATCTATAAAAAAATAAAGGAAACTTTCCATAAAATATGTGACATCCCATAGATGGATGTCTTGCAGCCTTGCTCTTCTGTGTGCTCTTCTGTGTGCTCTTCTGTTGCTCTTTTGTGTGCTCTTCTGTGCTTTTGCCTGCAGTACATTCTGCCACCATTTTAGCATCCTTGCTTTACTGCTGAATGAATGGTGAATGTGTTTCACTGTTTCAAAAAATGTTTCTTCTTCCTCAGCCCTCCTTAGTGTTGCAAGCTTTTTTTACTCTGAGATGTCCTTGTTCCTCTCTGTAGCATATTCTTTCTGTACCTCAGACTGTGTTTTCCAGTGTCCTTGGACCTTTTGTTTCCTTCCACAGAGCTGTGGAAAGCAGAGGCAGAGCTGAAGGGAGGCATTTTTCACCTTGATGTAGAATATTTTCCCTTCCTCCTTTGGTGGGATGGTGAGTCTTGAGGAGAAGACACAGGTTTTTGTCATTAGGCATAGATCCAGGGTGGGAAACTGGAGTTTCATCTCTCCTGGGCTTACTGAAAGGCTTTGGTTGAAGAAGTAGTAAGGTCAAGGTGAGGTCAGTCTTGGCCACTGCACATGTATTATGACCCTAATGTTGTTTCAAAATCAAAACCAGCTTGAGACTAATCTGTAAAAAGAAATACATGCAATAAATAGAATTTACAGAGCTGGCAGAAGCCTGAGTACAGTGATTTATTTATGGAAATCATGTGGATTGGTTAATAAGGGGAGAGCGCAGCACAGTAAGAGTTGTGAAAGAAAGCAAAGGCTGAGAATTCTGCAGGATTTTATCCTTTCTACTGCACCAGTGATGCCTGACCATTAGCTCTGTGGAGGGCATCATAAGGTGTGAAGGGGTCAAGATTTTTCCAAAGAGAGTGGTGGTTTGGTGTGCTTCAGTTCTGGGGTGCCAGTCTTGAAAGAAGCCACACATGAAAACGTTAGTCTAGGGAAAAAACATACTGCTGATATCCATCCGTTACAGTGGATGCCATGTATAGGTGTCTGCCTAGGAAACTTAGAAATTGGTGAGGAGGGAGGTAAAGTAACAGGGACTTCAGTGACTTGTTTTGTTGTGGGGTTTTTTAATTATTTGTGATAAAATTGAAAAAGTTCTCTTGCTGAAAAGCTTGACTGATTCAGAGAAGAGCCTTTGTAGATGATGCTTAGGAAAGGCATTGGCTGTTTGCCTGGATGTTTTGGGGCAGACTGTGGGGTGTTAAGTGGAGAGATGGAAAATACCAATACTGGGACCATTTCTAAGTGCCTGTTTAGAAAAAGCCAACAGAACAGCTGATCGATCTGGCCCCACTTTGTGTAAACATATACTGGAGAAAAAAGAATTTTTGTCAGAAGTCAGCTGAGGTGAGTTACAGCCCACCAGGGCTGGAGGAGCCCGTCCCAGCCCGTCATGTTGCCTGCCTCCCAGATGTGTGATCTGCACCCTGCCAGCTCTGGCTCTGCTCTGACTGCAGAGCAAACCAGTTTAATTTCCTGATCTGCAATCCCCTGCCCCACCCCAGAGTTGGTTTTTTCTATGTTAACATTCTGCCATTTTAGTGATCTCAATCAGCTTATCGTATGATCCGACGAGTGCCAGTGCTCCCAGGAGAAATATGTGACAGGAGGCTGGGGAAAAAAGGATAGGAGCTCACTGTCACAGGAGCTGGGGTCTGTTAATTCAGCTCCAGCTGTACTGTACTCCTTATGGTGCAGCAGAAGGGAGACAACATCTTGTTCCTGTCTAACTATGGCCAGAAAAGCAAAGAGAGCTATTGCAGATCTGATGCAACACTTGAAGAAACCACACTTTTCTTTTTATTATTGAAGACCAGAACAAAGAGAAATGTCTTTTGCACCCCTTAAGCATGCTAATGTTTGCCTAGCAATATGTCACCTATGTACCAGTCACTGGTGCATAGAAATAAAATATCTGATATGTGGGGTTTATTCTGGCATGATAATAAACTATCATTACTGACTGTGAGCTTTGCTAAAGGGGAAGGGAAGCTGTGAACATAATCTGCTGTGCTTAATCTTGATAATTGTTTTTAATGTGGTGAAAAATAAATGGATTCTAAGATTGTATAAGAACATTTTAAAAAGAAACTTGTTTTTTTTAAAGTTTTCATATGAAGTATCAGAAGAGCCCAGCACAGCTGGGGAAAACCCAGTGGCTGCTACTCACGTCTGAATGTTTTGCTCTGTCTATGGTGATGGGATGGGTGAAATGCTGGTGCTGACTGTTCTCTCTCTTCTTCAGGGTCGACATGTCAAAACAGGTCAACTGGCAGCCATCAAAGTCATGGATGTTACTGAGGTGAGTAGAAGAGCATTCTACTTAATTAGCAATATATGTAAAATTTAATAATGAGAGATGGCATCTGACTTACATTTATGTTGAAGGGCATGGTCCTTGCATGTGAACATGTGCTCTCTGCTTGCAGGACTGGGCCTATCAAGCCCATATGCCCTTTATGAGATTTTTGTGTGCTTGTGTTCTGGGGCCTGTGGCCTTCCCATATTGCTTTGTCTGCTTCCAAGATGTGTGAACTCATGTAGCATTCCCTTTTCAGAAATTTCTTAGAAGAGGGGAAAAAAGTCAGATTCCCTACTTCCCACTTTTAAGTGTAGCATCTTGCTTTTACTGAAAATAGAAGGTGAGTAGCCCACTTGATGTAGAGGACAGTAATCTCCCTGGTACATTTGCAGCTTACAAAGGGTATGCATTTATTCAAAAGAATGGATCCAATAAAGTTCTGAGAAACCTGAAAGCAAAAACATCTGCAGGAATGATATGCAGATGCTGGCAGAATTCAGCAGTGTAAAGTAGTAGCTGTAACTGACCCAGGGGGATTTACTGTGGAGCTTTAGATGGGAAAGATAGGAATTTAACCCAGTCAAAGAAATAAAAAATATATGCATATATCTGGATCCTTAGGAGTCTTGCAGTTTATGCTGTTTGAAAAGCAGTTTAAATTAAGTCTTCAAAACAGATCAGGAAAAGCATGAGTTTTTTCCCTGTTGATTCTGTTTGCATTTTTATAGAGGTTTATCTGCAAATTAACACAACTTCTTCAGATCTAAAATCAAAAGAGGTCCTCCTATGTGTTATCTGCAATGCTTGGCTGATACCATATTTCTGAAGAGAAGCTGTGCTTCTTCAAACCAAGTGTCTTATTTTTCTGAACTCCTCAAGCCTATGTAGGTACTAGGGGAATAGTTATGTTAATGCATGTACATTGTATAGAGCAAGGGTTATATTAAGCAAAACTCCTACAAGGATGTTGCTGCAAAACGGTTTGTATTTTAGTGTTTATATAAGTGTCGACAGATAAAAAAAGGCCTTGGACACAAGCTCCTGGGTGAGTGTCTGGGGTGTAATGGGTAAACAAACAGGAGAGAGAGGAAAACAAGACGACAGGGTTAGGTCAACTGATAGAACTTCAATCATATCTCTGAATCTCCCTGTGATCGATGGGCAGTGTGACTGCTGCTCTCTGACTAAAGCTGTTGTGTCTGCCAAGAGCTAGACACAAGACATTGTAAGATGGCCTGATAAAAATCAATTTTCAGCTGGAGATGTTCAAAGGCTACCTTCATGAGTAGGCAGTGCTCTTTTGCTGCCCTTAACATACAGACAAAACAGAGCAGAATGAAAGTCCATTGACCACACAGTGAATGTTCTTTGCACAGCAAAGAAGCATTTCCATTTGTGCAGTAGTTTTACAGAGAGCAGCTTGCTGGACTGTGCATGGAGAAGTCTTCTTCCATAACGTTAAGATTGGCTGTACTGCACACTGCCTCTTTTTTTTTTTTAATAGCATATATTAATCACAAACAGTTGTAATAGATTGCACAGCAGAAGGGAAACAGTTGAAAAATGCATTCTATAGTATGATATAGCTCATGTGGCAGGAGATGGCTTATGTTTTGAAACTTTCTGTAGCTTTTGGCTGGTTTTGAAAAGCTAGTTTTATATTGGGAATGTAGCTTTTGTCTCACAAACTCATTGCTTTTAAAGGAGGTAAAGGGCAGTCACAGGAAGGAGTTCAGAGATGTTAGTCCCATGCAGCTTGAAAGTGTTGTTGTTCTTACCAGTGGAGCTCATGTGTTTTTCCTCCAAAGTAATGAGCCTGCAGGGGCTACAAATGTGGTGTAAAGCCTTCCAAGTTGTGCTAAGTCAGCTCTACTTTTTTGACACCAGGCATGGATGGTACTGTTGCTAACAGCAGGCATGGGTGATACCAATGGTACATGTGCCATTCTTGTAGTGGCAGATGTGTCTGTAGGATATTCCTATCCACTCTTGCCTGTTTTTTCCTTTCCTGCCTCCCAACACTTGTGCCAGCACAACTGCCCCAGGGCCATATGGTGACCTGGATCAGGGAACAGGCCCCAGTTCCAGCTTAAAAATACTTTTACTCTTCTCTTTCCTGTGGTTATTTATAACCTGGATTGGTTCGTTGATCTGGTTTAGTACAACAGTTGTGCTGTCACTATGAAGAAGGTGGCATGCAACTGGACAAGAGCTGTCAATGGCTGTAAGGGAGAAGGGCCAGTAGTTCAGACTGATGTCACTGCTAGAGATGGACGTATCATCAAGCCATGGCTTCAGTTCCTCAAGGGATGGCTTCACAAACACCTCCTTTGGGTGGCAGGCTGTACAGCTCCATTCTTGTACAACTTCCAGCAGCTTGTGGGGAGAGTGGGACAGGGACAGAGGGGATGGTGACTGCTGCTCTCAGCACTGCTCCTAAAGAAATGCAGCGGAAACTACAGCCTCAAATTTACCTTCTTAGCTTGCTTCAAGAGTGACTTTTACAGGAGCTACTCTTGTAGGCTAATGGTGACTAACTGTGTCTGTGCCCATGGGGAAACAGGCTTGAGTAGAAACTTGCAGAAAACTGAAATTGTGATTTTTTTTGATGAGCGGCAAACTCGAGTGATTTGTGCCTCTATGTGGGTTTTCTGGCAGTGCGATGCTGTTCTGCCTAAATACAAGCAATGCAGTAGAGGATATCTGATTGTTTTGTCTAATCTGCCTTGAGAACAGACACAGGACTCTCTTTTTTCTGGGATACCTCTGATCCAGTGCTTGTTTTGCCAAACACTTAACAAATTAGAAAGCTTAATGTGTTGGCACGCTCTGTGGGCACAACCCAGGTTTTCAGTTTTCAGGGCCCCAATTCTACAATTCAGACGTTGCTCAGGATCAGTGAGGTTACATCAGTCCTGGGCTGTAAAACCGTGATCATCCAGACAGAAGGGGTGTCAAAGTCAGAGGGAAGGCTTTCCTTAGAAAGTTTTGGTTGACATCGAGAAAACAAGGTAGTATAATCTCCAACTAGAGATGCTGGAAGAAACGTTACAGCTCACTATTGCACATGGTACTGTGGAAATACTCTTCATCCTTCTCAGCTTTTCTTGTGGTTTTCTGTTTAGATTTTAATTTTGAAAAGAATGGTGGTTAGGATGAGAAAAGAGGAGGTGGGCTGAAGATATCAGCTTGATCTTAGAATATATTATGACTAGTTAGTACTGCTGCCTGAAACGTTGGGGGGGTTGTTGTTGGTATGCATGAAACTTTCATGTCTCTTCAACTTTCCTTCTCTCTAAACAAATTAAGAAAAGACTTAAGATTGCGTGGATCTTCACAAATCTTCAGATCTATAGTACTAAAGCAAGGACTGTAAAATAGGAAGATCTGTAAGTCTTCCTACAGAGTGGTGCATATGTAGGTCCTATTTTCACTTTCTGAGTGTGAAGGTAGAGCACATGTAGGGTGAAAAAAGTGTTGCTGTAGTGTAGAACAACTGAAAACAGAAAACCAGCAGTCCAGAAAGCTCTTCTGTTGTCGGAATGAGCCCAATGACCGTAAAAGGAAAACAATACAAACTATATGTGTAGAAACACTTAAAAAATTGTTTTTAAAAATGTGCATATGTAGGATGAACCTCTGGCTGCACATGTGTGTTGCTGGGGGAGGCATTATCTGAGAGATTCCTGTAGTCTGTCTTTAATCTTTTCCTTGCAGAGCTTCTGTTCCTTTTGGGGCATTGTTTTGGAAAAGGCAATGTTCAGTCTGTGTTGACCCCTTCCACTCACTGACCCTTCCACTCACTGTCAAATTTCTGTGACCTCCTTGCTATGTACTGACATGCAGCACTGTAGGATACCAAGTGAGCTGTGACTGATGTTATCAGATGCAACACAAGTATGCTGTAAGATTTGGCAGTCACAGTTTAGTTAGAAGAATCCATTTTCTTGTGAAGCAAATAACATTTAAAAACTTTGTAAAGTATACTTGGCAAATCTGCCTGTATCTAAGCTGCTAACTTGCATTTACACCTTAAACAGATGGCTTGACTTTGCTTTTTGGAGGCTTCTTTGCAGCTGCATGGTTGTTTCCAGTGTCGTCTCTGTGTTACCCTTCCAGCGATGCTTTCCCTTTGAAAGGTTTAGTAACTGATTTTGAGGGAAAACCAGAATTGCTTCTTTTCTGTTATAACCCCCAACGCTGCTGCTTCTTCCTCCTACCTCTTCCCACACACACTCTTGGCATCCCTTGGGAAAGTTTTCTGCATGCCATTTTAATAGCAGCATTTCTCAGCTCTTGTGCCCAGTGTTTCATGACTTGTCCAGTCTAGTCTGTGTAAAATTATGCTAAGTAAACAACTGGATACTGTATCCTGCTGATTTATGAAAGCAGCTGGATTGCTGTTAGTGGTTGCCTGTCTCGCCCTTTCTGTATGTGCTTTGCAGAAAAATTAACAACCCCAACCCAAAACTTTCAGGCCTGTGGAGAAACGTGGCACATCTCCCTTACCTAGACAGGAAAGGTTACCTGAATTACTCATTTCCACCTTCCTGCCTGCTGACTCCTTTTTTTTTTGTTGTAGCAGACAAGTCCCTTTGTTTCTTTGCAGTCTGTCTTATGGCGTACGTGATGTTATAAACTGTGATCATGTGGATGATCTGTCCATTGTCCCGAAAGCAATCTGTAGAAAGAGTGAACATACAGAAAAATGTGTGTGCATTTCCACATGCAAGCAGGCAAAATAAGGGGAAAGCAAAAATAATAAACACCAAAAGTTTGCTCTAACTTTTGTGTGTATGAAGTTTTTTTGTTGTTGTTCTTTTCCCCCTGTGAAAACCGAAAGACAGTCCATGGATTTTCATCTGTTTGGAGGGGAAAAAATTAGAAGCTGATGCCTCATTCTAGAAGATGGAGAAATGCATATCCTTATAGGACTGTGCAGTAGAACAAGCCAGTCTAGAGAAGTTGAATATGGGCTGGCCTCTTAATGTGGAGACATGAATACATTGCTTTACCTGGCTTCACCTGTCTTAGTGTTGTGAAGCTTCCTGATGTGCTTACATACGAATCCATTTGCTGTACTTACAGTCAAATTAGCCAATGCAAACCCGAAACCAATAGAATTACCAAAGGCCTTTGCCATGATTCTTCCTCTAGATATAAATTGGGGAAAATAGGTCATGGACCTAAAAATTGAGATTGTTTCCGTGAGGAGTACTGGCACCCTGCTTGCTTGTCCATCAGATGTGAGGTTACTTGCTTCTACTCTGTACAAAATTTTGTGGTCTTTGGTTAAATGGATACCTGGCAAAGTATTGTTCTACAAAAAAGGAATAAATAGGAAAGGTATTTACAATGTGAACAGTCTTGCTGTCCAGTCTCTCCTGAAGCTGATTAACCTCTGATCTCTTCTAGAGATTAGGGCAGGGGGAAAAAAAAAGGCCGCTGAAACCTTAATATTACAGTTCAAAGGAAAACAAAGCTGGTCAGAGTGGTCTCTTGAGCTGTAACCTCTGGTTTAGGAGGAGGTCAAAATGAGCTGCAGTAGTCTTGCAGCCAGTGGGGCAGCCTTTTTCAGCTGCAGAGCGTTTGTATAATTGTTTCCCTCGTAATTCCAGATTCTCCATCTACTTCTGCTGCGTGCCCTGAACCAGCAGCTTGGTACAGTTCTTCCACCTCTTTTACCACAGTGCTGATGCTGGGAGGCACAGCCCTCTGCAGTACTGAGCAAGGTTTGCAGTGCTGGCTGATGAAGGATTGGGCTCTGCTGCAGTCCCTGTCAGCTCCATGCTGCTCATTTTACTGTGAGACCCCTGTTCAAGCTGGGCAGAGGTGGTTCTGTCTGTCTTCAGGGTGAGGGCTGTGTGTAGGCCTTTTTTGGAGGGAGGGAGGGCGGGCTGACAGTGTCAGATGTGTCACTTTGTCCTTGGATAGCAGAGCAGTGCTTAGCCTGACAGCTCATAGTCCTACCAGAGCAAAGCAACATTTAACTCTGGTGAGCCGTTTGTCCTTGTGGCCATACAAGAAGCAGAGACTTTATCTCACTGCCAGGCAAATACATCCAACACCTGGCTTGAGTCAGATCTGTGATTTTTGGACATGTTCCAAGAAACTTTCCTGGAGCAGTGATGGCATCAGTTTGGATAAAAGGCAAACTTTCACTCTCTCAATCTGAATCCTGGGGTGGTTAGCAAGACTGTCAGGCTGGAGAAGCTTATTTGGGAATGGGAAGATGTCAGGTTTGATGTAGCTGCAAGGGGGAGGTTGAATAGGGAATTCCACATGCAGTTTGAGGTAAGGGCAGAAAGCCTTGGCTGTTATTAAGCAGCTTGAGAAGTGATGTGCAACATGGATTGACTGGGCGGAACACTAGGGCTCTATGTTGCTGCGTCCCATCAAAGAGCAACTTCACACTGATACTGTGTGGTTGGGGAAAGAACTGGCAATGGGGAGAGAAAAAAAGAGAGATGTGAAACATTCACGCATGCTTGCTTTGTCTGCTTTCTCAGCATATGATTTCTTCATAGTACAAGATATCCACCTGAGTGGAAGACTGTTTGCATGCACAACCTATTGTCAGTTGTCCTTCTGGGTATACTGCTCTCTCTGTTTTAACGTGCTTGTTTTGCAACCTGACTGTTTCAAGGCTGGAAGAAACAAATGTTTTGCTTTTGTGCCATGAAGATCCTTGAGGCCACCGTTGTTGCCTCACTAGTGACTTTTATCTGTCAACAGCAAAAGAGCCTTAACTGTGAAGGTTTCATGGTGCACATTTAGTAGTACCCTATTGCATGGCTTTCAGCTAAAGCCAGAAGCTGACTTTGTACTCAAGATTGATCATGGATCACTGTTGTAAGAAAGTGCAGAGAAGGCTGTGTTGCCTCGTCTTTCTACTCATCTGTGTGCTTATGCTAGGTCTGATGTGCAAGGGTTTTGTCTTGTCTTAGCAGAAGATGTTTTACCAGTGCTGTGTAAATTGTAATGTAGTTTAGATAATGCAAATTGAATTTATGGTCACACGAAGGGAACTTTGCTGTGGTTTGAAGTGCAGAAGAATCTCCCATGTTTTAGGGAGGCAGCTTTAAGATTTTTTCTGCTGTGCTGCAAAAGAACCAGATAACATTCTGCCGTAGCACAACAGATGATGCTCAGGATGTGCTCCTCAGCTGTGGCACTGAGATCTGTTACTGCTCGTCAGTATGTGGGAGCACATGTTTAGTACTGCAGCATAATGAAAAACTGGAAGGGTGTGTAGGCTACAGCTGACTTCCATTGGCAGAAGCTCACAATTGTGTATTAAGAAGATTTCTCTGCAAGTCTTGAGCTCTTTGGACAAGTCTGGACTTTCTCATTAAAATTTCTTTCCTCTAGTGTGTGATTGCATTGATACACTCAGAAGGAAAGGATAAGTCATCTAGTTGAGCTACTGAAGTCTGTTACCATTGTTGTAATGAGTAAGAGAGGTGCTTGAATTCCAGCTTTTAGGTGCTGCTAATCAGTCCAAGTGGGCAATACTCAGGCCTATTTCTCCCCAGTCCTTAAGCTTGTTACCTGCAGTCATCTGGAGACCTACTGCTAGGATGCATTGATGAGGAAGTCACTGATGAAAATATGATTTCCTATGTGTATGAATGACTGCTAGCATCTATGTTAGGGAAGACTGGACCCTGAGGCTAGTAATGGTGAAGACTCAGGCATGTGGATACTTTCACAATTGTGATATTTAACTCAGTGGTCATACCTGCACTGACATGAATTTGGGTGATGATAGCCTGCACAAGTTCTAATGATGGATCTTTTCTTCCAAGCGAAGGGCAGGTGGCCTTGACAGAGGCACTGGACTACTGCCTTCTGAGGGCTGAGCTCTCTTTGATCAGGCATTCCGAGGAGAAACCAGTTCTGATAGCAAACAGAAATGTTTTGTATGCAGATAATAGCAAGAAGTATTGGGCTGTGTTTTGAATCATTTCTGTCAGACACATGGCACAGCTCAATTTACCCTTGGTGCACCAAACGTATTGTCCGCTCAAGGAAGACAAGGCAACCCTGTCAGCCCAGTGTTAAAGCACATGTGCTTTTGCCAGTTTGGTCAGAGTAAAGCCAATGAAGATTGTGACAGAACATTGCACTCTCCTTTCAGTGGGTATCTAGACTGAATCCTGGCTTTGTGGTGTATTTGTCCTGCCTTAATAGGCAAGCAAGAGATCCCTGGCCCAGTATAAGCTGCTGTGTTTCAGAGGTGTTTAGTGTTAAAGTCTGACATGGGCATTATGATCAAAGACAGGAAAAGTAATTTTCTGTTTATGTTAAAGGGGATATACTTGCTTGAAAAATGTAAATCTTTAGTGATTGTGTTTAATTGCAATTTTGTAAACTGCACCTGCCTGTGGGCTCCTCCTGTTTTTGCTGTGACATTCAGTATTTTTATCATAACTTCATAAGGAAATGAGGGTTCTCTGTGATAGTGCCTATGTCCTGCCTTCTTTTCCACCAAATACCTTTTGGATCTGCTGTCCAACTTTGACCAAGTTTAATGAGGAGGAGAAATTCCAAAGGTACAAAGTCCCAACAAGTTGTGTGAAAACTGGCAGGGAGAGGGAGAAGGGCGAGGCTGAAATTTATAGCCTCTGCTTTGGGAATGGTGAGCAGACCTTAGCCACTGTCTATTATCAGTCTGCTGGCCTTTGTTTTGCAGTAAATCAGGAGGGGGAAGTACATATAATATATAGGTATCTACATTTTTTTTTTTTAAAGAAAAAGTTCTTGACTTCCCAGTGAGTGCTGCAGCTATAGGAATGTGTGCAGGGTAGCACAGGAAAGCTACTTTTAAGCATTTTTAAATCTCCCTTTAGTTCTTCCTTTATTTGCAGGCCCACAAATACTACTGTACATTTGAGATTTTCCTGGATGATGTCTTTCTCCCTCTTTATTTTTCTTAATATGCATATGTATATATAAATATAAAATAACAATGTTGTTCCCCAACATTTAATGAGATGAAAGTATTTGCTCTAAGTCCCTCCACAGTACTCCTTTTACAAGACAGTTTGAGTGATTGTGTAGGGAGTTAGTTGTTGGCTAAAATGCAGTTTTAAAGCCCAGCTCCTAAATCCAGAGATCATGGGAGTGAGTGCTAATCCTCAAGGACCTAGGAATTCATTGTACTCTAAGCTGACTTGTAACCACGGTGAACGCTCCCCTTGTGCCCGGCAGGAAGGTGTTCTTCTCCCGTCTGCCCAAACTCTTAAATATGCACTCAGAAGCACATGGCTGAGCTAAGTGTTAAAAGAGCTTTGAAGATGCTGTGCAAGCTAGTTCAGCTGATCAAAGTAGGACAAGGTGCTGTTTTTCTCCGGAGCCTAGAAGCCTCTCAAGTCTCTTCCAACAACGGGCCTGTGACATTCCTGTAGACAGTTTTAATGACAAAGGGATGAAAGCCCATTGAGGGTGCTTTGTGTGTATCCTCTCTAGGAGAGAACATTTTTTACAGTTAAATAAAAGTGCAAAGGTGTTGTCATTAAATTGCAAAGACTGCTACTTCATAGTTAGCACACAGTTTGATTTTGCTATCCTGTCCTTGCCATCTCTTAGTAAGATCTTGTTTCAAGCACAAGTAGACTGATGGGAGTCTGGACAAGCGCAATTAGGCTGATGGGAGTTTGTGTGTGTCTTAGGCTCTATTCCTCAAATGTTTTGATCTGAAAGGTATGTCTGTAAGAACTAAGCAAGCTAGCAGGAGAGGCAGCTACTGATCTGGTGTGGGGAGCAAGCACATTCATGCTGTGTTTTACTTCATGTCCACCAGGTAAAATAGTAGTTTTTTTAGCCAGTGCATCGCTGGTGCAGAAGGCATGGAGAGAGCTCAACAGCCTGCTCTCTTCTGCACCTAGTTCTGCAGGATGATGTGGGCCTTCACAAGAATCCCTCTCTCATAGTGGAGGAGTCAGTTCCAGAAATCATCTCTTAGGGTTGTTTTGCATGTCAGTTGGTGTATGAGGTACTTCTGTGCTGTTTCCTAGGGCAGGGATATTTTACACTGTAGCTCCTTCTTCCTGGACTGAATTGTAGAGATGGTAAGAACTAATCCTGGTGTAAATGCATCAGCCCATGGACCTTCAGGTAACTGTTACCAGCCTGGCGAAGCACCATGGCTATGCATGTGAGAACAAGAAAGGAGAGTGCCCATGATTCCTGAAAATTAATTTGTTTTACAGAATATTTTACCAAAGGAGATGTAACTAAGCAAACAGACCATGTGCAGAAGGGAGAGCAAGCATCCCTCCTTGTGGACGGCTGCTGGTTGCTTGGCTACCCCTGTGCTAACCTGTCCTCCTGGACAGGGCTGCAGGCAGCCATGAGTCACTGCTGTGGAAAGAGTGATGGAAAGGCAGCACCATTAAGGAGGGCTTTATTTTTCTCTTGCATATTTTACCTCACTGGCCTTTTCTCTAGAATGTACTGATGTTTGTTTGCTCTGAACCTGTGAGTCAAACCTGTTTTTATAAATGAGTTTGTCATTTTTCACTCTGAATTTTTCTTTTTTGCTTTTCGTGCTGTGCCACTTTGCCATACTTTGTTTAAATGCAAAGCCTTGAGTCAATTTTAAAATGATAGAGTTACACTGATTTATAGATCAGAGCAGGCTGCATTGTCAAACAAGTCACTCAAATGTGAGTCCCAGAGTGTGAGACTGATTCTTATTTCAGAACTCTTACTACTCCTCAATTCTAGTTAAAGGAGTTTAGGAAATCTACCCAACCTAGTCTTGATTTCCAACAAATTGTTAAGAATTTGCACGGTTCTTGTAAAAACGAATGGGACAGCACTTAAATGCAGAACTCATTCTCTTTCCCCTGCCTACAAATGCAAACCAACGGGCATGTAAATTCAGGAAAAGCTTTCTCCCATTGGCAGGACAGAAAGGAGATGGTATCCTACGGTGATAGCAGTGCTTCCTCCTTGAATAGGTGCCTGTGGGTTTTCCCTGTTTTCTATTTACTTGTCCCTTGAGAAGTGGTTTTACAGTACAATAAAGCCAGTTCAATGTCTAGCTGCTACTGCACTTCAGAGAGCTCCATTGTCAAAGAAGTATTTATGTGTTTATTTTTTTAAATACAGATTAGCTCTCTACTATTTTCACCGAGCCAAAGCTGGCTGGGGGGTGAGTGAAAGAGGCCAGGCAGGGCAGGGAATGGGAGAGGCAGAAGCTGGGAGCTGGCCGGCAGCAGCAGCATTCCTCAGGCTGGGGAACCACGCTCTTTCAGCCATCCCTCTGCATTGTGAACTTGGGAGGAAAGCTGGTTGCAGCACCTTTCCAACAGCCCAGCCCATCTTCTTCAGCAACCTGTGACAGTTGCTGAGAGACTGTTTGTAGTGCTCCACACCTGCAGATTTAGGAGTAAAGAATGGAGCATAAAGATTTCTGCAGGGATTCCCCCACCCTCTGATTCTTTCCACTGTGTAAGCAGGCTATTTTTAGTCTGTTTGCTTGCTTCAGAAATTGCTTCACTTTCTGCTTTGGACCGTTTCCATACCATTTATTGTCATTCTGAAATCCAATGTTCAGGATAGTGTCAGAGCAAGGAATTTCTGGGTGACGAGCTTGGTTCCAATGGTGGAGCCAAAAGCTTGTGCTGAGGATGTGTGATGCCAGCAGCCACTGATCTGATGACCTGTGGGAAACTGGCTTAGGATAACCACATTTTGGAGCGTGGCTCATATTTGCAGGCAAAGAACTTTGTTAATCCTGAATTTAGTGGTGCTTTGGTTAGCAAATAGCAAAAGAAAACAACCCTTTAGTTGGCTAATCTAGGTAACCAAAGTAAATCTACCTCTGAAAGACATCTGTTGCTTTAAGTGAAGTCTGGAATCAAAAGCCTAGCCTGCCCTTGCTGTGTATGCTTGTGTGGTACCATTGCTAATTCACTGAATATCACTCTTTCTTCCTCCAGATACTAGTGAGATGTGATTTAAATCAGCAGGTTTTTTGGCAATAAAATGGTCTTAAGAGATATAAGGTGTTAGAGCAGACTTTACTGCAGGAAACAATGCTAATTTTTAATGTATATGATGCATAACAAATATATGGCTAGTTCTACAATAGGTGAATTTCTTACGGCTGGTTGATGACAAGAATGCAAGTCAGTGAGTTTGGGCAGAGTGTTGTACTTTAATAGGACAAATTGTCTGACACAGTAGCATTCCTGAGGCAGTGCTGGATCTGGAAGTGGATGGAGACTGAAAAGAAATTTTTTTTAGGGAAAAAAGATATTTCTTCTACTGGTCTTATCTACATCTTGGTAATGCATGGGATGAATATAGCTTCAGTGTTTTTTCTGCATCTTCCATTTAGAGGGCTTGTTTCGTAGTTGGGTTTTTTTCACTCTTACCTTTCTCTTTTAGTCATATTTACAAGACAAATGGTAAAACAGGGCCTTACCTAGCCCTCCAGGAGTAGGGTTGATAGGCAGCTAACTTCCCTCAAAGGGAAGTGGCTGGGAGTTGCAGGTTGTCAGAGTGTGCAGACACATGCCTGTTCTCTCCGCTAGCGCTGTGATGTCAGTGTTAGGGAGAGGTGTCTGAAACCGGTTTGTGACTATTGCATGGTTGTACATGCTGTGGCTCTTGTGGAGAAGTGTCTACTCATGAACCAAGGACGTGAGGGAATAAGGGCTGTATTGTATGAAAGACAACCTTAGCTGGATGTCTTACGAGGAGAGGCTGAGAGACCTTGGGCTCTTTACCCTGGCGAAGAGAAGACTGAGAGGAGATCTTAAGTATCTATAAATATCTAAAGAATGGAAGTCATGAGGATGGGGCTGGGCTGTTCCAAGTGGTGGCCACTGATAGGACAAGGGGAAACAGGTACCAACTGGAACACAGGAGATTTCTTTTGAACTTAAGGAGAAACCTTTTTACTTTGGGGGTGATGGAGCACTGAAACAGGCTGCCCAGAGAGGTTATGAAGTTTTCTTCTCTGGAGGCTTTAAAAACTCACCTGGACACGTTCCTGTAAAACCTGATCTAGGTGCACCTGTGCTAGTAGGGCGGTTAGACTAGATGAGGTCCCTTCCAACCCCTACTATTCTAGGATTCTATGAAGGGGTTTGCCAAGCTCACTTTCAGGTCTATAGGTCATGAAAAGCATCGATGTCCTTCTTTCCACTGTGCCCTGCCTTTGTATACAGCAGCACACATGCACTGCCGTCATCCCTTGTGCTTTGGATCAGCAACTCAGCATTAGCCCAGGGAGAATTGTGAGTGCCTCCAATTTCTCTCCATGGTGTGGGAAAGCTGGAACACATAACGGCTGTGATTCAAAGACAAATGCTAGCTCTTTGCTACTGATCACTTTGGCAGAAACCTCTAGTGCTCAAAGACTACAGATGGAGCTGATCTGTGGAGACTTTTTTTGTTGTGTGGTTTTGTTGTTTTTCTTTTTTTAAATAAAAGCAAGCACTCATAACCTTAGAACTTAATTTTGTAGTTATTACTATGTTTTGCTGTCTTTATAATAGCCTCATATTCTTCCTTTTCCCATTCTGCACCCCCTGTCCTTGCTTTTTAATTCATGCCAGCCAGAGTACAGCTGAAGGCTTTATCTAGCCGAGCATCATTTGTTGCCAGTTTACTAATTTAACAAGCAGTTTCTCTGAGGCTTTCCTTTTTGACTGTGCTTTGGGATTTGTCCATGTGCCCATTGGAGGAATGAAGTTGCAGTAACCGCAGGAGAGGAGACTCCAGCCGTGACAGGCTTTGTTTAGATGCCTGTAGTCTGGCAGAAGCTGACCTTCACAACACATGGTCTTTCACTTAGCTGCCTCTCTCCAGCTATTGGAGACGTCTGATTTGCTCTGTGTGTGATTTCTGCTGCTTCCATGCTGCTTGGTAATGTTTCTAAACCAACTGATGGATCCTTGTCTTACTGGCAGGGTTGCTGCAGCCCGTCCCTTTGTGTATGACTTCGTTGTCACACAGCTTTGCTCTGAGCAAATCCAGAGCCTTAAAACATATCCTCCTGAATTTTGAAGCTCTTCAAACAATCCAAATTTCCTCCTTCAGATGTAAAGCCCTCCCACCCCCATCTTTGACTGGGATAATTGTTCTTTGTTTGGTTTGAAGTCACTGTGATTAAGAGCAGATTTTTTTCAGACTGTCACTTTGTCAAGTTATGGGACTAGCATGTAGTAAAAAAAGTTCTAATATCTCTTGGGGTGAACACCCAGAGAACAGAATTACAGGCTTTTTCCTGCTTATGAATCTTGTTCCCCTGAGACCCTCTGGTGATAGCATTACTTTTGTTTCATGGGAAAAATCCCTCAGAAGACAGGCATTTATCTATTGGGACAAGAAAGGCCTTCTCTTTTGGCTTTTTGTTTTTTAAATGTACTTTTGAATTTGTCTTTAAGGAAGGTGCTGCTCTGGGTGCTGGAGGTGAGCGCAGCTCCCTTGCAGACACTGGCTGGTGAGTGTAGCTGGGCAGACTTGGACCGTGTGTGACACAGGAGACGCAGCTGCTGCTGCAGGCTGGGGAAACCAAAATGACAGAAGTCAGATTGTTCCTGTATAGGAGGATTTTCATAAAGCATGCTGTGCCTGCATTTATTTCACTCACTGTCAGGTTACTGAGTGTTGCATTGTAGCAGTGGTTTGTGGTACAGGAGCTGAGCTGTTTGACCTGCCTGTCTGAGAAAAGAGGCCCCAAAGCAGCTCCCAGCAGGCTCACAACACACATGCATCCCTTCTCTGCCACCTTCTGCTTTGAACACCTGAGATGCCCAGTGAGTGGAATCAACAAAGAAGCAATCCCCTCACCACAAACCTGAAGGGGCAATGTTGCCCTTGGCCGCCTTGTGGAGGGCTTCAGCCTGAATGGGGAGGCAGATGTGCTTCTACCTCTTCCCTGCGTGGTACCAGGTGTTTTTTCTCTCTGGGTAGGGTGGCCTGGTTTCTTTTGCAAATATTGTGGTTGATTTAGATTCACAGATTGCATCAGATTGGAAGGGACCCTCAGAGGTCATTTTGTCTAACCCCCCTATACCCCCAGGGACACTTCTAACTAGATCAGGCTGCCCAAGTCCAGATCAAGTCTGATCTTGAATGTCTCCAGGGACAGGACCTTAATCACATACCTGTTCCAGTATTTTACTGCTCTCATTGTAAAGAATTTCTTCCTTATGTCCAACCTAAATCTGCCCTGCTCCAGTTTAAAACCATTGGCCCTTGTCCTGTCAGTACAAGGCCTTCAAGGAAATCCTTCCCCAGCCTTCCTGTAGGTCCCCTTCAGATAGTGAAATGTAGTTATAAGGTCTTTCCCTTTAGGCCTGTCAGGGAAGAGTTTTGGATTGAGTAAACCTCACTTATCAGCACCCGCGTGTGGGCGCCTGGCTCCCCTGTTCTGTTTAGACTGCTTTCTGCCTGCTGTGCATATGCAATTTTAAGCAGCTAACGATACCCCGTAGCCCCAAGGGTCCCCTCTGCTTAGTTGGGCTGCAGTTGTGAAAGGCAGGGCAAGGCAGCAGGGAGCTCCTGCTTTGCAGCATGGAGGCAGTGTGGGGTAAAGAGCAGCCAAGCCTCACTGGGAGTTGCTGTCAGGAATTAGACTTCTTTCCCCAGACTCCTGCCAGCACTCTCAGGGTTTAAGCTCAACAGCGAGACACTTGTGCTGGGATCTGAGCTGTTTGTTTTTACATGAGAGTGAGATGCCATAGCAGCTCTGATTTTTGAGGTGAAATGCCATTTAGTAAATACAAGCCTGTTCACAGCCCAACAGCAAAACTGAACATGCAGTGCAGTATTAGGACCATTTATATTTTCTCTAGTCCTGTTTTCTTGGTTGTTAATGTAATCTCTCTGTCACCTGCCTGGCTAAGTGCAGCTGGGGTATAGTATTTTCTGCAAGTATTTGGTGCTTTTATTTGTCCTGACAGAGGCAGAAGGGCTTTTCTTCTCTGGTAGGTAAATAACTAGCTGGCTATAGGCAGCTTCCTTGCTCAGAGAGGGGGAGGAAGGGGGAAAGGGGACTGATGCCGCATCTGATAGATGGACGCAAGCTTGTTGTGGCTCTGTTCATTGTTAATTCACTCCTGCAGCACCACTCAGCTGTGAGCTTTCCAGGCGTGCTTGGCAGCACTGACAACAAAAACATCTGGTCCAAGAATATAGTTCCCTTCTGCTGGCAGCTGCATGAAAATGATTTTGTACATAGTGGCATAATGCCAAGTGCACTTACTTGTACACTAAAGTGCACAGCCTTTATAGAGATTTGGCAGTGCAGGGTCATTTTAAATGCTGTGCATAAGTCAGCATTAATCTACTAAAGAAAATAAAAACCTCAGCAACTGGTTTTATAAAGAACTCACTTATCACACGTGCCCAGACGTGGCTGTACCTTTGTACCTGTCTAACAGCTGTTCCTATAATTTAAAAATAAGCCTTTTGGTTGGAACGCATGGTTGTCATCTGTCCTCTGAAAGGGTTTGGCACTAACATAAACAGAAACTTGCTCCTTGCAGACAGTCCTGAATTCCTCTCATCAGTAGCCACATTTGTCTGTTACTGCTAGAGTTTTTCTCTTACTTTAGGAAGGACCTAGAGTGTGCTGAAGAAGATGTTAGCTGTGAATCAAGTAGTTTGTATGTCTGGTGGTAAATTGTAATTTGAATGATTGGACCTGATAATTGCAGAGTCATCATCATCATCTTGTCAGTCAGCTGTAAATCATTCTGTAATGGATTTCCTTTTTAAAAAAAAAAAAGAGTTGTATTTCTGAGCACAAGTGTAATTTAGAGGTAAAATATAATACCCATATTCCTTCCTGATTTGTAAACCCTTTGGGTTGTAAGTGTTGATCTTATTTTTACATGAACAAGCAATTTGAAGAGATCTTTGGTCCAGAAAAGCTACTCTCATCCCATGTATTTCTAGTTATTTATCTTTTGTTTATTCCCACAGAGTAAGTAGCTGAGCTTGGTGCTGCTTTTTCAGCCTGAAAGCTGCTGGGTTGTAGTTTTCAGGAATGCTGCAAAAGAATGTGGAAGAGCAGAAACCCGGGTCTGCCATCAGTCACAAGCCTGGGTCTGCCCTTTGCAGAAGGAGCCACTTCCTCCCTGGGAAGAAGCAAGTGGTTTGAGGGATTCAACAGGGTATCTCTCTGGGTGTGTGTAGGGCTGACTGTTTCATAGCTACTTACCTGCTCTGTTGCTGCTGGGAAGAGCAATTCTCACCAAACTGAAGAGAGAAGGAAGAGAAGGCGGAGATGGTAGCAAAGGGAAGAGAAGCAAGTTTTCTCCTGCTAGCTTTCGCAGCAACCTTTGCATTTAGTGTCAGTGAAAGAAAGTGAAGGTATTTTCTGGGATATTTTTAGAAGTCAAAATGGAGTTTGACAAGCCTGTAAGGCTTGGTCAGGTCTCCTCCTTTCTCCTCACCCCACCCATGGTCTGCACAGATGGTGTATATTAAGCCTGTTTCTCAAACACAATACAGTGGGATGATGTTGCAGCTTTCCTTGCCCCTTGTCTGGTGGGAGCAGTGGGCCTTTGAACCTCTTGGGTCCTCCCTGTTCACACCTTGAGTTTTCTCTTTGCAGTACTTTCTCTGCACAAGGAAAGGGAGAAGGCTGCAGATTACTGACAGAAGCTGAGCGGTGACTAATACTGGACCAGAGGAGCTAAAGTGTTTAACCTTTAGGCAAAGATTACTTGAAATTAAAACTTGTAAAGACTTGTGCACTTGCACTGTTGTCATTCAATCATGCTTGTAAGACCCATGTACAGATTGGACGATTCCTTTTATTTCTGGGTAATTTACATATTTTGGCTGCTTCACAAAAGAAAGCTTGTGTTGAATAAGACAGATCATGATCTCACACTAGTGCTTGCTGACAAGGAGTTTTTTTGGGTCTGTAGTGTAGCCCAGAATATGAAGTTTTCCTTTTGTGGGTGTAAATCAGAGCACAGATAACTAGCAGCATGTACAGCAGCCATTAAACATGGATACAAGCTCCTAAGCCAACATATTATCTTCAGTGTTTGGGGATGTGGTGACTGTCTGTTAGATGTCATTTGATTTGGCAGGTGTACCTCTGTCTGAGTTACACCACTTTAGAAAAGAAGCGTTAAGTCTATCTCTTCATAGCAAATGGGCTAAGTGAAGTGTGTCACTTTATAGAAGTGAAGTGGTGGACTGTAAAGGAAATGCTGTGATTTTGGTTTCAAGGCTTTTCTTAGTGCTCATTTTCTGACAAAGTGCAGGTCTGTTTGTTGCAGACAGAGTTTTAAATATTTGGAAAGAAAAAATGCAGCACTAGTAACATTTTAATGAGGAGGGTTTGCTTAATTAAAGCCTAGAAGACTTAGGGAATGTGGACAGCTGAGGGATTAGCGATGTGTTCTTCCAACTACCAGTTGATTTGTCTCAGAAGCTGAAGTCGGTAATAACAGTTGCAGTCTTCCAGAGGCTGTTTATTTGCCTTAGCCATTGATGCTGCCAGTGACCAAAGCATAGATCCATCCTGTTTAATTTTAGGCATGTAGTTGTTGTGCTGAAGCCTAAGCCTGGAGCATAGCTGCTCTGCATGCCTGCAATTTAGCGTGGAGGGAGAAAGGTTCCTGTTCAGGTGAACACAGCTCTCTTCACTGAAATGAGATTTCATCCCATTGGGGGAGGGTGAGGGTCACTGCTAGGACTGTGCCTCTGGGAAGTGTGAGGTACTTGTTTCATGGCTGCCAGCTGCTCACTGTTGGCAGTTGTGGTGGTGCTTGTTCAGACTCACATGTATTTTTTATAATTTTTAAATTTATTTTTTCACATTGAATTGATTTTTGAGTACTATTGCTAGTCTACTCCCTCAGCTTCATAAATCTGTGTGTTTGCTCTTGGCCTAAATCATACTACATACTGAGCAGTGCCAAGCCCTCCATCACTGTTGGGCAAAAAAATTGTGGCATGTGATGGAGCTTCTGAATGTGTTGTCAGCTTCTTCTCCAGACTCATCTCTTTTCAATAAAGGTTCCTATGTAAAATAGCCATGAAGAAACACCCCGGAGGGAGTACTTTTCCTTCTTCTCCTTTATTGTGTTCCTGTTCAGGTGTGTGTGGTTACAGCTTTTGGGTTCGTGATTGTGAGTTGTTGGGGTGTTTTGTTAGTGTTTTAGCATTAGGGTTCAATTCAGTGTACAAAATGGAAGAGGGGTTGTATGTGAATCCCTCTGCCCTATTAATCTGCCGGACTTCTTGGTCAGTGTGCATGTGAGGGTGTATACTGATCAAATCTGTCTGCAAGGAAATAAGTGTCTTCATATAATTACAGGTTTTCATGATGTATGTACTAGAAGAACATTCACGTTTTGCCTGAATTGCTGTTTTTAATGCATTTTACCTTCCCAGCTTGAATTTTGCTAAAACAGCTTCTGTGTGGCATTTGGTATGGGGAAAATCCACTTTCAGTCATTTCAGCCTTTCCTTTTCTCTCTCAGAATTGTGCCTTCTGCCTGACTCCTTTGAAAGCTTGGTCTCAAACCAGCTTTAGTTTCTCATTAAACCTTTAGTTTCTCATTGAATCTGTCCATCTGCATCAAACCTGCAGCATTCGGGAGGCTTCTCCACCTTCCAGGTCCAAACTGTGTCTCTGTAGTGTCTGGACTGCACATGCAGGGGGGAACCCATGTGCTGATTTCCTTTGGGAAGGAGATCTGCCCTCCATGTGGGTGTGTTGGAGCTTCACACTGCCCGGGGAGAGCAGAGGCCAAGTGGCAGGCAAACACCTCCACTGGCTCTGCTGCTCTGCTGCTTTCCTTGGTGTCAAGTGGACACTGAGGCTGGAAGCAGAGAAGCTGTGCAACTTTTTGGCTTTGTGCATAAGCCTGTTTTCTCTCCAGCATCTATGTCTCTTCTGAACTTGGTGCTTTGCACAGAGGAAACTGTTTTAATTTCTTTGTTTCACACTCAGGAGTACTTTTCATACCTGCTAGCAAGGGCTTGTTCTGATGAGGAAAAAAAACCTGAAACCGGGTATAGAACTGTGTATCTCTAGCAGGGAAGAGTTAATTGGAGTTTGATTAGAAGTACCCAGCTGCCGAGGGCTGCCTGGGAATAATTGGTGTTTGTACCCAGCTGCCTGGGGGTGCCTGGGAATACTTGGTGTTTGATCAGAAGCCCCCAGGCGCATGATAAGAGTAACGAATAACACATATCTGTAGGTTCCTCTGTTTATAAAACTAAGCGGGGATGGAAATGTATTGAATGTGTTGACATCCTGAGCTAACTGCAAAAGACCTTCAAGCCCTCGTTTGACCACTAATGGACCTGAGGAAGATGAAGATGAGGAAGGTTATTGCTGGGCAAGGGATGTACGACCCCCTGAGCAGGCTGCAAGCATGAGCATAGGGTGAGGAGTTACATAAGATGATTGCAAAGTATGGGAGGGGCTTTGGCTCTGTGACCCAGCCTCCGGTGATGTCTTGGCCTGACGTCACAGAACGCGGGACCCATAAACTTGAGATCGCTACTGGCGAGGTTCTGCCGCTTCTCTGATCTGACAAAGACAAGGTCTGGTGTTGCGGGGATACCCACCCAGATGGGAGGTGGTCCTCTCCACCATTTCTTTCTTCTCTCTCTGCCCCCGTGGGAGATGTCCTCTCTTATCGGGTAATGCCGGGGGAGTATCCTCAAGGCCACTTAGGCCTGTCTAGGCCTAATGCCAGGAGGAGAATGGAGGGGGGGCAGTCTCAGACCTGGCCAGCCTGAGACTTGCCTAGCAGTGGGAGGGGGAAGAAAGAGCCCTGGGGGTTTGGGTTTACCCCTCAGGTGGGGAGAAGGGAAGGATTGGAAGCCTCTGGGTACTATGTAAGGGACTCTGTATGCTTTAGGATGTTCTTTGCCACTATGCTGTGTAGTTTTCTGTAGTTTCACGAATCGCTTTTCCATTTAAACTTTCCATCACTCTCCAATCCGTTTGTGTGAGTGTCATTCTTTTGTCCCTTTCAGGGCAAGAGATGTTCTGGCTGGCCTCAAACCAGCACAGTGGTCTTTGGTACCGCCGTGTTTCTTATAGAGTGTTTAGGGCAAGTTGGCTGTGCTTTACTTGGGATCGGGCTCTGCTTTTGGCTTCTGGGTAACTTGTGGGGTTGTGCCTTGCTTTCAGGTTTTGTGCCCTACAGCGCTTCGGCGCAACCTTTATAATAAATAAAGATGTACCTATCGGCACCTGTGGTACGTGTAATTAATTAATTCCTCATTGAAAATAACTCACTAAAGCAATAACACAGACATTTTTAGTGTGAATAATAGTAATGAAGTAGGGTACTAAATCTTGCCTGTTTTATGAGAGCTCTGAAGCTGTGAAGTACAAGGCCAGTTTGTTGTGTAACTTGTAAATAATTTAGGCTCGATAAAGGTGGACAATTGAATTGTGTAGCTGGGACAAGCATACAATCTGAGCAGGGAAGTCTTTTAAGTAATCGCAACCAGGACTGAGGGACTAGCCTTAGAGATGGTTTGAAGGGATTTTCCTGTAGGACATTTCTCCCTTGGTTGTTTTTGGAAGGCCCCTGGCATCCTGGGGTTTTACTGGGGGATATCAGGAGTGGTGCAGTCTCTGTGCCTTCAACACAGCTCATTCAGTGATTAGCAGAGGCACCAAGGGGCACATCAGGCAAGAAAGAAAATACTGTAGTCAAAGTGATTGGCAGAGGAGGTGGCTTGGAGGGAGACAACAGACAAGTATTGTCTTCACGTGGTTTTTGGCTCTTTCTGCCTGCACGTGATTCCGTTCTCTCTGTCTGCACAATGCTGCTACACAGGCTCCTTCAGGCAGTGCTGGGACCCTGCTTAAGAGCTAGCCCACCCTCATGCTTTTTTGTCCGGCTAATTTAATTGTTGCTTTATGGCTGCAGCCCCAGCGATGGCACTCTTGTGAACAATTTGGCTCATTTTCTGTCGTTTTCAGATGGTGCCTTTAGCATGCAGTAGAGAGGGTGTTGTGCCAAGGGGAGACAAAGCAGCCTCTGTGTTGCATGTGTTGGGAAGTGTGTTTCTAACCTGCTTGATGAAATCTGGCCGCTGAAGGTAACCAAATGTGATCATAAGAACATCACTGTTCTGGCAGCCAGTTCTCACAAAACTAAGACTTTTTTGACCTTTGAAAAAGCATCACAGCCATCTTCTGCAATCGCTCTGCCTGAGCAGTGTTGCTGATTTGCTGCTTCTGGCAGCATGGCTCTGTGCCAACAACAGAGCAGCTTGCAGGCTGGTGGGCAGCTCAGTAACAAGATGGGCTCCAGAAAGCTCATGGAAAGCACTTCAGAAGTGTTTTATCTGCACAAGCTCTGTGTTTAGACAAGGGGCAAAGTCTGAGAGGCGCCCTCACAAGAGTGGTGGGGCAGTGCTCACCACCCATGCCACTGCTTGCTGGATGCCTACTGCTCCTTCATTGTCACTGAATGTGGCATGACGGATGCGTTTTCTTAAGGGTGAACAGTCTGGAGACCTTGGAACAAGTGTGGGCTTGGGAAGGAGTTGAAGGATGGGTGTGGAGAAATGAACATGCTGATGCCAAGGTGGTAAAAGTCTTTGGGTAAGGGGTCTATGAAAGAGAGACACCTTGCATGTGAAGTGGTGCAGGCACACTGAATGCCAGGGGTGAGAAGATGACAGAGAGGAAATAAACTTGCATGATGTCTTCAGCTTGAGGGTAACAAAGCTTAAAGGCTCTGTAAAAGACTCTCAAGAAAGATGGGACAGTAATAAGAAAGTTTTATGTTAAAATTTAGGAGTGACTATATGGACTTGTTAAATGTTTACTGCACGTCTTGATTAAAGTCTTTTGTTTTAAAAGGTTTAGACTTTTTCCCTCCTCAGAAACCTGTGCTTAGTATTTTCTTTTAAGACCTATTTTATGTCAAATTCCTAATTCCAGTGCTCCATTGTGGTGTTGAAGAGGATCGTGTTTCTCCACGTTGTGCTCTCTGTACTGCAAGCTGCTCTGCTTTACACGAACTTCCTACCTTGGCAGGCACTGGCAGGGACTTGCCCAGCACTAGGAGTCTTATTGCTCTTGTGGTTAGGTTCCTCCCAAAGCTGCAACCTCCTTTCCTGCCTGGAGCCAGCACCACAGCTCACAGTTCAAATATCAAGCTGTGTGCAGTACTGCCCCAACTCTTCTCGCCAAAACATCTCCCTCATGTGTGAGAACTTTATTAACAAGTTTATATATTACGGATTCCAGCACCAGAAAAGGTCACCTATTGTGCTAGGCACCATTCAGACTTTCCCTATCCTGGACAGATTCTGCTCCGAATGGATGCTGGCCAGGTCTGGGGTGCAGAGAGAAGGGAGGAGGGAGGAGGTGACATACAAGGAGAATGGTGGTTTGCAAAAGTTGGTCTCTTGATTTCTTGATTTATCCAGGAAGATGGTTTTTTTAAGGACTCTTTTTATTTTTTTTTAATACGTGAGAGGAAGTGGAAAGGAAACTACACTGAGTTTCTTGTGGTCTTTTTGCTTTTCTTCAACTTGTGTGTTGATGGTGAAAGGAAGGCCAAGTCGTCATCATTTTGATGTCACTGAATGGAATCTAGTTTCCTCTCCACTGCATTAGGTCTCTGTGGGTTACTCGACCCTTTCCTCATCCCAGCACTGAGCTGAGGCTGCTGCCTGCCCCTCCACACAGATCTCAGCTCTCCTGTGATTTAAAGATTCCCAGATTCCCCAGTGCTGCTGCTGGAATTCATGATCCTCAGCAGTTCACCCTACTCTGAAACCCCCAGTAAAGTGTTGCCAGCTGCCATTCCCCAGGCAGTACAGATCTGTGGGTACAGGTGGGCAGAGGTTTGTGAACAGCATTGGGAAAGCAAAGGGATGGGAGCTTGGAGGATTCCTTTTTCCCTACCTGCTTCTGCCTGTGTGTTCAGATTTCCACTGCTGGGGAGTGCTGTTAGTTCATGAATCACCTCTTTGTGGATTAAATGACTGGCTGCCGTTTGTGTGGGGAGGGCTGACGTTTGTCACTGTTTCATTTTTTGTGTCAAAAAGGAAAGTTACTGAAAGGATCGATTTGTATTTCTCTGCAAGGGATTTGAGGCAGTGTGTAAATCATCTGGTGGGATAGGTAAATGTGCTTTTGTCTTCACCACAGAATATGGTCTTGCATGATCCTTGCTTGGCTGTGTTTTCTCATTCATGTTTCTGCTTTCATTTACTAAGGTAAATGAAATCTTCTGAAATTGTCTTGAGTTTCTCCCCTCTGAGCTGTGCCATGCCTGGAGAGGGCCAGAGAATCAGCAGCTGTCAAAGAAAGGTGGTTGAGCAGCTTTTCTACCTGGAGGAGTGTGGATGGAAAGTCACTGCTTACATGCCCTAGGATACTTCCTTGCTACACCTTTAGGTGTTTATTGGGTTTTTTTGTTTGTTTATTGGGGGGATTTAAAAATTCTGCTCCTGAAATTCCTTTGTTTTGCTATAGAGCTTGGGAAACAGCATTGTTTTCCCCTTACTCACCCAAGTGTTTTTCTCAGAGACAGATTCTTCTAGAGGTCTCATACCAGTTGCAGTCCTGGGCTAGATCATGAGTGTTTTGCTTGGTCTCCTGAGGCGCCTAGACATTGATGCATAGGGAGGTGTATAAAAACAGGGCAGGCAGGAAGTGATTTATCTTTTCCTACGGTTATGCCCTCCTTGCTTCTAGCGCTTCCAGAGCTGTAGTTCCCTTCTCTCTCCCTACCGTAGTGTCTGGTGAAGTGCTTCTGAATTCCTCATCTTCGAAGAATTTGCATAAATAAGCAAAATTTTCTTGTAATGATGATGTGGGGGGAATACCTGTGGAAAAAATGCTGAAATAGCATAACTGATCTATTTGTTAACGTGAATCTGCTCAAACACTTTTCATTTGACTGGGAGTTTCTCCAGTGGTCAGGTACTTATTCAGATACTTAAAGTATTACAATTTGGTAATGTAATGAAAATAACAAGTCAGTGATTTGCTGTCTCCTTGCGAAAGGAAAGATCTGATTTTTAGCATGCAGTGATGAATGGAAGAGCAAACAGTGCTGCGATTTTGTGCTGCAGTCATAAGCAAGCTGATGGGGTGCCACTAGGTGGCATGCAGAGAGATGACACGCCTGGTTTTGTTTTTAATGTGTTAATTCAAGTCGTTAGAAATTATCTTAGTGCACATAGGTGGATTTCTGTCTGGGTGTCATACATGGTTTTTGATCTTACAGGCAAAGTAATTTTGATAAAAAAACACTGCAGTTAGAAATCCCTAGAGATGCTGACATGTCCATTTAATGTCTGAAAGGAAACCCATGGAGAGGGAGAGGAAAGCCTCTCCAAGCTTCATTTAGCCACATGAGTCTTGCCAAAATATAGCTTATTGCAAAAATTACTGGTAATCAGATGTGCTGTCACAAAGAGGCAGCAAATGCAAAAGTATAAAATACTTACACCAGCCCTCTCACAGGCCAGACAAAGAAGGTTTCAATGGGAGTTTGTATTCACAGATAATAGCTTAAAGTGGTAATTGATGCCAGCTGCATAAAATCACTAGGAAGGGCTCACCAGCTGCCACTCTCCTTCAAGAAAAAGGATGTACATTTTGTATTCCTTCATGAGAATGACAGTCTCTTGCTTAATTCAGTTTTAATTTTCCTCTTTTGTGATCTTGGTGCCTTTGCAAATGGAGGAACTGATGCTGGTGGTGGTGCAGCACGTGTTTGGTTGGGATGAGGTGAAGGACCTTCTGTCCCTGAAGCAATCTCACATGTCCAAATTCTGGGATGGCCACCAAAAACACCTCCCTCTTCATAAGAGGATCCCTGGTGCAGGCTGCAGCCTGTCATCCCTGCAGCACGTGTGTCTGTAAAGAGACCTGTGCGGAAACAGTCTTATCCGGTGAGATATTTAGGTGGGATTCATCTCACCCTGATGTGAGACATCTGCAAGCCTGGTGTCTGGATCTTGGCTAATGACCTCATCTTCCTTTTGTAGTTAGTGGGGAGAAGTAAACACTGGCAGAGTGCACATTGTTTGACCTCTTTCAGATGTCCACATTTGGGATGAAATCAATTGTACCCTGGGAAAAAGCATTCCTCGATACGGAATAGAACAATTTTGGTCTGGCCACCTTTATATTTTTTTTTTAATAATTTTTTTTAGGCGAATTTTATTTAGCTTGCTTTACCACACTGGTACTGTAGCCTTCTCTGTGCTGATTAATCCTCATGATAGTTCCTGTCGCCACAAAGTCTTCAGGACTGAGTGCCAGGGAGTTATTGATCCACACTAAGTGAGTAGAGTCCTCCAAAGCCTGGCAAGAATTACTGAATCCATTTATTTTTGTAGACTGGAATTTGGATGCTATTTGTATTGTGGACAAATGCTCAATGACAGCTGAAATAGGACTTTGACTGTTACTGGCCTTAGCTATGGGACATGATTGGGGTTGTTGCAGGCCATTGAGCAGGTGCTTTGACAGAGCCCCAAGGAAAAACTGAAAGTGGTAACTGCCTGCAGTCTGCTAAGTCTGTGTGCGCCTTTTGTTGTTATTTTGTCTTTAGGAGGTTTGGGGGGTATGTGGTTGGGTGGGTTTTTTGGGTGTGTTTTTTTTTTTTTCCCAGAAATAGATCCTGTTTCTAAGCATTGTAAGTTTGGCTGTTGTTGCAATAGATAAACATGAACAACCCTTAGGACATCCTGCCCATTGTATTATAAAAGCTATTGTGTTCATGTGCTGAAGTTAGGAAGTAATTTTTATGTAAAAAGTCATACAAAATAGCAGATTAATCCAATTATACATACTAAGCTATCAGCAATCAAGTCCCAAAAACATTGTTTAACAAAGCTCCTATTAACAGTTTTTTTACCTAAATTCAAAGTTCAGTGTGGTAGTTTCTTGTATAACCATGCATTTGCTCTCTTTTCTTGCATATAGTCTAAATAAGTTAAAAATCACACAACAGTAAAGACAATAGAAGCAGCTGAGGGAGCACTGAGTTTTGGCTCAAAAAGCTGTTCTGATAACTCTCTCTCAGAGCTCCTGTTCACTGGGAACTTTGATTTTCAAGATTTATTTTACTATTTTATTCAATTTACCAGAAATACACAGTATCTTCTTTTAAAGCTGTGTCATGGGAAAATTTAAGAATAGTTTATCCCTGGTGCATTTTGGGAGTTCTCCCCTAATAATTTATGAGTAAGCACTGCGTGCCACAGTTAAGAGTATTTGAAATAATTGCTTTGTAGCACAGGGTGATTCCCTCTGATAAAGCCATGCATACCAGTGTGCACAAATAGTTAACATGTACTCAGTATCAACATCTGCTTATGTCGTGAATAGGATATTTGATTGCTAGCGTGATACAAATTGCAAGGAAGTTTCAGGCTTAAAATTTTATCATGTAATCAGCTTTGATATTACAGGATAATCAAAATACGTGCTACCGTTTCCATCAGACAGCCACCCAAGGGAACAGAGGTTTTGGTTTCTTCCCAGAATCAATTTAAGGTAGACAAATTCCCCCATTTTTATTCAATTTTACAGCCTTAGAAAATTGTGGAGCGAATAAAAATTGTGCCTCAAGGGGTAAGCCAGCTGCCCTTTCATTTGTTGCTTCAGAGATGCTAGGTGAAGGCTCTCACTGTCAAGGTGTGGTAAGAGAGAGCTGAGGATAGGATGGTGTCTGCTTCTTCTTTTCCTCAAAATGCTGGCAGCCTCTTTAGACATCACCTCAAAACATGCATGGATTCTTCCGTGTCACACGTCCTACTGTCACTTCAAAAATGGATTGTGGGTGTGTCAGAAGTGGTCACACTGTGTCACCAATTTCAGCTATTTGAAGGGCTGCCTTCCTTTCACCTGAGCTGCTCTCTGCTTGGCACCCCACTGAAGTGGGGGGAGCCGGGGCAAATCCTTCCTCTGCTTTTGTGTCCCAGCATCCTGTTTACGTGCCCAGGCTCCAGCCCTCTCTTCCTGAAGCACTTGCTCTTCCTCTGCAAAGGCAGATGGAAGAGGAGGAAGGAGGGGAATTCCTGATCTCCACCTTTGCTTTTCTGCATCAGCCCTAGGCTGGCACTGAGGTGGGACCCTGTAGTCCCCAACTTTGCTTTTGCAAGTCCCCCAGGAAACAGTGCTGGGTCTGGTCCTGTTCAACATCTTCATCAATGACATTGATGAGTGGACAGACAGCCAGACAGTGTCTGCTCAGCAAGTTTGCTGATGATACCAAACTGGGAGGCTTGGCTGATACACCTGAAGGCTGTGTGGCCATGCAGTGAGATTTGGACAGACTGGAGAGCTGGGCAGAAAGGAACCTAATGAGGTTCAACAAGGATAAGTGCAGAGTCCTGCATCTGGGAAGGAATAATAAACTGCACCAGTACAAGTGATCCGCTGGAGAGCAGCCCTGTGGAGAAGGACCTGGGAGTCCTGGTGTGGATAACAAGGTATCATGGGTCAGCAATGTGCCCTTGTGGTCAAGAAGGCCAATGGGATCCTGGGGTGCCTTAAGAAGAGTGTCCAGCACATTGAGGCAGGTTCTCCTCCCCCTCTACTCTGCTTTAGTGAGAGCTCACTTGGGATATTGTGTTTGATTTTGGGCTCCCCAGTTCAAGAGGGACAGGGATCTACTTGAGAGAGTCCAACAGAGGGCTGGGAGGATGACTGAGGGACTGGAGCATGTGCCCTGTGAGGAGAGGCTGAGAGACCTGGGGCTTTTTAGTCTGGAGAAGAGAAGACTGAGAGGGGACTTAAGTATCTATGAATATCTGAGGGCTGGGTGTCAAGAGGGAGGGGACAGGCTCTTCTCAGCTGCACCTTGTGATGGGATGAGTGGCATTGGATAGAAGCTACAGCACAGGAAGTTCCACCTCAACATGAGGAGGAACTTCTTTACTGTGAGAGTCATGGAGCACTGGAACAGGCTCCCCAGAGAGGTTGTGGACTCTCCTTCCCTGGAGACTTTCAAGACCTATCTGGATGCATTCTTGTGCGACCTGTGCTAGATTCTATGGTCCTGCTCTGGCAGGGGTGTTGGACTCGATCTCTGGAGGTTCCTTCCAACCTCTAACATCCTATGATCTTCTGTGATCCTGTGAACTGGCTGCATTGAGCCACTGCCTGGTGTTTAAATAGAAGTGGTTGTGATTTTCAAAACTAAAGGAAAAAAATGAGGAAGATGAAAATAGTGCTCCTCTGCTGTAAATGCACAGATGCGTCCAGTGTTCTAGTGCTCTGGGTTACGAACAGTAATAGCATGCTAGCTTTGTATTTCAGGTATTGCAAGCATAGGATTATTAAACAGATCCTATTCTGCTCCATCACTGGATGAAGTCTGGTGCATCCTTCTTTTGCTTTTTGCCACTACTGAAAACTTGGGAATAAACAGGGTTTTGATGTCATGAATGTAGTATGTGTTTACTGAGTGTGATGGTGGTATAAATGGAACTTTTAAAAAACTTCTGTGTGAAAGAGAAGAGGAAATAAATAATACATGTGGTGTATTTAACATGGTTGTTTTGTTTTGTTTTATTTTTCCAAAGGATGAAGAAGAAGAAATCAAACTGGAGATTAATATGCTAAAGAAATATTCCCATCATAGAAATATTGCAACGTATTATGGTGCTTTCATTAAGAAAAGTCCTCCAGGACATGATGACCAACTGTGGGTAAGCAGATATTTCTCAAACATGTTCATATGTCTTTTCTATTTGGATATAGTTTGAGTATGACAGAAATAATCACATTATGGAAAGACAAACTAATAGAATTTGGTGCTTGTTTGAACAGATAGATACGTGAATCACATAGGCTCATCATGCATCCTTAAGAGAATGATTGGACCAAGATTTGCTATTAGCAATGAATTTGCTTTTTAAGTAACTTTTTTCCTCCCATTTCCCAGATGGGTAGTAGCATCTTTCATGGGAGCAAGGCAGCTGAGCAGTAAGAACATGTGGCTGTAAAAAAGAAAGCTGCACTTGAGAATTGCACCCATTACATTTCTCATCCCACCTCATCTACATCCTCTAGAGGACTGAAGTTTGGGTTTGAAATGGCAGGGTACAGACATCAGTGCATATTATTCCATAAGTAAATGAGAGTTAAAAAAAAGTGTCACAGTGATGTGATCAATTTTATTCCTTCAGCATTGGATGTGGTCTTTCTCCTGCTGATGCTAATGCATTTTGCATAGCTGAGCAAATCCAGATTCCTAGCATTAAATTACAGTGATTAAATCAGTCCTTGAAAATGTGGCAACTAATGTGAGATGTACTCCATACATGTCTGACACACATTGAAGACATTTGGTTTGAATCCATTTTCCAGGCAGAGATATAAAATAAATTATATTCTCTGCTTCACAAGGGTTTCCCAAATCAATATTCCAACCTGATTATTGAGCTTTGCCTAGACAGCTGGGAACTGTTTAGTGTTGGTTGAATGCTGATACTTGTTTTGCAGCTTGTTATGGAGTTTTGTGGAGCAGGCTCTATCACAGACCTTGTAAAGAACACAAAAGGGAATACTCTGAAAGAAGACTGGATAGCGTATATCTCCAGGGAGATTCTGCGGGTAAGGAAAACAGTCTGCTATTCTTGAAAACACAAACAGTCTTACAGAGATGCAGCCTGGCTTGAGGTTCTGCAAGAAGCTGTTCCTGATCAATCCTGTTAGCCATGTCATCACTTGAGGAGTGTGTAGGAGCAGATAGATGTATGCTCCACATCATTTAACTCAATGTGAGTTGTACTGTATTGTAACAGCAGCCTTGCAGAAAATAGCAATTTTTAGTCATGAGAAGCCAGTGGGATGATCAATGACCTTATCTATTGTAGAAGCTGTGAAACAGTGTCCATAAGACACTGCTTTTCAGAAGCCTGAGGTTGTAACAGTGTCGTAACACAACAGAGTTCAGTGTGGGCTTTTCCAAATGTATTCAAAGCCATCCTTCTCTGCTCCTAATCGCAGTATCACAGTATCACACTACATTAGAGGTTGGAAGAGATCATCAGGTCCAACCTCCCTGCCAGAGCAGGATCACTTAGGGTAGTCTGCACAGGAATGCCTCCAAGTGGATTTGGAAAGTTTCCAGAGAAGGAGACTCCACAACATCTCTGGGCATCCTGTTCCAGTGCTCCATCACTCTCACTGTAAAGAAGTTTCTCCTCATGTTGAGGTGAAATCTTCCATGCTCAAGCTTGTACCTGTTGTTTCTTGTCTTATTATTGCACACCACCAAAAAGAGATTGCCCCCCTCCACTTGACACCCACCCCTCAGATATTTATACACATTGATAAGATATCCTCTCAGTAATAGAGCCTGTGGAGGGAGTTGTTGGCTCGGGCCAGCAGTCAGGGCTTCTGTGCTCTATGATGTGCTGGTCTGTTGTGTATTCCTGCAGTCTGTCTGAAGCAGGCAGTTGTGTCACGTGTGGCTGTGCACTATAGAGTGCTAGCAGATGGTGCTGCAAGAGTTCCTCAGGAAGAGGGATGCCACTTACCAGTTTTTCTAAAACTTGAAGCTTTAACTAATTGCACTTCATATGCAATTTCCAGTTGATGCAGTTTAAGTACTTTTTGAATCGGCATTTGTTTGCTGCACTAAGGAAATCTGGTACAGTTTTCCTTGTGCTTCTTTGTAAAACAAATTGCCTCCTACCCATACCACTACACAGTATGTTTGTTCAGTTGCCTCCTCATAAATGAAGTACTGAAGGGCTTTATGTTAAAGGAAACTTCTCACATAAATCAATGCTCCTGTTGTCTTTGTTACATGTTTGCTCTGCCTTGGTGATTTTTAGGATGGTGAGGGAGGGAGATGTATGGTTCTGGTCTCTAATTGCAAATATTAGGAGAGAGTCTAGCTGCTGACATTTGGAATGACACATTTTTAAGTTTACAAGGGAGAAGACAATTTAAATACCTACTGAGGTTTTACCTCAAATCAGGTAGATGGCATGCTTTAACAGTCTAGAGTAGAGTAGGCTGAGGGGAGACCTTTTTGTTCTCTGCAACTACCTGAAGGGAGGTTGGAGTGAGGAGGAAGCCAGCCTCTTCTTGATCACAAGTGACATGACTAAAGGAAATGGTTACAAGCTGGATCAGGGGAGGTTTAGGCATGGTATTAGAAAATACTTCTTCAGTGAAAGGGTTATCAAACATTGGAATGGTCTGCCCAGGGCAGTGGTGGAATCACCATCCCTGGAGGATGTCAAGCGGTGTGTGGACCTGGTGCTTAGGGACATGGCTTAATGTTGACCTTCCAGTGGTGGATCGAAGGTTGGGCTGGATGATCTTAGAGGTCTCTTCCAACCAGGTACATTCTGTGATTCTGTGTATATGAGGAAAGCTTAGTTCTGCAGAACTAATATTATGCTTGATTTGAGAACTGTGTGACCTTGGAGGTATTGCATGCTATGTTGCATTCACCCTAGGTTCTCCTTAGGTAAAGTGATCATGCTCACTGAGAAGATGAAAACATTGTTTACCTCAGAAAAGAGTTAGGTGAAAGCTATTTTCTCATCTCTGTGAGAGACTTGCAAAAGGAGGAACTTCCTTGCTAGCAGGAACTGGAATATCTGGAAAAGAAGAATATTAAACTCACATTGGTATGACAAATGCAAACCTGATCAGACACCGAGTTTGTCAGAGACAGAGGAGAAAGATTGCATAATGGAATGCTGAAATGAGATAAAGTGCCAAAGATTGGTGCAGGTGGAGACACAGGTGAGGGGTAGCCTAGTGGATCCCTGTGTGGTTGGAAGGGCCAGGAGAACAGTGATGTGCCCCTCTGTCTCCTTTCAGAAACCCAAATGTGTTGTTTCAGCGAGGTTAGATGGTACTCTGGAGAGAACAGACAGAAGGCTTTAAAAAGTATCCTTTGTGAAACTGTGGAAAAGCCTTAATTCCTGTGAAAAATAAGACCACACTTACCATTAGCAGCCAGTGAAAGGTCTCCAGGACATCAGGTCTCCACTTAATTTACAGTAACATGTGTCAGGAGGAGCTGTGGGATGGTGCTTTTTTGTCATGCTCATCAACTGTCTTTAAAAAAGAAAATAGCCCAATGGTTGTGTAGGCAAACTGGTAAACGACCATTTAATGAAGACCACGTGTTAGGAAATATTTCTCTACAGCAACCACTACTCTCTTAACCTCTTGCAGCTGTAAAGGTTCCATTTCTTTATTTTTCATAAAACATTAAAAGCCTGTGAGGGCAACATGAGCAGGCAAGATGATCCCACAAGAGAGTACAATTTTCCAAGCAGAGAGCTGAGGAGAAACAAAAATATAGGCAGTTGCTAAGAGAGTTGCCTGTTGTTCTCCCAATTACATTAGAGAGTAAAATGCAACATATGTCTTCCTCAGCCCTCCCTCCACATGGCTGACACTTTGGGGCATGCATCCAGGTGCTGTCTCAACAAAAAGCACCGTATGCCAGGAGGTTTTGTTTCCTTTGGAAAGTATAATGCTCGTGTCTTTTTTGTTACATTTTTTTTTCCTGAGGAACAATTATCTGGCTTTGTATTTATTGAAGCTAGCAAAGGGGAGTGTGACTTTGAAGCCAAGCTTTTCTTTATTATCAGTTGTCCCTCCCTCACAAACCTGCTAGTATATCACCCTCCCACCTCCTTCTCAGGGTTACACATGCACATGCTGATGCTTTCTTGGTTTTGCCTCCACCCTTCTACCTCAAAGCAAATTCAGGCTGACTCTGTGTGTTTCACATGTCAGTGGCATACATTGACACTGATGTCATTTACAGTGTCGTTGTGTAGAGACTTTCTGGAAGCTGAGCTTCATTTCACACTACAGCTGAGAGGTGTTTGCACAGTGCAGATGTTGGGCTGTATTTAGGTACAGTGTGTGCATGACCTGGGGCCTGTGCCTCTGCTCCAATACCAAAGCTATGCAGGTTGTGTGCTGCTATAAAGCTCCCATGAGTCTGACTGCACCCAGCCACTGAGCGAGAGTCTTGAGACCTAGTGCTATGGTCCTTGGGAGTGCTGGGTACAGGTAATCTGTTGCTAAACCAAGAGTCAAACTCTGAATGTCTTCTCCTTCCTCTCTTCTCCTTAATACAGGGGTTGGCACATCTTCATGCCCATCATGTGATTCACAGGGATATCAAAGGGCAAAATGTATTGTTAACAGAAAATGCAGAAGTGAAACTCGGTAAGTAGGCAGACATGTCCACTTCCTCATTCTTTGGTTTTATGATGTTCCCAAATTAATGCCATCCTTTAAGAGCTTTGCAACACGTTCTGTAGCATGAGCACTCTGTCACTGCTTCCCTGTGGATTGAGACCCTGCAAATGTTTCCTCCTGCTTTGGGAAGATGGAGTTGTATTTCATTAGAAGATGTTTGCTTTCATGCTAGAATCAATGAGTCCCCCTATTTTGTTTCCTCCACCAAGTTGCACATGACTTGGATTCATTCTGATTCCCTTTATTTTGGACTCAGGAAGTGACAGAAGTCTCTCTTGTATTTGGCTTTAATTAAAATTAAACCAGCACCTGCTGTTCAGATTCTGGACACAAAAATATGATCTGGACTGCATGCTCAAAGGAGCTATGGCATCAAGTTCAAAATGAAGTTCCAGCTCTGGCTTGGACGCCAAGAACCATGCCTGTCCCTGGCCTTTTCTCTCCCTTCCAGGTGGACATAGTATTTTTTTCTTTCCCTCTAATCTGTCTCTTTTGCACACTTAAAACTTTTGTGCTTGTATCATGCTCTGCTTGCCACCTTTTTTGGATAAATATAGAGCCGTGCTGAAGCCCTCCCACCCAGCCCACATCCCTTCTGTTTTGCATTGCACCTTCCTCCAGCATGAGGCATGGAAAGATGTCCTGGGTTCTGGAAGAGGAAGCTCTCAGGAGATCTTTCCTCTTTTTGGTCCCAAGTGGAGCACAGTAGCTCCCACTGAGCTTATCTACACCAGTTTGTCAATGTTGCTTAGGTGATGGATGCAGTGAGGCTGATGCAGCCCTCCCAGAACAGATGCAGTCACTGGTATGGAAAGATGTATGTCACCATTGTCGTGAGCAAGGGAGAGCTGAAGGGAAGAAAACAGCCTTGTAATGTTACTGCCTTGCAGTAAAATGGGCATCTCTTCTGCAACCTCTGTGCCTGTGTGTTCAGACTTAGCACCTCTTGAAGAATCCTGATCTTTTGCTCCTACAGACACATCTGGTCTATGCATTAGAGCAGAGAGCAGCTCTCTGAGCAACTGATGATTTTTGCTGTCCAATTTTAGAGTAGAATAGGTGGACAGCTAAGAGAGATATGTGTTCAGGCATGTGGTTTTCTCATAGCATGAGAGGTACCTTTGGAAAAAGCAGATCCTTCTGTACAGGAAAAGGTGCTTGACTTCACCATTTGGGAAGGGAATAAGCCCTTCCTCAGCCTCTCAGGCAGCAATTTTGCAGCTGTATGTGCCCTTCTGTATGAGCAGGCTGGTGAGAGGTGCAGGAGAGGTGGTCGTATGCTGCTGCATTCCTTGACACCTGTGGTCCAAGCAAGTTGCATGTGAACCACAAGGGCTTGCCAGCCTCAGGATTAGTCATGATACTTCTCCTCAACATGGTCCTCCCTCCCACGTGAAACATCTACAGCGTTTTATTTCCAAATCACCTTACAGAAGTAATTACTGCATTATTTTTCCTCTCTTTTTTTATTTTACTCTTTTCCCACCCACAGTGGATTTTGGTGTGAGCGCTCAGCTGGACAGGACAGTTGGCAGGAGAAACACTTTCATTGGAACTCCGTACTGGATGGCTCCAGAAGTTATTGCCTGTGACGAAAATCCAGATGCTACGTATGATTACAGAGTAAGAGAGTCCTGTTCACATTGAAAAACAAAATCTCCATGAACAATGGTAGACATTGGGACTTCTTAGGCTTCATAGGAATAATACTCTGTTACGTAACTACTTCTTATTAGAGGAGTATGAGGTATGGGTCACTGTCACATCATGATCTTAGTAGTTGCCGTTACTTGTGCTATGATGGCTTTGAGACATAAGAGGTGTTGGATTCAGCATGTTGTAGGTGATCAGAGAAGCCAAAAAGGGGTTTAACTGATAATGCTTGTGTTCTCTGTATATGATTGTACTTTAAATTGTGTTAGACTGTGTCCCAGTTATTGTAGTAACCCAGAACAATGCATTTTAGGTGTTGCCTTAAATAGAACCTCTGTCTGGAGAACCAGTGAAGTACAGAAGCCATTCTCTGAACTATGCCTATTCCTGATTTCAGGATACATATACATGTTGATAAAAATGTATCCATCACAACACTTCTCAACAGAGATAGTTCTTTACATAGATTTCTGCATACTAAAGATTTAATTACTGCAAAATAGTAATTGACGTAATTTTCACTACCCTTAAGAATATTATGTATGTGTATTTAAAGTGAAATTTCTCTAGTGAAAGGAGGCTGTAATCTTAAAAGTTCTTCTCAGCTTGCTTTAATGAAAGCACAAGGAAAGAAAAAAACGTGGAAAATATGCTTTCCAAAAAAATATTCACTTAGACTAATGCAGCTGTTCCAGTTTTTAAGAAGGGCAACAAAGGTATCAGAAAGTCTATGATTAAGCCCTTACAATGAATCTTAGAGCTGAATATCAATTATGCCAGTTTGCTGAGACTGGAAGCCATCAGTATGTTTGTGTATGTTGTAAATCTGTTTAAAAAACCTGGATTGTTTGAATTGACATTTTTGTACTTTTTGACTAAGATTGATCAGATTGATCCTTCTCCTCTTGGTTAAATTGTTTTTTTACAGCAGCTTATTGTATGGAAGATAAAAATGTGTATCTTTGCAGATGGAGTTATTAGGAGAGAAGGGAGGATCTTAAATGATCTAATAAAGGAGAAACCTCTTTGCAATGTTTGCTAATGCAGTAGTGATGTGAAAAATAACTCCTTCTGCTTCTGAAAACACCTTTTTATTGTTCCTAATGGACCCTGTAAGGTGTTCTCCCTGAAAAAAAAAGTTTGGAATATTTTGTAAGATCACAAGGCTCTGCGATTTAGCTTAAATGGCTGAATTGGACCAAGAGAGAAGATTGCCTTGCTGGATCTGAAAATGCAATGGCTAGAAATGCTTGTAGTACAAGAAGAGCTTATTTGCTCGTTAGTTTTGACTAATTTTGTAAAATAGCACTATTATGACCAGAAATTAAGACAGCCTTGCTTAAGAACAGCTCTCTTTTAGCAACCTCCTCCAGTGTTTTGCTCCTTAAGATGCAGCAATCTCTGGAGCTGATTCCTTGCCAGGTCTCTTCCAGCTCTTGCATGTGTTTGACCCTCTTGACTGTCACTCAGTGTCTCCCCAGTCAGAGGTGCTGGCCAAAGGTAGTACCTTGAAAGGCTTCCACTGAAGACTCTTGTTCCTAATGTTTCAGTCAAAGCTGAGATAGTAGGGAAGGGGCATTTGCTTTGGCTGTGCAACAGAGGGTTCTTGAAGTTTTAGCAATGATGGTACTCCTCTGGATAAAGCTATTATTTGATTAGTTGGACTAAAAAAGTTCAAGAGTTGGATATATTTCATTCATGTAGGTGTTTTTGATTATTTACTGGTTTAGAAACTGAAAAAGACCTGCTAGGTTTTAGTTTTTTTGCTCTGTAGTCTTCATTCTCTTTTGTTTTCTCCACCTTTTGTTTGGGGGAACAGACACAGTGTTTTCTGTAACTCTGCTATAGAGAAATCATAGAATAGGAGTTTGGAAGGGACTTGAAGGATCATCTGGTCCAGACTTTCTTTGGAAAAGCATGGTCTCGACAAGATGGCTCAGCACCCTGCCCAGCTTATGGAGTGTCCGATGTTGGGAACTCCACCACTTCCCTAGGGAGATTATTCTAGTGGCTGATTGTTCTCACTATGAAAAATTTTCCTCTTGTTATCCATTCAGAATCTTCCCAGGAGTAACTTATACTCATTAACCCTTATCTTTTCCATGTGACTTTTTGTAAAAAGGTAGTCTCCATCTTCTTTGTAGCCACCCTTTAAATACTGAAATACGGTGATGAGGTCTTCCATAAGCCTTCTTTTCTCAAGGCTTAACAAACCTGGTTCTCTCAGCCTTTCCTCATATGGCAGGTTCCCCAGTCCCTTGATCATCTTTGTGGCCTTTTCTCTGGACCCTCTCTAGCCTGTCCACATCTTTTTAGTGTAGCAGGAACCAAAACTGAACACAGTATTCCAGGTGTGGCCTGACACATCCCAAGTAGAGTGGGATATTGACTTCATTTTCTTTGCCTGTGGTCCCCTTGTTAATGCAACACAGCATCATGTTGGTTTTCTTTGCCGCAGCAGCACACTGCTCGTGTTGAGCTTATCAGCTACTGGGACTCCCAGGTCGCCTCAGGCAGACCTGCTTCCCAGCCAGGTAGATTGCAGCCTGCGTGCCAGATATTACACTTGTCCTTGTTCAACTTTGTAAGGTTCTTGTTAGCCCACTCTTCCAGCCTATCCAGGTCTTTCTGCAGAGTGTCTCTCCCTTTCTAAGTCTCCACTTCTCCACTCAGTTTGATATCATTGGCAAAATTCATCAGGGTATGCATGATCATCCAGATCACTTGCAGAAATACTAAAAAGCTTTGGGCTCAATATGGCTCACTGGGGGAGACCCCACTTGTAACATGTTGCCAGTTTGAAAAGGAGCTACTTAACAACCACCCTCTGGGTGTGGCCTGTCAGCTGGTTCCCCACCTACCACATAGACCAACTGTCTATAACATCACACATTAGTTTCTCTGGGAGGAAGTCCTAGGGAGCCCTGTCAAAAACCTTAGATGAATTCAGGTAGACAATATCCACTGCTCAACCCGCATCAACCAAGCAGTTATTTTGTCATAGATGGTGGTCAGGTTTTTCAAGCATTGTTTACCCTTGGTGAATCCATGTTGGCTTTTCCCAATCATGTGCTTTATTTAATTGGTGATAGCCCTCAGGAGGGTTCATTTCATTACTTCCCAGGGACTGAAGTGACTGGTAGGCCTATAATTTCCCGAATCTTCATTTAAGCCCTTCGTGGGACATTAGTCTTCTTCCAGTGTTCTGGGATGTCCCTGGATCTCCATGACTTCTCAAATGTTATGGAGAATAGCCTCACATTGACATCAGCCAGCTCTCTTAACATCCTTGAGTGGATGTTGTCAGGGCACATCAATTTGTGTGGATCAAGTTCTTCCTTCAGTGGCGATAGGTCTGTGATTGCTTTGATCTGGATTTGAGTTCTCAAGACCTGAGGCCCAACAGTGCTGGTAAAGACAGGGATGAAGAAAGCATTGAGAGCCTCTTGCCTGTTCAGTATTGCTGGTGACTAATTCACCTCTCCTGTTTAACAGCCGGATGGTATTTTCCTCCTGTTTCTGCTTGTTGTTTACACACATGAAAAACCCTTCCTTGTTGTTCTTAATAGCTCTGGCCAATTTCAATTTGAGCTGAGCTTTTGCTTTTCTAACCTCATCTCTGCATGCCCTGGCAATGCTCTTGTTCAATCCTTTGCAAACAAAGGAACATTGAAAATTCCTTTGTTTCATAGACAGATTTCAAGCAAATGTATTTTTTCATCGTCATAATGTGAGTACATTTTTCTGTGTTACTGGAAAGGATTGTTTGCATACTCCATATAAATACACACACGCGCATAGGTATCATATCAAATCAGGATTTTATGATGCAAGAAAAAAAAACCATCTTATTTAAATAGCCATGGCATTTGATTCCAGTCTCTGTAAATAGTACTGTCTTACTCTCTGAATGGGAAAACCCACCTACTAACATATGTTTTCTGTCTTTTTATGCAGAGTGACCTTTGGTCGTGTGGCATTACAGCCATAGAGATGGCAGAAGGAGCTCCCCGTAAGTGAGATGTGTGTTTCTCCAGTGGGCTGATTGAGGCTGAAACATATACTTGGGAGATGCTGGTTGTAATCTAAGCCTAGTTTTGAGGTTTCTGAAAATACCCTCATGTTATTTCTGTTCTCTTTGGTTTTGCCTGCCCTATAAATATGAAATCCCATAAATAGCAAAGCTTTTGATAAAGATAGGATTGTGTTTAAGCTCTGCAGTGCAGAGTTCAGTAACTTAATTTCTATAGCAGGAATATTTGGAAGCTAATCGAGTGTCAGACTTCCTTCCTATAGGTAGTATATTGTGTTTTGGAGCTGTGTCCCAAATTGTGTATTGCCTGGCCTGGGATGTTGAAACTTCAGACAGGGAGTGGGGCAGTGGGGCCTTGAGAAAACTGACCTTAATGAAAAAAAGCTTCTGTGGCAATTGTTTCTGTGTCAGTCTTGGTAAACTGCTTCTCCTTTTATTTCTACTTGTTGGTGGGTGGTGTTGATCTTCCTTAGCAGTGACATAACTTCAACTGTAAATCTGTCTTCAACACAAAGTATTGAACTTAATGTTTCCTGCTTGAGGATACTTATCAGTTGATAGGGGTGTTTTCGAGAGAGAAAAAAAAGGCACAGCTTTTTTTAGTATCTTTTCCCCTTACATACCTTCTGAATATCAAGGCAGAAGCAGGTATGTGTGAGGAGAGCAGAAAAAATTAAAAAGAAAAAAAATTCGGCATGTATTTTGGCTTTTAATGGTAATTTTTATGGAAGCCCTTCCTGAACTAGCAAATATGCTTACCCTCACCCCCAACTGGAGCTCTGTGTTTAAGAGATAACAGCCTAAGGTGCCTAAGAGTTAATTAATTATTTTTTTAAAAAACATATAAACAGCCACTGCCACACCACAGGTGAGCTCGAAACCTCTGTCTTTAAAATAGTAACGTTGAAATAAAGTATTGACATTTTCCTGGCTAATGTGCTGTCTGATTTCTTTTGTTGTGACTGTTAAAGGAAAAAGTATAAATTGAATCACAACATTCTCGTTTGGATTCATGTTTTAGGATGTCTGATGGGTTGGGTTAGTTTTTGGTTTGTTGTTTTTTTTTTTCCCCTAATTGGCTGTTTGCATGAATGCCCATGTGAGGGCTGCTCCCAGGATACCTGTATTAAAAGCATATGAGCTACCACTTGACCTCCTTTTTGCCATACCTTTTTTTTCTGTGCACTGGGTTGTCTGGACAGCTTTCCATTAAGAGCTGTGTGTGGGGGTTTTGTAATATTTTTTCATTTCCAAACCAAAGCAGAGCTTAACCTTTCTTTGTGTAAAAGCACAGGAGGGGCTTTTGAGAATTAAGCAACAATCCAGTGTAAACGCTGAACAGCTCTTGCCTTGGTCTATGGTCTGGCATGTGAGCTCTGCCTCCTCCAGCAGCAGCTGAAGAGTCCCATCCCTGAGCTTGGTGTTCTTACAGCATCCAAGTGCCTTCTCTGCCAAGCGTAGCTCCTTATTTCTGAATCTGGAATCCTCTTCACGTCAGTCTTGTTCATCCTGAATTTCCATTGTGTGGAAAACGGTACCTCTTCCTGCAGTGATCATTCAGTCTGAGACTGATGATGCAAGAGGCCAAACATGAAAGATGCTGCAGACAGAGAATTTACTTCTAGTGATCTTTCTGGGGTCTCCTCTCTCCTTGCTCCCTTTTTCCCCTTTGTTTGCTGTGTTGTGGTGCTTTGCTGTGGAACAGGAGGAAAGGTTGTCTGACAGGGATCCTGGACTCCCAATAAGCATCTCCTGAGACCAACAGGACTGGTTTTGGACAAAAGTAATGAATTTACATTTCAATACTGCAGGGAAACCTTTTCTTTCATACAGACCCTCTGATGCTTCAAAACTGTCAGAAAGTCTCCAAGTCTGGAGAGTAAAAATAGAGTGTCTTCCATAATGAGAGAGAAGACAGGTAGAGGGAAGTTTGTATGAAACTGTAACTATGTCATTCTTTCATTTGCCGTCACCATCTCCCAATATTCTGTTGTCCACAATGTAAGTTAGATGAAGGAGGGCCATGCACAGGTGTTCCCATCATGGTTGATTCTGAAGTTTAATCCATTCCTTGATCCTCTTTCTCTTTGTGGGGCCACGTTTGCCACATTTTGCTGAGGAACTGTTGTAATTTTGGGCTAATTCTGTGAGCTGTGTTGCTGTCTGCAACTGCTGCATGTGCAGTTGGGGTGGTGGGAATGGGTGTGGAAGCTGAAGCTGTGGTATTGACAGAGTGCAACTAAGTCAACTTTTCTATGTTTCTGTTTGGTCATGTTTTCTTTCCTTCAGCGCTTTGTGACATGCACCCCATGAGAGCGCTCTTTCTGATACCCAGGAACCCTCCCCCACGGTTAAAATCCAAGAAATGGTAGGTATTACTTATGTCTTGTTTGTCGCCCTTTTTGTAGTGTGATGTTTTCTTGTGTCTCTCTGAACATGCTTTTTTTTGTTACCATGTCCACAGAACTGTAAAGCAATTTAAATTAGCAAAAAAGAAATTACTCTGTTGTTGCCTTCTGTGCCATTGAATCAAAGCATGAAATAAAAAGTAGGCATTGTTAATTTAGTTCTGTTTGTCCCACAGAAATTTTATCTCAAATTGTGTGAAAACAATTTTTAAAAAAAGCCTTTTTTTTTTTTTGACAGAGCAGCATCTGTATTGAGGTGAAAAATAGGTCCATGTTTTAAAAAATAAACTCCCACAACACTCTTACTATGCAGTATGTTTTCTCACATGGATCGTAAGACAGAAACAGAACAGTACTACAGTGTTCTAGCTGCTAAGTTGAAAGGAGCTATTAAAACTAATGAAGGCTTTTACTATAATTATTGTAAACGATTGGAATTGAGTGTGTGCTTCTTGCCAGCTGAGAAGAATCCATTAGTATTGGAGGATTTCCTCCCAGTTCCTAGTTAGAACTGGCACATATGAAACAAACACACTCTAGAAAGAGTTTTTTTTGTAGATTGAATGTGATCACAGGATGCTGTGATCCTTTCAAAGTAATGATGTGATTTGACTGCCTATTCAATGTCAACAGAATATAAACCTGCCTACTTGCTGGGATTGGTCTTTGCCTGGATTGACTTATTTACACACTTGTACTGTCAAGACTCCCTCTGTCATACTTGCTTTCTGCATATGTTAAACGAGTAGAGATGCGTATGTAATATTTGCATAAGCCTTTCATTAACCTTTTTGTTTAGAATATTAACACTTCAGGTGTGAAGAATGAAAAACAAAAACAGGCCAACAATGAAATTACCATGCATTCAGCTTCTTAGATTATGATAGGAAAGTGAACCAATGGATGAAAACTGTTCTTTCTACACTTAACTATGTAGTGGAAGTATTTGCTGCCCAAGCACAGCAGCAGGTTGAGAGCACTTAGCAATCTAAAAGTAACTCTGAGAAAAGCGAACACTGCTGTGACTCAGCTGTTTTGGTAGTGTGCTCAGTGGCAGGTTATGAGGAAATAGGAAAAACAATGAAAAATGCAGCTCTGGTTATTTTCGTTACCGTCATTTTGCAAGGCAGTATTTTTCAGTGACTTATTTCTGGAAAGGTTGTCTTTCAACAGTTCAGATGAAGTGCAAAGTTATGAAGATGGTGCTCCAGCTTAGCTAATTCCCATACCCTGTCAGTTCATGTGATGTGCAGGAGGAGCTCAGTTCAGTTCATGCCCTTAAATTTCATCATTGAGAATGCGACCCCAAGTGCCTGTGTTGAACAGACAACATTGTTCAACACTTATCCATTGTTCTATGGGTTTTTTTTTGTGTGTGTATCTTCAGGTAGAAACCAAAACAATCTTAAATTCTTGCAGACCTCTCTCAGTGAGCCCAAGCGCATATAAAAGCAGTATGTGCTGCTTGTGTCAGGGGAATGTTGGCCACAGTTTTTGCAGCTTTCAGTACAGCTGTTCTGAAGCAGACATGCCCTTAGTATGGGCAGGTGGAGGCACATCAGGGCTGCCCTGCCTGTGCTCCAAGCAAGCTGGATGCTACCCAGCTCTGATCCAGAAGCAGCAGATCTGGGTTTGTATGATTTGCCTTCACTAATAGATCCTGCCTTTCAGGGCAATTATACCTGTGAAAGAGGACACCTGTGTGAGGTTCTGCCGAAGCACTGCAATTATGTTAGTGTCGTCCTGTGTCTGTGCAGCCCAGTGGTCAGCATTAGCACACTCAGCTCTGTTTAGGAGGCACGCTTGCAGACAGCACTTGTATCATGCTTTGGGCCATGATGCTCTTTGAGGAAGAACACTAGACTTTCAGGAAGAACAGAAAAAATGTTCAAGCTGAGTTGTAATCATGATCTTGTTTTGTTTTGTTTTCCTCCCTACTTTTTCAGGTCAAAAAAGTTTTTCAGCTTTATAGAAGGTTGTCTAGTAAAGAATTACATGCAGCGACCTTCTACAGAGCAACTCTTGAAACACCCTTTTATACGTGACCAACCAAATGAAAGGCAAGTCCGAATCCAGCTTAAGGACCATATAGACAGGACCAGGAAGAAGAGAGGAGAGAAAGGTATGCAGCTGCTAAAAGTCAAGTATTGCAGCTTGTTAAAAATGCACATCTTTGTCCTGCTTTGCATTCTAAACCACCATCCCTAAAAAAGCTCCAAAGCCTTGCAAGGCTCTTTTTGAATTCATGTTTTGACTATCAGCAGCCTTTTAGTTTTTGTTCTGTCCTCTACAAAGAAACTATCAATTTCAAGTGTCTTATTTTCAGTTAAGTTAAATTTTACTCATTTCTGGGTCACTGCCCCTTCCATACAAGCATTAAACAGCATTTAGGAGGATACTGGCATTTATGCTTTTCCCTTTTTTGGTCTGTGGTAGATTTGCTGCAGGAATGGTGCCACAAATCAGATTCACAGGAAATAACCCATCACAAGAGCTATGAGGCAAATGTCTTGGGTTGCCTATTTTCTTTAGTCAGGTGATGCCAAGGTTCTCCAGATGTCTTGTCATACATGTAAAACTTGCTGTTGCTCAGGGAATTTCCTGCAAGCCTGCTGTGGAGCACTGTGCTGCTTTACAAGTATGGGAAGATAGGCTTGTATATATAGAATGAATTCCAGGGTCTGTGATGTATCTTCTCAGTGAAGGATATAGGAACAGGTTCATTAAGTCACTACTGCAGCTCCCTGCTGTCCTAAAATTAAAGATAAGCACTATCAAAGCCTTTGTTTATTTTCTGTTAGATGAGACAGAGTATGAATACAGTGGAAGTGAGGAAGAAGAGGAGGAAGTGCCTGAACAAGAAGGAGAGCCAAGGTAAGAATTGCCTTTGGGGGGGGCTCTGTGCCAAGTAGGTTTGAAGGTCTGTGATTATAAATCAGGAGCACACTAAATTTCTGTATCTAATTAGGTGCACACACAAGCCACACAAACCTCGCAAAGGTTTGAATACCTATTTTGTGACTGCTAAAGGTTTTAAGGCCCCCTGTTATATGGCTTAGAGCCAGCAAGTTCTGGGTAGAGGGAGATTTGTGGCAAATATGATTGGTCAGGATCTCCACAGCATCAGAGTTGGTTCTTATTTTGCTTGGCCTCATTTCACACCTTCAACTGAGAGCATCTGTTTATATATCCAGTGTCTTCACTCTGAAAGAAATGAGATTAAAATTTAACCTCAAGCTATATCTTATTAATGTTCTCCTGCTTTGGCAAAGGTATTTAGTAGGCCATCAGGATTTATTGTACAGGAGGTTTTAACTTCCTCTTATTGCAGTTCCATTGTCAATGTGCCTGGAGAATCAACCCTCCGACGTGATTTCCTGAGACTGCAGCAGGAAAACAAGGAACGGTCCGAGGCCCTTCGGAGACAGCAGCTGCTGCAGGAGCAGCAGCTCCGTGAACAGGAGGAGTACAAGAGGCAGCTGCTGGCAGAGAGACAGAAGCGCATTGAGCAGCAGAAGGAGCAAAGGAGACGGCTAGAAGAGGTAAAGACAGGAGACTAGAGCTCAAGGGGCAGAAGCCCCTCTTCTACTTGTTTTGAATTCCCATGCCCACTTAAAAAGAGTTCCCAGCAGGCCCAGCACATCTCAGGAAAGAAAACAACACGTGCAAATCTGCTGGCAAAAGCAGAGCAAAGCACTGTAAATCCACGTCTGGCTACTTAAATACAAGCTGTCTTCTAAAGCCAAAGCTGGGTTATTTAAAGGTGTCTGGGGGGAACTATGAATGGTCACTGTTCCAAAAAAGAGACAACATGTCTACATTTTAGGTAGCTGTAGAGAAGGACAGACCTTAATAATTATCTTATGGGGTTTTTATTTTTTTTTTTTAAAGTGCACAATGCCTCAGGATTACCTTTTTTGATGGCTATGGCATGCTTCAATTTTCCCTTAAAAGCTTTGTCAAACATCTGTGTTTGGCAGTCTTTCATGGTAGGTAGAAGCCCATTTTTTATGTATTACCGCCACATGCATAGTAGCATGATGACTAAAAGCCACCTAGATTTATAAATCAGTGTTAAAATTATAATTCTGCAGAAATTACAAATGTGTAAATCACAGTTTTGTGATACAAATATGCAATTTGTGTACACTACTGGAAGATAACAGAAATTTAATCTGCATATTACAATGTTGTTCTTTCATACATTTTGTGTGTCATGGTTTAACCCTAGCTGGCAACTGAACCCCATGCAGCCACTCTCTCACTCCCCAGTGGTGGGATGGGGGCGAGAATCAGAAGGGTAAAAAAGAGCAAACTTAAGGGTTGAGATAAAAATGAGACAATTGGTAAAGCAAAAGCCATACATGCAAGAAAAGCAAACCAAGGAATTCATTCACCAGTCCCCCATTTGACAGACAGGTGTTCAGCCATCTCCAGGAGAGCCAGGCTCCATCATCATGCATAACAGTTAATTGAGAAGACAAAACACTGTGGCACTTGGGCATGGACCCTTAACGATGTCTTGGGAGGGAGGAAAGAGACATGACACCCTGAATGTACCCCACCTTCCTCCTTTTCCCCCCATCTTTTATTGCCGAACATGACATCATGGTGTGGGACATCCCTTTGGTCACTTGAGGTCAGCTGTCCTGGCTGTGTCCTCTTCCAGACTTTCTGTGTATTCTCAGCTTACTGACAAAGAAGCAGAAAAGTCCTTGACTCTGTGCAAGCATTGCTCAGCGATAACTAAAACACCCCTGTGCTACCGACACTGTTTTCAGCACAAATCCAAAACACAACCCCATACTAGCTACTGTGACAAAAATTAACTCTTATCCCAGGCACAACCGGCACAACCTCCTAGGATCTCATGTGCATTTACATATACGCAGATGGAATATGCAGTGTGAGCTTCAGAGGTGGGAAGATTTCAAAACAGTTTTTCAGGCCTGAGGTGGCTATGACAGAGTTGAAGTGAAACCAGTCCTCTGGCTCCTCAGGAAGTGTAAGGTCAAATTCCAGTCGTCCTTAAATGACCTTCTGCTTGAGTCTCTGTTTCAACTGTTCACTTAGCAATGATGGAAAAACTACACCCACTCTGGTTTTCCAAATCCTGGTAATGTTTAACGAGGACAGAACCAGGACCAAATGTTGATTTGCATCCCGTGATGTGTTTACATAACAAATAATACAAAGTTCCAAATAGCTTTCCAGGTCACATAATGCTCCTTATCCCTCTTTTTTTTTTTTTAACATGCAAGTGAACTTAGTGCTGCTCTAAGGAGGGATTGGTGGAAAAGAATCAGCCACACATGAAGCCAGGAGGATGGAGAAGGGGAAGGCATATAAACCCCATTTCTCTTCTATTCCTTCCCCACCCTTCTGAGATTGCCAAGATAAACATTGTAGCACTTCCAACTTTTAGATTCTAAGTCTGTAGGATTTTGTGGGGGAGCAAATAATAAAGAAGCTAGGAAAATAAAGTATTTTATTAGTATTGTTAAAGGTAAGCAAAAGTTGAGATACTGCTTAGCCTCTGAATTTTCTTGTAATTTAGGAGCCAAGGATTTCTTCTAAGTGCCCCTTTAATCTCTAAGGTTCTTCAGGCAGTACTTTTTGGCGAGGAAGGGGATTATGATCAATTTATTTAGGTCATTTAACTTTAGTAATCAGTGCAATCCTAAAATCTGGAGTTTCTTTTTACAATAAAGAAGATGCTGCTGCTGGAAACAAAGCAATGCATATTTTTGCTACACAGGGCTGAACTTTCAGGGGATGCTGCAAAAATCATTATATAATGAGCAATTGAAAAGAAAAAGTAGTTACCTGAAGATTGTATTTAATCGGTCCTGCTTTTTAAAATCAAAACAGAACTAACAACTTCCACAGTCACAAGATGAGATGTAATGTAGGTTGATATATTGCTGGAAAACATTACACACTAAGCTATATAAATTTGCAAGAGAGAAGGTTTTACCTTTTATTGAGTCCATAACCCTTTCCTAGTTCCCCTGGGAACATAAATACAAATGATGAGCTATAAAGGTTTTCCTTTTGCAGATGATGGGCAGGCATACTGTTAATAATTTTAAAAAAGGCTCACATGTAGCTGTCAAAAAAAAAAAAACCCACTTAGTTTGTTGGATCTTGCTTTGGAAAAATGTATGATCTCAAGTGATTTTTACAAAACAACAGCCAAAACAAGGTCGTTAAGATGGGGGAAGGGTGGTAGACACATATTTAGATAAACATCAGCATTGTGACACAATTGAAGGCCAAAATACTGCAATGTTGTCACTTTGTCCTTAACTCACCCCCCCCCCCCACCCCCGTTTTGATGATGCCAGTAAACAATGAAGAGCTCGGTAAGGTGAGCTGACATTAGTGTCGGGCATTGAATCTTTGGGCTTCCATCACTTTGTTGATATTTCTACCAAGCCTTGCTTTCTTGTAATTTTAGCTTTTGTAGAGTGAGTGTATGTTTGGATATACCTGTTTGGGTAGAATTTTTTTGCACTAGATAATCTCCCTGGATAAGTTGCTTATATTTCACCCGCCTTCTCTTCCCTGCTGCTGCCCCCCGTTTCCTAAATTATAATTGAGGGCTTGTTCTTACAATACTGGCACAGAGCCTAGACAGTTTTGACCGAGACTGCGAAAGGAACAGAGTTAAGGACATCTGCCAAAACCTGTAATTCTCAGTAGTATTAGAGAAAAGATTACTTTTAAAAAGGCGTATAAGTGACTTCTAAAACTCATTGTTGCAGCAACCTTATAATTTGTGTGTTACTGAGGAGATGGAAGTGATACATGGTCAAAGTACCAAAAAAAATAAATATTTTGGAAAGGGGATCATTTGTCCTCCTCCTGCCTTTTAACAAAGAAATCATATAAAGATTAGCTGCATAAATATTATCTATGTGGCATACGCTTAGATGGTTAAAACAAGACATCTAAGCTGCTCCTGGCTCTTTGATTATGTACCTGTGTTTCTGTTAAATCCACACAGAGACACCAGTGCATAGTGTGACATGTATCTTGCAAAACTGAGTCTGGTTTGGGAGATTCAGAGTTAGGTATGGTGGAGTCCCATTTTGTGTGGACCTCTACAGTTCAGGATAACTTCATTAAAGGTGTCTCTGTGCCTGGTAATGAAAACCTAAGATGGATGTTTTTGAAGTGGCAGGTTATATAGTGCCATTGGCAAGTAGTAGAGTCCTGTGGAAGCAGATTTGTGGAGCACAGTAATTAAAGTGCTGAGGACCCAAAGATTTCATGTGTTTAAAGACAGGAGGAGTTCCTTTGGATTAGCTGAGGTCTAGACTGTGTGCCTGCTTGTGGTTGGAGTGCATCTGCCTTTTTAATTTCATCCAAAAGGAGTGGTTGGCACTCCAAGACATCTTCAAAATATGTAACAAACCTGGGTAAGAGGAGATGATTGGATGATTCAGTTCAAAAGAGCACTCCTGATCTGAACCAAGGCGCTAATGTAGGTGTACCTGCAGGCTAATTTTTGCCAGGGCTTTGTTTCTTTTACAGAAGGGAAGATTATTTGTATCTACTCAAATTGAATTGCTTGCAGTTTGCATTGGTACTGACTAAGAAGTTTTCCTTCTGGTATATCTCGAGTGTGGGCCAAGCAAAAGTATATTAATCTTTCCAATCCTCTTCCCATATTGATACCAGGTTGCCTAATTCTTTATGAATGAAATAATTAATAGATGTATTTATCAACTTTTGTCTGAAGATAAGACATAATAATAATATGAATATAAAATTAGAATATCTATATTTATCTTCAGCATTTTGCTGTAGGAACTGGGTCCTGAATCCGCTGGCATACACCAGCTGCATATGTGGTTGCATTGCCCCCTCCTGGCAAATCATGCTCTACTGCCTGGTCTTGCAGTTGGTGATGTCAGGTTCCATTATGAGATCATCATTACTGCACCCTAAAACCGGACAAAGGGCCAGAGTATTGAGGCTGTATTTTCTGTATGGGTTTTCTGTTGTTGTCACAGTAAATGCCAGTTGTGAATGCAGTAATTTGAAGCAGAATGGACTCTGTCAAAACTCTGGTTTGGCATCTCTGAAATTTTCTTTGAGGAGTTCCTGCCCTTACCTTCTGGGTATCAGCTCCTTGAAAATAACTTTTCATCCGACATGTACAAGAAAGTTGGAAACAGCATATTGAACTACAGAAGATCTGGATGTGCGCCCATAATTTCAGTGAATCTAGATCCATACCTGCTGTCTATTGGGCAACATAGTTTTATATCACTCCTTTTTGTGTGATATCTAATAGTCACACTTACTAAATTCAGAAGCACAAGTATAAAACAGAAATGAGACTGGTTTTAATAATTTTCCCTGTCCCTCTCCCCTCCTTTGGGCAAGTCTAAGGAACGTGGTGACCAGGTCTGTCTTTGGTGTGTTCTTGTGGAATAGTTAGTAGAGCCAGTCAGAAAGGCAACTTTGTGCGACAGATGGATGGTAGGAATTTAGCTAAAGGGGGCTGCATATAAAGCCAGCTTGGATCCACAACATCTTGCCACCAGACACCTTTGCTGTTACGTTGACAAGATGCAGACATAGGACTCAAGAGTTGCTTGTCACTGTAGGTTTCCTTTCCCTGAGCTTATTAAAAGTAAATTCCACATTGTTAGCAGTCAGTAGTTTAATAATTAAGATTTCAAAGGCTATGTGCAAAGGAAGTGAAACGTTTCTTTTACAGCCAGGGCTGGAAATAAGTGCACTGTGTGTGGGTTGTTTGTGTGGACTCCTGAAGTGCCAGGTGCCTCCTCTTTGCACTCACCTGGTGAGGCGCTGAGGCAGTGCTTGATGGGAAGGCAGAAGCGATGCCGAGAAACCCCATCTCTCTGTGTACCTTGGCACATAGACAACAGTACATTTGTGCTTTGGAGGTTCAGTTTAAACTCATACTGGTGGCAGAAAATATTTTTTTCCCTTTTGCTGAGTAGTAAGTATCTAGTATCAGTGCTGAGCTCAAGGTTTGCTTGAAAATTTCCTCTTTCAACAGCTGGTTTTGTTATTTTCATGATGGTATGGGAAATCAGTTCTCGTAGTCAATTTGTAATTTCTCTTTCTCATACTGAGCTCAGTTATTTATAATCATTGCTGAACACTTCTGCATTGATTCAAGAAGCAATGAATTTATTTAATCCAAAAGACCCCAGCGCTGCCTATCTGCCTTATAGCGAGAATGGTGTGATCTCAAGATCTGCAGTATATCCACTTAACAGTGTCAACACAATTTTGTTAGACAGGCTTCATGTGTTTAAGAAATGTTTGAGTTGATAAATGTGGGTACTTAACCAGTCAGCAGTGTGCTGTCTCTTGCATCCTCAAGGCAACAAAATTATTGTACTTCACATCTTAGTTTTCTTAAACAAAAGCCTGTCAAACTTGATTAGCCAAGAAGCACCTGAATATATTGACTTAAATATAGCAGTTGTTTGACACAGATGCGTATACTCAGAAATAAAAGAGCCGGCTTAATCCTTTTACAGTGCTTAAAAATTAAGAAGTCGAAGTAGTGAGACCTATGAAATGCAACGCATGCTGTAGCTTGCCTTGCAGCGCTTTTGCTATTTTTGTATCTATATTCACTGAAGAGAGCTTGCTTAAGCAAGAGAGAAAAGGCTGGTAGATGGATTTCATTAGGAGAGGAGATGCAAGAGCAGGGAAGTTGTGTTTCTTCCACACAAAAAAAAAAGTGGGGGAGAAAAGAGCTTATGTCTTGTGACATAGAAGGGTGGTAGTGAACCCGGGATGGTGCTTTGGGCCGATAAGGAAGGTATCATAGTCACAGAGTGAGTGTATTTGAACAGTGCTTGCATCCTTGCCAAAACTGCACCTTGTTAGAGACAATTATAAAGCAGCTTTAAGTGTTGCTAATACTTTGACATCTTTTTTTGCCCCAATGTTACTTCTCCACTGTCATGTCAAAGTCAAATCCAGAAGACAGTAAAGCCTGTTAAGCTTTCAGTTGCTTTGTAGTCATGCAGGGTAAAGTGCTGGGCAGAAAAATTTTATCCTGTGAAGTGATGTGGAATGTAGATTGGCTTTAGCTTGTTTGGTTGAACACAACTATGAAATGCACACCGGTAACTGGATTTGTGACCTCAAATAGAAGCCTGGTCGGAGTACTTTTGCAAGACTACTTGGAGTGCCTTAAGACTGGCAAATCTGTGGCATCTTTGAAATTTGTGATAGTATTTTTCTTAACCTAAATGTGAAAAGGTATAATCAATGTAGTTTTTTTTGTTTATTCTTGGGATTAAATTTGAGTATACTCTTTTTTTAGTGTAAATGTCTTCTATAATTTTTAGCATGTTATAGAAATCTGTAATGGAAGTAAATGTAGAAAGATTCCCAACTGATAGCTGAACAGAAGACAGCTGGGTCTTTCAACACTTAGGCAGTTGTGGGAGGCTGCCTCAGATTTTGAGGTAGGTGGAGTAACTGGATGCTTCTTAGAAGTGCAGGAAGAGTTGGTCACGACTGTATGGGCATTTAAAATGTCTCCTCTGAAGTCGTATGTGGTGCTTTATAGACATAAATGAGTCAGTTCATTCTTTCTTTAGCTGTTCTCCAGGTTCTTTTCAGACTGGAACAGGCTTATCAGCACCAGTTTGGTTTTGGGTCATGTGTGGAAGTTTATCTGTGTAAGTGTAAAAGCTTAGCACAGCTGGTTTTCCTCTTCTACATATGGGTGCTTTTGATGTTCTGGGAGGGGCTGAGGTGCTGTTGGTCAGCCTTCCGTCTGTCTCAGGCAAAGTTCTGGGCATTGCATTAAACTGAACTTGGTTGTTGGGGCAACACCATCAAATTTTTAGCAGACCATGAATTGTATTAAGAGAGAAGCAGCTTACCAAAGGCTCAGATAGTTGTCATTGACTTTTAGCTGATTCAGTGAGGCTGGTAATTCGCTTTTGGCGGCATTTAGATGATGTGTTGAAGTCAAGAAAATTGTCACTCTGATTAAGATTTGAGTTCAACAGTTGTTCAAAGACTGAGATTTCACTGTGAAGAGCCGCGGTGAGCTTCCACACCTCAGTCGTCAGGAATATGGTGTGTGACATTGTGCGCTTGAAGAGAGCAGAGAGAGTAAGGGCGGCTGCTTTTAGGGATAGTTGTGTGCTGGGTATGAGTTAGTTTCCTGATGGAACACTTGCATAAAATGTTTTGTCACTCAGTTGCAGAGCTTGCCAGTCCTGGTAAATCCCTCTCTGCACAGCAGAAAAACAACCCCACCTCTTTCTTTGATAACAACAGAAGTAAAACTTTGTGGTTTCTTTTCACTTTTTGTAGCAACAAAGGAGAGAACGGGAAGCTCGAAGGCAACAAGAGCGTGAGCAAAGACGGAGAGAACAGGAAGAAAAAAGACGTCTGGAAGAAATGGAGAGGAGGCGTAAGGAAGAGGAAGAGAGAAGAAGAGCAGAGGAGGAGAAGAGGAGGGTAGAAAGGGAGCAGGTGAGTCCATGCTATAGATATATGCACAATAGTTTTGTTTCTTGTAAATTCTAATTTAATTTTTTTAAAAATTAGTAAGCCTAAAGCAACCTAATGCTGATCCTTTCATCTTTGTTGTCTCTGACAGCAAACGCACTAACATAGATCATAGGGCTTTATGGAAAATTCTGGCAGCCTCAATATTCCCTCAAAAAAAGAGGTCTTGTTGCAGTACTCATTCTAAATTCAGCTCATGCCCCTAGGCTTGACTAAAAACCATCAAAATTGGCAAAATCATCACTGGGGATGAAAGTGACTCCTAGGCTTGTCTTGCTGGATCTGTGGTTCTTGTAGGACATGCCCCTGTTCAGAATGCCTCACAGAGAAGGGCAGCTCTATTGCATGTCAGCTTCTGGCACCCAGAATTGGTCAGAGGCTCCTTGTAAACTTTGAATATTTTGAATTTGAGGTGGAACCTTTGAGCTGCAGAGGATTTTCCTTCCCAGAACTTCAAATGCAATCTCCCTTTCTTTATTTAAAATCAGCTTTAATAATGTATGCCAGTTTGGGCAGCAGGCACATCTTAAGTTGTGTCAGTATGCCCTTAAATATGTTTGAAAGTACAGGTGAGAAACCTTTTAAGCTGTGAAATTTAGCTGCTATGTTTTGCATGAAATCTGAATGATTTAAAATCCTTTAAAAACTTCAATCAGGGTAATAATTACTGTGCATGTACTGCAAAATAATGATCCCATCAAGAGGGCCAAAACTACTGTCCTAGAAGCTGGTTGTAAATTTCCCATTATCTTCAGGATTGCTGGTTTTGGCCTGATACACCTTAATTTTTCCTTACATGAAGTAATTGGTTTTGAGATCATTGCTGATTGTGTTACTGGGGTATTTTACTGTGTTTGTATGTATTTAAAAGAATTTTCGTTCGAAAGGAGATAAGACTAACCAATGGGAATAAATATATGGAAAACACACTAATTACAGCACAGCAATTTGTTTTTTGGGCAGACACCGGGTATTCCCCCAGCTGCTTTATAAACTGTTGAAATGCTAATTACGCACAGTGCCAATAATGACAAAAGGTTAATTGATGTGGCCAAGCTGAACCACCACTCTAAATTATTTCATTATTTAATTTTTATAAGAAAAGACATGCTCCCTCTCAGAATTTTTGATAACCCAAATTACGGCTCAGCCAGTGTGCGTAACAGCAGTATAATGTATCTCATCAGTCTGTCACAAGATTTTCTATAGCTCCCATCACTGTATCACTGATCCATTAATTTCTTAATGCATACACCGTAAATGTGTGCGTGTGCTTGTGTGTGTGCGCGCATGCACATGTTATATACTTTCATTAATTGCATGATAGGATGTTACCAGCTTGGGTTTGGTGCTTCAGAGTTTCAGTTCTTCCAGGGGGTCAGGTGAAGCAGTGGGTAAACCTCTCAACCTGTTGAGGCTGCAGGTGAAGAGATGGCTAGATCAGAAGAGCGAGCAAGTTTGGTCTAATATTTGTTTCCTGGTGGATGTTTGTTTGTGTCATAACCATCGCATAATTTGGCAAGGCTGGCAGCGTCTGCTCAGGAGAAGCTTCTGGTGAGGGCGGCAGGGGAGATGGCAGGGCAGGTCCCAAGTGCACTTGGCAGAGCCCCTGTCGGGGAACTTGCTCCAGGTCTGCCTACACTACGCCTGGCTTTAGCTGTTGCTAACAGTTCATCGCACCAGTGCAACAAACTAATGTTTAATACAACTTGCATGTGACTTTGTATTGGCTGTGTTGAGTCAGACTTGCTGTGTTTTAACTTTTTCCAAAACCTTCAAGTGCATTTTGCTGCTTCTTGAAACCACTTCCAAAATACGTAAATGAGCTCTGGCCTATGCCAGCAACATTTGAAGGAGTGCAAATTTCAGAACAGAAGGGGCCAAAATCTCATACTCAGAAGGCAGGGCTTCCTAAATTGTTCTGCAGGCACTAATCCATCCTGAAGTGCATTTCTCATTAAAGCTGAACTGGGGAAGTAGTGTGTGGTGTTCCACCCAGGGGGTTCTGATGCATTCCTTTTGAATAAATTTATTGCTGGGTAATTTCTATGTGACAGGAGTATATCAGGCGACAGCTAGAAGAGGAGCAGCGGCACTTGGAAATTCTACAGCAGCAGCTGCTCCAGGAGCAGGCCATGTTACTGGTAAAGCACTGTATCTGTTTTGTTCAGTAGCTATAGGATCCATTTATCTGGCCAGTCCTAGGCTTCCCTCAGTTGGGCACAGCTGCACTGACAGTATGACAACAAAGGAGCTTGATTAAAAGGCCATTTACGCTAGCATCGTGGGTTGACAGGCACATATGAGAAGTGGTCACACTGCTTTCTGGACACTAAGGAGGAGGCTTTATGTTAAAGTGGAACAGTTCTGGTGTGGTGGTCGAGTTTCTGAACAGACCTTGGCATTCAGTGAAGAACAGAGTGCTTACATTGCAGATCAAAAGCACACATGATATGTAAATCCACCCCAGGATACAATGGCCTAGTGTTGGTCTAAGTCATTGTTGTATGAGCTTCATACTGGATTTAGTATAAATAACTGGTTTTGTTTTGTTTTGTTTTTTCTTTAATGAAAATCAGTTTTGACATAACTCTCCAATCACGTGAAGCTTAGCAGTACACTCTCAACTTTCCCAACATGAGACACATGCCATACTGGTCTAACTTAGCTCTTGGTTACACTTAAACAATAAAATAAAAAAAAAAAAGAAAAAAAAAGGCAACAACAACCAGAAAGGTGCATTTTTAACGGGATGGACAGGGGCACGTGCACCATACAGTCAATGTCATGTCTTGAATTACTCACGTGTTCTCTCAAAGGAATACAGATGGCGAGAGATGGAGGAACACCGACAGGCGGAGCGACTCCAGCGCCAGTTGCAGCAGGAGCAAGCCTACCTCCTGTCGCTGCAGCACGATCACAGGCGGCAGCAACAGCAGCAGCAACAACAACAGCAGCAGCAACAGCAGCAACAGCAGCAAGAAAGAAACAAACAAAGCTATCACACTCCTGAGCCAAAATCCCACTATGAGCCTGCTGAAAGAGCGCGTGAGGTAAGTACTGTGTGTGGGAGGAATCTTTTACCCACTTCACTACTTCTTCTTGCTGGCATCTTTGTGACTGCAGTGCTACTCTAGTACAGTTGGAGGCCAAAGTGTCACTCATAAGGGGCAGGATATTTTTAAAATACTGGTTGCTGGTTTCCAAACCTGAGGGCTGCTTCTGCGTACTTCTGCTGCAGTCACTGGAGTTCAGAGTTTTGAGGTATAAAGGTGGAAAGAAATTCTGGAAGAGTGCAAACTGAGGGGACTTGGTTTCGAAAGCTTCATGTCAGCCCTTCATCAGACATGTTTTCACAGGAAGCATTGGTGCAGTTGGCGATCTGGGTCTCTGGCAAATACTAGCAACTGGAAATTGGGAGGCAATTGGAAAGCATGAACCTATGATGGATGCTTGCACACAGCACCTGTTTACCCATTTGGTGCTTTAGCTCATGCTGTTTGAAATTTCCTTCTCATGAACACAAACCTGAAATTCATTAGTTTTGTTGTCAAAGTGTTAAGTATTCTCTCCTGACATCATGTACTGCTTTTGTGAAACTGTGGTGTTGCCTTCTTGGACTTTGGGCACTCTCACGTCAACCTGAAACCATCACAGTGCTTTTTGTTTCACTGAGTAGTCCTCTGTCTTCACTGGTCCGTGGATAACATTGCAAAGCAAATAATTGCCTCTTTGATGCATACTTGGCTCAGTTTCAGTGGTCTTATTCTTATGTTTCCCTTGAGCACTCTACTGGCCACAAACCACTAGACCAGGCAATACTGGTCAAAGCTCTTAATGGCATTCATCACCAGCATGTGGGAACTAGGTAAATATATTTTGGAACAAGAACAAAAAAATCCATGGGGCTGTTGAACATGATAAAATGTCCACCTTCATCCAGTGGTGCTTCATTGCCTTTGAAGTATTGCTCTTTGGGCTTGGTGAGCACAAACTCATTTTCTTGTAAATACTGTTGTCCAAGTTCTTTATAAACCATGTTTGAGCTATCTCATCCATTCCTCTTGGTGGTTGAAGTATCTGGTACATCTGTCTCTCTCAGAAGAATAAGATAAGACTTGTACAGTACGTGATGGTGCAGGCATAGAACCAACCCTTCTGTCCTTGTTTCACATTCTTGGCCAATCCTGAGGAAAGTCCAGCCTGAAGGCTGGCTTTGGAGGTATGCAGAACTGTGCCTGCTCCTCATCTCCCATTTTCCTTTCAGAGTTGAAAAAGAGAGAAACTCCTGAAGATTCAAAGTGTTACATTCTTTACCAGAACCACTGACTCTATTTTTCTATCGTAGTCTTTTTCATAGAATCATAGAATGGTAAGGGTTGGAAGGGACCTCCAGAGATCAAGTCTAACCTCCCTGCCAAAGCAGGATCACCTAGGGTGGGTCACACAAGAATACACCCAGAGGGGTCTTGAAAGTTGCTAGAGAAAGAGACTCCACAACCTCTCTGGGCAGCCTATTCCAGTGCTTCATCACCCTTACAGTAAAGTTTTTCTTCACCTTGCAACAGAACTTCCTGTATTCTAGTTTGCATCCATTGCCCTTCATTCTACTACAGGACACCGCTGAATAGAGACCAGCACCTTCTTCTTGACACATACCCTTCAGATATTTGTAAACGTTAATAAGATCTCCTTTCAGTCATCTCTTTTCCAAGCTAAACAGACCCATGTCTCTCAACCTTTCCTCCTAAGACAATGTTCCAGTTCCTTAATCAACTTCGTAGCCCTCTGTTGGACACTCTCCAGTATATTCTGATCTCTTTTGAACTGAGGAGCCCAGAACTAGACACAGTCCTCCAGATATTTTCTCACCAGGGCAGAGTAGACGCGGAGGAGAACCTCCCTTGACTTGCTAGCACCCCAGGATACCATTGGCCGCCTTGCCACAAAGGCACATTGCTGTCCCATAGATAACGTTGTCTACCACAACTTTGAGGTCCTTCTGCATGGAGCTGCTTTCCAGGTTCTTCTTCGCACAGCTCTTCAGATCTTGCTGAATAGCTGCGCAGTCTTCTGGTGTATCATCCCATACTCGCAGTTTCATATCATCAGAAAACTTGCTGAGGGTACATTCTATCATCTCATCTAGGTCGTTTATGAAGATGTTGAGTAACACTGGACCCAGTACTGACCACTGGGGAACATCACTAGTTACTGATCTCTAACTGGACTCTGCACCATTGATCATGGTCCTCTGAGCTCTGTTGTTTATCATGTTCTTCTTTTGTTTTTCTTTTGTGGTTGATCTAGCTAGAAGGAGTAAAGAGAAGGTACTGAAAAAAAAAAAAACGGTCTCAGTAGTCAGATCTTTCCAGAGATTGCTGTATAATACTCTTTTTTTAAAAAATGTGATGGAAGTGTTGCCATAATCTGTTAGTGCCTGGCAGTGAGCACAACACCACTTTCTCTTAGCAGCAGGCATTAACTCTGATGTCCTTCTTGATGTAAAGTAGTGAATTGGAGCACCTGCTCCTTGGCTTATATTTTCAGGTATATTGCTTTCCAGTAAAAGTCTCCCATCTACAGAGATGCTGACCATCAGGGTGATAAGCCAAAGTGGACTAAATTTCCCATTCTGGCAAAGTCTAATGGTGATTAGGTTTTGGTTTTGTTTTGGGGTTTTTTTGCCCTACTGCAGTAGCAATGAGGATAGGAGGAAAAGGATTTCTTGTCTCTGTGAAACATAAAGGAGCTTAGAGCAATAAATGAGACTTAATGTAATTTTCTGGTCCAGACAGTCAGATGACTAGAACAGGGCCTGTTTCTATAGAGGGATGCACTTCTTGCCTGGTTTTAAGGATATGTGTCTCATGCAGTTTATGTGCTTTGTGGAAGAAGCTTCCTATCATCTATTAGAGACAAGAAAGCCTGTTTTTTCAGACAGAAGGACTTGGGGCTTTTTTTTTCTTCTAATTATAACAAGGAGTCTGGCCTGTTTTTTAAGCTTTAAAAGATGGCTCTGAAGTTGACTGTGGTGGTGAAAATGATTGTATGGTGAAGATGCTTGCCTTCATTATTGTACTTCCCAAAACATGGTGTATTTTGTGTAGAAGTGGCAGAAGCTTGTCTGCTTGTTCCCATAGGCAAACTGTTGCTGTCCTCAAATTTTGAAAAGTCAGAGGCAAGTCAGATTTGTAAAGCAGCCCAGCTGAGGAGTCCTGGAAAGCTACCTCTGTCTTCTGACATGGTTATATGAACAGTCTCTCCAAACCATCACTGCTAGGGAACAATTAGGAAACTGCCCAATACTGGGGTTTGTGCTCCAGGCACAAAAGTTAAAGTAAATCTTGTGAGCAGAATCTCAACAAATGAAATCAACCCAGGCTGCCAGTTGGATCTTTCTTTGACGTTTTGATCTGGGGATTTTACTGGGAGTTTAGCCTTCTTCAGAGGCATCTTCCCTGCCAGTAAAGCACAGTCTGCCTTGGTTCCAGCAACAAACCATCTTAAGAAACAAGAGGATATTTCCTTTCTGCTTGGAACCTCTCTCTATCTCTTGGCCTTCATACCTCTTGCATTGTTTGCAATGCTTTGTGGCCTTGGAAGTGGTTATGTTTCTGCATGGAAGCTCACTTGATGTTCTTTTGAGGACTGAGCACTTTCAGGTAACAAATTCTCAAGGTTAGTGTATGATCAGTTCCATGTCTGCCTGAGAACAAGAAACAAGCTGCTGGATCTGATACGAGAGAGGATGAGTAGTCCCACAGTTCCGTACCTAAAGAGCTTCAGCATTACCAGGTGTAGAAGCGTATCCTTTCTTTCTGCATTGCTAAAGAGACAAGCACAGGGAAGCAGATAATGAGATACTGTTGGCTGAGTAAGATAGGTAACCATAGTAAGAGAATAGCAATAGGAAATGTACTTCTAGATAGTGAAGTTGTTTCTGGTTTTATATATCCTTTTTACTGTCTGTGAGGGAACTACTGATGGATAATAACTAGTCTAGGCAGAAAGAAGCCCCATAATGTCTTTCATCATCACTTCACATCTTACTGCCTTCTGTATCCTCTCTTCCTGGTATGGGTTTTCCATATTGGCATACTTGCCACTTCAGTCTGGTTCACTCTGTGTAACAGTGCTGGCGGAAGTGGTAGAGAAAAAATTCCTTCCAAGCCCCAAATATATTTGGTTTCTTTATGGTAAAGGAAAGGTGGTACTCACCTTCATATTTCTACTGTCATTTGGTTTTATAGACTCCCAGGCTTAACCTCCATGTATTTTGGCTTAGGTGGAGGAGAGATTTAGAAAAACTAATCAGGGGTCCCCTGAAGCACAGTCTAAACAGATGGGCAAAGTGTTGGAGCCACCAGTGCCTTCAAGATCAGAGTCCTTTTCCAATGGAAACTCGGAACCTGCTCAGCCTGCCCTGCAGAGGCCGATGGAGCCCCAGGTAAGTGCCCAGAAAAATTTTGGTGAGCCTGGAGGAAATGCAGAAGTCCTAACACGTTTTCTTCAGGTTTGCAGATCTTGGCACTTAGAAGGTCTCATGTAAAAGGTAGCACTGTTACACAGAGCAGCTTATTCAGTAGATCTGTTCTTTTTTTTCCTATTTTTTTTTTTATTGATAAACTGATGGATTTTTAGTTTTTGGGACTTTTCGTTGGGTTTTGAGTTGTTTATGTTTTTTTAAATAATAGAGCTAGATTAGAACTGTTGCATTCTGTTGTTATCTGTGCAATAGTGAAATGGTAGGCTAAACACTGGTGACAGTTGTGGTGCACTTTTACAATTCTTAATTTGATTGGTGTAAAATACTGCTGGAAAGGATGTTCAGGAGAGAAATGAGCTTGCTTGGGTTTTTTAATTCCTGCAGAATAAGCTAACTAAACATGTGGGTTTTAATAGTATGAGCACTGCTTCAAAGAAGTTTACAAAACATGACTAAGAAAAGCAAGTTTGTTGTCAGTAGGCCTGCAGTTGCTAAATAGAGCTCTACACCACCTCTGAAAAAAGCCAAAAATCACTGAGCTGCATGGTTGCCACTGTTCTGTTGTTTTTCTAATTAAGAGCCTCCAGATCTTGGTATCTGTATGTCTTGAATTTAAAAAGTAACTTTTGTCTAAAACTTAAAACATAGCCCATAAATTCTGAGAAATTTAGATAGACTAAATTAAACAGTGTAGTTCTACATTCAGTTCATCTGTTTCCATGCAGAATTTTCTTCTCCCAAATTAAGTCTGTTGATGACAGAGCAAGCTAAAACCATCCCTGATTGTGACTAGGTTATTGCAGCTCTTTTGGGCATCAGGAGAATTTGAACAGACGGGAGAGTGGGAGAAATCAGGACAGAACTTCATCTCTTACTCATTAATTCCTGGCTTTTGTTCAAACCTCTATGACTATTTCAAAATATTGGACTTGTATCTTCATGTTCTCTGTGCCAGTTACTTTTAAAGTCTGGGTCTTCCACTCCTATTAGGGATAATCAGGCTCTTCAACAGCTGTGTGTATTAAAATTGAGGCAATAATAATGATATAAAAACAAATACAACCAGTCTTCTGAAACTGGGATTGGAAGCAAAGCTTTTCTTAATTATTGGTGCGAAAACAGCGAGTTCCTCAGATGCGACCTTTCCTTCTCCTTAGCTTCAGAATTAAATTCTGAAACACAAATTATGTGCAAGGAGGGAGTAGGATGAAGGGTCAATGTGGATTTCAATGGAAATCCCAATGGAGTTTTAACTCTGGAGTCCCTGTTGTGCCTTCTTAGTATGTGTAATTGAGTATGTGTTTGTGTACACGTGTGCTTAGTTTGTGCATAAATATGTATATATGTACGGTGTATGGTACATATATGGTGTAAGTATAATATGCATTGTACATATGTATACTATAGACAATATATATTATGGCTTTTTAATATATATATTGCAATGACTGTAAAGGAATAAAGGCTTCTTTGTTTTGGTCTTTTTCCAAAAGCATGGAACTGTATCTGGTTCCTGAATTTCTTAGGTAATGTTGGTTTGCACATTTTGCAGCATTCTTTAATATTGTACTTTTCTGCAATTGGATATCTTCTTCAAATTTCCTAGCCTACCAATGCTGCCATGAGACCTGACCAATGCCCACTGAAAGCTGGGTAGTGAAGACTGACTTACGTCTTGAGTGGTCTTTGGACTGTGCAGATACTAGGTCTCCTTTTGTTCTGGGCACCAGTATATGTGTATGTGGAAAGCGCATCTCACGAAAAGTGCATATGTGCTGTATTTTAAGTCTGTTACGTTCTCTGGGCGCTTGCCTTGCTTTTAAATGCATTGATTTCACCCCACGCTTACCTAATGCCATAACCAATTTGTCTTTGCCCACCCCACCTGCCTTTATTCTGTGTTAATTGGAAAGCCAGTTACGCTGAGCGCATTGAATGTTTTATGTTTTGTTTTCTTGTAAGGTACAGTGGTCCCATCTGGCATCTCTCAAGAACAATGTTTCCCCTGTCTCGCGATCCCATTCCTTCAGTGACCCTTCTCCCAAATTTGCTCATCACCATCTTCGTTCCCAGGACCCATATCCACCTTCACGCAGTGAAGTGCTAAATCAGAGTTCTGACTCTAAGTCGGAGGTACCTGACCCCACCCAAAAGGCTTGGGCTAGATCAGACAGTGACGAGGTGCCTCCAAGGGTAAGGAGTAGAAAGACAGACGTGTGCTATTTTTTTATTTTATCGTTTATTATTATTTTTCGAGGATGTGATACTGTGGGCACTAGGAAGACTATGCCCCTGTGCCAGCATTGGTAACAGTATTATGGAAGATAGATGATAATGTAGGTATTCTTCAGTCAATGGGTTAATGATAATCAACCTTAACTACAATATTGAAGCTTCCTATAAAATTGGCAATTATTTATAGAATGCATCTATTTCAGAGAGGTGATTTGTTATGCAAAATTAACAAATCATTACCATATTCAGGAAAGAATTTAAAATATCCCTGAGGTTATTGCTCAGAGTTTAATTTTCCTCTTCATCTGTTAGCAACCCAAACTATGAATCATACATGTATTTAAAATTGAGATGGAACTGAACAAAAAAGGAAACATTCAATATATTTCCTTCTCCTTTCCCCCTCCCAGTCCCTCCCCCCTCCCATCCACTGGGATTTGCTGCTTCTAAGTATATTCTTGCTCCCCCACCAGTCTTTGCCTTCTGCTGATCCATTCCCAGGCATTTGTTTGAGCTTATTCTCCTAATTCTCATGCTGTTTCAGCAAACTGCTTTGTGCCTCCCCTGCTTCAGTCAAAATGCCATACTCTTTTTAAATGTTGCAGTAGTTGGAGGGTAGCAGGGTGTGTATGTGTTTGCCTGGTAACTATTTAAACAGTGCTTAATGTTGTTAAGACTGAACTTTGACTCCTCTTAAAAATCTGAACAGCATCCCAATTAAGGCTCTTGGGTTTGTGGATGTTTGTTTATTGCTTTTGGTCATTGATGCTAGCTTGGACTTAGAATTGTGTGCTTTCAAATTCATAAGAATATGTTCTTTAGCAGAAGAGGTTTATTACTCTTCTAAGCTCTCTCTTCTTTGTGGTTTTAAGATGAGTTTTTCTCTCCCAAGGTACCTGTGAGAACAACATCTCGATCACCAGTCCTGTCCCGCCGTGATTCTCCACTGCAGGGCAGTGGGCAGCAAAATAACCAAGCAGGTCAAAGAAACTCCACAAGGTTTGTAAGTCTTAACGTGTCCTTGCCTTTCTTTAATTGAAAGTGAAAGGCCCTTGGGAAGCTAGACATTACTAGAAAGCTTCTGGCACTGGCTGTTGGACTTGAAAGAGAGGTGAATTTGAATTCCTTTTCAGTAGTGATGAATATCGATTTCCCAGATGTAGTATGTGTGCCAACAACACTGGCAAAATTTCTTTTTCCATGTCTGCCTTTGAGTTGCCTGCTGCGTAACTTCAACAATAATTTCAAAATATCCTTAAGATTTCTGAAAACGTGGTCATTTGTGTCTTTTGGTACAATAGATCATCTCAGACATATTGTGGGGATTACTGGCATCAGAAGTGTTTATAACATCTCAAGTGAAGAGATCTTAGAAACTTCCTGACCTCTCAGCCAGAACCAGGTGGAGAGGCATCCATGAACTGTGACACAAAGTGTCTGAAGGCAGGAAGGGGGAGGAAGGGACTTGTATCCAGAGTTCAGCAGAGCAGAATGGACAGGTCGGCCTGGAACTGGCTCACTGAACAGGGGTGAGGGCATTCTGAGAGGTTTAGGCAGTGATGTCTTGTGCTTGTGTGGCCTGGGCACTTCTGACCCAGTTTCAAACCTGCTGCATGCAGTCTGAGCGAGCTTTCCACTTTAGGTTATATATGTAAGGACTGCAGGCAGCCAGTTCCAAATAAATAGCTTGCACCCACCTAAACTTTGTTTTTTACTTACCATCCTAAATAAGGTATAATGGGGAGTGGTTGAGAGAGGTCGCCCTTGCCCTCTACTCTGCTCTCTACTCTGGTGAGGCTGCATCTGGAATATTGTGTCCAGTTCTGGGCCCCTTAGTTCGAGGAGGACAGGGCACTGCTTGAAAGAGTTAGTGCAGAGCCACAAAGATGATTAAGGGAGTGAAACATCTCCCTTATGAGGAAAGGCTGAGGGAGCTGGGGCTCTTTTTAGCTTGGAGGAGAGTGAGGGGTGACCTCCTTAATGTTTATGAATATGTAAAGGTGAGTATCAGTAGGACAGAGCCAGGGTCTTCTCAGAGATACCCAATGACAGGACAAGAGACAGTGGGTGCAAGCTGAAACATAAAAGGTTCCACGTGAACATAAAGAAAAACTTTCTCACTGTGAGGGTGACAAAACACTGGAACAGGCTGCCTGAAGAGGTTGTGGAGTCTCTTTCACTGGAGACGTTCTTTGTGGACACGTTCATGTGTTACCTACTCGAGGTGATCCTGCCCTGGCAGAGGGTTGGACTAGATGATCTTTTGAGATCCCTTCCAGCCCCTAATGTTCTGTGATTTTATGTGATTCTGTGATTTCAAATGGAGCCGCTGCCTTGGTTGTGAAGCATCGCTGATGTCCTCAACTCAGTGTTAAGTGCTGTTTCAGATGAGTTATAAGCAAAACACTGAGGAGGAGTGATATTTGATTTTAGAAAAGGGAATATGACACTGAAGTTTCTAACAAAGACTTTCTTCCCTCCCCTGATACAGCAATATAGAGCCTCGTCTACTGTGGGAAAGGGTGGAGAAGCTTGTACCAAGGCCAGGTAGTGGCAGTTCTTCGGGTTCAAGCAACTCTGGCTCACAGCCTGGCTCCCATCCTGGCTCTCAAAGTGGGTCTGGAGAGCGGTTCCGGATGAGATGTAAGTCCTTCCCCCACCCTTCATAATGTTGCATTTCTAAATTGATTAAGTTGTAGAATTCTCAGTAATGATGAGAACCATCACTAGGAAAGACCTTTGTGCATGACGTATCAAAGATGAGTTAGCTTCTAGCTCCTCCCATGGCTGTATCTCCTTGCATGGGAAGGATGGTAGGCATAGAAATTGTTGTGGAAGTGTGTTACTGATCCGTTGATTCACATCCAGTCACTGCAGCATTTTGCTATGTACAAACCGCCTCTGTGCTTTTATAGCTCCCATCCTCATGTAAGGACACATTTTGATGCTTTTTGCTCATCACCTTAGTGGTTGTTGATGCTGTTCAGACTGTTACAAATAGGTTTCGGTAGGGCTGCATTGGATGCTGATGTAGGTGTTCCAGCTGGTGACTGCACAGGACTTAGCCTTTTTGATTTAGAGCTTCGATCATAAGTCAGCTGCACCTATACAGCTCATTATGTTTTGTTTTTTTAATAGTCCTTCAGGAATGATGTAACAGCAAAATGGTGAAACTTAGATCTTGCTATCAGACACCCTCTGATAGTCTTCTCGCCTTTCTTCCACATTGCAAAGTGAAGTGAGAAAATGTGGTTTAACTTCCTGCTTAATCTGTTTTTTAACTGTGTTCCTTTCTGTGTCTTGACACATACAGCATCATCCAAATCAGAGGGTTCACCGTCTCAGCGTCATGAAAGTGCACCTAAAAAGCCTGAGGAGAAGAAGGAAGTCTTCAGACCTATCAAGCCTGCTGTAAGTTCATTCCACTTTCCCATGTCCGTGTCTTTCAGTTTGGCCCACATAAAATACAATGCGAGCTTCTGTTCATGGTGCCATTGGGACTTGACTTCAGCTTGAGTTGGACCTTGTATCTCTGGGCCTTGCAGCATGTTCTGGGCTCTGCAGTTGCCTGCACACGTCACAGTACTTTAGACATTAGAATTTGCTCTGCTTCTGGAACTGATTTCTGCTCTCTGGTCTTCTTCCTTCCTAACTTTTGAATTTCTCTCTTTCGATCTTGTGCTTCCTTCCTGGGGCTGGACCAATGATCATGCATTTGACCTGAATGTACCAATGCTGGGCTGAATGGTGCAGGGAGAAGTGGTAAGACCTTTATTTTTTGCTATTTTCCATGAAAGATTTCTGTCATTGTCTTGATCTGGCTCCTGTTACAGTTGCTTACATCTCTATGTCCAGTTGTATCTGGGGGGATTACAATGGGTTTTCACAGTACCTACAACTTTCCTCAAGATTTTTTTTTTTCTTTTGCTATTTTGATACTGCACCCCAATCTGTCAGTTAAAGCTACATTCTTGAAGAAACAGAGAGGTTGGTCCTTCAATTCTCATAGTACAATGTGTGAAGTACTTGCCGTAAACTGGATTCAGCTGAATAAAGCAGGGTAACACAATTAATTGAGAGCAAATTGCACTGACTGCAAACCTGATTTGTCCATACTCCAAGATGCAGACAAAAGCAGCAGCTTACGCCCCTTACTATTTGACAGTTATGTGTGACTGAGGTGGTACTAATGAATTTGACTTCTGAGCTGAACTCTTTAGTGTGGATCCATGCAAGTGGAAATGGATAAAAAAGTTTCAAGGAGATAAGATCTCTGCAGCTGTACCTTGGGTAGCTCAATAAGTCTTAGGATCTTTCTGCTGCCTTGCTTGCCTGGATTTCTTGTGGTGGATGCTATTAACCTTCAAAATGTAGGAAAGTGAACTGTGACAAACAACCACTTTATGAGACTGGGTCCAGGTACTTGTACATGTCTTTCAGATGGTATAATAGGATAAACTAACATCATAATCAGGATAGTTTGCATTCAGAGTATGCACAGCTCTCTGTAACAGGCCAAGGCCTCCTTAGGTTGACTCTTCTGATAACTATCAGGAATTAATAAATCAAAGGAAACAATACTGCTGTAGCTATGGAAACACAGCAGTGGACAAGTGAGCAAACTTGGGCACTGGTCCAGTGTTTCTTTCTTGCAAACTCTTCTCTCTTCCTTGCAACAGCACTTCTTTCTCCCCTCTCCCATCAGGATTTAACTGCACTGGCAAAGGAGTTGCGAGCAGTAGAGGATGTGCGACCTCCACATAAAGTCACAGATTATTCATCCTCAAGTGAGGAGTCAGGGACGACGGATGAAGAAGACGATGATATGGAACAAGAAGGAGCAGATGAATCTACTTCTGGACCAGATGATGTCCGAGCTGTGTTAGTTCTTCTAACAGCATTTTGTTTGTTTGTTTTTTTTTTCCCCTGCTGGGGACTTGAAGGAAAAGGACATTGGGTATTTTGGCTTGCACATTGGTTCTTTTAGCTTACAACAGTCTATGAGAAGATATAGCAGCTGTTGTGTGTTCACACTGTAAAACACTGAGGGCAATCTTCTCGAAAAATAGACTCCTGTAAATTATGTTCCACTCTGGTCACAGTATAAATTAATTTTGAGTGTGCTTTCGTGCAGGGCAGCAAAAGCTAGGGCACAAATGCTGTTCTCTCACTCCAGTTATTTCTTGTCTGGCAATTAGGTCAACATTGAACTTGAGCAATGGTGAAACAGAGTCAGTAAAAACCATGATTGTCCATGACGATGTGGAGAGTGAACCTGCCTTGACTCCTTCTAAGGAGGGCACCTTAATTGTCCGACAGGTATTGCTTTTCCTTCCCTGTGCAGTGCTGCACCTTTTCTGTGCTCATTAACCCACTCGCTCATTCACCCATGCTGTTTCTACATTATATTTGTTGTTTGTATTATCAAGACACAGCTGTAGTGAATTTCAGATGAGCAAGATGTTTGATGCATGCAAAGAGGAGAGTAGCGCTTCACCCCTTGCTTCTGTTTTGCATGCTTTCCCGTGACACCCATGGCAGCACCATCCAGAGTACATCAAATTCTGTAGGAGAGAAGGGTAGAAAAGCTGCAGTTGTGTGGAGCAAGTACTTTGAGCAAGAACTTAGTTTAGGTTTAGCATAGAACCAAATGTGGCTCTCAGGAGTGGGACTGGGAGGGAGGCTGGGGGGAACCATCTTTTTTTTTTTTAAATTGTTTTGAACCTGCAGTTGAATCCAGCTAACACACACACACACACACACATATACAAATTCATGGAAGAGTTAGTGTGGGGAACTGGAGAAGCAAAATAGGTGGTGAGGCAGAGAATATGGACAGAGCTAGAGCGCTGTGTTGCCTTTGATTCTGAAAATACTGCATTCTTTTGCCTCTGAAAGATAATGATGCCCTGCTTTTAAATGAGCTCTTGTGTTAATGAGCGTGCTAGCTTATAGGAGTTTCCTTGGTAATCGCATTTCTGAATTTCACAACTGAATGCCAATTTCTTAACTGAGCCCTATGGTTTGAAAATTAAAATTTCATGCTTATTGTTTTAAATAGTTAGTTGAAGGCATTTGCCAAAAAGTCCAGGCTTATATCTGTATAGTTTTAAATAAAACAATAGGGCAAGAAGTCCTCCCCCAGCCCTCCAAAATGTGCTTGTCCATGTTGTGGTGGAAGACTTAATGGTGCATTTACTATTTGGTTAATTAGTGAAACTGGCTGTACAAGTCAACCACACAAACTTTTGTGTCCTGGAAGAGGTAGGAATTCTGGTAGCTCTGCCCCCTTTCCCTTTCCATCCATGCATCAAGACATGGATTCTCAGCTTATTTTTAAAAAATATATAGACAACTCAATGTTAAAAGGTAGGAAGAGAGTGAGAGGGAGACAAGGAGAGAGGTTGTTAGGGATTTAGAACTTTAAGCAGCACTTGAGCAAGACAAGTGTGCCTGTTTTTTCTGCAGAGTACAGTTGACAAAAAGCGTGCCAGCCATCATGAGAGCAATGGCTTTGCCGGTCGCATTCACCTCTTGCCAGATCTCTTACAGCAAAGCCATTCCTCCTCCACTTCCTCCACCTCCTCCTCCCCATCCTCCAGCCAGCCGACACCCACCATGTCCCCACAGACACCCCAGGACAAGCTAACTACTAATGAGGTATGTCTTACACCACAGCTGGCTGCTTCGGTAGGGTTATAGCAGCATTGCCTAGTAGCTAGTTTGCAAAGGCCAAATCTGCCCTGCTTATTTTTCCTGTCACCTTTGTTCCCATCCCCCAAATAACACATTTCAGTTCTGTGCAAGAAGCCCTTACTTAACTCGAGAGCAGCCCCATGCCAAACTTGCCAGTTTACTATATTTGCTTCCTCTTAGTTAGTCATTAATTGCATGGTGTTCGTTTTAAACTAAACTCGACTGCTACGTTTTCAAGCCAATACTCTTTTTAAAAACTCTGGCTTATTCTGGGAGCAGGCTACTTGCAAGCAGTGTGCCTCTTAAAATTAGAGGTTACTTCTGGCTTTGTCAGTAAAGGCTGGGCTAGTAACTCCAAACCTATGAGGAGCTGCTTGTGGAAATTCACCTTTTGGGAGAAGAAGTGGCTATGGAGGGATTTTGCTCTTCAAAGCTTGCAACATGAGCTGGATGTACAAATCAGACGTGTCCCAGGAGGATTGTAAAAGCCTAGGGTATTGTTGTTTTGGAACTGGGGGGAAATCTCTGGGTTTTTCCGGTTATGAGTATACTCTGAGAAGCAACTGCATAAAGATGACTTTTTTCTACCACCAATGGTTGTGTCCAGGTGGAAAAGCAAGACTTTGCTGCAGGGGAAGCTCCCTCTTGATCTCCTGGGCTGATCCCAGGGTAGTGCCTTCCCTTAACTCACCAATTGCTGGTGGACAAGCCCAATCTTTGTGTGTGTGTAACCCCTTGCAGCTGAGGAGATGCACAGATGTGAACAAAGGGCATCGTTTGCTCCTTATCAACTCTAGCAGTGAAGTGAGCAGAGCAGTGTGGTGGCTCCACCGCCAGTTGGGTGGCCAGCCTGGCTTTTGGGGAGAGCCTTTGTCTGTATGAAAGCAGGAGTGGTAAAGGGGGATCAAAACTTGATGAAAAGAAGCTGCTGCTTCTCGTAGTAGAGCCATCCTGCCATGTGGTGAGGAGGGGTTGTGGTGAGCTGGGTAGGCTGATGGCAGTGTGCGTGTTTACCACAGGATCAAAAATGCTTCTGAACCACATAGCAAGAGGGTGGGTGGTAGGGTTTCCTCCTGGAAATTTGATTAGCATAATACTTAATTTTCAGCTATGCTTCATTGGTCTTTGATCTTTCTAAAAGCACACACTTGTAGGTTATTAAGATCAGTTGATTGATCCAGAGATATGCTTGCTCATTACTTTGATCTAAGCAATAAATAAGCAGGGTTCAGTTAACTCAGCTTGGGAAGCAGAGACTGTGGCAGTGGCTGGTGGCAAAGGAGCCTTTCAGTATTGAGTTGTACAGGGAAGTGATTCACACCTAAGACCCACTGCTATTTTTTCTGCAGACAATATAGGCTTAGAAAGATCAGAGATTGAAGATTAGTTGATGATGATGAAGTGTCTATACATTTGCTTAAAGCTGAGCAAAAACTCAGCATTGCTTACCCACATGCACACCCTTATGTTATATCATTTTTGTCCTTTCACTTGTCCCATTCTGCTTCAGTATGCAATGTTGTCACTCTAATACTAAACTGGCAAGGGTTTTTAAGTTGTTCCATTTCCACTTTTAACAGTTCGTTCTGTCTTCTTCCTTTCTTCATGTTTTGTTTTGGTTTTGTTCTTTCATGTTTAGACCACATAACTTGGCAAGCACCAGTGATTTTATTCACTACAAATTCATAGCTTCATATCACTGTTTGATACACCTTCCACACTAATGAGCCCCTTTGTTCAATACAGGTTTAATATGTTACTTTGTCAAATAAATGTGGAAGAACCTGCTGCAGCTTTCTGGCAAGAGGCTCAGGTTAAACAAAACAGGGAAAGCGAACAGTAATGGACATTGAAGCATGATCCATCGTAGCAGTGAGAGCTTGATCCCAGATGGTTCTGAATTTGTCACACAAGCCAAGAGATCAAACATGATAATTTCTTAAACTAGCTTACTTTAGGACATGTGTCATAAATTCCAAAGTTGTAGGTAGTGGACAGCTTGCAGAGAAGGTAGTATACATACATACATTTAAGCAGCTTTTTTTAAAAAAAAGAGATACTCCCTCTCTTTGTGCCTGATTCTAGTGGCCAGTCCTAAAAGTCTTCACTAGTAGTTGAGGTGACAGGGACAGCACTTTAGGTAGCTAGATTTTGCTGTAATGTGTGCAGTGTGTGTATGTATCTAGTTTAGCTGTGGTGCCTGTAGTGCGTTGTGTATCTAGAAAGGAAGTATAAAAGCTTGGGGAGGCTTTATAGCATAATTCTGTAGTGATTTAAAAATGTTGGTTGTTGTTATCCATGCTTTTTGTTGCCATTAATATTAATGAAGTTGAAATTTACATTGCAGACTCAGTCCGCTAGTAACACACTCCAGAAACACAAATCTTCCTCCTCCTTTACACCTTTTATAGACCCCAGATTACTACAGATTTCTCCATCTAGTGGGACAACTGTGACTTCTGTGGGTAAGTAGCTGAAGATGGCAATTGAAAAATGTTTCAGTGACTTCAGTGGCTCTTTAAAGTACTTATGAATGTTACCATCATGCTTTTTATTTGATTTGCAATGGATTGCATAGTTTGTTCTTTTTCCATTTACATTTCTAACAAAAATAAAGACTTGCTCAATATTCTCAGTTACTGATTGGTCTTGCATGGTGTAAATAATATATGGCTGGATTTAGCACTTGAGGGATATTACATGCACTTTCTTTTTCTTTTTTTTTCAGTAGGATTTTCTAGTGAAGCAATGAGGTCAGAGGCAATAAGGCAAGACCCTACACGGAAAGGATCCGTTGTCAATGTGAATCCCACAAACACGCGGCCACAGAGCGATACCCCAGAGATTCGCAAATACAAGAAGAGATTCAATTCTGAAATACTGTGTGCTGCCTTATGGGGTAATGCAAACCTCTTCCTCCCTTGCCTCCTTCACTTCTGAGGTGCAGACATGCGAGTGTCAGCTTAGCAGTCTTCAAGAATGTACCTCTGAAACCTTAGCTGTTCTCTGCATTTATCCAATGCTTCTTTACATGTTTGTGTTGCAAGAGCTGACTATTATTGTTGTTATTATCATTATATTATTATTTTTTTTACAGTATGTTGCTTCTGCTTTGGTATAGTTTCCCACCTCTGTATCTGTGCTTCTGTTGGCACAGTTCATACTTCATTCAGCTAATCAGAATGTCCTTTTCAGCTCTCAAGCCCTTCTTGAGCCTCTTGCTTATGTGTTGTTGCAGAATTTGATTAAGTTGTGTTTTGTAAGATGACTTTCCATGTCAGTCATCAGTCAATGTAGGAAGGAAGAGGGAAAAGAGAAGGATAGAAGTAACATTTTCCAGTGTGAGACAATGGCTTGGTTTTATTAAGAGTGGTTAGTGCAGACAGGGACTGGGTATGATATGTCAGTTGACCAAGTGCATCTGACCTTCTTGTCACAAGGGATAATTGATGTTGGTGTCAGTTAGTCAGTCCTACCCTGTTAAAAGCCTTGGAGTAGTACTTGTTGTCTGCTGCAATGTGGAATCACTGCTGCAACACCCTGCAAAAGCTTTTCTCTGCTGTGTGCTTTCTTGGCCAGAATCGATGGGGCCACCTGAGATATTTTATTATCTAGATGTCAATAAATGATGCTTGTGTACATTACAGGAATATTTATCTAGTGTCCCTAAACTTAACAGGCCTTACATGCACAGACCTGTCATTTTAAAAACTGCAAAAGGATTGTTAGCTGTACCCCTGAGTCACACAGTAATCGTATAGGTATCACAGTCCACTTGTCAAAATTTTCACAGCTCTTTCCAAGGCTTTAATTATCTATAGGGGTTATTTCCAGCATTTCTTGTTTCTCAGAACTGCACTGTCGTCAATTAAATAGCTCTTCCATCACCTTATTTTCCTATCTGCTGCTTGCTTTATTTCCAGAATTTACCAGTAGGAGTTTCTTGCCCCAGTGCTATTTCTGCATGTAATCATATGAATAATTTTTCTGATAAAAAGAAACTTGTGCAAATGTAAACTTACAGGCTGTGAGAGGGCGAGGGCAGGAAAAAATTGCATGCGATCAGTAAAGATGACTCATAATTTCTCTGATCTGCCTTGTTTTGCCAGTAGCAATTTGTGTTAATGGTTTTATAGGTCTTTGATCTGTGTTATCTGACTGTTATGGTGATTTGAAGAATAGGTGTAAAATTCTAGAGGTGTTTTACAGCTGTAACAAAGAACTGATGGTGATGCAAGCTGGTACACATGCTTATTTCTTGATAATGTTTAGCTTCCTGTATGCTTAAGCAAATTAAGCCTTTTCATGGTGATGTTTTGTACTCAGAGAGACTTGCTTTGCCTTTGCCAATGGTAATGCCATAGTATCTGGAAGGTTGCTGACTGCATGAGGTCTAAGATGCTGTTTCTTATAGCTCTCTGTAGTGCTAATAACATGAATCTGGTAAGAAAGATTTTTGTACCCAGCCTCCACAGAGAGCTTGTCCTTTTTTCAAGAAGCATTTTCATTTGTTTGAAAAACCAGCAGTACTTAATTCCAGGGTGGAAGTAGAAGAGCTCTGCTGGCTGTGAATAAAGACAGAGCCTGCATTTTAAAATAGAGGCACTGCTTACCACCAGCGTAGTACCTCATGAGTTTAATCTCAAAATGCTTATAACGAAGGGAAGGAATCAGGGACAGACAAGTGTGTGATCTCAAAGTAGAAACAACTGGACCAGAAATACAGCAGAGGAAGAGATGAGGATAGAGGAGGGAGTGATTGAGCCCTGATGAGCAGAGAGGGGAAGGGACTCTGGGGAGCAGATTGCACATGGCTTGCAATCCCTGCTGGAAAAAGTACAAAAATGTGTTGAAGCTGAATCACTTACAGCTTTAGTCAATGGTTCCTGGAGCTACAGGAGGGAGACTGACTGCTGGGCACTTCTTGGCTGGTTTGGTGCTGCTACAGCCTGTTCGAAGCCCTGATTCAGTGCATGCCTTGCTTTCCTGCATCCTTCTGCTGCTTCCCAGTTTGAACACGCCTCCCCCTGGGGAGAAATGCCCCTGGGGGATGTGGGCTGGTATCCAGTAGTGCAGATCCATGTGAGGGATGCAGAGGAAGGAGGAGAGCAGGATGGTAATGGATGAGGTGTCAGCAGCTGGAGGAGAGCCTGGGTAGCAGACCCTCTTCGAAAACAGGCGTTGTGCCTGCTGGAATCCATGGGCTCTTCTGTCTAGGGAAGGCAGATGAGTAGTGGAGGACCAAATCTGAGCAAAGAGATGTAATGGTTTCTGGGGACTGCTGAAACTTCCTTAATGGAAAAGCAAGAGAGAGGAAAGCAGAGTTGTGTGCTGGTTTCCAACCTCAAGATGGGTTATGTCCAGTCATTCTCATACAGCCAGAGGCTTTTCAAAGAGCAAGAGCCTCAGGCACCAACAACTACAGGCCCCTTCACTGTTGTTACCTCCCCTTGGCTGTTGCTCTGCTCCCCTTTGACACCCTGTCCCCCATGTGCCCCCTGGGTCAGGTTGAATGTGCCCTCCTTTTTGCAAATCATTCTCATGTCTGGTAGCCAGGGGTGTTTTTCGGATAGTGTTCCTCATCCTTGTGAGCAATGCCCTTTTTCAGTACTCTGAGAAGTTGTGTCACTGCTATAGATGCAGACCAGACTGAGATACAGATTCCTGTGTGCTTGGCCCATGTTCCTTGCTAGGGATGGTTCATTATCCCAAATGATGCATCCATTGGCACCAGTATAGTTATGTCTGGGAATTAATTGTCTGACTAGGGATTAAAGCAGTGTAACTATGATCATCATGTGTGAGATTCGTCTTTCTTATGCTTCAGGATGGTGAGTTTTACATTGGAGTTGCACCACAGAAGTGTCATGCAATTAGTTTGATTTCCATCCCCTATACTTTATCTGATCACAATGTGTGACTCCTGGATTGAAACACTATTGGAAATAGTTAAGAAATTTAAGAGTGATAATATATTAATAAATCTTTTAAATCTAGTCTCAGGTATGCACACATACACTTATTGCTAAAAAATCCCCCAGGCTAATTTATTTGAAATGCTAAGGTTTTGTGGGATTCCTGGAGGGTGTTCCAGTGGATGTTTGGACCTTGTCAAAAGCATCCTGTTACCAACCACCCCCTACCAACAGGTAATGCATGTTCAGAATAAAAGCTTGGGTTCCACTTTGTCCCTCACTTCTCCTCCAACATTAGCATGCCCTTTTGTTTGCAGATTGGTGCTTTAGAAAGCTCTCCATGATCTTACCAGTCGCACTCCCTTGTGTACTGCAATTTAGTGTCAGTAGTCAAGGTGGACAGATAATGTAGTGAGCCTCTTCATCATGGGATCTTTTAGGCCTCAGGCAGCTGAGACCCAGCCAGCAGTGGTTAGACCTGCTTTAAACAAGACAGTTGCTGTAACAAGCATCAGTTCATCAGAATATGTGGGAAATCTGCCTCCTAACTTGGATCTTTGGTTTTGTTTCTTCTAGGAGTGAACTTGTTAGTGGGCACTGAAAGTGGTCTGATGCTGCTAGACAGAAGTGGTCAGGGGAAGGTTTATCCACTCATCAATCGAAGACGATTCCAGCAAATGGATGTACTTGAAGGGCTGAATGTCTTGGTGACAATTTCTGGTAAAGTTAACTGTTCAACATGATTTTTCCCCACATTTGGCATGTCATGGCAGAGAACTTTTCTTGGCAGCCTGTGTGTTGAGGGGGAAGTCCTGACTTGACTGAAGTCATTGGATTTTCCATCTTTTCACCTCTCTGAGTCTGCACTTTGTTTCTGCAAGTGAATCATTTTCCACACAATACTCTGTGCCTGCCTGTACCCTGTCCTTCCTCCTATGGGGTGGCCTTTAAAAATGCTGCTCAGACTTTGGGGAAATGTCTGGCTTTGTTTGTTCAATGTTTGGGAGCTGTAAGTTAAAGTGCTTTGTGGAGTTTGTAAAAATGGCATTCTTTCTCTCTGCCATGATTACTATGAACCTGGCCTCTTTCTTACTAAAACATGATTTGCTGCTTGGGTTTAAAGAGCTCTTGTATGTATTAAAATCTATAGAATGGGGAATGCTCATGCAAAATAGGGAAATAAGTGTGGTGTGCAGTGAGCATGCATGTGTTTGGGAGAGGGGAGGACAATGCACTGAGAATGAGAAGGCATGGTCAGTGCAGCTTTTGGCCTTGTCTCTCACTGGGTGCCAATGCAGATGGCAAAACAACAGGAGGTGAAGTTACAGTAGTGATTGTTGTGTTTGTTGTGTGGGTGCTGATGAAAACCATGTTTTATAAAGCTTGAGGTTCCAGACTCTTCGGCTCCAGAGAGCTATTGTGTAAGGTTACCCTGCTTTTAAGCAACATGAGGTGGTGCACTGTTAATCTTTCTTCACAGGTGTCATTTCAACCATTTACCTTCCTTTCCTTTCAGCTTGTTTGTGAAATCAGCCTTTGCTATGCTGTACATGCGTGTCAGGGAGAGGACGTTAGATGAGGTTCCTCACAGTAGCCCTTCTGTTATTGTTCAGAGCAACTCAGAATTTTGTTGAGACTCCAGAACCCCTCTGACTCTACTGGGGGAGCTCTCTGGTTCTCCTAACACTTGTGCAACAGGAGACACACCTACTCAATTTAATGGAATTTAATGCATTAGCAGTGTTATGCAGCTACAGGTCCAAAGAGCTGCAGCGGTGTTGTCAACACAAGACTTTGTCTCTGTTTAGAGGAACCATATTTTGTTAGCTTGTTACCTGCTGTGTTCTCAGCTACAGCTGTGCTGTGAAATCCTTGAAAAGAAAAGATTAATCAAGGAGGGCTTAAAAAACCCAGAACCTCCTGTGTGTTCTTTTGCTGTCTAATGCTGTACATTAAAATGCAAGCTGTTTGAAAAACACCATTTGATAGAAGAGGTTTTTATAGCAGAGTTTGCAAGCAAAAATATGATATAATCCAGCTTGTTTAAAGTCTGTTGGTTTGAAACATTCACAACAAGTGTCTGTGATTCAGTCTTGTGTGTAATTATTTGAGGTTCATTTACGTTTGCATCAGTCATGATCCGAGTACCCTGACACGTCCGTTTTCTTTGTTTCCTTCAAAACTATTACTTCCTCTGTGGGGACACGCTACATTAACCCTTAAGGAAACCAGCTGATCTTTGGCTGGTTTGTGCCTTCATCTCTGCCCCATCTCCTGCATTTTATGCCATGTTTCTGCAAACGGTGGGTTTTGGTTGATTATGGAGTTGCTTTGTCCCAGTACTGATACTGCTTTGCTGGGAGCATTGTTCAGATCCCTGTGGTGCACTCAGCCATATGTTCCCTTGAATTTTTTGGGAAGTGAAGTGCTGACAGTGGTAGAAAAGTATCACCACATTGTGTGAAAAAGTTGCAGTGCATTACGATTTGCAGGGGATTATGACCTAAAATTGCTTTTAATATATATTGTTGAGTCTGAAAAAGTTTAAATCAGTTCTTCCCCTAATGTAGATCTGAAATAAAAAAAAGTAATATTACAGAAAAGCTTCTGATACTGATACACTGAGCTGCTAGAGCTGGTACAAGAACATTTTGTAGGTCAAAACAGGTAATTGGTTCTTCAGCTCATACTGCTGAGAGGCAAAACCAGCGTCGACTGCTCAGGTCATGCTGAGAGTCAAAAAAACCCTGGAGGGGAGAGCAGCGACGTGCACACAGAACACACTCCACTTGTGGCTCCCTGAGGGTTTTACCAGTCCAACTGGCTGATGGTGGCACTCAGGAAGGTAGGAAGGGATGACAGAGTAGAAGAACTGGTTGGAGTCTGCCAGCTTAATAATTAAAAGCCACAGTGACAATAAAAACAAAAACTCAATACAGGAAAAGGGACTTGCATTCAAAACAAGGTCCGTGAGAGAAACAGAGCCAGGAGTTCTCAGAGAAGCCACTGACTGATCAATTAATTTTACGTCTAGAGTAGAGTTTTCTTTCTTATTTCATGACCATAACAATTAGACAAAAAAAAACCAAACCTAAACAAACAAACCAAAAAAACTAAAACCTGACAACAGGCTGGAGTTTTGAGAGCTGTTTAAACTGACCTTTACAGGCAGAAGGATCTAATACCCCCACTCCCAATACAAACATTAAGAGCAGCATAACTTGTTGAAGTACAGGTATAGCCTTGTTTATGTCATGAACGGATTCTGCTCTTTTCACATCTGGCTGCTGAAAGGCAGAGGAATTTCCTGTCTTGTGACTTTCCTTGTGGTCTAGACACTCAAACACAATGGGAGCACACGAGAGATTTCTCTGTTGTTTTGAAAAATGTTTCTGATTGGAGAGGAATACCCTGGTGCACATCATGTGAACCAAAAAAACAAAAAAAAACCAACTTATGCACGTGCTGGGAAATTCCCCTGTGTACTTTTTGTTCTGAATCTTCAAGTTCGACTAAGCTACTGGGGAAGCTAAAGCCATGGAAATATCTGAGAAATAATTTGTCTCCCAATGGACAGGGACTTGTGATTGTTTTAAAAACATTCCGTTCATTGTCCTGCCTGTGAGTGTTCTGAACTCTTCCTTGCCCAGAACTGCAGGGCCTTCTGGTGTGGACTGTGTTCCCTACTTTTCAATGTTTTTAAAAGAGCCCTTATGGCTGTGGTTTGCAGTATTTTCATGGGAGGATCTTTACTTGGTCAGACGTGAGACTTACGGGAATATTGCTTCCTGCTCTAGTCCCTTTTCCAAATCTTTAGAAAGCTATGGAAGTGGTGGAGCTTTATCCCTTTATGAAACATGGCTTAATAAATACAAAGTCAAGCATTAAATCAGGGTGCTCCTTTACAGCCAAATCTGCTGTCACATTTGTAGTGGGGATAAAAAAAGGACAGTGCAGTGTTACTTCACATTTCATTTGGTGCCACCACATCAGAGGAGCTTTTAAAGTTAAATAGTAGGTCCGGTATTTGAAAACAGCTTTAAATTTAAGCTCAATGGACAGGCTTTTTACTTCTAAGCTTCCTCCTCTTCTGCCCTCCTCCATCCAAGTAATCATAAAGAAAGTCTTCTAGACTGTCTGTGTTTGTAACAGAATGGCTTGTGGTGCTGGAGTCCATGGAGCAGCCTGTTTGCAATCTGTGCTTCCCCATGTGCTGCCCCAGCCTCTGCAGCTGCTTTTTCTGAGGAGACAGGCCCTGCCATCGGGGTAGGGGTTCTGTGACAGTTCCAGGACACCAGTGTGCAGCTGGTTGAGCACAGCAGGCTCAGGCTTCACGTCTTGCTGCAATCAGTATCTCCCAATGCTGTACACCCATCCCTGTCTCTGAAATGAGCAGCTGGCTGTGAACTGATCCATCAGTAGACATCATGTGAAAACTTGAAAAGACAAATTAAAGGCATTAACTAAACTGTATAGCTGGACCTGGCTGGCAGGCTGCCAAGTGGACTCTCCTGACATGTCATGGCTTTCTGCAGTGTAGACCAGTACTGTGTCACTTGGCCAACCCAGCACTGACTGCAGCAGAGGTCAGCTGTCTTCCTGTGAGTTCCAAATACCATGGAACACTGTCCACAGTTTCTGTTGGAAAAGACCTCTAAGAAGGTTGAGTTCAACCATCAACCTAAGACCACCATGGCTGTTGAACCATGTCCTGAAGTGCCATGTCTACACATTTTTTGAACACCTTCAGGGACGGTATCTCCACCGTCTCCCTGGGCAACCTATTCCAATGCCTGACCACTCTTTCAGTAAAGAATTTTCTCCTAAAATCCAATCTAAATCTCCCCTCGTGCAATTGAAGACCATTTTCTCTCATTCTATCACTTGATACTAGGGAGAAGAGACTGACCCCCACCTCACTACAATTTTCTTTCACATAGTTGGAGAGAGCAATAAGGTCTCCCCTCAGCCTCCTCCCAGTTCCTTCAGCTGCTCCTCACAAGACTTGTTCTCCAGACCCATTACCAGCTTTGTTGCCCTTCTCTGCACACACTCCAGCAACTCAATGTCCTTCTTATAGTCAGAGGCCCAAAACGGAACACAGTAAACAAGGTGGGGCCTCACCAGTGCCAAGTACAGGGACATGGTCTCTTCCCCTCTCCTGCTCGCCGCACTGTTTCTGATACAGGCCAGGATGTTGTTTGGCTTCTTGGCCACACTGATGGCTCATGTTCAGCCAGCTGTCAACTGGCACCCCCAGTTCCTTTTCTGCCAGGCAGCTTTGCAGCCTCTCTGCCCCAAGCCTGTAGCATTGCGTGGGGTTGGCGTGACCCATGTGCATGACCCAACATTTGGCTTTGCTAAACCTCATACAATTGACTTTGGCCCATTAATTCATCCTATACAGATCTCTCTGTGGAGCCTTTCTCAAACTGATCAGCACTCCCACCCAATTTGGTGTCATCTGCAAACTTACTGAGGGTGCACTCAATCCCCTCATCCAGATCACTGATAAAGATGCTAAACAAGTATCTACCAAGACTGGCCTCAAAACTGAGCTCTGGGAACACCGCTTGTGTCGGCCACCAACTGGATTTAACTCCATTCATCACCACTCTTTGGGGCCCATGAGCCAGCCAGTTTTTTACCCAGTGAAGCCACCACCCACCATCCAAGCCAGTCATCAGCTTTCAGCAAGCAGATGAAGTTTTCATGGGTCATGTGAAATTCTCTCACTGCAGTTTCAGATACGATGCATTTTTCCTTCAAACAGAACTGGTGTAGTTCAGCAATGAAATTGTTCAGTGCTGTTGCTTGGTGTGCTTTTCCACTAGGGAAATAATGAACAATCTTAATAAAACCTCTGTCTCTGATGATGATAACAAGGGATGGAAATGTCCTAGTCACTGACTGGGAAGAATTTGTATAATGCATTTAATCAGCATATTCTTCTTCATTTTCACTTTTGCCTTTCAAAACCCAGTCCTGTTATCTTCTGATAACTGTATAGATAATTTTGGGCCTCAAATTCCATCCTGCTGCACCCCTACAGGTGTTTGCGAAAAAGAGCTGTTCTGACTCAGCTGTATGTATTGCTTTTATCTTGGTGCATGACTCTCTGGTGCTTTTGTTGTGGGAGTATAACCCTTTTCTAATGGAAGTTGTTCACATCCTAAGAACCAGACAACCGAAGAGTTTGTCATTTTGTGTTCATGTGGTTTTACCATGTGCCACTATCATTAAGTATCAGAAAAGCATGTATTTGGGTGGAGTCTGGAGTAAAGCTGTTATGAATATAAAAACTGAGGGAGATCTCTGTGGTTGCAGCAGTTTCTCATTCATTATTACTTTGGTTTGCCCTGCAGGGCTTGCTGTTTGCTTGGGCAGGGTTTTTTGCACTTACCTTCCTATGGAGATAAACCAGTCTTTCTCACTTTGTGGCCAGGTAAGAAGAACAAGTTGCGAGTTTACTATTTGTCCTGGTTAAGAAATAAAATCCTTCACAACGACCCTGAGGTTGAAAAGAAACAGGGCTGGACAACGGTGGGCGACTTGGAAGGCTGTGTGCACTATAAAGTTGGTGAGTAGCAAACGCAGCAATCAAATCATTCAGATACAGGTTGGCTGAGAAAGGAATGTACAGTGTGTGTAGCCCCTAGGTTTGAGGTTTGGGTTTATTTCTAGCTGTCTTCCCTCTCTTGAGGTAAGCTTTTCTGGAAAAGCACCAGAATGGATGGCAAGTTACTGGGTTCAACTGAATATGGGAAAGGTTTTGAGGTGAAATGCTGGGCTGTGAACTGGAGCAGGCGCAAATTCCCATCTGTCTCCTTCCCTTACTGGATGCAACTTCCAGGGGAGTGCTAATATGGACAGTGAAGGCTGGTAATGTGTCACCACCTCCTTTATGCACTTAGGTAATGAAAGGACTCTGTTCAACCAGCAGGTTTCCCTCATCTTTTACCATAATGAAATCACACGCTCGGGTGGAGTGAAAAAAGTTTCTCTCTTTAATGTAGATTTTAAAGATGGGGTAAAAAAAGAAAGAGTGGGAAGAGAAAGCAAGCCCAGCTAGTACGTGAGCTTTGGGGAGGCATCTGGGAACAGAAGCATATGGTTAACTTCAAGATGATTCATTGATTCCTCTTAGCTCACAACATTTTCTAATGCTGACCACCACAGTTACAGTTATGGGATGAAGTGTGGTTTCACTAGGCTGGTGCCTGTTGAGAGATTTTAAGTAAATTAAATGTATTTGGCTGTAGAAACTTTCACCAATACTAGTGAATGGCACCTAGCATTCAGTCAGTAGAGTATGCAGTGAGCCTGCTGCCCTGCAGGTGGGGATATGAACCAAGAGCTCTCCTGCTTCAGCTTCATGAAGCATATTAATGAGCACTGGATGTTGCCGTTGATTTGGTTTTCTCCCAAGAGCCGTCTCAGTTGCTTTCCAGCTGTGTCAGTCAGTGTGGAGCAGCAGCAGAAGGTCTGAGCTCAGTCTCCTCCTGTCGTGCGTATGCTCTTGGAAAAATCTTCTAGTGGGGCATAATCAATAACAATGGCAGTAAGTGACTGATGAAGCAGGAGCCTGACCCCAAAAACAATTAATAGTGTACTTCCTGGTATCATACCCCAGGGTGTCAGCAGCATAATGAAGTGGCCTGTTTACAGTACAGTGACAGCTATTGAAAGGGAAGCTAAAACAAAGAGCGTTCTCTTCCTTGTGAAGAGGGGTTTGTTATCCTAGGCTGCAGCCTGGCACTGAACTTCCATCTGAGCCATAGATGTACAGTAGACTCCTTCAGGTAGTGAGAGGCCTCTTTGATGGCTGTGCTTCAGTTCCCAAGAAGGATGAGCTCTGCAAACGTTGGACTCGCAGTCTGAAGAATGCCACCATGGCAGCTGGCACAGATCATTTCCTTGTCTTTTTGATGCAACAGGGGTCTTGGATGTCAGGGTGAAGTGGTATTTATGGATCTCACTTGCTTCAGGCAACTTTTGGCTCCTTTAACTGATAAATTGGTCTTTTGAAACTTAAGATTTGGGTGAATTCCCAGATAGTACCCAGAGCAAGGAATGAGGATTATCAAAGGTCCCCTTTCACAAATAATATGGTTCTTTTTTCAACGTACCCCTTTTCTCCTATAATAAATTCCAAGAAGTCTTGTAAGCTAGACAAGACTGAACAAAAGCTCTGTTTTTTAGTTGCTACAGCTGTGGAGGCTGAGACACTTTTTTTGTGTGTTGAAAAATGTTTCAATCCTTTAACTGAAATTACAGTTCAGTACTCTCTGCTTTTCTGCAAAGCAAAATGAGAGCAAGTAGTAACTGTCTCTTTGTTGACAAACAAGAGACAAAAACTGCTGGTTTGTATGTTAGTAAATTAGCTAAAACACATTAAAATAGTATTTATTAAATAAGTCTAAGATTTTCACTCCTGCCATGTTTAAAAATCAGTTTTGGTAGGGAGATAGGTATGCAGAAGGTGAAGGTACATGGCTTTACTCTTTGTTTTGGAAAAGTGTCATATTCCCCTAAAAATTGGGGCAGAGAGGTTGCAGAAACTTCTAGAGGTTTCTCAGCACCAGCCAAATAATGTTTTTTTTTTTTCACCTTGCCCTAAAAAGAGTGCTGGAACCAGGTTACAGGTTAATGAACCTCAAGATTTGGAACTCCTGTGATCTGTTCCCTTCCAAATCCAAATGACAGCTGGAAATGAGAATCCAGCAACATTTCTGGAGTTGCTGTTTCCAGACTTTATGAGACCTTATCTGAGAACAGTAGTAACAAACAGAATTTTTTTCTGATCGTTAATTTAGCGTGCTGTTTGATGCAGCAATAGAGCATTTGTGGATCAGCTACGTATAATCAACAGAATTTCTCAGAAATAAAATGTCTTTCCATTTTTTTTCTTTTTTTTTTTTTTCCACCTGAGTTATCTCAGGCTTTAGGGACAAAGGACAGTGCTCTGCTTTCCAGTTCGCCTTTTGCTTTTGAAACGGCCTTGTTTCTTATCTTTTTATTTCAGTTCCCTTTTTTCCCCTTTCCTCTGGGAAGTTCTACTGTCAGTTCAAAACACTACTGCCAGTGCTGTGACTGGAACTGCCCATACACTCTGTCACAGTCATAGCCTTCTCTTATTGGAAGTGTTCCTATCTGAAAACTCATATTTTTGTCTTGATAAGTAAGCAGCATCTAAAGGGGGGAAAAAAGTGTATACAATGTGTACCAACTAGGTAGTTTGCAACATGGTGACAGGTTCAGTTACTCATAAGAGTAATAGCTTTTGTGCCATAAATGTCTCAAAATACTTGATTACAAAGAATTAGTCTTAAAATGCAGAGTTGCTAAAAAAAACCTCCAAATGCATGTAAGGATGGAGAAACACTGTAATTTGCTGCTTCTCTGAAGTAACTGGAATGACTTTGTAATTACTGCTGAATTCTTTGTTGTTTTGTTTCATTTCAGTAAAATATGAAAGAATCAAGTTCTTGGTAATTGCATTGAAGAGTTCTGTGGAAGTCTATGCATGGGCACCAAAGCCATACCATAAATTTATGGCGTTTAAGGTAAGAGTATATTTCAACCATGTTTAAGATTTTCTCATACCCACTTGCAGTTTATCCCTTCTACAAAAACATTCTGATATTTTATTGTGGCTGTATTACAGGTTCTTTGGTAAATCTGCCACAAACTTCATGTTACATTTTAATTTAGGAATTTTTTTTTTAGCTCTAAGAGACAGTACACTTAAAGTGTACTGAGCACAAACTAAAGTGACACTGTCTCAACTGTTTCATTCTCTATAAATAAAACATGAAGCAGAGGGAAGTGAACTGAGTCTAAACATCTTCGTCTGAGCAGAACAAGTCATTAAGTGTTACTCAGCATTGTTGTTCTGTGTTTTTTTCTTTTTAACACACAAGAAAAGTTAGCTGGCTTGGTATAATGAGCAGATTGATTAACAGACAGAGATGCGATGTGGGATTAAAGTAAACACTATGGGAGTCTCAGATTGCCCTGAACTTTGGGGAAAACAATTCTTAATAAAAAACAAACACACCAACCACAGTAAACCCCACACAAAAGAGCTTACATCATCATGTGATTGAAAAATGCAACAGGTTGCAGAGTAATCTGTCGTTGTCCATGAGGGATGTGTAAGCCTAACTGGTCTGATGGATGGTGGCCAGGAGCACATGGGAGGAATAAACCCATAATATCTGCATTAGAACATGTGTTTGTAAAACCTGTTGTGGTCCTGAGCATTAAAGTGAATCTCACTGATGGTTGTCTTGCAGTCATTTGGAGAATTGGTACATAAGCCATTGCTGGTGGATCTGACTGTAGAAGAGGGTCAGAGACTAAAAGTGATCTATGGCTCCTGTGCTGGCTTCCATGCTGTTGATGTGGATTCAGGATCGGTCTATGACATTTATCTACCAACACATGTAAGAGCTGCCGCTGGGGTTGGGGTTTTTTCCTTTCTTTCTGGTTTGCACCCCTTGCTTTTTTCAGGTGACCAACATGTCAGGCTGTCCCTGTGGATCACTGCCAGATGCTGGCAGCAGTAAATTGGGTGAAGGAGTCCAAGAAGATCCAGCTACTTGTGCTTAGGGGCTTGTGCTTCAGTCTCTGTCCTCTCCTCATGGTCTTCATGACTGGGAGATGTTTACTCATCTGATGTGGGCTACTGTGACTGCTTCTGGGGTAGCAGCTAAATGGCTGAATGGATAGCAAATGCTTGGCAGAGGCTGCAGGGAAGGTGGCAGTAGAAATAATATAGCAGCCCACTGATGAGGTTCAAAGCCTTAGCAAAGGCCAGATGGCCTTAGCTACCAAGGTTCCTGTTGTTCATTGTACACGAAGGCATCAAACGGGCCTGCAGTGTGTGATGCACCTCCCGAGCACAATTCACTACAGTGGGGAGGTCTGAAGTCTGCCCCTGGGCTGCTTGCCCTAGGCTGCATTTCATGAAGAGAAATGGAGACTCTGACAGAGAAGTTATCTGTTCCTATTTTCAGATGTCTGCCTTAAGATGAGAAGATTAGGTGCCCCAAAGGTTTATGGGTCCATTTTGTCACTTTGTAGGGTGTCTTGCTCAGTGGGAGCAGAGCTAGCACTTCCAAAATGAGTGGATCAGTGATCTACCATCAGCCAAAAGCAAAAAATCACCCAGCCCTTTCTCCCAGCACAGGCTCTGCAGTATTAAAACAAAAGACTTCCTCTTCTCTTCCGTCTCTCTAGATCCAGAGTAGTATCCAGCCTCACGCAATCATCATTCTCCCAAACACGGATGGGATGGAGCTGCTGGTCTGCTATGAGGATGAAGGAGTTTATGTCAACACATATGGAAGGATAACCAAGGATGTGGTTCTGCAGTGGGGAGAAATGCCAACTTCAGTTGGTAAGTGCCTCTGACATGATTTAGTGTTGACCCTTCAGTGCTGAGTCAAGGGTTAGACTGGATGATCTTTGAGGTCTTTTCCAACCAGATATACTCTGTGATGCTGTGACAAATCATGCTGTTAAGGGAGCGTGAGTGTATGCAGAAGGAAGGTATATTGGGTTTGACTTCAGATTCAGAAGCAGTGGTGCTGTAGTGTTCAGGAAAACAGATGCACAAAGTGGAGAGTAATCATACAGATCTGTTTTGTGCTGAGTTTTTAAAGAAAAAAATCCCAAACAAGCAAGCCATGGAGTTCAGGCTTGAAAAATTCTCCAGGACTGCTGCAGAAGTTTTGCTAGACAGTCACAAAGTTAGGGAAACATTTCAGTACAAAGATGCATGAGTAGCAGGTGTATAAGGTATTATTATGGGTAATGGTTCATAAATAAGAGTCTGTCTATCTGATTTGGTGTGTTTATTTTAATTCACCTGCAGATTGCTCGTTTAATGTGCTCAAATAATTCTCCCACATCTCTCCAGTTGAAAATAAGGTATTTTTGAGAGTGGGAGCAATGAGCATAGTAAAACAGGTACAGATTTTTATGGACACTAGTACGTTTGTTATATCACCAGTACACACTGTGATCCTTCTGACTGCCTGTGCCACTGCATTTGAGTGCTGAGCACAGCATGGGCTGTGGTCACACACCTTCCTTTTGTTAGGCAAGCACATCGTCTGTTACTTGCTTTGGAATGGATTCATGTATTAGGAGATGACTGCTGATAGCTGTCCAAACTAAACAATAATGGTAGGAAGAAATGTAAAGAAGTTTCATGCTCAGCATGTTTACTCCTGTGGCTTAATTCATGGCTACATCTAAAAACCAAGCAGAATTATCAGTTGGCAAATTGCAGAGCCTTTGATTCTGGAGTGCCTGTGAAAGAAGTGGCACTGAGGCAGCTGACACCATCTAAACATCTCATCTGACAATTTTTAGAAGCTTTTTGGCCCAGTTACCACTAATGACATATTTAAAAATAAAAACATTTCCAATATGGCAGTATATCCAATGTTATAGGTGTACATTATACTGTAGTAGATAAATTGCTTTATTTTCACTGAAAATGATTGTGAAAAGTGTATGAAAGGAAAGCGCTGCAAAAGGGAATACTTTTTAACTGTTGTTCTTTTTATTCTTCTGTTCAGTATGCATGCAAATAGAGGAAACAGCTTATTCTTCATTAAGTTCCCATATGTTATCTTTGGCAGTATTCCCAAGACTATCCATAAAACTGCTTTTTGAATATACCTTTTGATAATGGTGGTGATTTTCTGCTGTATTTGATTAATTCACTACTATCAAGAACATTTTTTTTTCTTCAAGCTACTGCTAATCTGTTTTCCCCCAGTCACATTCTGAGGAAGAATGCTTGGGTTGTTTAGCTGTGTTTGTCCACAAAGGAAAGCAATATGACAAAAAATAGTATTTTCACTTGGAAAGCTTAATGTGAACCTCTTTTGAGATATTCAGGATGCTTTCCAGAGCGTTTGGCTTTCTCAAGGAGATCAGGTCTTTGAAGTATTGCACCTATTACAGGAGGCTAGCTCATGTTTTCTTCTAGTTTTCCTTTCTCCTCTTCCTCTGTTTTTGCTGACAGACTGCTTCAAGCTGGGGGAATAATATCATCAGACTAGCTGGTGCTAGGGACACACTGGAGTAGCTGAGTTTAGTCTATTTAAACCTCAGGTTATACTTTCTCCTTTGTCAACACCTAATTAGCCTGTCCATTTGCCAAACTTGGAATAAAAATCCTGTGTGAAATTCAATGTTCCATTTAATCGGAGGTTCTACAGTTCTCTTTGTGTCATGAATGCTCAGGAAAGAAATGTGTAACTATGGTGGTTTGAAACTGTCTTTTTAATTTTTTCTTCTCAAAGTTCAAGCAGAGAAAGCTAAAGAATGTAAATAAGTCACTATTGGGTGTAAGAAAGCAAAATAATGATTGTTCTAAACACTTCCATTGGATAGATAGAAATGTTTAAGAACCACTACTCAAAACAAAGTAGGGACAGTCGGAGTCTGAGCTCTCGGCTTCCTTGCTGGGCTGTCTGGCTGCTGCTTCTTCTTCCCTTTGGCTGAAGATAACACACTAACCTTGGCGAGCTAAGTTAACAGCCTCTCTGCTTCTTAACTTCTCTGCTTTCTGCTAGGGAGGTCTGGGGGGAGGAGGCCCCTGGGAGAGAGGCCCCTTGGGAAAGTCCCCTTTTGGGGGAAGCAAAGGGAGCTTGGTTGTGCTTTTCTGTTGATTGTATATATTTGTAAATGTTGTGAATTGTGTATATTTGTACATATTCATTACATTTCATCATAGATTGTAGATTTGTTTGTAAATACAGCTCTCACTTGCTTTCCAGACTGAGCTAGCCTGGTTAGTGTCGGTGGGGGGGATTTCAGCTCTCACACTGCTACAATAACTAACGGGGAAAAAACACCGGGAAATTAAAAAAAATATTAGGAAAACAAAAAAGGTATTCTTAGGCATGAAGCTCCTGAGAATGGAAATAGCATTCTGAATATTTGTGTAGTTACCACAAGCACATGCAGGTGATTTTGAACTAGACTGTGCATTCATGTGCTTCTTTTGGTTCCTCTGTGTTTGTTGCTCTCTGGTTGTCCTAATGGGCTGTGTGCTGTATTTTCTCTCCAAAGCGTACATCCGATCCAACCAGATCATGGGCTGGGGAGAAAAAGCTATTGAAATACGGTCGGTGGAGACTGGACACTTGGATGGTGTGTTCATGCACAAAAGGGCACAGAGACTCAAGTTCCTATGTGAACGCAATGACAAGGTATAATGCTCCCTCACCTCGCTTTGTTACCAAGATGATAGATGTGTACTTTAACTGGGTATTTGGGTTGGGTTGACCCAGACCAAGCTAAACACTCACCCAGCCTCTCACCTCGCTTCCGTCTGCTATGGGATGGGGAGAAAATGAAATGAAGGTAGAAAGACTCAATGGGTCAAGATAAATAAGAACAGCAAAAGCTGTGAATGCAAGCCAGGCAAAATAAGGAATTAATTCACAACCTTTTGTTAGCAGGTGGATGTCCAGACGCTTCCGACACGCACAATACATGCCTGGGAAGACAAATGTCATCCCCACAATGTTTCCCCTATGCTCTCCCTTTCTCTGTTCATTTATTGTTGAGCATGATGTTAATATGTTCTGGGACATCATTTTGTTTAGTTTGGGTTGGCTGTCCTAGGGTTGTCCCGAGAGAAGACCCCATTGCTGTTTACGAATGTCTGAAGGGAGGTTGTAGTGAGGTGAGGGTTGGTCTCTTCTCCCTAATATCACGTGATAAAACAAGAGAAAATGTCCTCAAATTGAACCAGGGCACATTTAGATTAAATATTAGGAAAAAAAGTCTTTACTGAAAGAGTGGTCAGGCAGTGGAATGGGTTTACCCAAGTCAGTGGTGGAGTCACCATCCCTGGAGGTGTTAAAAAAAGAGTAGATACGGCACTTGGTTTAATGTAGATATGGCACATGGTTTAATGGCCATGGTGGTGTTAGGTCAAGGTTGGACTTGATGATCTTAGAGGTCTTTTCCAACCAAAACAAATCTATGATTCTGTAAGAGAAAGCCTTGATGCTCTTCAAGGGTTATTCAGCGTTAGCCGAAACATTGGTGCATTAACAACACTGTTTAGTCACAAATACAAAGCCCAGCACCTTACAGGCTGCTATGAAGAATGTCAACTCCATTGACACCAGACCCAGCACAACACTGCAATTGCACTGTAAAGATCAGGGATGGTGAAGGCAAATAGAGCCACTGCTGTCCTACTTGCTAGGTTTACCAATCTCTTTTCTTCACAGGTTTTCTTTGCCTCCGTACGGTCAGGTGGAAGCAGTCAAGTCTATTTCATGACCCTTGGCAGGACTTCTCTTCTGAGCTGGTAGAAGCAGTGGGATTTGGCGAGGAATTGCTGACATCCAGAGCCTGAGATCTTCGTAACATGGAATTATTTTCAACTGGAGTACAGACCTGCACTAATGCAGCACTCTGTGTAAATGTGTGTGCAGGAATCACTGGTGTTAGGTTTCTTTTAGTTTTTCAACTGAGGCTGCGATGCAGCTGGTGCTGTAAAGATACTGCCATCAGGTGCTACAATGTCTTTGAGGTTTGGGATCATGCTAGAAAGCTACAGGTCGTCTTTTCCCTTCAGCTCCAGGATTCCTAGGCTTTGAAGGACTCTGTTGTTAGTGTTAAAACAGAGAGGGGGGAAAAAGGAAAAAAAAAAACCCAAAACCATACTTACCGTGAACGTGCTGTTGAGTGGACAAGGAGGTAGGCAAGAGAAGGTGAGAAGTGGTGTAGAGAGTCAGACCGGCTGAAACAGAGGGCAGATCTAGTCTAGTAATGTTAACAATGTATTTAATTGACATTTCTTTTTTGTAATGTGACAATATGTGGACAAAGAGGAAGGTGCAGGTTTTAAGAAGTTAATATTTATAAAATGTGAAAGACACAGTGACCAGGATAACTTCTTGGGGACAGGGAGGGTGGGAAGGGGCTTGGGGTGGAATTCTTGGGTGTTTTTTTGTTTTGTTTGTTTCTGCAGTTTTATTTTGGCCTGGCCAATAACTTTAGTCATTTTCTGTGTACCAGGTATTGCCTGAAAACGTGCAGATGATTAAAAAAAAAGAAAAAAGAAAAAAAAAAAGAAAAAAGAAAAAAAGAAAAAAAATTCATTTTCTATAATGATTCTGTGTTAGGCCAGAACTTGGTTATGTCACAGTATTAGCACTGCCTCAGTTAAAGGTTTAATTTTTGTTTAAACCTAGAAGTGCAACAACAGTTTTACCACAGTCTGCACTTGCAGAACTAGGAAAAAAAAAAGAAAAATGAAAAAAAAAAAAAGAAAATCCAAACTACATATGTTTATTTTTTGTGCCTACCTCATTGTTTTTAATGCATAAAATAAAAGAGGTGGTTTAGTTTATACGTTTTTAGATGAAAACCATTAATGTCTAATTTAATCTTAATACCAAAACTACCAGATTGAGAGGTTTCTGACTGTTATTGCATAGCAAGTTTCAGCAGGAGGAGAGAGTGGTCCTTTGGGGCAATAGTAGTAGCGGTATGGCAGTGAGACACTGATTAATGTAATTTGCTTAAAAAATTTGGTGAAGCAAGCATTTTTAAAACCAGTTTCATCCTTAATAGAAGTCTGAATTTAGCCTAAAACCAGGGGTTTCCCTCTTCTAACATGTGGGCTTAGTAACAGGCAGGTAAAAATAACTAGGCTAGTTCTTCTATAAACTGTTAAATGTTGTAGGAAACATTTTGGGGCGGTGATGTTTTTTCTTTTTTAAGAATGCAATGCACTAAAACTCTTTTAAGAATGTAGTTAATACTGCTTATTCATTAAAAACAGCGTATACCTGTGTTTAGATTTAAGATCCCAGCTCTGGCTTTTTTTTTCTTTTCTTTTTTTTTTTTTAAAGTCAGTTTTATTTTATGAATTAAGTTCTGACATTTGTAATAAATGTCTTGAGAGTAATAATTTGTTTAATGGCTACATGTTCATTACTTGAGAAACCTTGAGTGTATAATAATCTGTTGGTGTTATGTAATAATGCACAGTGTCACGATTCAGCCATATTCCTTTTAAGTTTTCACTTTTTTGTTGTTTTTTAAATTCCTTTGGTGGGGTACTTTGTTGACAGCTGCCTTAAGCTGTTCATTCAGTGAACAGGCTCTCAGTGTTTCATGGGCTTTGTCTTCTGCTGCGGTTAACTTTCCTTCATGGCATGACAGGTAGGGCTTTTTAAACATGTATTCTTCAGTTCAGTCAAGCCGATGGCTCGAGCAGCTGGTCACACAATCAATTAAGAGCCAAGAGCACCGAGCATGAAAAGCTCAGACTCGACAGACCCTTCTTTTGGTGTCAGATCTGACTGCTGTAAATCCTTCAACCCCAGTCAGCGTTGCTGCTGAAGACTCTGCTTCGAACATCGTAGACAGTTGAAAAGTGAGCAGTAAACACATACCACCAGCACACACCTGTGCACACATTTCCCACTCCCCCACCACCCCACCCCACCATCAAAACTCAAGAAAGCCTTACATTTGCTGGCAGAGGAATACCTAGAACTATTTTTTTTTAATTGTTTGACTTTTGGATAGTGTTGAAGGTGAAGGATATGTTCTCTTCAGGCCGAGTGTGGTCAGCCAGAAGAATGATCAACCTTTTGTACTATAATGAACTAAAGGGGACTTGGAAACACAACGTGGTGGTAGACATGGGTGTAATCACACAGCTGCCCTGTAGTGTAGTTTACCGAAGCTGATTCGATCGAATGTCAGTCTGCGTGATTTAAATCTTCCAGCGCTATGCGGTCACAAATTAATCTAGTCCTTGAAATCTGATGCTATTCACCCAGAGGAAGATACTTCAGTACTGTAGGGATGCCCAGGTCACAGATATGTGCTGTTGAAGTTTTGAGGCACCAAGCGGGGCAGGGGGGCTCTCTCCTTCCTTTGCTGAAGCTGCCTGCCTGGCAGCTTCTGCCTCCACAGAAGTGCCAACATGGCGAGGTAAAAACAGTATTACAAAACCACTACATTATACCAACATCGAACTCTTCAAACAGTGCTTTTGTAAGCAAACAAGAAAAGAAAAGCTCCTAGGTTTAGTTTTAAGCTTTAATAAGTAATAATTTTCTGTATCTTTAAGTCAAAGTAACCCTAACTTGTATGACTGCAGTGTTTTTATTTTTTATCTTATGCACATGTTATGTTGGAGAAAATGTTTACAAAAAATGGTTTTGTTACACTAATGTGCATCACATATTTATGGTTTATTTGAAGGTGATTTTTGTGGGTTTTTTAGTTTTTCATAGTAGTAATAGTACACTTTTTGTGATTTATAACCCCAAACTCTGCTGATTATAAAGATGCTAAACAATAATACAAAATGACAAACTGCATTAAAATTACTAATCGTAGAGCTGCAAAGCAGACTGGTGACAAGTAAAACACTCAGCCTTTTTTTTGCAGTGCTATCTAACTTGTCTTCTGTGTATTATGGAAATTACTGTTTTTTCCCCGTTTTTCCTTAAATAAAGTCAAATTGACACCTATTGTATGTGGAAAGTATTTTGAATATCTACTGGCTGCAGAAATCAAACTGCACATTGCCTAATTGGATGCATCATAAGTACAAAAGCCTTATTGTCAAATCTCATCATTTTAGAGACTTTGACAATAAATGTGGGCTTTTGAGGGCTTTTTTGTTTGTTGTTCTGTTTTTTCCTTAAAGCCCTATCTCCTGGTGCAGTTGCTCTTTTGAGGATTACAGTTTTCCTTTTAAAGGAGAAAAAACAAGTGAAAAGCTTAGAAACAGTAGTGAGTGCCTGGTGCTTTGGAAAGAAGAAGTTGCACAGAGGAGAGCCTGGGCGCATTGTGAACGTGCCCTCCTGCCACACTGCTCTCAGGCATGTGGTGTTTGTGAGCTGGCATTACTTGCTGCTGAGGGTGCAAGGAGCAGGAGTCCTGAGCCTCATTCTCCCACAGCTCCAAGGCATAAGCCATGAATATTGAGCAGGTTTGATGCAAAGCTGCCGTTTGCACCTTCTGGAGTTCTTGTTGGCCCTTGCCTGTGGTTTTCCGCCACGGGCTCTGTGTTTTTTCTGAAGTGGAGATAAGCAGTAGACATTTCCTTCCCACTGGGCTGGTCTCTGTGAGAGGAGGAAGAAGTCCCTGTTCCCTGTTCCCCTTGCCTTTTTTTTGCCCTTTCTTCTGCAGAAGGCATGGGATTTGGTGTAAGTTGAAAAACGTTTCAGGATTTCACTTGCTTCCTTTGGACAAAGATATCTGAAATCCTCAAGCCCCACAGCCTTTCTGCTTCTGCAAGTGTGGATACTGACAGAATTCAAAAAAACTGGTTGGACTAGCTATAAGCTGGTCAGGCTTTTCCTGGATTAGTTCTATTTGCTGCCCCAAAGCTGCTGGTTTTCTGCAGTCGTTCTTGACCTGTTGAAGACTTTCCCCAGTTAAACAAAATCAGCATGGTTGAGCACTGTAGCTGGTCCTGAAACAGATAGAAGCTGTTCCTCATTACGGTATGCACTAAATAAGAGAATGCAGCAAGCCCAGGTCTGAGCTTCACAGTGGGCACCAGCAGAGGCAATAGATCATGGTCCTGTGAAGGAAAATACAACTGCAGTAAAAGATGATATTAAAAAAAAGATCAGAGTGCTGGAGCAGATCTCATTCCTGTATGGGACTTGTGTAGACAGCAGTGGTGAGAGGGGCCCAAATTTGTACCATTTGAGAGCAGATGGGCTCTATGCAGGACAGAAGAGGACAAATAGTGCAGCAGAAGAACATAGGCATCTTCAAAATCAACAGCTGCAGTTGTCAAACCAGAGAAAGAAATTATCAGACATCAAAAGGAATGCTTGAAACAGTGTTTTTACGAAGCTTTAAAATACACAAGTTAAACATAGTAATAAAAAATTCAGAACCCTTACCCATGAGACAAAAGTTAAAAGCCTGCAAATCAGAAAAGGTGCAAAAGGCAGCCGATTTCAGAGGCTGCTTTGCTGAAAGGCTCTTGCTAGAACATTAGGGACACTTCTCCTATGAAGAAAGGTTAGGAGAGTTGGGATTGTTCATCTTGGAGAAGAGAAGGCTTTGTGGAGACCTGACTGCAGCCTCTCAGTACTTTAAAGGAGACCTACAGGAAAGATGGGGACAATGTGTTCCAACAGGACACAAGGGGTAATGGTTTTAAACTGAAACTGAGGGTACATTTAGACTAGATAGAAGGAAGACATTTTTCACTGTGAGGGTGGTGTGACACTTGAACAAACAGGTTGCCCAGAGAGGTGTTAGAGGCCCCATCCCTGGAAACATTCAAGGTCAAGTGGGAGAGGGCTCTAAGCAACCTGTTCTAGCTGAAGATGTCCCTGCTCACTTCAGTGTGGTTGGACTAAATGACCCAAAGCTGTTTCTCTCTTCTTCCAACACCACTGGAGAATTACCAGCCATGGTGCTTGTGTAAGTGGTTATCATGGCCAGCCTGGTTTACTCGCTGCTGGCTCACTCTTTGCTTGTAAATCCCAAGCAGTCCAGAAGGGAAGTAATCCTGGGAACTTAACTGTGAGAAGACTTCTTTAGCCATGGGGAATGTGCTTTATGTCCAGGATTTCAGCTGCACACAAGGGGTGTCCCTTGCCTGCTGGGCTATTTTGTTGCATGTAATGGACACAAGTTCAAAGAGCCAGGTATGCCCAGCAGCCGTAAAAATTCTGCCAGCAGCTTTTCTCCAGTATGTTAAAATTCACTGCTGAGCTCCAGCACCCAGCTTTTGGCCTCTTTCTAACCCATTCATGGAAGGAAGACTGGTAACATCTGTCTCCTTTTGACTTAACAACCTTTTTGCAGAGTTTTTGTTTTTTAACATGTTGCAGTGTTGGTGCCTCTCAGGGAGGTGTGGAAACACAGAGTCAGGCACTTCTGTGGAGGTTACTGGGTGGAGGAACATCAGGTAATTGCAGTCACTTAATTTTCATTCTATGATTATGTGGCTCCATGTGGCATATGCTCCAATAGAAGGCAAAAGCTCTACATACACTGACCATCATGGTCCTCTTCAGCTATCTGTTTTCTCCCATTCTTGTTCTAAACAGTAATAAACTAGGGAGAGAAGGAGGGGGAAAGGGTGTTTTGTTGTTAAGAAAATTCCCTGACTCAATAAAAATATGCCCATTCCAGCTGAGGAAATGACAGGGGTTTTTCCTTTGTTAAATTATAACAGGAAATTCACTTCAGTGTTTCATTCTCAGGCTTTTGTGGTTCTCTGTGGTAAGAATGTGGCATGGGAAAGTCAGACGAAGTTGTTCCAACTGCTGTACACAGCTCAAATTTTACTTAGCCTCCATGTGAAATTCTTATTGCACAACTTTGTATTTGTGAGTTGTCCATTAAAAAGCATTGCCATACTTTTATTTCAGTATTTGTATCTCCTAAGCAATTTTGCTCAGGCCATGGAAAAATGCTTTGCTGGCTGTCAAACAACTGTTGGAGTGAAGGGATTGTAAGATACTTTTTGCCTTGACTCTTCATGGGGAGATTACAGACAATATTTTTGGTAGAGTCACATTGATACAGTTAGTAAGACTCTAGTTTTACAAACAGGCAAAGCTGAAAGACGGAAGAGAGTAACTAATGTGTTTGGGAGCTTTTAGTGAGTCAGCGAGAACAAGAAAATAGATTGTTGTTTGAGGTCTTTCACCTCAACCACAAAACCATCCTTGTCCCTTTGGCTACCGCTGTCTCCCGTGTTGTATGATGGAGCCAATGGAGTGTAACCAACATTGTTGCTTTCCTGGGCCAGACACTGATACTTACTAACTTCAGGCAATTCCAACAGAAAGTTGTTAGCAAGGCTAGACCTGTGAGGAAGCAAAGCAAAGAGGGAATTAATATTTTGCTCTTCTGTTTTGTTACAATGGTTTTTACCAAACTTTCCACAGTGCTAAGCATACATGTGCATGTAGATGGGGCATAGAGCATAGTTACTTGCAACAGTGAGGGGTCCTGACTTTTGGCAACTTTTTGTTTTCTATTGGTGATGCCACAAAGTAGAAAGTGGACCTGGGTCCTTCTAGAAGACCCATGTCAACTGCAGCCTTAAGCATTTGTTTAACTTCAAACATAACATAGACATAATTGTGTCCTGTTCTGGGCTCCTCAGTTCAAGGACAGGGAACTGCTTGAGAGAGTCCAACACAGAGCCATGAAGATGATTAAGGGAGCGAAACATCTCCTTTATGAGGAAAGGCTGAGAGAGCTGGGTCTCATCAGCTTGGAGAAGAGAGTATGAGATGATCTCATTAATGTTTATAAATATGTGAGGGGTGAGTGTCAGGAAGATGGAGCCAGGCTCTTCTCAGTGATGTCCAGTGATAGGACAAAGGGCAGTGGGTGCAAGCTGGACCATAGGAGGTTCCATGTAAACATAAGGAAAACCTTTTTTTACTGTGAGGGTGACAGAACTCTGGAGCAGACTGCCCAGAGAGGTTGTGGAGTCTCCTTCACCGGAGACATTCAAGACCTGCCTGGACACATTCATGTGTTACCTACTCTAGGTGATCCTGCTCTGGCAGGGGGGATGGACTAGAAGATCTTTTGAGGCTCCTTCCAACTCCTAACATTCTGTGATAATCTAAACTCCACACTCTCTAGCACTTAGTTGTGTACCTATCCTCCACCTAATCCTTAAATGTAGTCCCAGCCCTGAAGGCAGACTTCCTGGCAATGGATCCTACCATGGTGCAGCCTACATAGAGCAGCTAGCAAGTATGTACCATCAGCAAGCTCTGTCCTTCAAGCTGGCTTGCTAAGATTCATTAAGTCTTAAACCTACACCAGTTGAATCACAAAAACTTCTGGAAAATTCATATGGAAATTTTCTCAATGTTTCAGTAATGAAATTAACTGAAAGATAAGAAGAGAGCAGAAACTGGCATAGAATGTTAAAATGCAAAGCATGTAATTATAGACTTACAGTTGTAATGACTCTAATGGATATCAGAGACAAGTATAAAGAGAGAATAAATTATTTCAGGGCATAAAGAATCAGTTATGAGTAATTATGCTGCAATTATCATTACTGTGCTGCTGTGATAATGTTTTTTTAAACTAAATTTTCTAAAATGTAATAATGCAAGTTAATGAATTCATCTATTATCTGCCATTCCAGAAAAAAAAAAAAATTGTAGAGCTCCTCAAGATCTCAGTTTTGCACTAGTGAAAACACCAGGGATTTTTATGATGTGGTTTATTTCACAGCACACAGCTGTGAAGTGGCATCACTTCACCTCCTGTTCAGTGAAATGCGTAAACCCATGCCTACTGCCAATCATTTAAGCCAGCAATCAGGTTCAGTGTTGTTCTTCACACATTTAAGATGTGATTTGGTAAACTGGTGATTCAGGGCTCTGATCAGAGCAAGGATGGCACAGCTTTGAGCAACCAACAGTGCTCTTGGTTCAGTCCTCGGCGCTGAGATGGCTGAACCTGGAAATGAGCTGTTGAAAAGTTCCAGTTTACAATATTGAGACAATGGTCATTGATGTCACCTTGTCTTAAAAGAGGCCTTGCAAAATGTGTCAAGTGAGCTGCTGGTCCATGAGCAGGTGTGGTATGTGAAGGACCAGTAGTTCAACACGTGAAATCAGAGACTTGAGATGGCAGTGGCATTACAAAAGATGAGCCAACAAGGCAATGGACCACCTTCTCTCCGTGTTAAGGCATTGAAGACTTCACAGCTGGAGAATAACTTCTTCCTAGTACCAACGTATAACTTCAGATATTAGATGTGGCAACAGAAATTTCAGACAAGGGTTGACTTTGCCTGTATTGCATGGTAACCTACGCAAAGGAGCAAGGAAATGAATTCTAGGTTTGCTTCTAGCACTCCCTCTGGGTGATCCAAGGTAGTTACAGGTACTTGCAAAGGGATTACTCTGAGTCCTTAAAACCTGGATGCTCTTTAGTATCCTAGCTGGCTTCCGGCTGTGGCTGCAGAAGTGTTGGGGTTCCCAGAGTGATGAGTGTGTCTCAGGTACCTTGTACATCAGGAAGGGATCTGCATGCTTGGGTTTTAGGTACCTAAGGCCCATCAGCGATTTAAAGACGTTTGTCATGACAAACTCCTCAGTGTAGGGCTTGTCATCTATCGTATGTGTTCATGTACTGCCTTGCACAACTTAACCAGCTGATGCCATAACACAAACCCTTAGAAAAATGATTTTTTTTTTTTAAATGCTGAAAACTTGGAAAATAGCAGGGTTTACTGTTCCTAACTTAAATTTAAGCCAGACACCTCTGACTACTGTTCAACATTTAATGACATTTATAGACTTTTCTTGAAGTGTTGTACTCACTCTGCAACAGATGGTCCTCATGGGAGGGATAAGTGTTCAAAAAATCTCTTCATCCTTTTAATTAGTTTTGGAGCCTTATGTATATCCTACTTGGTGACATCCAAAGTGCTCATTTTCTCATAAATTTTATCAACTTAGTATGGTTCACAAATACTAATGAAGTACTCTGCATTTGTGTAAAACGAGAGAGGGTTATCATTTGAAGCATTTTAAATCTTTTTTCCCTGTTACCCTAACTTAAAATAAGGAACAAAAGGTTGGATATTTTTATGGAAGAAGATTTTTAGAAGCATTTTGTTACAGAAAAATCAAAGTGAAACATTGCCATATTTGGTTCAAACTAATTTCTCCACTTCTAATAACGGTTATATTTTGCTTGCTGCAATAACCACCAAGATGTTTTCATGTTAACTATAATTTGAATTTTCAAGGTATTTTCCTGTTGCTTCCTATATCCATCATCCCTATATGTGGTGCTTTTTGAATGGACAGCTTCTCTCATGGTCCAGCTCACATAGTTTGTCTCTAAAGGAAGTATGTTACATCAGGTTACACTTAGATTTTTGAGGTGCTAGATATACCTGCAAAAAACAATGAGATGGCTAAGACAAAGTTCTGACAGGTAAAAGCTTTACGAATTTTATTGAATTGATTATTTTAGAGTGTATTGGTTAAACGACATATTCAGTCTGTGCCAAACTGAGCTCAGACATAATTTACATCTCACCTTCTTTGATGAGGGTGCATGTATATCACAAACCAAGCATTTTTTCCCCCCATGGTAAGTATCAGTTAAATGGCAAATTAATTTTCTAATTTAAAAGGAAAGGATCGAGATAGAAAATGCATACCCCTCTGTGATTTTTTATATATCAAATACTGAAGAAATGTTTTGTCCTGTTGGCCAAAGTTTTCATTCATGAGCTGCCCCATGGCTCACTATCTTGCCCCAAATGACAAGTTCCTCATTGCCTTCAAGCCATGGCACTCACAGGTCTCATCTGCAGACTCATGGACAAACAAGTGCCAGTCACGTTTTGAGTGGGTGCCTCAGAGGGATAGTTTTTGTTAGAACAACTGAGATGTGGAGGGGGAAAGCAAAAACTCAGAGACCCTGCCAAGCACACAAGCCCTTCCTCAGGTGTGCTTAGCACAAGTGGAGAACAAGGCCTTTGCATTCAGCCAACCAAAGGGAGATTGAGGCCGTATGAGGGGAAAAGGGTGATTGTGCTATAAACCCAGTGTCTACAGTGGGCCTCCGGGTTCTGGTGCCTGTTTCTCAAGCTTGTCTTTGGGAGATTATTTATTAATTGCCTTCAAACCTGTGTCTTCTGCCTAAAAGTGAAAAGTGTATACCTTGATCTTTCTTTTGTGAAGACATTTTCCCACAACTTCTACTTGGGGGCTTTTAAAGAGTGATTCATTGCATCGCTGATGACATGGGAGGTGAGCATAAACCCTCACATCACAGCACACAGGCAAGAGGAGTAGATGCCCTTGTACCACTTTGTTGCACATGCGCTTATGTCTACAAATCAGAGTATAACTCCTCATTGTTGTTCATGTTTTCACAGAATGTTTCACAATTGTTTTTCTCAATTGGGATCAATCCAATATATTGATGCCCTGGGATCAGTTTGGCAGCTGAGATTAATTACAGCAGAATATTTTTTCCTGAAAAGACCAGTCAGAATGGAGAGTCTAGAAAGTTGCTAGCAGCTAAAATATTCTCTTATGGGTTTTTCCCAATCAGAAATGTTGACTGGAAGTGAAATTGCTTAATCTGGATTCTGCAGGAGCTTGGATAGACTGTAAACAAGAAGAAACCTGGGAATCTCTGCTCTTTTCTAAAGTCAACTGCACTCCAGGTACCTCAGGACAATAAAAGTTAATTCAGGTGAACTGTGAGGAGATGGCCAGTTGGAGAGCTGCCTTCTACTGGTAGGTGGTGGTGAGCTCCATCTTCTGCTTTCTGATTTTGAAGCACCCCATGATGACAGTAGAGCTAGAGATCACATTGCATTTACTTCCAAATTTGTCTCTGAGTGATCTGCTGATTCCTGCTCCTGCAGGACAGACAAATCTTCACTGGACCCTTTGGAGCCACTGCTGATGAGGGACTGGCCAGCTCCTGGTCACAAAGTGACACCAGAAGACCCACCTTGGCCTTACTCACCTTTCCTCTTCATGGAAGGTGGTTAAAGCACTCTTAGACCTGTGTGTTGCAGTAGTCTCCTTATGTGGGACTGCCGCAGTGGGGGATCTAGGCTGGGATGAGTGATCTGTTTGTGCTAATCAGTGCCCCAGGGACTCCAAGGCCTGCTGTAGTGAGCCATGCATGTGCTTGTTCCCTCTGGCAGCTCTGCCTTGGAGAGTAGGAAGAGTTGAAAGGTCATGGAAATGGATAAAGTGAAGTTGTTGATCTCCTTTTGCCTCACTTCTATACATAGAACCAAGCCTTTTGGTTTCAGTTTTATTTCTAGTCATAGAGGCATCATGTTCTCATTGATGTTGCTGAAATGGCTAAAATATCTCTTAAGGCTTCTTCCCATTGCTTTGTGATAACAGCACTGGGTGGAGGAAGATGTGATTTCCCAGTGTCTGGGAGATGTTTGCATGGCAAGGCCAAGTATACAAGAGCTCACGTTCTTCTCACTGCCTCCCTAGCAGAGGGAGCAGAGACTTTATGGACTGCATGCCAGTGGAGTTTGGGTTGGATGTTGTCCACAGCTGTGCCCCATAGCTGGAGGACACAGTCTGGTGGGAGGGGGTAAGTGGGGGAGGCTGTTGATGAGGCCTGTGGTGCAACCTGGGGCTTGCCAGGCTGGATGACACCAGCTGAATGAAGCTCCCTCCAGCAGATACCACTGCTCGGTGAGTTTAGGATCATCCTATACCAGGCTGCATCTGTTGCAGGAGAAGCAGCTTTCTTCCCTCTGGCAACCATGCCTTCAGGGCCTGAAGGACTCATTAATTTCTCAGAAGTTAAAGAGACTTGCATTTTGCAGCAGCTGTAAATGCAGTTTTAGTCAGAGAAATGTTGCTGGCTCCATTCCCTCCTTCTTTTCTGTAGTCCTTTTTTTTTCTGCTGCCTGTCCTTTCTATCAGACTTCAATTTCTGCCCAAATCAATGTTTATCTTGCAGTGCCATGGGATGAAGAAATGCTTCTCAGAGGATGCAGTTATTGCTACTTCTAGCAAAGATGTGAGTGGGTAGTACTGGCACTGTACTTCTGCACTGCAGCGTGTAACTGCATGTACCCAGTGCAAACTGTCCCAAGGTGTGCAGACACAATAGCTTTTAATCAAACGGCTTTGGGCTAATATAGAGATTTGTGTAAATAACAGAGTATTTGCATGAAGGGATGAAGCTGCAGAAGAGGTTTTGAACAGGCCAAATACACATCTTGCTTCTAAGTTGGCCATCTGTTTGCTAAGTGTGTATGAGCAAATGCTGTGATTTCACATACGTGACTTGGTTTCAAGCTGCCTGTGGTAACTTGGAGGCTTGACTAATGAAGTTTTGTAATGGTTGTCTTCACTACTTACTCTGGAAAGTGTTGTCCATGATGACATTTCTCAAACACCAAATGCAAAGGCCTAGAAGTTCCTTTTGGATTTGAAATACAACACTATTAAGCAAGCCAGTCTTGCAAATTCTAATCTCTCTCAGGAACCACCACTGCTGTGAAGAGGTGACCGCTAGAAAAGTGCATCCAGTTTCCTTCCAGTAAGATCTGGGCGAAGCTTGTATCTTTCAGCACAGATGCTGAGTGCTTGCTGCCACGCACGATAGAACTTTGTGGGAGCTTTGTGAAACAAGAATGGGTTGGGAGTCACTCAAGATTACAGAGTTTTCTGAGACAGCGGGAGTGCAAATATGTTTTTGAGATTGTAATGGGACAGATAAAAAAATAAAGTGACTTTGTCAGGTGAATAACAGCGATGCTGTGCATGTCAGTACTTCTAATCACGATGCACAAATTCTGAGTCTTGTAGTATCTTGACTACGTGTTGCAAATGTTTTGCATCCCTTTTTTCAGTTTCCTTTGATGATCACATTAAGATAGGCAACTTCAAGCCACAGTCTAGAGAGATTGACATCTCAGGTAACTAAGGTTTAATTTCTGTGTCACAACAAGGATTTTTATACAGGCCATGAAGACTTGAGAGTTGCTTAGAGCTGCTGTTTTTGTCATCAGTCTGTAAGGTGTTTATAGCATGCAGGTGTGAAGAGGCTGTAAATCTCATCTTGGGCAGCTTTAATGGTGACTGTATTTATTCTCAGATTCATAAGATTTTGACATTTAATCCTGCTCTAAGAGGGCCTATAGAGAAAGAAAATTTAATTTACCCACATTTAAAAAGCAGTTAAATTAACCATAACACTTGGTTCTCCTAAACTAGGGAGGCTTTTCCTGGAAGGACCTTTGAGGTCACTGCTGTACTGCTGCTTTGATGATTAGTTCAGGTAAACTCCTAGTAATGGATACAATCCTTTTCCAGTGGAAATGCAGTACATTTTAAATGTCTTAGTCCCTTAGGTGGAAGGTAGTAATTTCCTTACTATATGTTTTTAAGATGTCTTGTCGCAGAAAATTTCAAGGTAGTGAGTTGTTACTCGTGCAAACTTTCTTGTGGCTCTTTGTTATTTTCCCCTTCCTGCTTGTCTGAGGTTGATGGGACAATACTGCCTGCAGAAGCTGATAGAGAACAGCCTCTGGAGGAGGCATTGGGTAAGACTGGAGGCATACTCTTAATTTCTCCTTTAGAGTATTCTTTCTATCCCTTCAGAAAACTCAAACCACTAAAAACCCTGAAGGTTTTGTCCAAGTACTACCATTTAACATTAGGAACCCATTCCAGTTAAGAGATTAAAATTATCACTTTACTACACTTAAAAGCTTCAGCCTACTTCAGCTGAGTATGATGTCACTGTTAGATCAATCCAGTCTGGAATTGTGCCCAATTTTGCTGAGAACAGGAAAGCTCTTGACTCCATGTACTGTTCACAGCATACTACGGCACCCAAACCCTGGTGAACCCTTTCTGTTTTCAGCACAGTGCATTGGTAGTTGGATTTCTTCCTGATTTGAAACAGGTGATTTGTAATCCATTTTGCTGTCACTTAGCAGAAGGGTCCCTTGAGCTACAATCAGATTGTATTTTATTCTCTAAGTCTCTGATCTCCAGGTGTAGTAACTAGTATGTCTGTTATTTCTCAAGTACTGTAAAAGTGTTCATGTATAATTTCACAAGTTAATCTTAATATAGAAGAAGTGTAAATGTCAGTAGCTTTTCACATAGGTACATTGCACTTTTTATATCACTAGTTTGATATTGCGTGTTTGTTGTTTTTTTGGTGGGGGGTTATTTTGTCTTGTTTTAACAAGAACATTGAGATTAAGATTACTTGTTATATTTAAAAGATGTTGCAGGGAAATGAAAATATTGCCTGAATACACCCTGTCTACAGACCTAGACTGATCCTCATTGAAAGAACACATCTGAATTGTTTAGGCTGTACAACAAGAGCTGGACTGGAGCAAACATCGTTTGGCCATGGTTGAGTAAAGTTTCTCCCTTTGACTGGTGCAGTGTTAGGACAGGTAGTGCTGAAATAGGATCAGATTCACATTTTGTAAGTTCTTAGGTCTGCATTTGTTTAGGCCAAATGCCTCTATTTGGGTCATCTCGATTTAACCTTTTTGCATGAGGCCATGTGAGTATGTGACTACACAAATGCACTTATTTTCCCCCTCACATCTGTGCTAGTCTGTTGGGACCTATTTGAATGGATGGACTGGAATGTATTTATTTCATCACTGTTGGGAATTATTTTTTAAAAATGATACAATTGAGACATATTTAAACAAAGTATGGAATCATTGCAGTGAATTGTGTGTGATGTATGAAAGGAGAGGAGGGAACATGCAGCTAAAACCAGAGTTAAGTTGGCAGTGTGTCACTGTGCACAGACAGATGGGTACCAGCTGCCTTTTTGGTAGATACTAAGATATGCCATATGAACTGAGGAACTGCTAACTTTGTAGAGTGAAAAAGATCTGTAAAAACCTTCATGAAGCCTAGATATTTTTTTCTGAAATAAGTAGGTCCATATTTAGTGTAAACGGTGTGTTTTTCTTTAATATTCAACTGAGAAAAATATTTCAAGTTATTTCAGTCTCTAATGCTGCTGAAAAATCCCTGGATATACAATAAAGTGAAAATTTATTGTGTATCAGAGATGGGGAAAGGAGCTGTTACTTTTGGAGCTGGGAAAAAATAATACATAGCTTTGTTTTGTTGAAATGTCGACTAAATCTTTTACAAAAAGAAAACTGGTAGTGGGCCAAAAAAAAGGGTACAAGACCACCCATTAGAAAACATAAATTGTACATCACACATTCAAACTTGACAAAGTGGAGAGAGCAGTGCGTTAAAAAAAAAGAAATAGCACCAAACCAAACCAAAACCAAAGACATGGAAGAAGAGTGAAGAGCCAGTGCTGAAAGGAAAGGCAAGTGAAATACTGTTGTGACAAACTGCACTGTGTGTCCACTTCTGCAGCTGTCTTCCCTGCTGTACTGGTGTTCAAAACACAGTTAGATTTAGATGAATGTGTGGCTACTGATTCAATATTCATAACTTTACCAGCAATCATCATTATAGAACGGTAATGTTCCTTCAGCTGCAGATGCTGGAAGGAAATGTATAGGAAACATGGCATATAATTTCTGTAACAACCCACAATATTCTGGCTTTATGCCTTGCTATGTTGAGCAGGTCATGCTACCACCCCACCTATCTTACAAGAGCTTTGGGTCATACTTAGGTCAATAATTGACATTAACCGCCTTATTGTGGCTTTCAATACTTTGGTGGGGAGGGCAATGATGAAGTTATCAAACTTCATCAAAGCTATCAAAAGGAAACACTTCCTATATCCAACAAACTGGAGGAATGTAGCTTGGAAATATCTCACAATTGCTTGGAACAAATTGCTTGTCATATTTTTTATGAGAAAAATATGCAGGTAATGTTAATTGTAATAGATGTCCTACAGAATGTCAGAATTTTAGGAGCCAGGATTCCTAAACAACTACATCCTAGGGACTGCAGAAAGTTTTGAAAATAAACATCAGCAGGCTGCATTGAGTTTTATGACACAAGTGATTATAATGGCCACTTGGCTTGGTATCTTCCAGGACATATTTCCAGAAACAAATTCTAATTGTTCTCATGAGCATTCATCTCACCTTGTTCCCTAGCACTCCTGGCTTGCTCCTGTTGTAAACTAGACCACCTCAACCAGGTTGAGCTTTTTGTTGTCAAGTGAGCAGCAAACTTACAAAAACCAGATTTGTAAAGAGGAAGCTGAAGCTTCTTGATGTGTGGCAATTCTTCCGGAACAAATATGCAATACAGGATGGCCCCTAGGGACAATAGATCAATGAATACTTGCATGGAGATGTTGCCTAAGTAAACACAGTCACAGGGTCATATTTCGCAAGCACGTCTTCCTATTACTGGAGTAGTAATAGGATGCTTTTTGTGCAGTGAACTCTGGGAACCTCAGGGCTACCTCACTCACACAGAGTACCTGTGATCTGTAACTTCATGAGCCAGAGTGCAAAGCATGAGGTTCAACATGAAATGGATGCAAGTGTTGAATTTTTCTCAACTCTAAGGTTGCCTTGTGGGGCATATCTAGGTTTCCAGGTTCCCATTTGTCCTGGAGCTTCATACGATTGCATGAGTAGTGTACGTACAGTACATTCTGTTCTGCAATCCATGCCCATAAGTTTTGTTTCGTTATGTTCTGCATGAACACAGACTGCTGATAAGTTCTCTGTGTTCTGGTCAACTGTCCCATCAAACATTACTCCAGCACTGTCTCAGATGTTTTCAGAAAACCTGTGCATATTCTCCTCAGTGCCCTAGAAAGCACAGGACATTCTGGACCCACTGGTACCATTCCTGCGACTCCTGCAAGTGGGTGCATTTTTAGAATTCTGCCTCCTTGCATGGAGAAACAATGTTATATGTAATCTTGGCAGGCAGACATATGAACAGGAAACTGGTGAGTAGTTGAATCTGACAGTAATGAGAAAGATGTAAGCAATCAACTAGTACTACCTCTAGAAATGGGTCAACCAAAAGCAGGTGTGGGGGCTTAGACCATGAGGCTTCTTTTAATAGCAAAGGGTAATGAAGTCCCCCATCTAAGTATGTCACCTGGTTATAGCAGCCTAGGCATGAGCGATAAGGGTGCTGGGATGACAGAGTTCTTCAGAGATGGGAGGGTTATGGAGGAAAGCAGATTAAGAGATGGACAAGAACATGCATCAGAGGCACAGAAGAGCTTAGCTCATGGTGCAGATGAATTTACATCCATTTTCCTGCAGGTAAACTTGTCTCCTGTCTAGAAAGATCTATTTCTGAAAGGGGCTTGGTAACGTGCATAAAATGCTACAGGGTTTGCAAGCCCTGTGTTTTGTTTGTTGAACATGAAACAGCTGAACACAGTGGAGCTTGGATTTACCCATGACAGATCCTGAGTCAAGCATAAGCCCTCTTGAAAGCACAGCCTCTTTAATTCACTACTCCCTCTGTGCACTAACTTCTGAGGAAACCCCCTCTTACAAAACCATCAAAGTTGGCACATTAACAGAATCCTTTCCTCGAGATACTCTTTCTTCATCTTCTCAGAAGGTGCAACCTCAAAGAACCATTTTGCTGGGCACTTTTCTTCTTTTCAACACTGCAAGGTTTTGAAACACTCATTGAAGTGTTAAAAGCAGTGGCTGCTTACATTGTTAAAAACCCACTGCACCTCTTCCTTCGGCAGACTGCAGCACCAGAAAATGTCAAACCTTTCCTCTGTTCTGCTAAGTCTTCAGAAATAAGAATAATTTGATGATTTGAGGATATACTGGAGAAATCATTCTTTCCTATTACAGCAGTGATTCTGGAAAGTGAAAAAGTAAATTTATCTTAAGAAGAGAAAAGCTCCGGAGGGTGGCATGCTAGGTCTGAAGGCTCTGTGAATGCCTAGCTGCAGAGGCCCTGCAAGAGGATGTCAGCCTCTAATGAACATGGTATTACTAGCAAAATCATCAATGGATTTTGACTTAGATGACACAGCACTGCTGCTACTGGTTGTTTTAATGTTGTAGGACTACATAAAGCAAACACTTTTAATGTAGTCCTTTGGTTCTCACTGTACATGTAAAAGTCACTAAAATGATATTAACTGTGTTACTAATAAGTAACCTTATTTTTGGCTGCTGTTTTTCTGTAAAATATTCTTGATTTTTGTAAACATTTACCATTTTATACTAAAGCAGTTTTGGCCAGATTATTTGGGTGTTTCCTGGCGAGCACAGCCAGCACCCTATAGCTGTTCCACTTTGCATGGGGCAATGAAACTGCAGAGTAAGAACAGAAACCCTTGTCCTGAAGGGACAAACCCCAAAACGTGCCCTGATGCAGACAATGCGCTAAGCACCTGTGAATGTGCTAACCTGGACATTTCCTGGGGTCCAGGTAAATGTGTAGCACGTGTGATTAACCTTGTAACACAGCTGTGAACTGTGTGTACCCCTGGCCATGTTTGGATATGCTCTATCCTATAGGTTCAGCTATCAGGTTTCACTGTTACCAACAGTCATTAAATTGTCTTTGGACAGCCGAGATGGTAGGCAATTTGCCTTGTTCTCACCAAGAAAGGGGAGCTTTCCCTTCCACTCTTCTTTTGGGGACTTTTGCAATTGAAATGCAACCCTTTCCTCTCAGTAGGTGGAGGCCTCTATATTTCTCCATGTGTAGATATGTATATGTCTCTAATTATTTTTTCCTTCCTTTCTGTCTCAATAGTCAATCAAAAGAGAGTTTCTAATGAGTCTAAAAACTACCATTGGAGTACCAAGGAGTATGTGCCTTCCTGCTTAACCCTTCTCTCCAGGATTTCTCTTGAATATTTTAAAATCCAGCCAAAGATCTTGTCATTTATGCATGGCATGTGTAATTGCAACTTTTTCATGATGTGTTTCATAAACACATCATGAAACCTGCAGCAGCTCTGAACCACCCTATTGCTGAGTGCTGTGTCCTTACTGTGCATATCTGGCCAGTTGCAGCTTCAAAGGAGCCAGTGATGGTTAAGGGTTCCAAACAGTGCTGCCATATCGTTATAGTATCAAACGGTTAAATTCAGTTCCCCTTTTTATTCTTGTTCCCATAACTATGGTATCAAGATGAGAGCCTTCATACATCCTGCCAAAAACCCTCTCCTTGGGAAGCCTGTTCACAAGAACCTGTACATTAATCAAAATAGTAATGTGTAAAGGTCTTGAGATCTTACAGCTTTCCATGAAAACAAGGGGAATTGTTTGGCATTTATGAGAAGATCAGGTTTAATGAGTTGTCCTTAAACTAAGTGCTGGGCTCTGCTGGGTTCCCAGTGAAATAAATGTCCTTGAGATAATGGATCCTGGAAGCTACAGCCAGAAGGACCAACAGGGATTTAACTCATCTTTATTGCAAAGACATGTGATCTTGCAGCATCACTTTAGGTTGCTCTTGCTTTTCATCATTGGGAAGACAAATGGTGATGCTGGGATTGACTCCTTTTCTTCTCAACTGACTTGATTTCTTCTAATTGCTGTTTTCAAATATTCTTTGGTTTGGTTTGGTTTTCCTTTTGTCGTTTTGCTGTGTTTTCCCCAAATTGAGAAGCAGTGTCTGTGGGTTCCAATTATTTGTTATTCATTTATTTGTAATCCCCTCTTCCATTATACCACTGATCCAGAACAAGTCTGCCTTGTCTTATTTTATCTCAAGCAACTATTGATGCCAGTCAGAACTGCTGACTATTGTGATGCCAAACACAGGACAAGTACTAAGTAAGAACAACTGAAACTTTGTTGCCTTTATTTCCATACCATATGCACTTACATATGCTTTACACTGTGTCCTCTACCCCAGCCCCCCAGCTCCTGTGATAATGAATTACACATAGAGGCAGTGAATTAGGAAAGCAATACCTTTGGTAACTGTATCCACTGTTATTTCATACTCATGCTTCTTAAAACAAATGTGTGAAATTATACTTGTGTGTCAGAACAATAGTAAAACTAAGATAAATGAGATTTACTGCCTGCATTAAATAAATGACTTCATCGTAGTGAGACAAGGATTTCATTCAGGAACACATAATTAAAAAATAATGGTTAATATTACTCTCCCAGTACACCTACAGTAATGTACGATCCATACGGGCTCAGTTTTTGCCTAATTATAGCACATGTATTTGTCACACTTTTTCATAGCTGTGTGGTTACTTTTTGCCAATGAAATTTCCATTTAGCTAACAAAAAGGCAATCATGGGCAGAAATCTTTGTCATCTGTTTTTCTCTTTGCTTGTGGAATTCCCTGTTTCCTGGGTTGGCTGCTTAAACCAAGCACCGTAACTGATTTAGAGAGCTTATATTGTGCCTATTGTTCTGGCTCGTGTAACTCTATATGACTTCATGCTCCTCAACAGGGCACAGTTCCTCCTGTCTACTGTTACCATGGGCTTTGTGTAAGAACTGCTGTGCTTTTAAATCCTTCTACACTTTTCACATGCAAGACCACAGAGCACATTATATTGCTTCAGTATAGCAAGACTGGCCACAATTACATGCAAACTCTGGTTTCAGAAGTGAAGGGGAAAAAAAATGCTCAGCAATCTCAGGTTTGCTTTTTTTCTAACATGTCCCTCATGCCCCTACTGACTCACTGTTTGTGGTCTGAGAATATGCCATAGTTGTGGGAAATGTCTACTGACTGTTCTTTTAGGCATTTTTAGTTCCCAGTCAACCCCACAGGTAAGCCCTTACACCGTGACTGACCATGTGTTGCAGTTTTGCCTAAAGCACTGAGTTACGGCAGAAAACATATGCTGTAGACTTACTCCATTTGAGATGGCTGGTAGCCTGGGGAAGCCCTCAGGCTGAGCTGAAAGTTGAGGTCCACCTGCCTTGCCAGTCATCAGCTGCAAAACAACAGTGCTGGCATTTCAACAGTGATTCTATGGATTTCATCACTTGCAGCACGCAGTTATCAGAACCAGCAAAGCCACTCTTTGACACACCATGAACAAAATTCAGCATAACTGTGTGGTTTTATCCATGGGAGAAGGAAGGGCAGTAAAAGATATTGTTTTATTTTTATTGTAATTTTAGAGAGGCATTCAGATGTGGTGATGGTGAGATTGTCACTATTTAGCAATTCACATTGCCCTCTCCAGTTCAATGTATAGGGGTAGAGATAGCACTTTTACACTTTCAATAAACTCAGCTTTGCAGTAATTGTCTTTCACTGCTTGTCCACATCACATCATGTCATGTAGACTGTGCCCAAGGATGGTTTTCTCCCTTAAATAAAAAGCCATCAAATCCCATTTTTTAAAAGAAATTATTTCTTTATTTTATGGCTTTGTGTCTGTGCACAGACTGTCTGTGCAATTTAATCTGCTGCTGGCAGTTTGTGTGCAGATCTCCTGGGCAAGATGAGAACCTTCCAGTGTCCCAGGCAGGTATTGCAAACCTGGGTGTGGTATGTACAATGATGCAGGGAGAGTTCCCTTGGACACTTCATCTGCAGTGAGGACAGATTAGGCACTTTTTGTTGTTTGAGGTATTTCTGGCTTTGGTGTTCCTGGCTCTGAGCCTTTGTGGTCATTATTTTCTCCCCTGCAGTTTGTTGACTTCTACAATGAAGGTCTTCTCCCTGCCCTTTCCAGCTCTCAACAGTGTAGTTATTCTCCATAGAATCATAGAATCAGTCAGGGTTGGAAGGGACCACAAGGATCATCTAGTTCCAACCCCCCTGCCATGGGCAGGGACACCTCACACTACATCAGGCTGGCCAGAGCCTCATCCAGCCTGGCCTTAAACACCTCCAGGGATGGGAACACAGCCACCTCCCTGGACAACCCATTCCAGGCTCTCACCACTCTCATGGTGAAGAACTTCTTCCTCACATCCAGCCTGAATCTCCCCACTTCCAGCTTTATTCCATTCCCCCTAGTCCTATCACTACCTGATAGCCTAAAAAGTCCCTTCCCAGCTTTCTTGTAGGCCCCCTTCAGATACTGGAAGGCCACAAGAAGGTCACCTCAGAGCCTTCTCTTCTCCAGACTGAACAGCCCCAACTCTTTCAGTCTGTCCTCATAGGAGAGGTGTTCCAGCCCTCTGATCATCCTGGTGGCCCTTCTCTGGACACTTTCCAGCACCTCCAGATCCCTCTTGTAATAGGGGCTCCAGAACTGGATGCAGTACTCCAGGTGGGGTCTTACCAGAGCTGAGTAGAGGGGGAGAATCACCTCCCTTGACCTGCTGGCCACACTTCTCTTGATGCAGCCCAGGATCTGGTTGGCTTTCCAGGCTGCAAGTGCACTTTGACAGCTCATGTTGAGCTTCTTGTCCACCAACACCCTCAAGTCCCTCTCCTCAGGGCTGCTCTCCAGCCAGTCACTGCCCAGCCTGTATTTGTGCTTGCGATTGCCTCAACCCAGATGCAGGGCCCTGCACTTTGTCTTGTTGAACCTCATGAGGTTGGCTTGTGCCCACCTCTCCAGCCTGTCAAGGTCCCTCTGGATGGATCCCTTCCCTCCAGCATGTCTGCTGCACCACACAGCTTGGTGTCACCAGCAGACTTGCTGAGGGTGCACTCAATGCCACTGTCCATGTCAACAACAAAGACGTTGAACAAGACTGGTCCCAGGACTGATCCCTGAGGGACTCCACTTGTCACTGGCCTCCACTGGGAGATGGAACCATTGACAGCCACTCTTTGGGTGCAGCCATCAAGCCAGTTCTTTATCCATCTTGTGGTCCACCCATCAAACCCATGTGTCACCAGTTGGGAGACCAGGAGTGGTGTGGGACAGTGTCGAAGGCTTTGCTCAGGTCCAGGTAAATGACATCAGTTGCTTGCCCCTCATCTATTAATGTTGTCACCTGTTCATAGAAGGCCACCAGGTTTGTCAGGCAGGATTTGCCCTTGGTGAAGCCATGCTGACTGCACCCAATCACCTCTTCACTATTCTTCTGTCTCAGTAGTGCCTCCAGGAAGATCTGCTCCATGATCTTACCAGGCACAGAGGTGAGACTGACTGGCCTGTAGTTCCCTGGTTTCCATAGCTTGCCTAGTTTCTTTTGCAGTGAAAGGATCTATGGAAATCCCAGAAGCTCACAGCAGGGAGGCAATCTGTAACCAATCCGTTGCTGCCCTGGCCAAATGAGTGCTCCCTAATGACAAATTGTATGTCTCTTGGCCCACCTCCTCCTCTTTCTCCCAGTTGGTCATACAGAACTGGTGTATGACAGCACATATTTCTCTGGAGAAGCATGCAAAGTCCTGTGTTCTTGACATCTGTTGTGCATTGGCTTAATTCCTCTAGTTGTTTTCTTTCTATTCCATCCATTTAGTGATTCTCAGAGTTGGATAGCCTCGTCCCTCTCCATTTCTGGCCTCCCCAAGAGCTCATCTAGGAATTGTGCACAGTTATTAAAACCAGGTTTTCCCATATCAATAAGCCCAAGAACACGTTGGTGCAATAGTTGTGGTTTGCTTTGCATCTGCTTGCCAGTCAGCTTTCAACATTCCATATTTCTTAATGCCTTGTCATCTTATTCTTCTGTGAACCAGAGAAAATTTCTCCAATTTTTGGTTGTGTGAAGCTGGCTGAGCCAAACTAAGTAACAGAATAAACAGCAAAGTCCGAGTGAGTACAGTGCCTGGGTGCTAAACACCATCAGCCACAGAATCACTTGGATAAGTTCTTTCAGCACAAACAGAACATGAGACTCACTAGAAAAAGCTGGCACTTTATAGAAATGGTCTTATCCCTACTCCATGTTACCTGAACTGCCATTTCCTCCTTCATGGACTAAGGGTAAAGAACAGACACCACTTGTGGAGGCCTTTTTAAAGCCCCTGTTACAAGGAACTGCCAGAATGCTAAATAATACTTGAGATTTTTATTATTTCATTGGGATGCCCTAGACTAGCAAAATCCACCCAAACGTGAATAGGCAGCTGTGTGTCAGCCTGGTGTGGGAAACAGTGATCTAGTGAGATGAGCAATGGGTGAGACACGTGGGGAATAGCCTGGTCTTTAAGTCAGGAATTTCACGGTTATGCTCCAGCATCTTGAGCTGTATAAATGAATCATCAGCATAACGAAACAACAGAATGGCACCAGCTTCCTTAAAAGAGTCTCTCTCTCTATATATAGCTGCTAGACTTGCATATTTCTGTTTATAAATACTCAGTATAACTGACCACAAAGTGACATGGCCCTCTCAGCAGACAACTCCTGAAAAATGTCATATCTTTCATTTCTTCCAGAGTTATTTTAAACCAGACTTCTGTTCCTCCAGATATAATATTTTAACTTAAAGTCCTGGTACTGGGGCATGTGATCAAAACATTTTCTGGGTAAAAAGGCAGCCACTACAGAGTTCTTCTGAAGAAAGTTGTTTCAAAGTGTTGATCCTGGTTAGGCATACCTAAGAACATTCTGACTACTACTCTGTAGATACTTGGGTTTAGTTTAGCCTTCTCAGGCAGTTCAGCATATATTATTGCATTATAAACTCAGTTTGAACCCTTTAGCCTGCTTCAGCTGTATTTTCCAAGAGTCTAGAGCTACAGCAGCATGCTGTGTGTGTACAGATGAACACGAGTCACACAGGGCCCAGTCTTTACACATGCTGATGGGCAATGGTAAGTTGACCGATTAGCACTGATATAGTTGCAAGTGAGACTAAGGATGCACTGCACGTGGCCTAGCCAAACTAATCATGGATGATATGGGAGAAGAGAACATGAAGTTTGGTGAAGAAAAGGGCTGGAGTGTGGTGGGGAAAGGCCACGAAGGGAGACCCGAACCGGCTGCGGTGAAAGCAGGTTTGTGTGTGTTAAGGGCGTGGGGAACAAACCTCCAGAAAAGCAAGTGATGCTGGTTCTGCTGCATATTGAAGAGCTTGCCATGGATGATTTTACTCAGAGAATGCAACAAATGAGCTTGCAGCAGTTGGTAGGTACAATATTTCCAAAGACATCCAGCCTTATTTCCTGAAGTTCTGCTCTTTTTTTGAGCCTGAAAATAACTCTGGGCTACTTGCTGGGAATTTGCCTGGCTGTTGTGATCACGGTTACCATTAGAGACTCCAACTTCTATGGCATAAGTCACTCATATAGTAATAGCCTGACCTTAGACTTAATATAACATATCACCTGACCTGGAAGCCCTTCTGCCTGGTTGCCATACAATGAACTGGAAAAGGAAGGACTGAAATAGTTTTATAGAATAATATAGAAGGTCAGATTCTCAGAATGGAGTGGTTGGAGTGTCTGGAGAGCAGACAGACAGAAAGGGACCTGGGGGTACTGATTGACAGCTGGCTGAACATGAGCCAGCAGTGTGCCCAGGTGGCCAAGAAGGCCAATGGCATCCTGGCCTGCATCAGGCATAGTGTGGCCAGCAGGAGCAGGGAAGTCATTGTGCCCCTGTACTCAGCACTGGTTAGGCTGCACTTCCAGAACTGTGTCCAGTTATGGGCGCCTCAATTTAAGAAGGGTATTGAGATACTTGAATGTGTCCAGAGAAGGGCAACGAGGCTGGTGAGAGGCCTTGAGCACAAGCCCTATGAGGAGAGGCTGAGGGAGCTGGGATTGTTTAGCCTGGAGAAGAGGAGTCTCAGGGGTGACCTCATTGCTGTCTACAACTACCTGAAGGGAGGTTGTAGCCAGGAGGGGTTTGGTCTCTTCTCCCAGGCAACCAGCACCAGAACAAGAGGACACAGTCTCATGCTGCGCCAGGGGAGGCTTAGGCTCAAGGTGAGGAGAAAGTTCTTCACAGAGAGAGTTGTTAGATGTTGGAATGTGCTGCCCAGGGAGGTGGTGGAGTCACCATCCCTGGAGGTGTTCAAGCAGGGATTGGACGTGGCACTTGATGACATGGTTTAGTAGTCATGAGGTCTTGAGTGACAGGTTGGACTTGATGATCCTTGAGATCTTTTCCAACCTTGTTGATTCTGTGATTCGGTGTGAGTGCAGGATCTCCAGAAAGCAAGACCAGTGGTTTTGTAGCCTAGATGTGGGAGTTTATCATCAATGGGGATGAGTTCTTTCTTCTTCTGAAAAAATGGAGCACCATAGGGTAGTAACTATTTTTAGTTGCATTATCATCCTTTCAGGTTCATGGACTGCTTAAGGAAAACCAGGTGGCCATGTATTGGGCTGATAGCTCTAGAAAACCTTGCAATCACTGCATTGATCAGGATACAGAAACTGTAAAGACCATTACGGTTGGAAATGTGGGACTTCTTGATTTTTGTTCCCTTTATATTTATTTACTAAAGCTGCTGTAACATGGTAGATATTGCCTGCACAAATGAGCATGTGCAGCCCAACCACACGACACTTTCCCTGCTATTGTGGTAGAGCTAACAGATGTCATCATCTGTATATTTCTCCCTAGTAGATGGCAGCATGATCTCAAAACTCGCTGATTTTTCATTACTTAAACCACATTCTGAGGTCTCCAGTGTAATTGAGGCTGATACTACTTAAAGAAAGAGTTCATGAACTATGTCAGGGTTGTATAGAAAATGGTTCTTATTAGCTTAGTGTGATAAACAGCCATGTTGTTTTTATTAGTCATTGTTTGGTTAGTGAGAGCACCACAAAGCCTGAGCCTTAGCCTACAACCCCAGTGCTCCAGGTCACAGCTGTTCAGCTGAGGTATACGAAGTCCAGGAAGGGGGGTGGAGGGTATTTTACTGAGGTCTGCTAATAGGACTTGTCTACTGACTCCAGGTCCAGCAGGTCAGCTGGACCCCAAACCTTGCTGGGCTGATGGACCAGTGCATGACCACTGCTCCCTAAGGTATCAAGAACTGGTGTACCAGCTGTAAGAAATGCAGGGTTGCCTGCAGGATGCATCACATGATAGAGCAAGGCACAGGAAAAATGGCTTGTGGTCCCATTTAGACTGAAATCCTCTGTGAGATTGCCCTCTTTTAAACAGGTGGAGGCCAACGTTGCCACAATTCATAACCCATTTCTTATCCCTTCTGCTCATGAGCCTTGATGTCATAGTCTGGTTAAATCTGTTAATTATTTTATGCTCCATTACATTGCAAAGAGGGCCTTAATGCAAACTGTGACACCAAGATGGATGCTATGGAAGGGAAGTGGAATCAATCCATTTGTGACTCACAGGCAATTTGGGAAATCGCAGAAGATTTATGCTGTCCATGAAGGACTTGCTAAACCATAGTTTGTGAAGACTGCAACTAATTTAGCTGCTGACTATGCTGCAGGACACCTTTTGATACCCATGAGAGTTTTTGATTTGGGGTAGAGCGTGAAACAGTCATGTGAAAACACGAGTGCATGTAAACTACCATTCGTCAGAAAGGGAAATTTAGTCATATATTTAGCAGTCATTTCCCCTTTTTTAGGAAATCCACATACATATTTTCTCCCTCTCTGTGTCTCGGTTTCTCTCATCTTCACTCTGCAGAAGGAAAGAAAGGTGGGACTAAAACGTCGTTTAGTTCTGACACAAATCTGATTGGGCAATGAGAGAAGAATTTCCTCTGTGTGTTGAGCTAAATCCTATATAAGATCCTCACTAGCAACTTTCAGTTGTGTCTTGAGAAGCTGAAGGCTGAAAGACTGCAAGAAGCACAGGTAAGAGAATGTGATGGAAATTTGGGAAGGAAAACTTCCACTAAACCCTCAGATTGCATAGGACATATGGAGATTGCTAGATAATAAACCAAAGGGACCAGAAAGCAACAAGGCAACCAAATGTTTTCATCAGGCAAAGGATCTAATGAGACAGATGCTCCCCTGTTACAGGGTATTACGTATGAAGCATGGAGCTTGTTAATGTTGCAGCAAAGCCACCACCAGCACCTTGTCCAGGTGTAGCTGAGAGGGGCTATAGCTCCATGCCAATGACCTGGAAACCCTTGCAGATCTAGAGGTAGGAGAGAGGAGCCATGGTTATGAAACAATATTATTGAGTAAAAGGTTGGCTTTGTGGTGTTGTAGAGATGACAATAAGCTGGAAACAGGTTTTTATAGTCATACTATCAGATGTCAGACAAATTTAGCTACTAGAACGGGGAGAAATTTGGATTAAAACTATGAGCAGGATGGGGTACACAGGAGATGCTTGAAGGTGAGTACCTATGAATATGACCATGTTAAATTGGTAGAAATATATTTTTACTTAGGGGTACAATTTGAAGTAGTTATCTAGTAATTTAATATTTGTCCTATGGGACAATTACAGTGTTAGGCTAATGTTACATGCACACACAATTTACATTTCTGTATATACAATGGAAATGATATCTATCATGTGCATGTGTGTACTACATAGAGCATAAATTCATACTTGCGTATAGCATGTTTTGTGTATTTTTGCCCACACTATACTGAGACAACATGTAGTCAATCAACTGAGTACCAGAAGCTGAAATCTTCTAACAGACCAGAAAGCATTCATATGATGTACACAGAAGTTGCCTTGGCCATAGTAAGCCAACAAGGATGGCAATTAATGAACAACTGGCAGCAGATAGTTTTGTTTTCCCTTAGTGTCACTGCATCTGATTTTCAGGACAAGTTGTGCAGGGTTTTCCTCGTCTTGTTTTAGCTTAGATGGTCATAGTGTCCATGTTGAAAACTTGTGCACCACCAGCAAGGTGGGCATGCATGCAATGAGAACCAAAGATTTTGTCCCAAGAGAAACATTTGTTGGAGATTTTGAAAGCTTGTCTCTGGTTATAGAAGGAAGTTTGCCTGCAGCCTGATCTATGTTAGCTGACTTAATTTATTTTCCCCACTATCCACAATGGGGAAAATAAAGTGACGCAGGATTTAATAAGGTCCATATGTGTACAGGGAGATGCTAGGTTATGGCTGGACTCAGTGATCTTAAGGTCTTTTCCAACCAGGCAATTCTATGACTTTATGATGAATATGGCCCTGCTTATTGCAGGGGGGTTGAACTAGATGACCTTTAAAGATGCCTTTTAACCCAAAGCATTCTATGATTCTAAGATACAACCTTGAGAGACACCTGAAATGGATGCTTAAGACAGCTACTCTGTTCTGCTGCATCTTCGCTGCTGTGTTCACCCAAGCTACTACATTACAGATAATCTGAAGTGGCTGACCCATGCCTCAGTCACATCTTGTTGCAAAATAAGTGGAGCTATATTGCTTCATTCATAGCTGAAAAGCCGTGAGGACAGCAGCATCTTGTGGTGTATTGCCTGCATCTCTGGAGTGAAAGGAAAAGAAGTGATGTGTTTGTGCCAAGCCAGATGCTCTTGTTCCACAACTCAGCCCCCATAAACTATGAAAGCCTTCCTGCTCACTAAGGGCCAGTCTGAGGAAAAGAGCAGCTAACTCTTGAGTCATCATAGAATATTTTCATTGTATTGTCTGTCTTGTAATAAACTTTCCTGTATATTTCAAGGCAGTTTCCCTCAATCTTCTCTTTCCAATTATCTCTGGGAAAAATGTGTGGGCTCTTCTTTGTCCTGATGACGTGTATGATGTGTGCTTCTGCTTTCAGACTGCAGCAAGTCAAAAGCACAGGTAAGAGCATGCTTTTTAAATGTCTTTTGTCTCTCTCTTCCTTCTTTTTAATGTGCTTGGCTGACAGTAATATAAAACTCTCTCTGATTTATATAGAAAACTGCTCAGATCACACCGTGTTTTTCAAACACTACTATGAACTGCATGGAGAACCTGTGGTTCTAAAATGCCCTTCACCCAGATACAAACATTTGGAATTTTCTGCCCTGACCCCTAATATCACATGGTACAAAAATGGCTCAAAAACCATGATATCAGGAAGAAATGAAGATTCAAGAATCTGGGCAAAAGGAGATACACTCTGGTTCTTACCAGCAATACTAGAGGACTCAGGAGTATATGTCTGCACAAGAAGGTGGGTATTCAAAAGAAAACCAGTGTGTTAATAAAATGACTATGTCTAAAATATGTTAGTTTAATTCTAAATTGCAACTGTGTTCATAGCACGTCTGTACAAGATAATATTTTTGGTTACTCCATTAGCAAAAAAAACCCCAAAAGAAACAAAAAACCCCAAACCAACAACCAACCAACCATAACAACAACAACAAAAAAACCCACATGGAAAGTTAGAACCCTTAAATGTATTATGTGCCTCCTATACATATATATATATGGAAATCTGGATAAATTGTGACACTATTGCTACTCTGGTTATGATCTCATGAGGAAACTGTACATGAGAGGTTGTTCTAACTTATTTATGAGCCAGTCAGGTCTGCCACAAGCAGGGAGATGCTGCAGGCAGGAGATTCTGCAGAACACGACCCTTCTGTTACAACTCCAGTGTGGTGGTTTGAGGCTATGCCTTTAAAATTTGTCACAGATTTCGAGCAGAAAAATAGAAAAATATAAATAAATCACTGTGGGGTGTAAAAAGGAAAATAATGATTATTCTAAACAATTCTATTGGAGGGATAGCTCCCTTAAGATTTGGTTCTCAAAACAATCTTTAGTAGTGCGTTCTGCTCTTTTCCTGCTTCTTCACTGGGAGGATTTCTAATACGCTTTCGCTGACCTTGATTGCATTGCCTGGTCTGGTATTGACTTCATCTGCTTCTCTCTCTCTCTTTCCTTTGCCAGGGGGGGTCAGGAGGAGGCAGGGAAGGAGGCAGATCTCCTGGTCTTTTGGCCAGGGGGATACCTGTAAATATTGTAAATACTGTATACTTGTATATATTCATTCCATTCCATTGTAGATTGTAGTTTTGCTTGTAAATATAACTCCATTTGCTTCTGAACTGAGCTAGTCTGGTGAAGTTAATGTTGGGGGGTGGGGGGGGAGGTGGTGGAATTTCAACCACCACATCCAGAGATGGAGCCTTGTATGCACTTCAGATTGCCTTATAAAGCATATACCAAGGCTTTGGAGTGGCTTCATTCTTTCCCTTTCCTTATGCCTGGTCTTTTATTTTCTTTTCTTCTGCTTCACATTTTAAATCAGACTTTGATTGCTCTGATTTTGCTGGAATATGTATCATGAGACCCAGTGTGTACTTGCTAGGCTGGGGCCAGATTTGTAAGACTGCAATGGGTTGAGATTCAGTCATCTTTTTCTGTTTATCTGACAGCCCTCTGTATGGTTTCAAAAAGGGTATCAGGGACTGGAATTGTGGGAGATTGAGAAATGCAAAAACTCCTGTCATCATTAGAACCTGAACTCCAGAAGGTGTCCTAGGTCCTTGTCTGCTGCCAGCTCCCCCATCCAGTCAGCCTCCCAGTACACTGCTGGCAACTGGCACCTCGCTCCAGATCTATAGCGGAAAACATATCTATAGTTGCCTGAGCTGCCTGTGCAGAGCACAGTTTCCTTGCTGACAAGGAACACCTTGTGAGTGATAAGTGTAAGCAATAGAAGAGATGGACAGGCAGAACTCATGTTAATGAATCATGGCCTTTCCACATGGCTATGCAGTGGTGGGGCAGAAGACAAGACTTGAATAGTGAGACTAGAACAACAAAGATTGCAAATATTGTCCTAAAACACAGAGTCATTGCCTGAGACCTTGAAGGATGTTTTATAATCTCCTTCCTGGACTATTCTGCCTCAATTCTTCAACCTGTAACACTACAGCAGTGTTATTGGCAGCTATAGTAAAATGCTGTGAAATCTGTTTAAAAAAAGATACACAAGACCTGAGTATACAGCTTCATTGCTAACCTGAAGGAGTTGCATGGTTGATATTGACAGGACAAGGGGCAATGACTTTAAACTGAAAGATGATCAATTTAGATTAGGTATTAGCAAGTTCTTCAGTGTGAGGGTGGTGAGATGCTGGAATGGTTTCCTAGAGAGGTTGAGGATGCCCCATTGCTAGAAATCTTCAAGGCCATGTTGGATGGGGCTTTGAGCAGCCTGGTCTAGTGAAAGGTGTCCCTGCTCATGGCAGGGGATTGGAACTAGATGATCTTTAAGGTCCTTTCCAACCCAAACCATTCTAAGACTCTATAAGATTAATAAAGGCATAGTAAAGGCAACCTGAGACAGGATTTCAGAGGTTGCAAAGGATATGGTTTAAGCATGTAGTTCCCATAGTTTGAGTCTCCTTGGAACTGGAGCAATCGTCACTTGAGATCAGAAAGAAATGTTAAATACTGCAAAATCTTCAAGGTAGGAATCTCTTCTTTTCTATGCAATGTCTACTTGTTGTGTGATAGTAGCTGCAGATGTATTTTAACACATGGTTTAAGGTTTTTATTTCATACTTAGGTTGCAATCATTAGGGTTTTCACAGTCAAGACCTCTTTCAAGGTGGAAGGTTTATGACACACCTGCTACTGTTCAGGTGAACATGTTTTCCCTCCTTGCAAAATTAAAATCGTGCTGTAGCCTAAGGACAAAAAAAGAAAAGGCTGGGGTTCTGAGGCAGATGTGTAAGCAACACGTTTAGATTTTGCCAGAACCTCCAGTATTTTCCAGCACCCCTCCTGGTATGATCTCAGTCTTGACCTCTTTGAGACTGCTAAGGAAGGAAATAGAAGCAAGAGGAAACCAAGGGTGTCACTTGAGTTTCTCTCGTTGCTGTTGAGCATTTACCTTTCCCTGATCTGTCTGCAGGAACTCCACCTACTGTGCTGAGGTCTCCATTCACCTCACCATTGTAGAGAAAACAGCTGCTCAGGAGATTGCCTATCTCCAGGTCCTTTTCACTTTCACCTCTGGAAAGATCGTTTGCCCTGACCTATGGGATTTTACACCAAACAGTACAAGCCTGGAGCTCAAGTGGTACAAGGTAGAACTTTCACTTTCCTCCTTGTCCAAAGCCTAATCCTGTTTGTAAAGGCACATACATCTCCACTTTCTGTTTCTCCTGAACATCATGCTGTTGAAGTTGTGAGCACATCATAACGCACCGGGAATTTTGGGGCAGGTGTTCTTTTTTTAAGAAAGATTCTCTGGCATGGACTCCATACAGAGTGAAACACTCCAGATGTTACCTGCTCTCACAGGCAGTGTAACTATTGAGGCTAGACTACCTACTCATGACTCTGAGGTTTGCTGCTTCAGACTAGGCCCTTCTCTTTGATGCTATGCTTCTTCTTATGGTCCCTCTAATGAAACCCATAAAGTAGGACCTCCCACTGAAGCTTCCCCTGTGTGAGCTGTTCAGGTGGGGTGTTTTTTCTTAATCAGTTGGAATACAGAATTTGGAGATACTAAAACCATCACACAAAGCTTATAGTGGCCTCTTGCCTAACTTGCCAGTCCATGGTGAAACACCTAGGCTGGCTTCATTCAGTAGTGCCTATCTTGTGATTGGTACCATATCGGCGACATGCCTCTGCTCAATTTCCCTTCAGAGGCAGGCTATAACTTGTTTATTTCTGATTGAGACTGCTATGGAGGCCTAATAGCAGCCTTCCAGTACCTGAAGGGGGCCTACAAGAAGGATGGAGAAAGACTGTTTACAAAGGCCTGCAGTAATAGGACAAGGGGCAATGGCTTCAAATTAGAGAAGAGTAGATTTAGATTGGATGTTAGGAATAGGTCCTTTACCATGAAGACAGTGGAACACCGGAACAGGTTGCCTGGGGTGGTGGTTGGGGTCCCATCCCCGGAGATATTCAAAGTGAGGCTCAACAGGGCTCTGGGCAACCTGACCTCTTTGAGGATGCCCCTGCTGACTGCAGTGGGGGTTGGACTAGAGGTCCTTTCCAATCCAGACCATTCTATGATTCTACAATTCTGTGATTCTGTGATTGCTTACTGAGGCTGCCTCCCTCAAAATAGTTCTTGCTACAACTGTCAGAAAAAGCTACCCAGCTTTCATGGAGAAGCAACATCATTGCTCTGAGCAGGGCTCCAGCCTGTGTGTGAACTGAACCTTTATGTGAAAGGGCAGCAATTTATCAGTTTATGAAATCATACAGGGCAAGCAACTGTTTTGTGATAACTTGCATGATTGCTAGCATTTGTCTTCAAAGAATGCTTTAGAATACTGCTCTCATGATGATGTGTATGGAAAATAATAGTATTGGAAAACCTTCAAGGCTTTATCTTAGAAGAATGTCTTAGGTAATTATTCTTAAGAGGACTCATGAAAGACCTTCTTATTCTTTGCAGCCTAAAATGTGCACTTTATTGAAAAGCTATACATGTACATTGTAGATAGGTTAAAATATTGATTCTTCACATTTTATGTAGTGCCTTGGAGCATTTTAGAGCCAGATACACATTTGAAGAACTTGCCCTTTGGGGAGAAAGCGGAACTGCTCAGGTTTCCCAGTGATAAGTGAACTTTTAATAACAGAGAGATAGGGATAAGTAATTTTGTCTGGAATTTATACAGGGTATAACCACATCTGTCTGAGCCATAACACCAGTTGCTCTCCTTTCTCCAGGATGCTGTGCCTGTGGAAGAAAACAATGAAAAATTCGTAGTTCTGAAAGGTTCGACTTCTCTGATCATGACTTCTGTACTACCAACAGATGCTGGCTATTACACCTGCAAGATGTCTTTTCCATTTGAAGGTGTAATATATGAAATTACCAGAACAATTCACCTGGAGACTGTTGGTAAATGTCAAACCCTTAAAACATCGTAGCACTAGAAAGTCTCTTCTTTGTTAATGAAACTCAGTAGAGGAGTTCCTGTGTCCCAATGGCTAAGGAGCCCAGTAGCATCCTTGCCTGTGTCAGAAATAGTGTGGGGAGCAGGACCAGGGAAGTGATTGTTCCCCCTGTACACAGCACTGGTGAGGCCGCACCTCAAATACTGTGTTCAGTTTAGGCCCCTCACTAGCAGAAGGACGTTGAGGTGCAAAAGCATGTCCAAAGAAGGGCAACGAAACAGGTGAAAGTTCTGGAGAACAAGTATGAGGAATGGTTGAGGAAACTGGAGTTGTTTAGTCTGGAGAAAAGAAGGCTCAGGAGAGATCTTATTCCTCTCTGCACCTACCCGAAAGTAGCTCTTCTCCCAAGTAACATGTGATAGCACAGGAAGAAACGGCCTCAAGAATGGCATCTTGGCCTGTATCATGAATGGCATGGCCAGCAGGACTAGGGATGTAATTCTGCTCCTGTACTCAGCACTGGTGAGGCCTCACCTCAAGCACTGGGTCCCTCTCTTCAGAAAGGCTATTGAGGTGCTGAAGCAGGTCCAGAGGAGAGCAACGAGACTGGTGAGGGGGCTGGAGGGAAAGTCTTAAGAGGAGAGGCTGAGGGAGCTGGGGTTGTTCAGCCTGGAGAAGAGGAGACTTAGAGGGGACCTTATCACTCTCTACAACTACCTAAAAGGAAGTTGTAGTCAGGTGAGGGTCAGGTTCTTCTTCCAGGCAACCAGTGACAGGACAAGAGGGCATGGTATGAAGCTGTGCCAGGGGAGGTGTAGATTAGATATTAGGAAGCACTTCCTCACAGCAAGGGTGATTAGGCACTGGAATGGACTGCCCAGGGAGGTGGTGGAGTTGCCATCACTGCAGGTCTTTAAGAAAAGATTGGATGTGGCACTTGGTGGCATGGTTTAGCTGATGTGGTGGGCTGAGGTCATAGGCTGGAGTCAATGATCTCAGAGGTCTTTTCCAGCCTCAATAGTTCTGTGATTATGTGATTTCCATGACAGGTTTATATTGGATATTAGGAAAAATGTCTTCACTGCAAGGGTTGTCAAGCACTTGAACAAGAAGCCCATGGAAGTGGTTTAGTCAGCATCCCTGGAGGTATTTATAGGGACATGGTTTAGCTGTGGACTTGGCAGTGCTGGGTTAACAGTTGGCCTTGATGATCTTAAAGGTCTTTTTCAACCTAAACAGTTATATGACTCTATCCTTGGCCTCTCAGACTACCAAGGAAGGTGGGACACCATGGGTGTTTGATTTGGGCACTGATAGTTTTCCGGAGCCCCTCTCAGGGATGGGGTCATCCCTTTGCCTGAGTTGCAGCAGATTTTCAGGAGGCAGAACTGGATGTTGCAAGGCGCCTCTGGCTGTTGAACCGAATGATTTATGTCTTGGCACTTCAGATGACTTCAGAGGGTTTATGAAACAAACCACTTCACTCTCGCTCAGGATGGGGGAATGCCGCTATTTCGCAAACGGCTGAAACCGGCCGCAACCGGCCGCAACCGGCCCGCCCCGCTGGCACGGCGGGAGGTGTCTGGAGGGGCGGGGTGCGGTGCGCCGAAGGGCCAGCAGGGGGCGGGCTTGACCAGGCACCTCCCTCCCCACACCGCTCGCCAGAGGGCTCGGCTCCGCTGCTAGTCCCTGCCAAGCCCCCGCCGGGCCTGAGACCGCCGCTGCCCGGTGTTGGTGCCTGCTTCTGGGTGCGGCTTTGGCAACACGAACTGGCTGATACACTGGAACACTGTGCGGCCATTCAGCGAGACCTGCACAGACTGGAGAGCGGGAAAAGAGGAAACTAATGATGTTCAACAAGGATGAGTGTAGAGTCCTGCACCTAGGGAGGAACAACTTCATGCACTAGCACAGATCAGGGCTTGACCTGATGGAAAGCAGCTTAATGGAGAAGGACCTTGGGGTCCTGGCGGACAATAAATTGTTCATGGAACAGCACTGTGCCCTTGTGGCCAAGAAAGCTAATGGTATCCGGGAGTTCATTAGGAAGAGTTAAGGGAGGTTCTCCTCCCCCTCTACTCTGCCCTGATGAGGCCACATCTGGAGGCTTGTGTCCAGTTCAGGGCTCCCCAGTTCAAGAGGGACAGAATGTCCAACAGAGGGTGATTAAGAGACTGGAACATCTGTTTTACGAGAAAAGGTTTAGAGACCTGGGGCTGTTTAGTCTGGAAAAGAGAAGATTAAGAGGAGATCTTATTAATGTTTACAAATATCTGAAAGATGGGTGTCAAGAAAAAGGTGCTGGTCTCTTTTCAATGATGTCCTGTGATAGAACGAGGGGTAACGGATAGAAACCAGAACACAGGAAGTTCCATTGCAACGTGAAGAAAAACATCTTTAATTAAGAGTAACAAAGCACTGGCACAGGCTTCCCAGAGAGGTTGTGAAGTCTCCTTCTCTAGAGACTTTCAAGACTCATCTGGATGCTTTCCTGTGTGACCTACCCTAGGTAATCCTACTTTGGCAGCAGGGGTTGAACTCCTGATCTCTGGAGGTCCCTTCCAACCCCTGCCATTCTCTGATTCTGTGATTTTATGAATGCTTTGCAGGCATGGGGGTGCTGAAAGTTTCGGTTTTGACCATGCACACATCCACAGTCTGCTGAAGCCTGTGGCTTTTCTACTTTTTCAAGTATTGAAATGAGTGTGCAAGGATCTCAGCACACACTGTGCAGCTAGAGGAAAGATGTTATGAAAAAGTGGCACATTTCTGTCTATAGCTCTGTGGCAACGACCACATTTTATGTGGTGCTAGCACTGATTCTCTGTTCTCTTTCTCCCTCCAGAACAGGAAAAGAGAATTACCCCAATAATTGTATATCCAACACGGAAGACAACATCAGCTGCCCTTGGTAAAGCCCAACATTTTTCTTGGAAATATCTAATCAGGCAAAAATTAAAGCAGGTCCTCTTATGGTGTAATTTGTTGTCATAAATTGTTGTAGTTCTTTTGATTTTGATTATATTTACTGAGAGTCTGTGCTGCAGTAGTTTTGCACCTTGTTTTCAATAACAGGATGCTGTCTTCCATGTAGGAGAAGCTGTAGAAATGCTGCAGATTTTAGCTACTAAGAAAGCAAGAAAAAATGTGTTTGCATCCTCAGATCAACTGCTCAGAGTCCACCCTGCACTAAGAACTATCCATTTTCAAAATTCCCTCAGATTTGTCTAGGCTATCTGGTAACTTAGCTCTTTTGGGAAGAGACATTTTATCATTGCTTTTTACTGTTTGAAGTAGCAGTTGTTGTTAGTTAGAAGTACCTTGGCAGGAACTCAATTTCTCTTTGAAGATGTTATTATGACAACAAATTTCCATTGCATTTCCTCTTCCCAGAAAATACCAGATGTGTTTTACACTAAGTTTTCTTGATTTGGGTACTATACACACAGTTGTGTCCTATGGTGGCCTAGTTTTCCCTGCCACTATTCTTTCCTTCAGCATAGGACTACCAAGTAATTATTGTTGCCCGTCTAGCTCCATGGAGTGATTTATTTCCCTTTTATCACCATCTGCACAGTTATAATAATAAAAATGTACGCAGTATTCAGCCCTGTGATTTGCATATAGTATAGATATGCTCCAGTCCGAAGGCTTTTTATCTTTAGCTGTGAGTTACAATAACTATAGCCAAACTTCTGATTTTTTGCATTATCACTTTAGCTCTGGAGGTCCTACCTAGAGCTGAACACCTTTGCCCACTGCATCTGTGAATTAAGTTACACTGCCAGTTAAAGCAGTTGCTCCCGACAAGCCATGCCATTTGGGCTGCAGTATGTCAGGAGTAAGGTCACAGGAACACAGCTTTGCCTCCTGACAAATGTGTCTAGTGCAAGAGTTACTAACTGTTGCAGTGGGAAAGTAATTGGTTAGTAGTGGGAAGGAATGCCAGATTGAAGGGTCTTGCTGCCAAGGAGCCAGGAATCAAAAGCAATCTGAGGATTAACTTCAGTTTTGAATGTAATGGTGTTTGTAAGAACTCATGTCCCACTAGAGATGTTGTTTTTTACTGAGTGAAAGAGTAGTTCTTTGTATGCATCCAAGTGATTTTTTTAATCTTTGTTTTACTGACAGGCTCCAAGATGACTCTCCCATGCAAGGTGTTTATTGGACTGAGCAGCCACGCCTATACTGATGTGGAATGGCTAGCAAACGACACTGCCATTGACAGGGTTTACAAGCAAAGCAGAGTTAGAGAGGGAGAAAGACAGTAAGTCTGTCCAAAAGTGTTTTCTTGTCCTTTTACAGGGGCTCTCAGTGCAGCTGAATGCCAGGTAATGAACAGGCTTATGAATAGGTCTGAACTGAAACTGGGAGATGAGAAAAAACAGTCAAGCAAGCAAAAAAAATCCAGACTCAACCCATCCAGAATGAAACCAGTTCTTTATCTCTGTTTTTTATTAATGTTATACTGCAAATAAGCCAGTTTTGAGGCTTAAACTTGAGACATATTTTCATGGGCAGCTGGGCTGATGTAAGAGGGGACTTCAGGGGACCTGATCCTTCACAGTGCTTCTCTTATCTCTCTCTTTGCCCTGTCCCAGTGAAACGGCAACATCATCTCCCTGACATTCATGAGGTTCTCCGACCACGCTAAGACAACAGAAAACTATACAATTATTTATTCTTTTTGTTTGGTTGGCTTGTTTTGATTTTTTGTTTGTTTGGGTTTTGTTGTTTTTTTGGGGGGAGTGGTGTGGTATGGTGTTTTTTTAGATTATAATTGTTTTGCCACTTAGGCTTGTTCTTTTCCGCATTAGTGAGTTAAACTGACTCACAGAAACACCCAAGGAGTGCTAGAGCTGGTGCCAGGGAAGCAGTGGGAGGATGCAAGTGAGAGGGAGAAGCAGGATGTCCTACATCCTCTTACCCTCCTGATCCATTGCCTCTCCCAGTTTTACAGAGTCTACTCTCAGCTGCCTCATAGCTGCATATGCCTCAAGGCTTTTTCTGCTGGGAAAGGGGTGAAAATACCTGTTTTCTGTACCTGTGTCATGTCACTTGAGTGGTGCTAACTCACTATGTTCAGGCTTGCTTCTAGCACTTTGAAACTGTGAGGTAAAACTGTCAGCTGAAATCTCTTCACTGAGGTCCAAACTGTTGTGCTTTATATCTCATTTGATGAAGCTAAGAGTGTCCACAAAGATCATTGCCCTCACCTGGGTCATGGTGGCTCTGTCTGTACTGGTGGACATTGCTGTGAAGGTTTCTGGGCTCTGAGATGCCGTTGCCTCTGCTGTTAATGGTTAAGCTGGCCACTTACCCACTAGCACCTTCCTGAAGAGCTCCTGGCTATCCATTAGGATTTAGCTTGAGGCAGGGACTATTCCCAACCAAGTCTGGGGATATGGCATCTTTGTTTTGTGGGACAAAGTGTGTTTAACAGCTGTTTTGGGAATTGGTGGCCATCAGTGCAGGATAAGAACCTGGCCATGTTTAGTTTATTGTACAGCTGCAGCCAGAGGTAACCAGGCAACACCGACGAAGCCCTTATATGTTTAAACATATCTTCACAGTTTGATTGATACCTTTTACTTACAAAGTTGTTCATGTGGATAACTGACAGTGCATTAAACCTGTGGTCAGGAGCCGTAAGATGTATTGTGGCAGGTTTTAAAATAGAGCAGCACATGTACTTTCTTACTTGGACCTTAAAAATATTTTTATTATTACTATCACTATCATTATTAGTCTTACATATTATACAATTGCACAAGGACAGGGACCATGCCAGCTAGGGCTCATGCAGAGCTCATGGTCTGTGAGACACCCCAGCTCTGCTGGAAGCCCTCAGAATGGCTGCAAGCCAGACCAGGTCAAGCACCACCACAGAAATCTCTGGCAAAGCAGCCACCACTCTGTTGCTGCCTTCCTGTGGTACAGTCCTGGGAGTTGTGCACAGTGAGCTCCATGGCTGCAGTACATCACAGGCTCACAAATCAGATGGTTAAAGAGCAGCTGTTTCAGCAATAACTGAAATATATCAAGAGAATGTTTGACTGTGACTAGAAAATCACATTTAGATAGTTGGGACTGATGGAAAAATCAGGTTGAAGGAAGCTAAAAAATTCCTAGGCAGTTTCTTGTATTGAGCTCTTGGGTTTGGGTGTTTGGTGGTTCACTTTGGTGAGTGAGCATTTGCTGGGTTGTGGTCTCCATATGTCCTCTTCCAGTTAATAGTAGGAATCTCGGAAATCACTAGCTGTTCAGAGAGAAGGAATTGAGTCCTTCCACATTGCTGTGTAGAGGAGCTCAAAGATATACACAATTCTGTGTGTCTTTCTTCCCTTTTTTTTTTTTTTTTTTTTTTTTTTTTGAGAGAGAGAGAGAGATAGAAATCTAATTCTTTTTTTCCTGGAAGATTCAACAAGTGCAGGATGGGTACTGGCTGCTAAGACTCAGATAGCTGGCACGACTGGGCTGGGAGACACAGAAGTCCTCTAACATTGAGGGGCTGGTTCAGAAATAATGCATTTTCTTGCAATGTGCTGTTAGAATGAACACATAAAGAAAAGCCATGTTATGAAAGGAATTAACATTATTTTTTTTCTTGTTGTTACAGAGAAATTGTAGAAAATGGTGAAAACTTCATTGAAGTTCCACTGGTTTTTGATTCTGTCAAAGAAGTAGATTTTTACACAGATTTTACATGTCTGGCCCAGAACATATATGGCTACCAAGTACTGCCAACAAGGGTGAAGCAGGAAGGTAACTAGTTTGACTGCTTATTTGGGATAATCATTATTGGTAATCATTATCATTAATCTAATGTTAAATTATAATCCAAGCCTTTCATACTGTCCGAGCCAGTATTAGTAATTAACTATTGCCTGGGGCAAAAATGCTTGCCTCTTTCACCTGTAGGCTTTGGAATAGCTGGTTCACAAAATACACTTTCTGTAGGTCATTCACTGACATTTTCTTTGGGGATAAGAATCTGTGCTGGTGTATCTGTTTATTGGACAGGGATCCAGTTTAGATATCCTTTGTGAAGTGATTGTTCCAGTGAGACTACTGGCAAATTCCCATTGGGTGCAGCAGGGCCAGGTCTTCCCCATTTCCTCAATAAGCAGTGAAAAAAAAAAAAAAAGACAATAGCAGAATAAAGATCAGCATGTTCCTTCCTTCTCGTGCACAGACTGCTGCCAAAATAACAAAAAGTGTGAACTGTGATGGGTGTTGTTATTTTGGCTCCTAGTGATGGGAAGAGAAGCCCTAAGCTCAGGGCAATTAATGCTGCCGTGCGATAGACCATTAGCCAAGAACCAGCCGTAAACCCAATGTGAAGCAATGCTAATTGTTTCTTTGCATGACAGTGATGAATCACCAAAGCTTGCTCACACTGTCTTAGAACGGCACATTTGCAGTCTTCATGATGAGTTATAACTCATGTCTCACTCCAGCATCCTATGATGAGGGATTTGTACTCTGCTAGATGACGTGCTGCCCTTCTATTCCATGAGCTACACGAGTATTACTACAGAGGAAGCAATCCATGAACCAATATAGGTTGGAATAATTCAAAATCATCTGGGTCTCGGAAATAAGGAGTATTTTGGGAAAAGGTTCAGAGTGTTGGCTTGATCATTAGTAATTAATAAGCTGCTCTGTACAAGAAAACTATTCACACAGCTTGTGGGTGGACTAATTGTTACGTACTCCCTCTCCTTGTGCTTGTGTTTCTTGCTTGGAGTGTCCTTGCTTTCACTAAATTAAGACAGAAAGCACATAGCTGCTCCGAGCACAGGTTGGAAAGGGCCATGTGTATGCAAAAGATTGGACTTTAAATTCTCACCCTTTATTGTTCAGCAACTCTTCCTCACATCATCATAAACCCATTTCCCAGAGTGCTCAATCAATAGGCCTCTTCCTTTCACTGGTGATCAACCCTGCTGAAAGGTGAACTTGCAGACATCCTTTTTATTGTGATTTCTCTTCTTCCTCCTTGAACTTAGAGATCTATGTTCCTGGGAGTTTTGTTTTTGTTTTTAATTTAAATACTTATATTTTTACTTTTCCAGCTGTTGGCCTGTCCTGGTACATTGCGATGATTCCCGTTGCGTTGGCCTGCGTGATCGTGGCAGGGATTTACATACACAAGTGCTGGAGGAGGAGAGCTGATAAAGGATACACCGCAGCGAGGGTTTAAAATCCACTTTACACTCTCCACTTGCTAACAGAACAAAACATCATCCTGGCTGCTCTCTTCGGACCAGACATTCTGCTTTCCCAGCAGATGTATATGTATCAGCTATTTTCTTCTTCTCAAATCTGATGAAGTTATAAACATTAAGTTTGCAGTTTTATGCTGCCTAGATGCAGGAAACCCGCTTCTATTATTTTGCAGCTAGGGTGCAATCTATTGAGTTTTGGAACACAGAATGCCAGGAATGTGCTGTGGATATGGGAAGGGTAGGGAAAGGGATGTGCTCTTTCCCTCTGTAATTCCAGTAGTCTTATTGTTTAAAAACAATAATATATAAAAAAAAGAAGAAACCCCCTAAAATCTAAAAACAAGAGATAAAAAAGCTTGCTACAGAAGGACTATTCCACACAAGAGTGAAAATGCAGTTTCCTTATGCATCCAAACTCTTAATTTTACTTCAGTCTAAAAAGAGCCCTATTTTTCTCTTTTCCAGAGCCAGATACAGTTGTCATGGCAACTGTATATCTACGAACTTTTCCACAGCAAATCTATATTTTTCACCATTTGGATTATTCTTTGCTTAAATGGACTGTCTCAGAATATCCCTCCTACGGAGGGATCAATGTAACAGATAATTGTGCACTTGAGAATTCAGTTCTGGTTTACTACCAATATCTCATAGCAAGAGATTCATAGAGAGCTGTAATATGTTATCTTTGCCAAGAAAAAAATAACGGAGGCATGTTTTAATGTTTTTAGAGTCATTTGACTAATACAGAGTTTTATTCCTGGAAGTGATTGGGCAGATTACCAGCAATAATATACAGTCTTGCCTTTCTGTGCCTCTAACTCTTTCATGACTGGCCTGATTCTTCTTCCTGATATGAGTGCAAAAGTCTAGCACAGGTTCCCATAAATAATGAGTCTTCACCAGGCTAAAACTGGTGCAACTGCTTGAATCTTTTGTCCTTTAAACTCAGATATGGAAACTGATTGTTCATGATGCAAAATGCTGCCTGTTAGGTTAATCTATCTGGATTCCAGTCTTGACATAAATCAGAAGAGAGCAATAAATAATCAGTGACCATGCTGTACTTTGAGGATCAGAATGAGTAAAACGGCTTGGTTACTTCTTTATGAGTAGATGGGAAAAAGGTGGCTGCAAGTTTGGAAAACAGTCAGTCCACATGGATATCTGTTCTTTAAAGGAAGAAAACTATAGGTGAACTGACCATTGCTGGAAGGAACATCAGAAGACTTTTAGGTACATCAAGAATGCTCATTTTTGTGAAGCAATTGCTAGTCTGTAGCTAGAGAACAAATTAGGTTTGACAATAGATGTAACCTTTCAAAATGTGATTTTCTCTTCCTGTCCATCTATATCCTCCAAGAGTAGTATAACACATCTGGCTGTAGGCATGTGGTTGGATTTCACTAAGTAGTGGAGAAGAAGTAGAACTTTTGGTATATGGAGTATCAGTGCCATAAAAAAATTAAATACCTCAGAACCTCTTCCAAACTAGAGAAGGAGAAAGAAATGTGAATGTGAGATAAAAATCAGGCATACAGAGAACTGATGTTACATACTCAGTGGCGTCTTGAATGTAGGGTGAATGTCAAGAAACAAAGGTTTATCTTTTACCAAGTGATGTTTTCTTCTCTGACTACTGATATAGTAATATTCTGAAAGCTTTCATTACAGGTCGACTAGAACAAGTAACCTGCAGAATGTAAATGTTTTACGTTGAGTTGTGGCATTATAAACCAGGGCAACAAAGTCTGTGTTGTTTCTGAAAATGTTATGTAAACAATGGTAAAAATAAAAACCAAAACAATAATCTGGTTTGTGAGCTGGATGGGAAGGAAGAGATGAGATGGCTCTTTATGTGGTGGTAGCTTGCTCTTAGAACTCTGGGCTCACTCTGGGCAGGTAGTACTGGGTAATGTTTCCCTACCTACCAGCTATTGAAGTGTTGTGTTCCTCCGTTGCCTTCAGTGGGAGACTTCTGGAACAGATTGTTCTGTGGGGATGTGAATTTAGTATGTGCTTCCCAGGCAGAGAGATCTATTTTATGCAGCCTCCCAAAGGCAAAACATTTTGTCTTCTCCTTTTTTTTCAGTCAAAATTAGAGCTCCAGTTGCCACTGTTAGGTAGGCCTGTCCCAGGAAGTTCAGAGTTATTAGCCTCAATATGCTTTGAGGAGAAAATGTTCTAACTCTGAAGGCACATTGAAGACTTGTACTGGTTTATAATCTGACCAGAAAAGAAATACAATAACAAGGAATACCACATCAAGTATTCAGGGTTCTGTACCACAGTGTTTCTCTTCAAAAAAAATAATGAAGTAATAATGAGGAGAAGGATTCCTCATTTGTGGGACTGTGTGGGTTTATAGCATTTGCCAGAGAGCTCATCGATCTGCAGCAACTTCAAAGACACACATCTCCCCACTACAGGGGGGGAGATCTCATGCCCATGGTCTTGGCGTAAGTTAGCGTCCAGGACAGAGGCTGCTTCTTCAAAAGTAGTTCTTTTCAGGAAACATCAGTTAGCAATTATTTTCTTATTTTACTCAGCATATGTCATCTTGATGTCAGCTATCCATCTAAATAGGCAGCATAACTAATATTTGACAAAAGTATCATAAAAAAAAAAAGTAAACTTGGAATTTGGAGAGTATCTAATAATTAGATCTGCTGGTTCCCAAAAAAGGCCTTAAATAAATATAGGAGGACGTGAAACTAAGAATTGGATCTGCACACAGAGCTGTCTTGGCAAATTAAGATAAGAAGACTACATTCTTTTAATTCTAGTAACTGGGGAGGGAAGATGCACATGCGAGGAGGACAAGAAACATGTGAAATAGCACTGCCAGGATTAATGCTTAAGTATGAGAATAGCTGATAGAAGTGTTTGATGCTTATTCTGACTCAAGTCTGCAACACAAGAGGCCCAGAAGAGCAAAACAAAGCAAGGAATAGATCTTATGTTTTACATCTGAGAACTCTCTGTCCACTCATAGCCTTGGAGCTGCTAAAGATAGGTTAGGGTGGGGTGCCTCTCATCCAACCTTCAATCAGCCAAAAGGCATACAGCTGGTCCAAGTTAGCTGTTGATGTTTCCTCTCCACTCAGTGGAGAAAATGTTATTTCCAATGCCTAAAATAAATGGGATAAATTGCCCTCTGGAAGTGCCTGTCTTTTTCCACCAGTTTAAGACAAAGTGAGATGAATCCATCCTGGATTACAGGAAGGATTGGTTATAAACCACTGGATTTCATTTTTTTGGAGAAGTGATAAGAAGGAATGCCCTAAGGTCCAGAGGTAGCCTTTCACATAGTTAAGGCTGCTTGGCTTTCTTGGGTTACTCAGCTTCCTGTGCAAAGTGAGGACACAGGCTCACACTAAGTTAAAATACTGTCAGAGGCTAGGAGGCAGGCACAAAAGTATGTATAATGGAATCCAACATAAGAGACCAGCTGAAAATATTTGCTTGATGCCTTGGAAAAACTTTTGTGGCTCATGGAGCCTGTGGACATTAAGTGCCAGAGTTATTACAGGAAGAAAAGAAAGAGCTGCTATGTGTGTGCAGCTGTAGTACACGGAGTCTCCATGGGACAAGAAGGAAGTGTCCTGTGCAAGCTGAGGGTTCTTGGGCGTACACAGGGCAGTGGGAGCTGCCAGGTCTTCCACAACTCTCAGCCAGTTCAGCTCCCACTGCAGCCAGCTGCTGCACAACATAGCAGACTGGAAAAAACATTGCTCTGCACAAATGAAATATCCTAAAATTAGACTGCTGCCACTGGACAAGTATAGGCTTTTGGTAAGAAAACCACTAAAAATATAGATCTAGTCTGATGCAGTGTGTTCATCGTGCTGGAAATTATAGTCTATATCCCGCTGTACATTAGGTAGTATACACAACATAAAGAGCTTAATAAAGCAGATGAACTACAGCACCAGTCAGTTTTCAAGCATAGATCCAAGCTCACTTGTTAGAACTTAAGAAATAAATCCATTACTGAATTTTTAACTGCAGAGTATAGTTTGGTTCTTACCATCTTGTGTTCCTCCTACCAATTTTAGGTTTTTGCACCAAATTGTCCCAGAATCTGATGACAGCTTTGGGTGTAAACACAAACTTATTTGTAACATGTTAAGAAATTTGATCTCTCAGTCCTGACAAGAAGGGAAGGTTCTCTCTTTCTCACTGTTTTTACTGATTTGTCATCTGTTGAATAGTGACATAGGAACTTCACTTAAATGTACTTAAATCTCACAGAAATGCAAATATTGATTTATTTGTGAACAATGAGGCATTACCAGCATTTCTGTCTTGCAGGATTTGAACAGCACTATTTATTTAAAGTCTTAGAGGTCCTGTTTGGCCTTGGTTATAGAGGATTCATCCATCTGCCAAGCTGTGGGATAAATGAATCATCCTGTTTGTTTGCTTTGGCTCCCAAATATGCTATGTCATATTGGCTAGGCAGGCCAGACTGTGACTGGAAATAGTTGATATGATGTTTGTTTACTTTTAAAAAACCACAACTCTCAATTAACTCTTGGTTTTCAAGTTGAGGACATGGATGAACTAAGTAATTAAAGAGTATTGTTACGTGTACCCTTGATATGTTGCTCTTTTTCACAGAATACCAGGGGCTGGAAGGGACCTTGAAAGATCATCCAGTCCAACCCCCCTGCCAGAGCAGGATCACTTATACCAGATCACACAGGAATGCATCTAGACAGCTTTTGAATATCTCCAGAGAGGGAGACTCCACAACTCCCCAGTGCAGCCTGTGCCAGTGTTCTGTCACCCTCACAGTGAGAAAATGTTTCCTCATGTTTCCATGGATCTCATGTTTCTATGCCTCAACTTCCACCCACTGCCCCTTGTCCTGTCATTGGGTATCACTAAGCAGAGCCTGGCTCCATCCTCTTGGCGCTCACCCTTTACATATTTATAAACATTAATGAGGTTTTCCTTTTGATTGGGTCTTACCATGGCTGGGCTTCATCAGATCTGAGAACTCTCCATAGGAGACAGTGGGCAAGCCATGGTGGCTTCTCACATCATGTCATGTCATGACTTTGCTATCTCATGGATACTGGAGGCTAGGGCCTCCTTTTTGTGAGTAGAGAAGAGCTATCAGCTCAGGGAAGAAACAGAGCAAGGGCTTTAATCATGGATGATGGGTAGTTTACCCACTGAATCTAAGCCCGTACTATGCTTGAGGAACCACAGTACAGAAAAAGCAGAGCTTCACTTCACCTAAGAGCAGCAGAGCTATAACACTCATTGCTCCTTGCTAGGAAAGAACATATAGGCTTTTTTTTTTTTTTTTTTTTTAATTACCATGCTGATGTGGTGCCATTTAGGAAATATGGATTGCATGGGAGAATGTAAGGATGAGTGAAAGAGGGTGTCTTCCCATGGGGAGAGTGGTGAAGTGCTGCAAGGACACTTAGAGAGCTTGTGAGCACAGGCAGTATGAGCTTATCTTCTGCCTGGAAAGGCAGAGAGGCAGGCTATGGTAACTGCCCACAAGCACATCCAGTGGGAGAGTAAAAAAGCAAGGGCATACAATTATTTTTGCTAATGAAGAAGAGTAAGATGAAAAATGCATAACCAAAATTGCGTTGGCTGCTAATCATTCCAGCAGTAACATCCTGAAAGAGCATCTCAGTAGGAGCAATGTCCAGGAAAATAAATGACTTTTAACCTGGTGCTTGGTACAGCTATGAAAGGGATTTGATAAATGTGACAGCAGGGGGTTTTGCTGCAAGGCTGCATCACATCCTCTGGCTTTGTGTTCTTTATTTCCATTGAAAAAGGGCTGGACAGCTGAAGATAAAAAATGCCAAAGAGTTCAATTATTGTGTTATTATTATTTCCTCAGCAAATCCCCAGTGCCCTTTATTTACATCCCTTTCAAGCTTGTACGGGCTGGAAGATCAAAAGAATTAAACACTGAACACAATTTCTGGAGATGTCTTTGCAGATATCTCCAAAGTCTGTGATGGTTTTAAGACTGTCTTTCTAATTTTTCTTCACAAAGTTTGAGCAGAAGAAGTGAAAGAATGTAAATAAATCACCATTGGGTGTAAGAAAGCAAAATAATTATTATTCTAAACACTTCCATTGGAGAGAGAGAAATGTTTAAGAATCTCTACTCAAAACAAGGTTGGGGAGTTGGGCAGTCTCAGCTGGCTCGCTCAGTTTCTGTCTGCCTGCTGCTTCTTTTCTGGCTGAAGATAACACACTGACCTTGACAAGTTCAGTCTAACAGCCTCTCTGCTTCTTGATTCTCTGCCTTCTGCCAGGGGGGTCTGGGGGGATTCCTTCTGGCTGGGAGGGAGGCCCCTTGGGGAAAGGTCCCTTGGGGAAGAAGCACAGCCCCTTGAGGGGAGGGGGAAGCCAGGGTCCTTGCTGTGCTTTTCTGTTGATTGTACATATTTGTGAATAGTGTATATTTGTACATATTCATTGCATTTCATCATAGATTGTAGATTTGCTTGTAAATACAGCTTTCATTTGCTTCCAGATTGAGCTAGCCTGGTTATTGTCAGTGTGGGATGGGGATTTCAGCTCTCACACTGTTACAAAGTCTTAATCTGCTTTAAACTCTTCCAGGAGATGCCAGTTGCCCCTGGAAAAAAACCCTTAATGAGTTTTGGCTTTCCTCCTGGAGGGAATGATCCAGACGCTAAACAAAACTGTTTTGTAAGAGATGAGTTAGCTCTTCATATGATCAAGTGCCTGCATTATATGGAATAGAGGAGGAGGCCCTTAAAGACTGCTCTGTCCTTTTTCACTCAGTCTCGTGAATGTTGCTTTCTACTTGTTTATTTTACTGTTTAATGGTTGATGTTATGGCATTCACTCCCAGCTGTGCACTGGAAACCACGATGGAGCAACATTTTCCCAGCATGGGTCCCAGGAGCTTCCCATCTAAGGCCTGCAGGATTTCATAGACTTTAAGCAAGCAGCAGGAGTGAAATCTCTGTCGAGAATGTCAGGTCACTAGAGACAAGGAGCAAAGAGTGCAGTAATGATAAGTGGTGGTGGCATCCAACTCCCAGCCCTGGAAGAGTGCTTTAGGACATAGAAACCAGCTGCTGAAACATGACTGCTAGAGGCTGGAGAGAAATACTTTATAGTTTATGGGATTACATTTCAGGCTTAGTGCCTGTATGTCATTTTTCATTTGTTTGGTTGTTCTTTTTCTTTTTTCCCCCAACTTTAATTATAAAAGCAGAATATTGATTTACCCAAAGCAATCCCCTCATCTCTCCTTCAATCAGTAACTCAAGTTTTTAATCAACTGTCTACTCAGTATGGCACATACTGGTTAAGCAGAGGCAGTCTGTGTATACATTATTCACCAGCTTGGGAGTTTAGACTTAGTGCTTGTAATATTTAACACTGACATTGACTCTATTTCTTTTTAATTAAGAAGACTAATTAAAACCTACTTTTACAATGACTTTTAAAAGTAGGTCATGGCACTTTAGTCTTGTTATTCGTAAAACCAAATTGTTATGATGCAATGCTTTGAGGAAGCCTGAACATGCCACAGCTTGTTTGCACAGGCAAAACATAATTTACAGAGATTATCCCTGGCCCGAGGTCTTTCCAGGCAGTTGGTCCAGTTGCAGCATTTCCTTTTTTTCCCACCTTCCTTTCATTTACTATGCTTGTAGCATATATTTCAGCAAAGTGGATGCAAGAGGACCAATTGTACAAAGAGTCTGGCCAGGGTAGTGGGATGTGCTAATTTTCTTCAGCTGTGTACCTTTACCTGGTAAAGGTAAATCCATGAAGCACCAGGGTCATGAAGCCTCACTTGCAGTTGGTGCAACTCTTAGATGCTGAGCTATGTGCAGAACTCCTGCAGATGAGCCCAGGAGGCATAAGAATCCTCTCTGAGTGGATGCTGTCCACAGTTACATAGCCTCCCCTGAAGAGCAACCATTCAGAATACCCAGCAGAAGCAGGCTCTTCCCTTCCCTCCTACGTGGGAGGGGGTTGGACTTAGAGAGGGAAAGCAAAGAGATGAGTCCTGGCACAGCTCACCTGTGAGCAGCGGTCCTGCTTCCTCTCTTCCCAAGGTATGTTGCTCAGGAAGAGAAGAAAGAAAAATCTACTTCGTTTTCTCACACCTCTTCCTTTGCTCTGGCAGGGCAGAGGAGAATGGGAGGGGGGCACACAGTGGGACCCAGCTTCCTACATGGGGGAAAAAAAACAAACAGAGCAACCTGCATGGTGAATGGATGGGAGACCTGAGTGAAGATCTTAGATCTTGCTGCTCTGGTGTGGGGTAGACAGGACCTCATAGTCCAAAATTTGGCAGCATTGAATGCTCTTTTCATCTCTTTGGAGCCCGTGAGTTACTGGGCACTCATTTTTTCCCTTCAAAACAAAACATTTTGCTCAATCATTGAAAGAGAAGGAGTTGAAAACGAGTGGGCAGCTGACACAGGCGTATTGGACCACAATATCACTGTAGCATGAAACAAATATGCTTTTATTTGGGAGAAGCACAGACTTCCCCATCTCCCATTCTCTTACATCCCACTCCTCATGGTGGTCAGGACACCCTGCCTGCCTTCCAGAGCCCATCTCTTGTACTACCTCCTATGAGAAAGGGGGAAGCCCTGTTACACCAGTGTCCCATCTCTACTTCTTTGGCACAGCCAGACACATTTCAGGCAATTTTCTCTGGTTAGCTGAAGTCCCAGGTGATGTGAAACCAATATGGTGCCTCAAGCCAGGCTGTTCCTCTCCCTGTGTGGGTGTTTGGGTGCAGTTACTTTGACGTCAATTCCTAATGCAGGGATGTTTTCCTCAGAGGTGATGCTGTTCAGATTGGCTCACAAGGTAGAAGCCTTTGGCTCTTCCCTTTATATCTAACATGAAATTGGGCACATAATTGATTTTTTTTTTACATTAACCAAAATATGATGCTGACTCATGGATGCTTGTGGTCATATACTGTCATTCAACCTTTCCATGTGAGCTGAGTAATGCTTTAATGCATGAGATTAGAGACCGCAAGTATTTGTGTATTACAATAAAAAAAATGTGAGCTTGGGTGTTTTCATGGATTTAAAAAAAAATGCAGTTGTTGGTAGTATTGTATTTTCAAACTTCTGCATCTCTCGTGTCATTCAAACATTATAAAGGTGATGAATCCATCATGGTTCATGGGGGAGAGCTAAATCTAGGTTGTGAAATAAATGTCAGACTCCCTATGAAACACAATAAATTGTTAAGAGGTGATTAATGTAGTTGTAGCTTTTTTTCACTTGGTCTGAACTTGTCCTTTTAGGACAAGCAGTTAATGCGTACATGTTCTGGTTGAAGAAAAGAGCAATTTTAAAGTCACAATAGTTATTTTTTTACTGCATGTAATTTTTTTTTCAGTCACCTTTTAACCTCCTTGCATTCAAAAGTCGTTGGCTTTGCTTACATTTATATTCAGAGACATAGCAGAATTAGATTAAACCCAAGCCTGGATATTTTAGTTTGGCATGCCATTAGCCTGAGGGACCCATAGTTCCCTCTGAGTTATTTCAGACTTTTGCAACTACTATTCAATAGCTCAATACATTATTTCCAAAAAAGTTAATGAATTTGGTAGTGGAAGACTACAGGGGTGGCTTCTGTGAGAAACTGCTAGAAGCTCTCCTCGTATCCAATAGAGTCAATGCCAGAAGGATCTGCCACTGAAGAAGGCAGATTCCATCAGTGATGGCAGTAGTGCATCTGTGATAACATATTTAAGAAGGGGAAAACCACCCGTGAATAATGGCAGTTTCAGCCAGAGAGAGAAGTGAATATATGAGAGAAACAACTCTGCAGACACCAAGGTCAGTGAAAAAGGAGGGGGAGGTGATGCTTCAGGCACCGGAGCATAGATTCCTCTATGACCCACAGTGAATACCCACCTTGCAGCCCATGGAGATTAATGGTGGAGTAGATATCCACCTGTAGCCCAAGAAGGACTCCATAACAGAGCAGGTGGATGCCTGAAGACAGCTGTGACCCTGTGGTCACGCTGGAGCAAGCTCCTGGCAGGACCTGTGGACAGGTGGAAAGAGGAGCCCATGCTGGAGTAGGTTTGCTAGCAGGACTTGTGACTCCTGAAGTACTGCACATCAAGTGACCAGTGCTGGAGCAGTTCCTGCAGAACTATAGTCTGTGAGAAGGACTCGTGTTGTAGAAGTTCACGGAGGACTTCCTGTGGGAGGAACTCCATTCTGGAGCACAGGAAGAATGTGAGGAGTCCTTCTCCTGAGGAGGAAGGAGTGGCAGAGATGTGTGATGAAGTGACTACAACTCCCGGTCCTTGTGTCCCTGTGCCACTGAAGGGAAGTAGGTAGAAAATATCAGATGTTGAGCCTGGGAATAAGGTAGGGGTGAGGGGAAGGTGTTTTTCTGAGTTTATTTCTCATTACCCTGCACTGGCAATCAATTAGAATAATTTCCCCAAGCTGAGTTTGTTTTACCTGTGATGGCAATTGCTGAGTGATGTCTCTGTCCTTTACTTGACCTATGAGCCTTTCTCTCCTCCTGTCCAGCTGAGGAAGGTAAGTGATAACACAGCTTTGGTGGGCAACTGGTGTCCAGCCGTGGTAAATCCACCACACTTGGCTGCATCATTTGTGTGAAATAATTTAATGATCCAGCTGGTGTCAAAGGATGGACACAACATTAATAATGACCAATGTGTCTTTGGCTTAGGTGACTTATTTATCATTCCACAGGGCTGAGGATGAAATCTAATTCTCAGAGGAAACAATCACATACTTAAAATAAATAATCATTCTTCTCTTTCTTTCTCTCCATTCCCTGATTCATCTCTTACTAGCTTCCAGGTTTTGCAGTGTATAAGAAAGGAATCCTACCATTAGCAACCTCCTGTATGGTGTGGGCCTGATTCACTTCCATAGTTTGGCGCACCCTGTGCTTTGCGAGGTGGAGAAAGGAATATAATACTTCATGCATTTAAAGATTTTAACTTAGTGTGTCTGAGTCATCAATTCTTATATTGCCCAATTTCAGAAGGCTTGATTTTGCAGTCACATTTATGTTCTTCAAACATTTTTTTTCTGTTTGCATGTATGTTTGCATGAAATATCTTTTTTTGTTTATTAAAAATTCACAGTGGTAAGTTGAATGTTAGCCAAGTCAGGCCCAGCTGGAGTCAAAGGGATCAAGGATACCAATTAGAAAAATAGTACTGCAATGCATAACACATTTACTGTGGGTGGACACAGGAAAATGTTGTAATTTGGAGTTAGAGATCATGGTGTTATATCTACTGTTTGACTCTTGTGTGGTGACTTCCACCAATCCTGACCCCTCTGCTACTGTTTATGACTCTCTGCCTTGGTCCAGTTCTGACTGCATCTAGTCTTAGTCTCCACCCTGACATTTTTCACATCTTTCCTTCCTGTTTTGCGGCTAGCTGTCTCTTGTAATTTGGCTACAAGGAGATATAATGTGAAATCATTCCATATGTTCTCTCTCAGCATCTCTGTACTGCTTTCCTGGCTTCAGTGGAGAAGGAAAGCTTTTCCACAAACATCTGCCAGCCGATAACTGCTTAAACTGGAATAGCTGCTTGGTTCCCATAAAGAGGTACTTTTCCTTCCTTATCTGGAAACGATCCTACACTTTTTCTAGGAAAGGCATAAGCTAATGCCATTGGGTTTCTGAGCTGCTTTTTTCGCAAACTGTTAAGAACTTTGCATCTTAAGTTGCATCCTTCTACACTGCACGGACAGTGGAGAGATTGTGTTTGACTTTCAATTATATTCTCTCATCCACATCTCAAAACAGAGGTCATCTGTCAGTCTCCATTCTCACTTGCACTAGGCCAACCAGAACTACAGACTGAAATACCATCTTATTCTTTATATGTGAAATTTGACTCCCTGAACTTGCATCTTGTCCAAGTTTTGCACATCCTGCACCTTGGTCTGTACATCCAACAACTCCACCTCCTAATTTCTAGCATTTCTAATTCTGTGTGCTCTGAGAATTCCCTAATTGCCAGCAGTAGGAGGCTGACACATGCACAGAAGTGTGTGCTGTAAGGCAATGTGCTATTAGAGATAGGCCAATATTTAGACTTCTGCAGAGAAACGTTTGGTACCAAGGGGCAGCCTGAAATCTGGACTTTGACACAGCCATAGATGTTGATGGCTCCTGCCTTTGTATAGTACTTGAGGCACCTTGCTTCCAGTGTGAGTGCCACATACCTGAAACAGCTGGGAATAGGGCAGGGGGTGCAAATGTGTGGTCCAGTGACTGTCACAGCTTTCTTCTTCTGACAAGTAGTTAATGTAGAATGCAGGCTCATCCCAGAGTGTGGGGAGAGAAGTTCTGCAGCCCTGACACTTCCCAGGGAGCTCTTCTGGCTCACTCTCCCCAGCTTGCTTTTACCCATTTCCTCTGCCTCCCTGGAAAGAGAAGGATTTGGGGAAAATGGAGAAGGGCCACTCCTTCTTAAGTCTCCTTTCCTAGTTCTTCACATAAAGAAATAAATTAGTTATGTTTAGTTCTGTCTGTTAGCTTTTTGGGTTTTATGAATTCAGACTATTTATTTTCAGCTGTGGCTGTTGATCCTAGTTCTCAATTTTTGTACAATTTATTTTGCATTTGAAAGTCATTAAAGATCTCCTTATGCAACCTTCTTGGTCCTTGCCTACTTTAAAACCTCCAATTACAGCAAGATTGTTTGACATTTCATCAGTTCTGGTAGCTCTTCTCTACTGAAGTTTTGGGTTGGTCTTTTTGGTTACTTGGTTTTGTTTTTTTTTATTTATTGTTTGTTTGCTTGTTTGTGGGTTTGTTGTCATTGCTGTTTGTGGTTGTTTGTTTTTTCCTAGGAAAGCCTCAGATTTCCTCCCAAGAGAATATTAGGCTAATTGCATTTTTTTTTTGGATCAAAGATTCTGCCAGTCTTCTGCAACTTGTGGTACTGATTGATTTATATAATCCCTGATTCATAATGACACGATTAGAGAAAACGGAAGAAGTGCAAGAAACATACTTTTTGCTAGTTAATTTCCTGCTTACAGATTGTGTCGGAGAGATAAATATGTTCCACATGATAAAAGTCTTTCAAAATAAACATTAAAAACCATTTTAGTAGTTAATACCTGATTTTAAATGAAGATTTAATGTTCCATGATTTCAAATAAAACAGTTTTTCCTCTGAATTTATTCCTTTATATATAAATACATGTTAGAAACAGTACAGAGATACATATTTATATATTTATCCCTGTATTTTTATCTCATATTCTTTCTTACTTTATTCTGCAGTTTCATAGAATTCTTCCTCTTTTCCTTTTTCCCAAGACACCGTGATATATTCTATTGCAGCTGCCCAGTTAATAACATAGTTAGATTACACTAGGGTGCTGGTTTGCAAAAGTACAGAAGAGGACAAGAAAGGCATATGAAAGGGTTTTGGCTGCACAGTCACAGAATCACAGAATTGTCAGGATTGGAAGGGAGCCCAAGGATCATCTAGTTCCAGACCCCCTTCTATGGGCAGGGACACCTTCCACTAGATCAGGTTGCCCAGATCCACATCCAGCCTGGCCTTAAAACCATCCAGGACTGGGGCTTCCACCACCTCCCTGGGCAACCTGTCCAGTGTCTGACCACCCTTATGGTAAGGAACTTCTTCCTAACAGCTAATCTAAATCTACCCTCCTCTAGCTTGGATCCATTCCCCCTCCTCCTATCACTACCTAATATCCTAAAAAGTCCCTCCCCAGCTTTCTTGTAGGCCCTCTTCAGATACTGGAAGGCCACAACAAGGTCTCCTCAGAGCCTTCTCTTCTCTAGACTGAACATCCCCAACTCTCTCAGCCTGTCCTCATAGCAGAGGTGCTCCAGCCCTCTGATCATCCTTGTGGCCCTCCTCTGTACACATTCCAGCACATCCATATCTTTCTTGTAATAGGCTCCAGAACTGGACACAGTACTCCAGGTGAGGTCTCACCAGAGTGGTGCAGAGGGGAAAATCACCTCTCTCATCCTACTGGCCCTGCTTCTCCTGATACAGCCCAGGATCTGGTTGGCTTTCTGGGCTGCAGGTGTACACTGCTGGCTCATGTTGAGCTTCTCATCCACCAGCATCCCCAAGGCCTTTTCTTCAGGGCTGCTGTCAAGCCAGTCACTGCCCAGCCTATATGGTGCTGGGATTGCCCTGACCCAGATGCAGGACCCTGCACTTGGTCTCATTGAACCTCATGAGTTTGCCCTGGGTCCACCTCTCCAGCATATCAAGGCCCCTCTGGACCTTTCTGAAGTCCAGCTAGAGATGGAAGACAGACTTCTTCAATGTTTTTTCAATAAAAATAAAAAGGAGATATTCAGTCTTACAGTCAAGACCGAGTTAAGTATTTGCTAGTAGTGGAGATCTGAACTATTCAAATATCTGTTGGGAGAGAAACAGAAGAGAGTACAGATGATTCAGCAGGTTCTGGGAATGTATTAGTAGCAACTTCTTATTGTAGACACAGAGGAAGTTACTAGATAAGGGGCAGTAATTAAATCTGTTTGAAATTTAATTCAGCCAAAGGTCAGATGGTAATGTGAATTATAGGAGACTACAAAACAATAGTGTTCCAAATAAAGGAAGGAAGCCTGATGTGAGGCAGACAGGTAGGAGGATATCTTTGGAAGAAATTCTAAGGAATATCTAAGGAGCAAGAACACAAGCAAGAGACAAAAATTCATTACAAACAAGATGGGTTTGCCAAGAAAAAAAAAACACGCCTTAGCAGTTCTTTTCCTCTTCTCCAGGGTAACTGACTTAACCATTAAACAGGGAGCAGCAGTTATGGTATAGCTCAGCTTTAGTAAGGGTTTTGTAGATCGCCATACATAAGCTAGGGACATGTGCTGGAAATGCTGGGAATGTAAGGCTGATGCTCAGTTAGGTGGAAAACTGTACTCCTAGAGCAGTCAACAATGGATTTCTGTGAAATGGGGGATATTTCAAGAAAATGTGGAAAATTTAATTCTTAGAACTCCTTTGCCTCTAAGTAATCTAATCATTTAGACTAACAATGTTGGTGATGGACTAGGGAATAGTTTTGTGAATTTATACTTCAAATTACAGTAAGAAAGGGTGGAAGCACTTTGAAGACAAATAGCAAAGGTCAAAGAGGGTCTAGTATGTTGGGGTGGTGGTACATGAAGATAAAGCCAAGAAAGATAAAACTAAGGGAAAAATGTAATGGTATTTGGGGAACTGATTAGGCAACAGCAGCTCTGCAAGGCATATGGAAAACAGCGTCAATCAGAAATTCAGTTAGTCAATAAAGCAAAGCAGTTGCAACAAAGACAATTTGTACTGAAATGTGCTAACAGGATTCTTTTTCATATGAGAGGCATTTATTCTACTCTGTCCTTACTAGGAACATCTCATGTGGAACTTAAACTTTATTGAATTTTAAAATAATAGTTTGAAGAAGGTGCACAGAAACTGGAAAAAATCCAGAGCAGAGGTCCAGAAAGAAGAGTTTTGGAATATGTGATTTATTTGGAACAAATTTAAACAACTGACTTTGTTTATATAAGGAGTCTAAAGGAATATTGACAACATGATAACAGACTTCCAAAATGGCAAGAAGATAGCAAGCAGTTGTTTGCCATCTTCACTGGATTAGGACAAGCAGTAATCGCTTTGGTTTTGTACAGGTATAAAAACACTTATGTACTGTATTGGGAAAACATAAAACTCTATGGCTGAAGCAAGTGCTTCTAGTTTAAGCACAGAAACAGTCTCTGATGGCAGGGACTATGAAATCTTTATGAGTTTGTTAAATATCCATCTGGACATTGCAGGTCTACTAGCCATAGATCAGGACAAAAGCACAGATTAGATGATCTTGTGAAATCCTCTCAAGCTGCATCCCAGTTTTTTCCTCCAAGGTCCTATGGAAAGGTTTGTGAAGACCTTCCCTCCTCCTCCCAGGCAGCAATGTACCCATGTATTAGTTCAGCATGTCAGGTTGTTTGTTACCAGGCTTCTGCCTGTAGCTTTATTAGAATTTTCTGGGCACTACTTCCAAGTTAACCTCTACTTTATGTGTCCTGAAGCACACTCTTTGTTACTGCATTAGTCCATGTCTTGTCCTGACAAAACCAGAGCTTGTCCTGGAGCATGCTCGAAGCATTCCTTAAAAAGAAAAACTTAAATGAACAAAAATGAGACTCAATCTGCAACGGACAGCGGAGTCCCTTCCAGCTGCCCAAGTCTGTTCTGACTAAGGACAGATATGTAGTTTAACCTCTAAATGGAAGAATCAGTTGTACTTTTGGTACTCTGATGCTGCATTTCAATCCTGGATGTTTGAACTTGGTATGGCACAAAATCTAAGAGGTTTTCTTCAGAAGCCTTCAGTGACATTTACAAATTGCAGTATGCAAAATTCACCGCAGCAGGTCTTCCCCATGCTTCCTTTCCAAGTCTGTGGATACAAGTACATATTTTATATAAACATACAATTCATTTTAGTTCAGGTTCACCAACCAAATTGCAATTAACATGAAAGAGTTTTTATTTAACATTTCCTTTTAAAATATTTTCCTTCTTTTTTTCTTTTTTCTTTATGTATAATCTTCCATCCTATGTTATTTGTTTTAACCAGGGAAACACAGTAGTTTCTTCCCTTCATTGTTTGTTTTTTTGGGGATGATTTACACAATGGCTCTTTTGGCTGCAGGAATTTGGACGTCAGCAGCTAGTTAACAAACATTAAGTTATTGACATTGACAATTGTATTGATCATGAACCCTGTAAAAGTTGCTCAAGGCTCTTCTATTGCATGTGAGTTCTGATTGTCCTCTGGTAATTTTTTAACCAGTCTCAAATAAGCACATTCCCATTTTCAGTTGCAGATGCTATAAATCCCCTAATATTACTTGCAAGGAATTTAAAAGAAAAAGCAATTAAAAATAGTTTCATTAAAATATGCCTGAAATTCGTGGTTCAGAACTACGTCATAGCCCGAGTGCAGGTTTCTAATGTCTATATCATCATAAGAAATACCTTTCCTAATCAGATCACTGCACAAACTTTTCCTAATATAACTAATTATAAAGCAAACTCCTTTAATGATTGTGTGTGGGGGTTGTTTGTTGTTTTTTAATTTTTGTTTGTTTCATTTTCCCTTTTTTCTTTTCTTCTCTTTTCTTCTCTTTTCTTTTCTTTTCTTCTCTTTTCTCTTTTCTTTTCTTTTCTTTTCTTTTCTTTTCTTTTCTTTTCTTTTCTTTTCTTTTCTTTTCTTTTCTTTTCTTTTCTTTTCTTTTCTTTTCTTTTCTTTTCTTTTCTTTTCTTTTCTTTTCTTTTCTTTTCTTTTTTCTTTTCTTTTCTTTTCCCTTCCCTTCCCTTCCCTTCCCTTCCCTTCCCTTCCCTTCCCTTCCCTTCCCTTCCCTTCCCTTCCCTTCCCTTCCCTTCCCTTCCCTTCCCTTCCCTTCCCTTCCCTTCCCTTCCCTTCCCTTCCCTTCCCTTCCCTTCCCTTCCCTTCCCTTCCCTTCCCTTCCCTTCCCTTCCCTTCCCTTCCCTTCCCTTCCCTTCCCTTCCCTTCCCTTCCCTTCCCTTCCCTTCCCTTTTCTTTCATCACATTCAGTTGATTCATGGGACTTTTACATGCCAAAGTTGAAAATCAGCTGAAACAAACTCCAGTTATATTCTAGAAATAAACGGCAATGTGACAAGGAAGAACTTTCCCTCCTCCTGTGCCCACCTTTCTGCAGACAGTGAAGTGTTAGAGATTGGCCTGGTTATAAAGCTGCAGACGGTAAAAACCATGAACTCCTGCCTCTCTGTGGAGAGAAATGTTGTGTCTGTAACAGGCATGTCTGACTGAAGAACTGAAAGAAGTTTTTCTGCAAAAGCCTTGAAATGGCAAAACAGGAGACGGAGCCTCCAAGGAAAGCAAAACCTCCTCCTGGCCATATACATTTTTCGTGCACATCCGTGATGAACGTACTGTAACATGCCAACCACAAGTACATGGCTTGGCATCTAGATGGGATGAGTTGCACAGGGCTGAAATGCCTCTAAGAGTTAGTCAAAGGCTGGATGAAATTTGTAGTGATTAGCTGCTGAGTATGGCATGATACTATCCCTGCCAGCAGCAGTGGAAAGAACAATGTGTGAGAGCGGGCAGCAGCTTTTGATTCAGTGATGCAGTGGAGTGTGCTGGGGAATATCCCAAAGTTTTCATTAAGTTTTCTCTTAGAAAAATAGAATTGTGTCAGAAGATCTCATTCAGAGAGATTGTTCAGTAGTATTGACTGAATACTAACTGTTCAGTGAGAATTTGGCCTGAGACTAATTGGCTGAAACCTGAAACACACTGAGATCAGAAGCCCTTTCTTCCTTTCTGACAGCTGCCCTTTCAGTTCATCCCTAGTCTGCTGATTGCTGTTGACCAAAGCATGCCTGTCATTCAAGCACTACTCTAGCTCAGAAGCCTCTTGGGCTGTTTTCAGAAGCTGCATTACTTTTGAAGGCTCTAGAACAGGGACATGCCACTCTGACATGTCTGCTTTGGTAACAGTATCAAATTAAATACTTGTGACATGGTACTATTCAAATTGTGCTAGAACAAAACCAGCCCTATCCAAAAGCAAAACAAGATTTAGCATCATGCTCTTAGTAATAGGATTTATTTTTAGGTAGTCTTGGAAGGAGAAGAGAGTTGGCCTTGATGACGCTTATGGGTCTCTTCCCTTCCAATTTGCAAGGTTCTGTAATTCTAAAATTTTAGAAACTTATGCTGCAGTTCTGGAAAGAAGCAATACCTGGAGGAAAGGAAGACAAATTGGCAGCAGCTTGATCAGAGTATGGATAACTGTAGATGTTCAATAAGCCCCTTAGGCTTGCTTTCTTTCTTCGTACTATCCTAGCTTCAGTGCCACTTCTCTTCAGATTAAGGACTTGGTGGGTATATGAACTCAGTGGGTAAGTTGAACCTAGAAGTACAAGGGCTTTACAAGACCTAGGTCAGGAAAGACATGCAGTGAATAGGGGTTGAGATTTTTGTCTTCCCAAAACACAGTGGAAAAGTCTTCAGCAAAAACTGGAGACAGTTGAGATTCTCAAGAGCAATTGTGGATTGTTACTGTGGGCTGCAGTTTGTACAAAATCTATACATACTAGTAGTTGCACTCAAGTAGTCTTGCAGTCATTCATTATTTCTGCTGCATTAGTTGTGCAAGTGGGATCAGAGCTGCCTCTGTACCTTATAGAATGGGAAGCAAAAGAGAAACTGATTTGCCTTTAGACAGATAGGCATATTTTGTGGTCTCTTCAAGTCTGTTTAAAACTTCAGTCATTCTCTAGTTTTCCATCAACATTGTCCTGCAAGTGATGGGAACCTTTCCAATAACTTCACTCAGAAGAAGATCAGGTCTTTAAGTAAAAGAAGCCACATGAAAGACATGCATATTTCACTGGGATACATAGCACTTTTCTGTGAAAAGTGGAGCTGTGCAATAAGAATGGCCTTCAAAAGCGCAGGGAAAAAAATCAAATAACTTTGGAGGGGAATTTTCCTAGAGCACTCAGTTGTAACGTGTGACAACTCTTCTTTTAAACAATAGTTTCTGAGAATTATAAGGAAGCCTTGCAGATGCCTTTTCCAGTAAATCCATTTGCCTGAAACTCTTGCACAAAAAGCTCAGAACAAATAGGACTCATGCTGGAGAACAGCTTGCTGAAGCAGTTCTTACATAGGAAGGGTCTAAAGGTTTGCCTCAATAATTAGCATATGCAGTCAGCTACCAGAAAGCAAATCTTGCTCCTAGTCAATGGCATAAAGTGTGAGCAGATGACACATCGAACCTGAATGGAGCAAATAGTTTTTAGGGATTCCCACTCAAAACAATGTCACAGCTCCCTTTAGGTCTTATTCTGCATGCACAAGCACAGTGAGAATTGTCCTGGTGGCAGACTATGTGTATGAACAAGATATGTGATAATATTGAGAAAAGCAAGCCTTCACTTGACTTATGCTCCCATAAATGTGAATTTGGCAGCTTCCCACTTTTCCTTACCAGACCTTAAAATATTTAACTGTTAAGTTTCCACTACATGAAGATTGTAGCTAAACAAGAGAAAGAAAGTTTTCTTCCTTTTGGACAAGTGATCATTGATCCAGGTAGGCTTTACCTGCAGAACATGAGCTTGTGTACTGAAAACCAGAGCTTTAGTTTTATTGTAGCTCATTTAAGATCCTGATTGCAGTAATTTTTTTTCTCTTTTGTATGTCACTGTCATATCAAATAAATGGTAAAATCACAGACAGAACTTTCTGATTTTCACAAGCTCTGCAAAGGCAGAAGTAGCTGGCATCGGTGCTTAAGCAGTTAGGATCATTTTTGGCTATGTCTATAGTACAATGATCAAACACTGTAACTTTTGGGTTCAGTTTAAAGCTGTTCTGACTGCAAGTAACAGGGAATTACTTAACTAGGCAACTCCATAAAGTAAATGGCAAGTTTTCCTTCACTGTGGGAGAATCCAGTGTTATTGGACAAGAACAGAGTTTTATTGAATAAACTTTAGTCATTGGAAAATAGCAATTCATTAAAATACAAACTTCTCTTAAAAAGTAATTAATGTTAACCAAATTAATTTTCAGAAAGAAACTTTGCCTGGGGAGTGGGAGAGCTGAGCTGACTTCTATGTCCCAATGCAAGTAAAGCATTAGATTGAATTTTGGCCACAACAACCCCATGCAGAGCTACAGGCTGGGGACAGAGTGGCTGGAGAGCAGCCAGGCAGAAAGGGACCTGGGGGTACTGGTTGATAGTAGGCTGAACATGAGCCAGCAGTGTGCCCAGGTGGCCAGGAAGGCCAATGGCATCCTGGCCTGTATCAGGAATAGTGCAGCCAGCAGGACAGGGGAGGTTATTCTTCCCCTGTACTCAGCTCTGGTCAGGCCACACCTTGAGTACTGTGTCCAGTTCTGGGCTCCTCAGTTCAAGAGAGATGTTGAGGTACTGGAACATGACCAGAGAAGGGCAACAAAGCTGGTGAGGGGCCTGGAATGCAAGCCCTATGAGGATCAGCTGAGGGAGCTGGGGGTGTTTAGCCTGGAGAAGAGGAGGCTCAGGGGTGACCTCATTGCTGTCTACAACTACCTGAGTGGAGGTTGTAGGCAGGTGGGGGTTGGTCGCTTCTCCCAGGCAACCAGCAGCAGAACAAGAGGACACAGTCTCAAGTTGTGCCAGGGGAGGTATAGGCTGGAGGTGAGGAGAAAGTTCTTCACAGAGAGAGTGGTTGGCCATTGGAATGTGCTGCCCAGGGAGGTGGTGGAGTCGCTGTCCCTGGAAATGTTCAAGAGAAGACTGGATGAGGCACTTAGTGCCATGGTGTAGTTGATTGGATAGGGCTGGGTGATCCTGGAGGTCTCTTCCAACCTGTTGATTTTATGATTCTATGAATCTCACCCCTGCAACTCTGGCTTTTCCTCAGGAGCTAGGATGTCCTTTAGGTTTTCTGTTGAAAAACTTGTGAAGATTTAATTGAATATGCTAAGAAATATCCAGCTCTTTAATATCTTTGCTGAAAAGATGTTTTCTGTTTCCTCATAAATAATTTGGATTTTGGAGTGAGCTTCTGCACTAATTCAGCTATTTCACTGGTAGTTGCCCTTCCAGTTCATCTCAAAGTTCAAGGTATTATAGGAACACATAGCTTGCCACAGATGTTTTTGCATTTCCTCTCAGTCTCTACTGATAAAGCAATAAGAAATAGCAATGTTTTCACAACTTTCTTGGCTTCTTCAGTCTGAGAATTCATTCATAGGTTGTAATAGCTGGAACACTGCTGGCACAGACCAGAAACAGCTTCAGTGTGTCACAGTGTGAGACACTGGTGCTTCTTACATTAAACCTGGCACTTTTATATGTCAGCCACAGGGTGAATGTAATTCACACAAGAATGGCTTAACTGTCGTATTAATCACTGACCTATAGAAATGCCACAGGAATCAGATTTCCATGATGCTTCCAATATTGCATGTTAGCCCATTTTTTAATTCTGTCTTGCAAGAATTTCCTCCATTATCTGTAAAGTCACATGGGGTTGATCTCTCATCACCTGAGATAAGTTGCAAAGTCTTATCACTTCTAGCCTGGAACCACTTTTTTTCTTCTTGAATGACAGCACTAGGCTTCTACAAGACAGAGAAGAGACTGGCATCCTCTTTCCCTCCCACTGGTGATAGAGGCACTTTATTTTGCAATTTCATTTGAGTACTGTTATGTACAAAATCATGGCATATCACACTGTCTGACTGATGCTGGTTCAAGTCACTGGTGCTGCTAACCTGACAGAAATGCTCTCAGTAGGATCCTACCAATATCTGTGCTGTGATCTGGGACTTTCAGCCTGTTACTCTCAGAAAGGTGAGGTAACAGAGTTTGTGTGTGCTACAGAATCGTTTAGGCTATTCAAACACAATAAAACATACTGTACAAGCTATGGAAGGGTCTTACTAAATCTTGTCACAGGACTGCCAAGTCAGAGATTTAAAATTACTGTGGAAAAATATAAAGCCTTTTTTGTGCCTATGGAGAAACAGTATTAGCTGTACCAACAGCTGTCTGTTCAGGAAAGGCACATTGATGTCACTGTGACTAGTTCTCTGAAAGCATCATCTTAGTGATGAGCAACGGTCTGTCAGATGGGTTGTCTTGTGTTATTACGAAAGGAATGAGGAATGGTACTAAAAAGGTCAAGATTCAGTGTAGGGTTACGTACATCAAAAAAAGTTAGGTGGCTGCATCAAAGCAAGCACACTCGTGTCTTGGAAAGAGCATTTAGTTCTCGTTTTCCCATCACCAAATACAGTACAGAGGAAGGTGTCACAGATGAGCAGTAGTATGGAGCAGCTTTGTTACAAGACTCTTCAGCCTGGCAATGCTGAGAGGATCTTCTGAGTCATGAACGGTAATGGAGAAAGTGAGCAGGAAAATATACATTCATTCTTTCTCAGAAAACCAGTGAAGGGTGCATAGCTAAATTATTGAGTGATTAAGAAAAGTAGATTAAGAAAAAGCAGCAGAGTGTTCCTTTTTTAATCACAACATGTGGCTAGTGTTTAGTGATTAATGTGCAAGTCATTTCCATGGGATGTTGTGGGGGCAAGAAAGATAAGAAGTTTAAAAAGGGACTAGAGAGAGCTGTGGAGGGAAAGTTAATTAGTAACTGCTGAATGACCTTTCACTGATGGGATGACTGCAGTGCTGTTACTGGAAAACGGGAGAGCATAACAAATACCAACAAACTCTTGTTAGCTTTGTTCAGCTATTTTCACAAGTACCTGCACTGGCCATAGTAAGAGACAAGCAATTGTCTCAGGGGTTGTATGGACTCTAGATTACATCTTTCGTGACTATTCCTTTGCCACATTAGCTGTAGCTAGTGATGATTTTTAAATGCTTGTATTTTGTTAATCTATAAGCAGCTGTGCAGAACAAAGACAGGCCAATGGTTTATTTATCAGTGATTGCTGGGAAAAAAAAAAAGAGGATTAGCTTCACTAGAAACAGATAAAGAATCATCATGAGATGAGGTAACATCCTATCTGTGCATATCAACACAAAGGAAAGTGGGAAGACAGCTTCAATGCAGAGAAGATATGAAAAGGTTTCAAATCTGTATTAAATATTAATGCTATACGTCTGTGCCTAGACCGTACCCTTGCTCAGTTATTCAGTGGGCAAGTAAGAGAATGAGGTTAAAATAATGTAATGTGCTCATTCTGGTTATCATATCATAACAAAGTCTTATGTTCTGCTGTCTTCTGGGGCTCCTTAGAAATACAGGTGGCTTAGTCTCCTGGGAGCAGTAAATGATGCAGCATAATGAAGGGATTATCACCTATATAGCACTTTGTTTTCTCCTTTGGCTCTTCCCCAAACACAGAAATAGTGAGACAGCACTCTGCTTGTGTTCTCCAGTATCTGGACTGTGCAAGTTTGTACTTGAGGCATTTTCATACATTCAGAGATTCATAGAATGGCTTAGGTTGGAAGGGACCTTAAAGATCATCTAGTGCCAACCCTCCCCTGCCATGGGCAGAGACA